>NC_136069.1:148979822-149680322 GCF_964261635.1 Lissotriton helveticus
TTTTCTGTCCTTTATACAACATGGTGATTCTCACCAGCAGGTATTCAGTCAAAATAGAAAGTTGTAAATTTTAGGAGACAGAAATATCGGAGAAAAATATTGTGATGGCAAATATTGTGATGCAGAAATATCTTCCTCCTGAACCTCTCGACTGCCTTTGACACTGTCTCCCACTGCACCCTAATCAAGAGGCTCCACGATGCCAGCATCCGCAACAGGGCCCTAGACTAGATCCACTCCTTCCTCACCAGGCAAACAAAGTGAGTCAGACTAGCTCCGTTCTTTTCCGAACCCTCAGATATTAGCTGCGGAGCCCCCCAGGGCTCATCCCTGAGCCCCACCCTCTTCAATGTCTACATGGCCCCTCTCGCGACCATTGTCGGGAACCACAAACTCAACATCATCTCCTATGTCGATGAGACCCAACTGATCTCCTCCCTCACAAACGAACCAACAACCACCAGAAACAACTTCCACAGCAGAATGAAGGCCGTCGCCACCTGGATGAAGAGCAGTTGCCTCAAACTGAATTTGGACAAGACTAAAGTCCTCATTATAGGACCCTCACCCTCAGCATGGAATGACTCTTAGTGGCCCGCCACACTGGGAACCCCGCCCACCCCCATTGACCATGCACATAACCTCAGCATCATACTGGACTCCTCCCTCACAATGAACCATCAGATCAATGCTGTCACCTCATCGTGCGTGCACACACTCCGCCTGCTTCAAAACACATTCAGATGGATCCCCACTGAAAAACGGTCATCAGTAGCAGACTCAACTACAGCAATGCAGAAACTCCTCTGGAAACTTCAGAACATTCAAAACTCTGCAGCCAGAATGGTCCTCAACATCCCTTGCTGCAGCCACATCTCCAAACACCTAGGAGAACTCCAGTGGCTCTCAGTCAACAAAAGAAGCTCCTTCACGCTCCTCACTCACGCCTACAAAGCCATTCATGATTCAAGACCAGCATACCTGAACCACCGCCTCTCATTCCACGTCCCCTCCAGATACCTTCGCTCCACCCAGCTGGCTCTGGCCACCGTTCCTCAGATCCACAAGACAAGAACCGGAGGAAGATCCTTCTCCTACCTTGCCACCAAGACCTGGAACACCATACCTACCCACTTCAGACAATCCCCGTCACTGACCCAATTCAGGAAGGACCTCAGGACCTGACTCTATGACTGAACACCTAAGAGCAGCCGACCAGCAGCCACCTCCCCATCTCCCAGCACCTTGAGACCCTCATGGTTGAGTAGCCGCACTTTACAACCCCTGTTTGATTGATTGATCATGGTCAAGATTATCATTTGTTTTCAGGTAAGTAATATGGCTGTTAAGAATCTCATTGTTTTAAATCTCATTTTTATTAATATAGTTGTAAAGAATATCGTTTTTAAATTCATTTAAAGTGTTTTAATTTCTATGTTAATTTTATTTCTTAATATTTTTTACATAATTGTCATTAATTGTTTATAATATAGTTAGTCATTTTAAGTGATTGAGAATTTTTGATTAATATTCATTTATAGTGTTGTAGCAGTTGTTGGGTTTGTAGGGGGAAAGGGCAGAAAGTTAAATAAGTCAAATTTAATTAATAAAGGAAAAATTAATTAGGCAATTAATCTAACTTGGAGGGTAATGTGATGCTCCATACTACTGCCCATAAGCACCTGCTCCTCCCACTAGCCCATATGCAGGTTAGCATAGCTGGAGGCCAAGCAGGTGCGCATGGCCTTCCCTCTTAGCTGCTGATAGATTTCATTGTGGAATAGAAACATTTTTTTTGATAGGCGCCAATCCATCATGATAAGTGACTTCCTATTTCACTCACTTCAACTAGCGGCAATCTCCGAGAGGCATAGTGGTTTCCCTCCTTTTTATCAGCCTCCTATCTATTTCCCACATCAGCTCCTCGAGCAGCAGCAGCGGCGCACCCACGCCTCGCCGCACCCGCTTCGCGGGTGCCGCATCGCCGGGGCTGGGATCACAGAGACTGCGGGGCTCCTATCCAGGCGGTAAGGCGGCTGGGGGTGCGAGGCTTCAGCGGGGCTGCGAGTGTGCGGGGACTTCATTTCCCAGAAGTCCCTGCAAGACCACGGAAGAGCTTCCGGTCCGCTCTCCCCGCTGGCCCGCCCCCCGCCCCCGCCCTCATCCACGAGATTCCTTAAGAGGCGCCCTGGGCCCCCAGCGTGTGTTTCTTTCACTCACTTCAACTAGCGGCAATCTCCGAGAGGCATAGTGGTTTCCCTCCTTTTTATCAGCCTCCTATCTATTTCCCACATCAGCTCCTCGAGCAGCAGCAGCGGCGCACCCACGCCTCGCCGCACCCGCTTCGCGGGTGCCGCATCGCCGGGGCTGGGATCACAGAGACTGCGGGGCTCCTATCCAGGCGGTAAGGCGGCTGGGGGTGCGAGGCTTCAGCGGGGCTGCGAGTGTGCGGGGACTTCATTTCCCAGAAGTCCCTGCAAGACCACGGAAGAGCTTCCGGTCCGCTCTCCCCGCTGGCCCGCCCCCCGCCCCCGCCCTCATCCACGAGATTCCTTAAGAGGCGCCCTGGGCCTCCAGCGTGTGTTTCTTTCACTCACTTCAACTAGCGGCAATCTCCGAGAGGCATAGTGGTTTCCCTCCTTTTTATCAGCCTCCTATCTATTTCCCACATCAGCTCCTCGAGCAGCAGCAGCGGCGCACCCACGCCTCGCCGCACCCGCTTCGCGGGTGCCGCATCGCCGGGGCTGGGATCACAGAGACTGCGGGGCTCCTATCCAGGCGGTAAGGCGGCTGGGGGTGCGAGGCTTCAGCGGGGCTGCGAGTGTGCGGGGACTTCATTTCCCAGAAGTCCCTGCAAGACCACGGAAGAGCTTCCGGTCCGCTCTCCCCGCTGGCCCGCCCCCCGCCCCCGCCCTCATCCACGAGATTCCTTAAGAGGCGCCCTGGGCCTCCAGCGTGTGTTTCTTTCACTCACTTCAACTAGCGGCAATCTCCGAGAGGCATAGTGGTTTCCCTCCTTTTTATCAGCCTCCTATCTATTTCCCACATCAGCTCCTCGAGCAGCAGCAGCGGCGCACCCACGCCTCGCCGCACCCGCTTCGCGGGTGCCGCATCGCCGGGGCTGGGATCACAGAGACTGCGGGGCTCCTATCCAGGCGGTAAGGCGGCTGGGGGTGCGAGGCTTCAGCGGGGCTGCGAGTGTGCGGGGACTTCATTTCCCAGAAGTCCCTGCAAGACCACGGAAGAGCTTCCGGTCCGCTCTCCCCGCTGGCCCGCCCCCCGCCCCCGCCCTCATCCACGAGATTCCTTAAGAGGCGCCCTGGGCCCCCAGCGTGTGTTTCTTTCACTCACTTCAACTAGCGGCAATCTCCGAGAGGCATAGTGGTTTCCCTCCTTTTTATCAGCCTCCTATCTATTTCCCACATCAGCTCCTCGAGCAGCAGCAGCGGCGCACCCACGCCTCGCCGCACCCGCTTCGCGGGTGCCGCATCGCCGGGGCTGGGATCACAGAGACTGCGGGGCTCCTATCCAGGCGGTAAGGCGGCTGGGGGTGCGAGGCTTCAGCGGGGCTGCGAGTGTGCGGGGACTTCATTTCCCAGAAGTCCCTGCAAGACCACGGAAGAGCTTCCGGTCCGCTCTCCCCGCTGGCCCGCCCCCCGCCCCCGCCCTCATCCACGAGATTCCTTAAGAGGCGCCCTGGGCCTCCAGCGTGTGTTTCTTTCACTCACTTCAACTAGCGGCAATCTCCGAGAGGCATAGTGGTTTCCCTCCTTTTTATCAGCCTCCTATCTATTTCCCACATCAGCTCCTCGAGCAGCAGCAGCGGCGCACCCACGCCTCGCCGCACCCGCTTCGCGGGTGCCGCATCGCCGGGGCTGGGATCACAGAGACTGCGGGGCTCCTATCCAGGCGGTAAGGCGGCTGGGGGTGCGAGGCTTCAGCGGGGCTGCGAGTGTGCGGGGACTTCATTTCCCAGAAGTCCCTGCAAGACCACGGAAGAGCTTCCGGTCCGCTCTCCCCGCTGGCCCGCCCCCCACGCCCCCTTTATTACAAGCACCTCCTCCCGCAGCGCGGGACGCAGCACGGGCGAAGACAGGGCAAAGACTGGGCCGTTTGAGGCCGTTCGAGGACGGCCGAGGACTGGACTGGCCCACTCCCCCTGGACCGTGCGCCCTGACTAGTCCCTCACTGTAGTAGTAAGTACATTGCCGGGATTGACACTTAAACACATAATGAATACCCGGGGGAGTCGCAGTAAAACTGCTATGGGGCTCAGCAAGCCTAGCGGGACATTAGATGATTTCCTTGTAAAGACAAATTTAGCAATTGATAATGAGATTACCAAATTGCAGACCAGGGTGTCACTTGAGCTTGATGCCGCACGTAGGCTTTCTCAGACCTTTGCAAATTCTAAAAAATCTTCCCTAGGGAAAATCGCGTCAGCTGTATCCCCACAACATCCGCCTTGCCCTCACCCATTGTTAATACATGCTGATATTCATCCTGTTCCCCTACCGGCCCCTCTCCCGCTAGAGCCAATACCCACCCCGGTCATTATACCCCCTAAAATCTTTGAGGGAACAGCCCCCACTGGAACTGGCAGTGGGCTTGGAGCAGGAATGGCGAGTAACCCCCCGGACACTCTTAATCTTGCCAACTGCTTTGGCCATGTTAAAAATTTTGCCGGTCCAACTTCACAAAAGAAAAATAGCACTAGATCTGCCTATGCTCGTAAAAGAACTGCCTATGCCCGTAAAAAAGCTAAAAGTGCAAGGCTCCAGTTTTTCAATAAAAGGCGAACACTACCAATCGTGGGGGACACCACACAAGTGCCCAATCAGGATAATAACCCAACTGGGGGGGCCGAGGCGCACATTGCACTAGATGTGCTCCCTGTCCCCACCCATGGGCTTTCCCCCACATATAGCGAGAGCCAAATGGAGAGCGTACAAACTGAGACCGGAAAGGGCAATAGTAAGGGGGGTGATGACGAAGATTTCCTTAAAAAAGTTTGGGCCACATTAAAACAGCTATTGTCACCTCTAGAACTGAGACTTTCGCGTATCGAGAATAATTTACTCGATATGGATAAGACTCTAGTCTCCCTGGCTACCCTCACCCTAAAACATCTGGAATCAACTTATCCTAACATCACCGAGGGTATTAACCAGGTTGAGGACGATGGAATTCTTCCGGCCCCTCTACCCAATGCGAGTCCCCCCCCCCTGCAAATAATACCTCCGGTCCTGCCCCTACCTTTACCACTATCAAAACCAAATCCAATACCCAAACCACGGTCTAAGCTAAATGTTCCTCCTGCAATAATACCAAGGCTCCCTATACCAACGCCAAAATGCCCAGTAAATCAGACTTCACCTAAATCCACCACTAATGCTGCCTTTAAGTCCACCAAGACCTCTGTCCCCTCTACTGACCACATAGCCAACCAGCACTATGGTCGTCAGAATTTCCGGGGGGGATATATTGATCTCCCTCCTGAAGCGGGCCCCTATGTGGCCATCTTGGCTGGTGTACCACCACTTGATCCGCATTCTGTGGAGACCCAATGGTCCCTAAAGAATAAGGTGATTCACTGGCTCAATATAAATAGGCGGCCTCCTAACCCCGGTAGGACAGGGGTTTTAATGGCCAGGAGAGTACCATGGGTGGGTCGTACCAATAAGTCTATCCCTGGAGACTGCATAGTGGTTTCATTTGCAGACCCCCACACAGCCCAACATATCACTAGATGGGAAAACCAGGAAACTGACCACTCCATCGTCACCAGACCCTTAACCTTTTTCTACCCCCCAAAACAGACCATTGATCCATTTGGGACATGGACATTAGTCCACAACCGTAGAGGGAAAGGATATGGGGATGGTTGGCAACCAACCAATAACTGGTGGGAAGGAGCGCCGACGAGGAATAGGTTTGACTGTCTCGACCAGGTGGATTGACTGGGAACCAGGGTTGCTGCTCTTCAAACCAACGTCCTAGATCCCCTAACAGAGACTACTCGGAATGAAAAACTAAACCCCCCACCCGACGTCTCTAGCACCAAGGGGACGGACTTAAAATCATTTAAAGAGCACGCTCTCCCCGCTCAGGTTATCACACAGGCAGATCCCATGCATTTGAGAGATCTGAAAGGTACAAGGGGGACCAGTGGGCAAAAGCTACATTCAAAGGAAACTGGAAAACCCATGCACTCTCTCATCTCCTGGAATGTAGCAGGCCTAGCTAGTAAGATCACCCATAAACCTTGGCTAGAAATTGTGCAGAAGCATGGTATTATATGCCTACAAGAGTCATGGCTTATAGAGGAAGTACATATGCTAGGTTACCGAACCCTCCATTCACCAGCGGTGCCATCAGTTCAGGGGCGCAATAAGGGGGGCCTGTGCACATATATCTCGAATATAGGGGATGTCAAACTTTGCAAATTCATATCTAACCAATACTTTCAAATCACATCATTTAAATGGGGTAATTCGCAAAAGGTAATCCTTGTGAATTTTTACAACAACCTGCCGCCTAACGAAGTGGAATCAACTTTGAATATCATGATCCACCACATCCATAAAATGAGAGATCAAGCCTCTGGGGAACACATAATATTGTGGGTGGGCGATTTTAATTGTACCGTCTGTCCGTCATCTGAGTTAGGTTTGTGCGGCCTATCAGATGTAGGAGAGGACGGTCCCCTACACTTCTCCCACTCCACTGTGGGGTCCCTTCTTAATAACGTTATTTTTACCTTTGATCTCAATTTTATTAATCAAGTATGCTCCCCCCCGGTCCCCTTTGCCCCAACGTTTAATGGCAGAGGCTGCGGATCCACAATTGACTTTGCCCTTATTTCATCAACCAACCCAGACTTTGTAACCTTCTGGGAAACGGGGGAAGACCCTATGACTGACCACTATCCAATTACTTTTGGGGTAAAACTGATGGATACCAAGGAAAAGGAATTCAGTGGGCCCTCACACCACATTGAGATTTCTCTAGCCAAAACCAATGGGTATGTAATTAAGTGGGAGAAAATGGATCCTGCATCCTTCCTCCGTAATCTTATATCCGCTTGTCCTATGGACATATCTACCTGCTTACAGGAAGACATGGACGCAGAGAGCCTTATGGCTGCTTTCTCTAACATTCAGCGCCACATAAAGAATGCTTTGACAAGAAACTGTAAACCCAAGGGGACCCAGACCCGAGGGTGGTTTGACTCTGGATGTACCTCCACCCTGAAAAACCTAAAGAAAGCTTTGTCTGCTGACCCGAAAGACAGGGTACAAATTCGCCAAGCGAGACGTGACTACAAGCTGGCAATTAATCAACGGCGGGCGACTTTGAAGCAAGAGGCATGGGAATCTTTGGGGGAGGCAGCCAGGTCTAAGGATAGTAATGCTTTCTGGAAAGTCATCAGATCCGTGTATAATTCAAAAGACAGGGATAACTCCATAGAGGTGGCGATAACGGCTGAGCTCTGGGTAGAACACTATGGCAACCTTTATTCAAATAAGACACAGGGTAATCCCTTGAAACCTTCTAAGGGGATCTCCCTCATAGATAGTATAAATCAGGATGACAAACCCACCGTCTCCCCAGTATCTCCTTATCCCATTGAATTAGTATTTACTATATTAGAAGTGGAAGATGCCCTCAGAGAAAGCCCATCAGGTAAAGCCCCAGGCCCGGATCTAACACCAGTGGATGTCTATAAATCAGAACCAGACCTTTGGGTCCCCCTGTTAACCAATGTATTAAACATGGGAAATAAGTGTGGCTTCATTCCCACCTGGTCGGACGCGATCGTAGTACCCATTTTTAAAAAGGGGAATAGGGACGATCCTGCTTGCTATCGTCCAATATCCTTATTGGACGGCCTTATGAAAATAGCTGGAAGGATAGTCCTTAAGAGGATCCAACACTGGGAAGAGGAGAAGAGGGTTATTTCGGAGTGCCAATACGGGTTCCGAAAGGGCCTGGGGACATTGGAGCAATGCTTAAACCTGTCCCTTTTGGTCTCTAAATATACGCAGGCCAAAGAAGGGCACCTCTTTGTCACCTTTGTCGACCTCAGCTCCGCATTTGATTGCGTGGACCATGCGTTGCTTTGGTCGACACTGGAAGACATTGGGGTGGACCATATCATCCTCACATTCATCAAAGAATTATACAGAGAGGCAGGGGCCAGAGTCAGGTTCGGGACCCAGGGGCAATGTTCACAGAAATTTCCCATAAACAGAGGGGTTAGGCAGGGCTGCATACTTGCCCCCTTGCTTTTCACATTGTATATAAACTCTATCGCCGACAGTCTAACAACTCTGTCAAGCGATTTCCCTACTGTAAATGGAAGGCCCATACCCATTCTTTTATACGCCGATGACGCGGCCATCATGTCTAGAACCAAAGTAGGTCTGCAGAAGGCTGTAAATGAATTCTCATCTTTTATGGGTAAAAGAAATTTAAAGGTGAACATATCCAAAACTTTCTCCATGCCCTGCTCCCAAAAGAAAAATAGACCAGCATGTACAATATACTTAGACCAGCAAAGGATTGCAGTTACAGACTCTTTTTGTTATTTGGGCATTGTGTTTGATAGGTGGGGTAGGTGGAAACATGCAGTGTCAGCCAGGAATCTTGCCTTTGTTCGCGCTATAGGCGCTCTAAGAACCTTTGCTGCAAAAATCGGGGGTAAAACCCACTAGAGAAATGTTGCAGATTTACCAGGCAAAGTGTATAGCTACAGCCACATATGGCGCAGGTATATGGGGTGTCGAGAATGTGTCTTCAATTCAAACACGTGAGAACACCTTTATTTGTTACCTATTAGGTGTGCCAAAAACTACGTCGACATTTATGACCCACATTGAGGTCGGTGTCAAATACCTCAGCGATACCATAAAAATATCACCCTGTTTGCTCTGGCATAAGATCTGGACCACAGAACATTGCACATTGAATAGAAACCTCATTAAAGACTGTATGGCCTTGGATGGGGTATCAAAAGTCAAATGGTTGCGATATGTTCAAACGATGTTTTCTAATATTGGACATCCGGAATTTTATGACGAACCAGAGTCTACACAAACCCTGACTAGATCTGCCCTTAAAAAATTATTATTCACACACTTAGAGAGCGTACGATGGGACACTAAGAAACACAATGACAATATCCTAACCTATCAGCAAATTACCCCAACGGAAGGTTTGCAACTGTATCTAGGGATTGAAAATGCAACCTATGCTCGTTTCCTCTTAACTAGGCTGCGCCTAGGGATCTTCTTTCGTTTGGTCACTTTGCCAAAACAGAACGATTGGGCCTCATCGAAGCTAATATGCCCATGTGATGATCACTCTATACAGAGTAACATACATATTATGTTCTTCTGTAAACTGTATATTAGCCCGAGGAAATTATTCCTTTTACCCTTACTTAAACGGTTAGGAATAAGAACATGTAAACTTGCATTTTCAAAATTATTGCACCTAGAAGATGTGAATGTTATCTTTGTTGTCTCTCGTTTTTTAATGGCAGTGATGAAATTTAGAAATACCATGAGTTAAACTGTTATGGGCCGCGTAAACAGACCAGGGCAAAATGATGTCATGCGCTTTAGTACTGAATTAGACTCTCACCCTTGGAGAAATGTATTATCTATTTTTGAAATCATGTATTTCATTAATATTTTATTAATATTTTATATATTCTTTATGTAGAGATTCTATTTCCGTGTTTTATGATTCCTGGAAGAATTTATCTCTGAAACTTTGTCAATATGAATATTCTTTTATATTGTTTGTATAAATTTTATTTGTATGCTTTTATGATTTCTCGAAAATCGAATAAAGCTTTTTTGATTTGATTTGATTTGACTTCCTATTGTGTTCCACATATTTGATCAATATCATTCTAAGAAAATGTTTGGAAGCCTTAACACTGTAAGAGTGCCTAATGCTACTATAGAGGGCTGCTACATCAAGAGTCATTAATTACATGTCTTCCTCCCATCTTACATCAAAAATCTCGGGTAAGAAATCAGCGGTGTCTCTTATGTATGATGGTAGTGTAGTAACCAATGGATTAAGGAAGAAGTCATATTTGGAAACCTTTTCAAACAAGCCGCCTTGAACTGCAATGATGGGCCTTCCTGGCAGCGTGTTGATGTTTTTATGGACCTCAGAATGAGGTAAAACACATGTAATTTTGGATTTGTCTGTTTCAGAAATTGATCCCAGCTCAGTTGCCTTGATCTCTCCACAAATCATAACCAGGTTGGTAAATTCCTCCATGACTTGTAGGTACTCTGACATAGTGATCTTGCGGTAGCATTCTTTATCATTGAGGTGTCCATAGGCCTCCCTTAAGTATAGTTATTTGTCCCATAACACCTCATTGTCTCCTTTATCGGAAGGCTTGGCCACCACCTTTCCAGGGTTTGGAGTTTCCTCACTGTATCACTCTGTGATATATTACTGGCATGTTCGCGTTTCCTTCTGTTAGTGGATGCTAGCTATATGTCCCTTATTTCTTTAATCATATTGTTTGACAAATTGATGATATTGTCCTTGCTGGACTGTGGGTTTGATCTAGACATGTTTATGACTGTTGGTGGGTTAATTATGAATGCACGCACCAACAGGATTGCCCTGATTGGCTGGCCGCAACCTGAGCAGAGAGTTGGGGCTGCCATTTTACCTCATTGCAACAGTCCCTTGGGCTGAAATGAAATGGGTGAAAGTAGTATAAGGGGGTCAGGTTGCATGTGCCCTGACCCTAAGAGAGTGAAATAGGGATGTTCGAGAAACCTCTTATAAGTAGATTATGCGATAAGAAAGTCATTTTTTCCCAATCTCTATATTCCTGAATTCGCCATCACCGTCAGCATGGCCCTCTTGTGTTACATTGAGGCAAATTTGTGAATATTTGTTGCAACGCCTTTGCAAATATCACTGAAACAATTAAAAAATATGTTTATACACCCACCCTCAGTCTACCTTAGACACTCCCAAACCCACTAACAGACTCACTCTGAGACTCACCTACCCACACACAGACACCATCAGACAATCACTCAAAACCCCCACTCACAGACTGATTAATTTTGACATGCACCCACTCAGAGACACAACCAGACACTCAAACACCAACTCACTCACCTACTCAGGCGATTATGGACCCACTCACAGACCCACTCAGAAAGTCACGCACCTACTCCCAGACCCACTCAGAAACTCTTGCACCCACTTTCAGACCCACTCAAAGACTCACACACCCTCTCACAGACCCACTCAGACCAGTGGCGTACCTAGACTTTTTGCCACCCATGGCGGTCCCTGTGTTTGCCAACCTGCGATATCCACAGGTAAGAGCAGGGGTGGAGGGGTGCTTGTGATTCCTGAGTTTGCCACCCTATGATGGCTGCAGGTAAGAACAGGAGGTTTGGGGGAGGCTGCCTTCTTCAAAACTCATCCTGGTTGGGCCCGACCACCCTACCACCCCCTTTGCTACGCCACTGACTCAGACACTGATGCACCCACTCACTCACCCACTCAGAGACGTATGCACTCCCTCACAGACCCACTCTGAGACTCATGCACCCACTCACAGACCCATTCCTATTCTTATGGCAACATTGTCATTGTAAAGCTTTATTTAAACATCCAATGTCATAAAAGCTATAAAAGACATTCTCTAAATGAGATACAAGATATGCATGTCTACAGCAACATACAAAAAAAATATATACAAACAATCCATCCAAATACCCTACTGCGCCCGCGGTGTAAAGTGTAGATACTGTGTTCAACTGGTTAAAAAGTTAATGTAGTAAAAACAAACATTTGATACAAGAAAAGTAGAGAGAGAGGAACGGCATAATATTCATTTTAAATAGGGTCGGGAAGCCAGTTAAAACCCCCCGCAGGCCTGTAAAATGTTCCAACCCTCCTAGACATAGCATCACATAAGTTTAAAAAAACATAAGCAAAAAGTGCTTGTGCGTAACTTGCGATTTTAAAACTAGAAAGATTAACCATGGAGCCCTGCAATGATTTTGTTTCAGCATAGTTTGTCAGAGAGCTGTACTGATCCTGTCAAAAACCTCTGCCTAATGAGCCATGCATGACTGACAAACTTTGCCACACAACAAGCAAAAAAAGGTCTGGGATCAGATCTAAGAATGCGCAGTGCAAACTGATAGGCTCGTGTACCTAGTCGCCGGCACAGTGGTTTCAGCCACTCGGGATTTACATGACATGCATGCAGACCTTTTGTGTTTGATTGTGTGGGTGCCATTTCGCTGTTGTCTCACAGACAGGAAGTGTGCCGAACCTGAAATGGATGTATAACATCCTATCCCGTGGGGCCTGGATAGTATCTAAAAAGGGCTCTAAGTATGTATTCTTATGCACCCACTCACAGACCCACTGTGAGACTTATGCACCCATTCACAGAACCTCTCTGAGACTCATGCACCCACTCAGAGATCCACTCATATTCTTAGGCACTCATTCACAGACCAACTCAGACACTCATGTACTCATTCACAGATGTAGTCATACACTCACACATGCTGTGATAGACTCAGTCAAACTCCCACACACTCTGTGCCAGAGCTTCTCAGACTGTTATGCACCCGCTGACAGATTTACTCAAACTCTGATAGATGTACTCACAGACTCTGTCACAGAGTGATACGTGTTTTAATAGAGTTATTTAGATAGTAATGTACCAACTCTGATCGACATAATTCCTTTTTTATAGTTATGAATTTTGAATGTGATGGGGGCTATTGAATGTCTGCTATTGTGTTGCATTTTCGCAACGTTGTCAAGAATAAAAAAAAATGCAAAAAAAGATATTTATATTGAAACATCAATAAAAATGTGTGTTAAGAGTCTTTGTGTTCATTGTGTATATATCAGAGCTACACATAAGACTGGATGCAGAGTTTCACGTTGCTGAGAAACAACCTGTTGCCTTCATCTGTAAAGTGAACTCCATCATTTTTATAGATTCTTTGCATGTCAAAATGCAGGTTATTGTTGTAGATTGAGCCCATGTTATGGTCTATGAGGAATGCAGAAATAGTTGTATTAACATGTTTCCTGGCTTTCTCAATCTGTGGACAGAATTCATTAGATCACTTCCATTTCTGCCTTTGGCATATGTTGGACTACACCAAGACAATGTGAGGGAAAACTGTCATTAATTGTGTAAAGGTATTCTTCTTTAGGATTGTCAGTCAGTGTGCCTAGGTCATTGCCACCACAGTGCACAATCATGAAGTCAGGAGGTTGGGAATCCACAACTTTCAAACAAAGGCAGCAATTGATTCCACTTCAAACCTCTTTGGCCAATTCAAATAATGTCCACAGTAGCGAAATCCAAGTCTCTGTCAATACCACTTTTCTAGCAGCCTCTCCACCCCAGAAGACATAGCTGTGGCCCACAATCTACTCTCTAACCATTTTGACGTTAAGCAGCAGTAGCAGGCAAGAGAAGGCTGGGGCTGAATTAGGCAGTTTTCAAAATGAAAGGCAGGTAAAATTAAGGTGCGATGTTGAATTTAAAAAAAAAACATATTTGATTGGATGCAGTGAATATGGAGGTGAATAACATTTGGTAGTGTCTTGAAAGTATAAGTAAGTAGATCTATGATTGGCTACAGGAAAGATAAAACAGTAATGCAGACATGGACATGCTCTTAGTTCTGTACCGTAAAATGCACCTTTTGCAGATCATTTTGTAATTAGTATAGCCCTTCTAGAATGTACTGTGAACTTCTGAACAACTGGTTTCAGTGCGTTGCTAGGGAGACTGTGCTAAGAGTGTATTGGGGAAAGGCAATTAACCCCTTCCATGCTGATGACGAGCTCAGCTCGTCATCAGCGTTACCAGCCGTGTGCTGATGACGAGCTGAGCTCGTCATTAATCGCGGTAATTTTAAAAATGCCGCATATAGCGGGAAAAACGGCTGCACGCATGCGGGTAAAGAGAGAGTTGTCTGTCTGAAGAAGTTAGATGTCTTTACACTGATTGTTGTGTGAGAAAGGTTGGATTTCCTCGTGAGGGCTTGCTAGTAAAGTGTGTAGTACTCTTGAACTCATAAAACTACCAAGCTAAATATGGTTTTGGACCCGCGATGAATTCACGAATATGCACAAATACCCTGCGATATTGGGCTTCTTTACAAAAGTGTATAAATGAGTTAACACATACTAACCATTCAGATGTGGACTTCTGAATGGCATGGTTTTATTTGTTGCCTTCAACATTATCAGAGTGTAAAGTTGAAAAGGCTGCCATTATTGGTTGCTTTTTATGAGAGTGGTGTGCCATTCTTATACTTAGTTTTCACATTTCCTGAGAGTATTGAATCTATCTGATAAGATCAAAAATATATATTTGATCGATTTCAAGGTATGTGAATTAGATTTATTTCCAAGAAAAAATATTATTTGAAAGATATATGTGTATGTGAGAATGCTAAATGACAGTAAACACAGTCTTTAGTACACTCAAGTCACTTTGGAGATGTGGTGTAGGTATGGTATAAAACAGTTGCCTTCAAACATGTTAGTGCTGCGCTCTACCCGTGAAAAAATACAATTCATCGGGCCTCCCTCTTCACATTTATTCTATTAAGCTGGCACGGTTTAAATGTTTCCCAACTTATTTAAACACAAAACATATTTAAACATTACAGGTAAATTCTGTTACCATTTAAAAAATGCAATCAAATACATGATTGCCAAACAAACCATTCTGATCAGGCAGGCCTTACTAACGTGTAAAAGTTTCCACAATGTGACTATTAGAAATGGGGTGATGATTAGAAATGGGGATGGGGTTTTTGAAAAATATTTGGAGCCCCTTCCTTTTTGACACATATTCCCAGCTAGCATGTCAATGTCAAAAGATTTTAGTGATGACCCATTACAGGGCGATTACTGCCGCTTGTTTATTTCCCGCTTAAACTTAAAACAAAAAAACACACATTTGATGGACGGAAATCAGAACCAATCAAAACATGTGGTTGCTTTAAACTTAAAAAAAGCATCCTCTATCAGCTGTTTTGGTAAGAGCCTGGCTCCCCCCTCTGATCACTTGAAGACCCTCAAGGTGGCCCGCCCCCAGTTTGAAAACCTTGGTGTAAAATATGATACTTTGCATTTGAAAGATGAGACATTTGTTTTTGACTTCAATAAGTTAGTTGTACACTTGCAGGCCCCTATGCCAAGTTTTATATACAGTATGTCACCCCTAAAGCAACTGCTCACAAAAAGATACAGTCTCTGTTACTGAATCAGACAGGTACCGAAGCACACAGACATTTAGTCACTTAGCAGAAACTACCTATGAATGCAGGAGAGCCAAAGGCAGATGCAGACACACCTACATAAGCCTGTATTCCCTAATACAGGCACTGGGGTATTTGTTTTTAAAGAGCAGTAAATGTAGACAGCCACATACTGCACATTTACTTAAACATCTCATGGCACTGCTACAAGTGAACTCCTACACCCACTCAGATATATAGGCAAGTGCTAACAGAACCTTCTCATTCATGGTGACAGATAGTCCTTCAAACATGAGTGATTCCCATTAGTGCGCACCTTATATGTGCAGTGTCACCAAGCTTCATTTGCTATGTGATAGGTGTTTATCAAGTGTGAAACCACGTTTTACTACACATAACACAGGTCTCAGATACCCTGTAAGCAGGCCATAAAGCCTGGTGCTTTGTGTTAAAAAGATGAGAGATGTTCTTTTGGGTTTACTAAGTTACTTGTGTACTTGCAGGCCCCTACCACAAGTACTACATAGAGTATCCCACCCCTAAAGCAACTGATATACATATTCACAAAACAATAGAGACTCTCTCTCTTACCTAGTCAGGGAGCTACAGAAGCACAGATACATTCACTCACTTACCAGGAACGTTTTATGCATGCATCAGACTGAAAGGTAGTTGCAGTCATACCTACAAAGTGTCAAACCTTTGTTTAAGTATATATACCACAGTTCAAAAATATGCTGTAGTTATGCCATAAAGCATGCTGTTTTGTGCTGAAAAGGTTAATAGATGTCCTTTTGAGTTCAATAAGTTAGTCTTGCACTTTCACGCTGAATGTCAAATATGCCACCTAAAGCAACTGACATAAACGTTCACAAAGCATAGAGCCTGTCTCTCACCTAGTACGACAGCTACAGAAGCACTTATATATTCTGTCACTTACCCAGAAACTACTCATGCATGCTGCAGCCTCAAAGGTAGTTGCAGTCATACGTACATAGCTCTCTATTACCTAACACAGGCACTGACATATTAGTTGAGCCACTTACATATATATTTAGTGAGCTGTAAAGGTAGTAATATAAAAAGTCACATACTGGCACATTTATTACAAATATCTTGGCACTGCTACAAGTGTACTCTTACACTCACCCAGTTATGTAGGCAAGTGCTGACAGAACCTTCTCATCCATGGAGACAGATACTCCTTCAAACGTGAGTGATACCTGCTATTGCATACTGTAGGAAAGTAGGATCTGCTTCTTATGGTCACCCCCACTCTTTGCTGGATATAATGCTGTTTTTTACTAGTCTGACTGGGATCCTACTAATCAGGACCCCTGTATAGCTGTTTTCTCCCTAAACAGTTATGCTATGTACTTAGGTACATCCCACATTGGATACTGGAGTACCCTTATCAGTCCCTAGTATATGGTTCCCATGTACCCTAGGGCATAGGTACCCCCAGAAGTCTCCCAAGGGCTGCAGCATGTATTATGCCACCCATGAGAGACCATTCAAAATGGACCTACAGGCTTGCTATTGCAGCCTGTGTAAGTCAGTGCATGCACCACTTACTTAAGATATAGGTTTACTATATCTAAGGGTCACTGCGTTTAAAACTTATATGTCTCTCCTATAGCAGGCCTTTACAATCCTGAGGGCAGGGTGCTTGGTTCTAAGTGAAAGGGTGCCCCTGCACGAGCAGGACAAACCTGGAGCCTACGGAGTCCATTCTCCCGGGTTGTCAGGTAAGGTACTAATACAGAGAGGCATTATGAGACCGCATGATGACCATCTCGAAAAAGGCTGCAACAAACCCTATTGTGTTAAGTGTCACACATGTTGGAATCATACCCCCACACCAGTAACCGATGTGGGAGCTATGATTCCACCCACCAAAAGCACCCTCCGTGGGGCTCTCAGTGTTCCCAGTACCAGCCTTCTAGTCCCAGGCAGCACAAAATGGTTGCTGCCGAACAGAGACACATTTCTGCCCTCCTGCTGCTGAGCCAAGCTTAAGCAGGGGAATGCAGAACAATAGGCATCCTGTCACAGGGAGGTGTGACTACATCCCAGACAGGATTTAGCGTATTGGGGCTGGGTGGGTGCACTTGCCAGTGCCTGAAAACCTGCAGGAGGGGTGCATTTGGTGTCCCTGTGCATGGTCCGGTTCAAACCAGTTCTGGGAGCCGTTAGCTCTCGCTCTGGTGCGAAACTGGACAAAGGACATGGGAGTAATCTCCCCCCTGTACAGACTCTCCCCTGGAAGGGTCCCCTGAATCTTTCCAACCCTCTCCCGTGGGTACTTCAATGCTTAGTGGTTGTAGGACTTTAGATTCGCCGTGGACAAGATTCAGAATTGAAACGACTGCACTTCGATCATCTGGGTACTCTGGACTTCATTTGGGTCTGACTTAATCTCCCTTCAAGTCTGCTGCATTGTCTGTGCCTGTGCGTCCTCCAGGAACCTTTCAAGGCCTGTGAAACATCAAGGACAACCAAAGTAATCTCCCTTGGAGTAAAGGAGTCACTCCCCTGCATTTGCAGGCACCGCAACAAAGATGACCTGTCTGCAGATCCTGAGCTCCTGTGGACTCCATGGGCTCTGTAACTCAGGTGGTGAGGCCTGTTCTCCCCTCTGACCAAGTTTGAGGCCAGCAGCTCGAGTGGGGGTTGCAATAACCGAACCCCAGGGTACAGTGTCACCTTTGCAGTTGCAAAGGCTTATTGTCATCTTTGCAAGAAGATCTCCAGGCTCCAAGTAGCCCCAACCCTGTGATCTCGTGTGATGAGAATCTTTGGCCACACCACATCGTGTGCATCATGGCCTGCCTCTTTTGGTGAGCTGCTTGAGGTCCTCTCGCGACTCCTGTGCCGTTGGCTTGTGGGTCCATTTGAGGGTCACCTTTAATTTTCTTGGGCACCTCTAATTACTTGGGACCTGCCCTGACTCCCTGGCTTTTGGTGAGTCTCCTGGACCTTGCTCGTTTGAATCGTACACTTCCTTGACTTCCTGCGTTGGTTGCTTTTGCAAAGGCGTGTTGGTGCTCCCGCTGGACACTAACCCCTCAGCTCTCAACATTCGTTGAGGGACAGCCCAAATCCGGCTCCTGGTCATTCTCAGTGTCACCTGGTCCCTACAGCTGCAGAGTCATCAAGGTCATCAACATCCATCTTGAAGCACCTGATATCAGTGGCCATTCGTCTACTTAGCCCCTGGTCACTCCCCAGTGACCCAGATTCTGTCCATTCTACTTTCAGGTACTCTCCATCAAGAATCCACATTTAGATCCCTCCAGACACTTCCTCCTCTTCCAGCAGCTTTCCTGAAGTCCTCCATTGGGTTTGTTTGCGGTTTCCGACTCCACTTCACACCTATGCACCCGGCATCCCTGGGATAGGTAACTCGGGTGGGGTGGCTCTCCAACCTTCTGTCTTCCATGGGGTTTCTTCAGGGTCCACCGAGAAGGGTCCTTAATCTCTAAAATTTCAACCGCGTCTTACACATAGTCTTGTACAGAGCACGCAGTTGTGTTCTTACACTGCACACGCACTCTGTGGGGTCCCTGTCTACTCACCTTGGGTGGTTCCTTGGGTCCCAGCAATTCACCGTCCGTCCTCTCAACATTGTCCTAACTCGAGGTGTGGTTTTTATACCACTTTCTTAGTATATGGTTTGGTCCCCCCTGGGGCCCGCTGTGTATTAGTGCAATTTACTGTGATTTCTTTGCTAAATTATTGCGTGCTTTGTGTCTATCTCCATGTGGGAGGTACTGTAACATACTAGGTAGTGTTATATAATAAATACATATTTTTATAACTACTGTGTGGTTCTCTTTTCAATTAATCCATACTATAAGATTGCATTCTGGTAAAACAAGCTGCTTTACACTCCTTCAAGACTAAGCCTGAAGGCTGCTCTCCACAGCTACCACTTGAATAGCTTTCTAACATTGTTTGAGACCAATTAAATCACCATAATGGTTGTCTAGACTGATGCAAGGTGCCCACTTACATTAGTGGACATCATATACCAGGCCAGCTCCTCACACACACCTTGTGTGTGCAGTGTCACTGCAAGCTTCATTTGGCAAGTGATATGTGTTTCTCAAGCGTGAAACCCACGTTTTACTACACATAACACACATTTGAGATATGCTTGTTAGCTTGCAGGCCCCTATCCCACACTACTGCATACAGTATTCCACCCCTAAAGAAACTGATTTACATGCTCACAAAAGCATAGAGCCTCTCTCTCATGTAATCAGACAGCTGCACAAGGACATATGCATTCAGTCACTTATCAGAAAGTAGTTATGCATGCAGCAAACTCAAAGGTAGTTGCAGTTATACCTACGTAGCTCTCTATTCTGTACCACAGGCAATGAGGTATATGCTCAGCTACACACATACACCTTTATCTCCAAAGGTGTATCTCTATGGCTCTCCCATAGAGGTCCTAAAACAGCACAGACCTGCACATTTACATAAAAATCTATTGACTTTGTTGCAACTGTTCTACACTCTCTCAGGAATGCAGGCAAGTTCTGACAGAAGTTTCTCATGCATCTAGAGAAAGGGTCCTTCAAACAGGTGTGGTACCTACTAGTACAGACTCTGTGCATTGTTACTGCAAGTTTCACTAGGCATGTCGTGAGCTTTTCAAGTGTCAATCCCACATTTTAGTACCCATAAGTCATCTCTGAGATAAACTGTATGTATGCCTTAAAGTACTGTGCTTTGTGTTTAACAGAGACTCCCTTATGCGTTGAATAAGTTACTTGTAAATTTTCAGGCCTGTATGCTAAATACTACCTAGAGTATCTCACCCCTGAAGCAACTGACATATAAGTTCACAAAACAATACAGTCTCTCTCTCACCTAGTCAGGCAGCTACAGAAGCACATATACATTCACTAACTTACCAGAAACTAATTATGCATGCAGCAGTCAAAGGTAGTTGTAGTCACAACTACATAGTTCTCTATACCCTTACACAGGCACTGAAGTACAGCCACTTACATACACATTTATACAGCCATAGAGGTATTACAACGGCAGTTATATACCAGCATGTGTATTTAAAGATGTCATGGCACTGATACAGGTGTACTTCTACACTCACTCCGATATGTGGGAAAGTACCGACACAACCTTCTCAACCATACAGAGAACTAGTCCTTCAAACATAAATGATGGCTACTAGTGAAGACCCTGTCTGCACCCTCACTCCAAGCTTCACTTGGTATGTTATATGTGCTTCTGAAGTGTCAAACCCACGTTTTAGTGCCAATAACACACTTCTAAGATATGCTGTAGGTATGCCATAAAGGATGCTGTTTTGTGCTTAAGAGATTGAAGGATGTCCTTTTGAGTTGAATAAGTTACTTGTGCACTTGCAGGCCCCTATGTCAAGTAGTACATAGAGTATGCCACCCCTAAAGCAATTGGCATACATGTTCACAAAAGCATAGAGCCTCTATTTCAGCTACAGAGAAAGCTACAACAGCTTTTATACATTCAGTCACTCAGCAGAAACTATTTATGCATGCAGCAGACTTAAAGGTAGTTGCAGTCACAAACACATAGCTCTCTATTCCCTAAAACAGGCACTGAAGTATTTGTGCAGCCACTTACTTACACATTTAGGCAGTCATAGAGGTGTTAAAACAGGGAGTTAAATACCACACATTTACTTAAACATGCCATGACACTGATAAAAGTGTACTTCTACACTCACACTCATATGTCGGCAAGTATGACACAACCTTCTCAACCATGCAGGTAAGTAGCCCTTCAAACATAGATGATGGCTACTAGTGCAGACCCTCTCCCTGCACTCTCACTCCAAGCTTGTCTTGGCATGTAATAGGTGCTTCTAAAGTGCCAAACCCACATTTTAGTGTCCATAGCACACTTCTAAGATATGTTGTAGGTGTGCCATAAAGGATGCTGTTTTGTGTTTTAGAGATTTACAGATGTCTTTTCGAGTTCAATAGGTTACTTTTGCACTTGCAGGCCCCTATGCCAAGTAGTAGATAGAGTATGCCACTCCTAAAGCAAATTATATACATGTTCACAAAACAATACAATGTCTCTCTCACCTAGTCAGGCAGCTACTGAAGAACATAAACATTCACTCACTTACCAGAAAGTAGTTATGCATGTAGCAGACTCAAAGGTTGTTGCAGTCACACCCAAGTATTTGTGCAGCCACTAACATACACATTTAGACAGTGCTTTGAACCTCTTAGCAGCGAACCCCCGCGGAGCAGTCCCCCTGACCCAGACAACTACCACGCTAATTGAGACGAAAGTTTCTGACTCTGGGTCGGGCTTGTTTGAAAATATGCCGGCAAAGACCGCTGCCTCTGCTGCAGCAACCAGAGCACGGGTTGCCAAGGCGGCTCGTATACTTCGCAAAGAAGCCGAGCGTCAGCAACATGATCAACTCGAGGAGCTGCTTGACGAAGTTGAAGGAGCTCACCCATTATCCAATTCCGGCAAATCCAATACGAGAAAGCAACAAACTATTGCCGACTTAACAGCAAGGCAAGACCTACATGCTGCCCGAAGGAAACTAATTTTCAACCGGTGGCACCGTTTTGGACCTATTTCTTAAGAAAGGACTTCAGAGTGGGTCCAAGAAAAATGTGACAAAAGAGACTATCAACGATGCAGTACATAACTTATCTAATGAAGAAAATATTGGCACCGTATCTCCTACTACCACTAAGGTATCAGAACCTGAACTGGTGCAATCCTCAAAAACCTTACCGACCGATATAACTGGAGATATCCCCACCTCCACTTGTGCAACCCCTGTTTCAGGACAGCCCCCTCCAGTGGACACCGAAACTGTAAGTAGCATAGAAGAAACAACTCAGATTCCTTTCCCTGTTATATTGGAAGCTCCAATTGC
This sequence comes from Lissotriton helveticus, assembly GCF_964261635.1. NCBI lineage: Eukaryota > Metazoa > Chordata > Amphibia > Caudata > Salamandridae > Lissotriton > Lissotriton helveticus. The sequence continues at coordinate 149,002,059 of NC_136069.1, forward strand.
TACTACTCAGATTCTAGAGTCAGAGGGGCAATGTATGTCTTTTTTCAGGGACGGGGGAAAATGTTTTGGGGGTACAAATAGACTCAACTCCACCTGGGACAGCTCAATCCCTTCAGATGTCACCCACTGAGCTCCATACAATACCACCATTACCGCTTTCCGAACCTTTGATTACACCCCCCTTCCAACAACCTATTAACTGTTCGGATCTGCTGGTTGGGAGCCACTTATCGGGTCTAATAGTGTCTGGGGAAAGTTCTTCAAAGACTTACTTGCCTGAAGAAAAAGACAAGGAGCCTAGCGAGTTCTACTCTTTTTCTGATGAGAATGGCATAAATGTTCAGGAGGAGAGGACGGATGAAACGGATTCTTTGGAGGGTTCATTAGACGCAGAATCTGAGTCTGAACGTGGGCTCAGCTCCTACGCTGATAGCTCTGATGAGCAAGACTCAAATATCAATACAATCAGAGTCAAACCTAAATCCACAACTAGGATTTTACAGAAGGGCCAAAAGGAAAATCATACGGCCCCTAACTCATTGCCACATTCAGCTGTAATTCCAAATAACTCATCAACTACGGAGGTATCTCAATCAGCTGTAGAGATTATTTTGCAGGCCATAGCGGCTCATAGAGAAGAGACAGCTCAAGACAGTAAGAGATCTCGAGCCGCACTCCGTAAAATGCAAGGAGTTGTTAGGAAACTTTCTAAATCTTGTACTCTGATAGGTGAAAGAGTCACTGAGATGGAAGCAAGGGTTGTGACAAATGAGAAAGAAATCACCTTGAATGCCGAGCGAGTCAAGTTTCAAGAAGCCAAACTTGTTGATACTAAGTGGAAGTTGGAGGAGTTTGAAAATCGGCAACGTCGTAATAATCTCCGCATTCTGGGCGTCCCGTAGAAACTCGAAGGGGGCGACACCCGTGCTTAAACTGCTTGAGGAGTCCCTTCCTGTCCTTAAAGATTGGAACTTGAATGCAGAAATCCAGTGAGCCCACCAGATGACCTTTAATATCCCTACGAAACCTGGGATATATCCCAGAGCTATTTTAGTCTATTTTGGGAACTTTTTGGTACGACAGATTGTGGCCGATAAAGCTAGGCCTGACCACAAAGTACTGTACAATGACTTTTCCTATTTTTCAAGATCGGATTTCTGCCACATCACTGTGGAGAGGCGATGGTGGCTTCGGTCTCTGATCAAACCGTTTCAAGACAAAGGCGCACAAGCTTACCTCAACAACCCCGCGAAGTTAAAAATTGTAGATGGCGGCCTAACAAAATTTTTTCAATCAGAAATCAAAGCAAAGGCTTATCTAGATCAGATTTCTTAAATATCAGAATATTAATGAGAATATTAATGGTACTCGCGTATCTTTAAATAGCTGGTAATTGTTTTGGGACAAAAAGAAAATGTATCTCATAATGTAACCGATGGCTTAACACATCGTAGCCGATGTTATATATGTATTATTATTTGCACTACTATAGGTTTCTATTACCTCTAATCTGCAACGTTTCGCTTTCCTTCTTATCCTTTTTTTTATATCACTTTAAAAGGCGGTAGCTTAGATGCTGTGCTGTGACTGCATCACCCAGACTCTGATTGAGTCTGATTGCCTACTAAATGGGGGGGGGGTTCTAATGGAGGGTTCAAGGGAAGGGTGGGGGGGTTGTTAAGGGTGGGCACGGGGGGGGTCACCTAGGGGGGTGAAAACTCAAAAGGAAAAAAAAAAGAACCAGGATTCTCAGCTAAAGTCGTATCTAAGGGGATATCAAATAGAACTTTAATTGAATCATTTATTTGCTATATAATGAAGCTTTATATGCTTGAGGTGATCTTACAACTCTTTCTTATAAATAATGGGTAGATTAAGTATCCAAACTTGGAATGTTGGAGGGCTTTTAACAGGGGATAAGCGAAGACGTTTGGCTGAGCCGCTTAAACTAAACCCAGTAGATGTACTCTGTCTTCAAGAAACCCATGTACCATGGACTAAGAAATCATGGCTAAATTTGAATGGGTACAATCTACTGGTTGCTTCTACACAATCTTCGAATATAAGGGGGGTTGCAATATTAGCCAAAAACAATCTTGGACTAGGGCTACGTCATCTTTCAGACCCTCATGGCAGATGGGCCATTGTTAAACTTGCTTGTGGTATAACTATCTGTACCATATATGGCTCAAACCAAGATGATCCCACAATTTTTGAGGAATTAGAGATCGGATTAGCCACCTGGCAGGGCCCGCTAGTTCTGTGTGGTGATTTTAATATTTCATTGATACCACCATTGCCCAACATTTCCTCCAAAACAAAATATAGGGGCCGTAAACCCAGAGTATATAATGCTGTTAGGAGGCTTATAGCTAACCTTGGTTTAACTGATATTTGGTTGAAAAACACCATGTATAATCAAGGATTCACCTACTTTTCGCATCCTCATCAAAAACATGTTCGAATTGACTACATGTTTGTCACTGTAGAGCTCGTTTCACAAGCAAATATTCAAAAAATCCCAAGAATCATCTCAGACCAAAATGCATTAATTCTTGAAATTACAGTTAACCCTCTATTCACCCAACAGCGCTCTTGGTCGTTTGACAGGAAACTACTGTCCAATATTGAATTTATATCCCACATTAAAAACTGGACCGAAGAGTTTTTTAATATAAATCGGTTCAGCGCTTCTAGAAACGTAGTTTGGGACACATATAAATCCGCTTTAAGAGGAGAGATTTCTAGCTTTCAATATGCCGCACGAACCAAAATAAGAAACCATCATGAAGCAAAGGTATCTGAACTGGCTAAAGCTGAACTAGAGCATACTTCCCTGATTGTACAGGGCAAAGACGTCAGCAATCAATGGCTTCAGGTAGCGGTTTTAAAAGCTGAACTTAACACTAATCTCAGCCAGAAAGCCGCCCAAACCTACAGAGCTTATAGAAAGAAAGCTTATGAAAGCGGGGAAAAAATAGGTAAACAGCTGGCATTACGAACCCGTCAAAAAAATGTATCAAATAACATTACCACAATAGTAGATGGTGGACAGACCTATGTGAAACCTGCCGATATTATTCTTCAATTTCAACGATATTATCAAAAATTATATTCTGAAGAAGTAACCAAATCTGAAGAAGATATTGACAAATTTCTGGCCGGCTTTCTCAATAATTCAGCAGCTACCAGTTCATTAGATGATATGGTAAGAGAAGAACTTGAAGCCGAGATCACATTGGCTGAAGTAGAGTCAGCTCTATCGCAGTTATCGTCTGGTAAGGCAGCAGGCCCAGACAAACTGCCGATTGAAATTTATAAAATTCTTAGTTATCAACTAAGTCCCATGCTACTGGATTTATTTTTGGGTGTTCAGTTCAATGGCATTGCCCCATGTTCTTGGGATGAGACTAGTATTATAGTATTTCCTAAGAAGGGAAAATCACCCGAGCAGTTGACCTCCTATCGCCCAATATCTCTGATAAATTCGGACTCCAAATTATATGCCAAACTGATAGCTCTCAGACTCAGTGGGATCATTGGGCATTTGGTCTCTCCGTGGCAGCATGGCTTCGCTCCGGGAAAAGGGACCACTGATCACACCCGTCGGGCTATTACTCTCTTTGATGCCATAGCCTTTGATCGTGTCTCATGGAATTTTTTGTGGGTAGCCATGGCATGTCTTAATTTCGGCCCTAAATTTCTTAAATCTATAAAATCCATGTATCGACACCCTAAAGCAAAAATATCATTGTTAGGTTCAGAATCCGGCTATATTAACATTGCAGGAGGTACAAGACAGGGGTGTCCCTGTTCGCCCCTGCTCTTCGCCCTATACATTAATCCCCTCATTCTTAAATTGTTAGAAAGTAATAACATTAAGCCAATTCTCTGTAACCAATATGAAACAAAAGTATTGACATACGCTGATGACATCGCGGTATTAACATCTCACCCGACGCAAGCGATGCACGAAATTGAACTGCTGTCCTTGCAATATGGCAACTACTCGAGTTATTCTCTCAACAGGGGAAAGACCATTATATTGTGTACCGATAACACTCTATGTACAGACATAAGAAGAGCCAAAACTGCTACTTATCTTGGAGTGATCATGTCTACTGATACCAAGACCCTAGTAAAAAACAATTTTGATCCACTCATAGATAAGATCAAGACAGATTTGGATAGAGTAAATGGATTATATCTCTCCATTATTGGCAGGGTGAACTATCTGAAAATGAACATACTGCCGAGATGTTTATATCTTTTTCGAACAATTCCTCTATTTGTAGATCCTAAAATACTTATGCTGATTAACAAACTTATGTCTAAATTTGTGTGGCAATATGGGAAAATCAGACGTTCACTTTCCTACTTATCCATGCCATTTAACAGGGGCGGGCTTACGGCACCAAATATTACGTTGTATCATTGAGCAGCTTTTCTAAAACATTTAAAACCAATGGTTCTAGAGCCACCTCTTGGTACCGGAACAACTACTACCCCAATCCCCTCAATCTATGAGCTTCTACTTGGCCAAGAAGCCAGTGGTCTCTTACTAAGAAAGACGGAAGCTAGCTATTATAAACAAAACAAGGGTGAAATCTTAAACATATGCAGATAGGTAAAATCACCCGGTATACGCCTTTGCTCCAATCCACTATTACATCTGGTCTTGATTTTGATTACACGGCAAAGAAATGGCAAAGATTGGGTATAAAACAGTTAAGGATGTCTGGTTAAATGGTTCACACACTGTTTTTCATGATGTAAAAATAAAATGTGGTCTTTCTGACGGGGAGTTTCTTAAATTTGCCCAGCTTCACGCTAAATTAAAAGCTAAAAGTGATTCAATCAGTCTCCAAAAGATTGACTTAATAGAAGCATTTACTACTTCAAAAACTAGGATAGGAACATTCTATGATATACTCTTAACTAATATTAACGATGATATTGAGAAAACAGAAACTAAATGGGCGGTGAAACTCAACAACCCCGATATTGATATAGATAAAGTCTTTGATATGAGTAATAATTTGTTCATGGCCAGCAATTTAAAGGCTCAGCTGTTTAAAACAATATACGATCTTTACTTTACTCCGTCCAAACTTTTTGTGTGGGGTAAAAGAGAGACCGATCGATGCCCACGCTGCTCACAGGGTCCAGCGACCCTAGTTCATATGTTTAGCAGCTGCTCTGAACTTCTTCCCATAAAAAGCATGATTGCCTCATTCTGGGAGAAAATTTTCTTCCATAAACTTCCAGAGTCTGACAGCCTATTTGTTTTTGGTTATGATGGCTCTTTGAAATTATCCAAATCTGAACAAAGATTATTATTTATAGGCACAGCTGTACTGAGATTAATCTTGTCTGCTCGCTGGAAGGATGATACATCGCCTAGTTTTCAAATGTGGTTAACTCGTTTTCTCGCTGTTTTTAATTATGAATCTGCAATATTTGCCACTAGTCGAATTAAAACAAAGCTCCGTGGGGAAGAGCTATGGTGCCCAATCTCTACTTGGAAAGAAGGTTTATTTCCTAGTGGAATTGGATGAGCCTAATGAGATTCTTTATTTAAATGTATTGTTGTTATTTTGCTTTTTTATTTTTTCCAGCTCTCATATTTTTATTACTGTTAAGCTTTATTTTATCATATTATTTGATCCTCGTGTATATACTTTATTCAATGTTTCTAATTTAACTGTACTGTCTTATGCTGATACTGGTTCTTTAATAAAAATAAATAAATAAATAAATAAATAGACAGCCATATAGGTATTAAAACAGGCAATTATGTACTAGCAAATTTACGTAAACATGCAATAGCACTGATACAGGTGTACTTCAACACATACTCAGAAACTATCTGTGTATGAAACTGACCCACCCATTCAGTCACCCATACAACTATTAACACTACCACTCAGTTACCCATAACTCATACAGCTACCGACACTAGCATTCACTGATGTAATCACCCACTCATAGTATTGTTCACTCACCTTTACGGCCACTCACACAGCTACTCACTGATCCATACATCCATTGATACTAGCACACAATGTTATGTTATGTTAAAATGCGTTTATATAGCGCACGGCTACTCTAAAAGAGTGTCCCGGCGCTTTCCACAACAGCTACAGTGTAAAACATAACACAGAGAACCAATCCCAGAAGCAAGAAAAAGAAAATCCACCTAAACAGAAAGATTAAAAAGCCAAGTTTTCAGGTTCCTTCTAAATTGAAGCAAATTGGGAGTGCTGCGAAGTCCCAATGGGAGCGAGTTCCACAACTGGGACGCCTTGAGGCTAAAAGAACGCCCCCCCGTACGAGCCTTCCTCACCCGTGGAACCACAACAGTAAAGAGGGATTCAGAGCGAAGAGAGCGGGCGGGACGGTAAAACACCAATCTCTTCTGTAGATATCCCGCACCTGAGCCAAACAGAGCTTTGTGCACCAGCGTCAGGGCTTTAAACATAATCCGTTTACGGATCGGCAGCCAATGCAACGTCTGCAGCAGCCCAGAAGCCCGTGTTCGTCTATGCAAGCCAAAGATCGCACGGGCTGCGGAGTTCTGTGCCACCTGCAGGCGCTGGACCAGATAGTCCGGTAAACCTAAAAAGAGAGCATTGGCATAATCGAGCCTCGACCCGATTAGCGCCTGCACTGTAATCCGTCTGTGCTCCGCAGATAGTAGAGGGAGAAACCTGCGGAGCATTTTCAGAATACCGAAACAGGCGCCAGCCAGGCCGAGAACATGCGCTCTTAGAGAGAGCTTGTTGTCAAGCCTAACACCGAGGTTCTTGGCAATCTGGGAGGACTGCACCGGAGGGCACATAGCGGCCGGCCACCACTGCCGCCATTCGGGATCGATGGCACAGCCGAAGAATAAAACCTCCGACTTGCTGGAGTTGGCCTTCAGGCTATTGCGCTGGAACCAGCCGAAGACCATATCCAGACAGTCCCGAATTCTCTCCCCCTCAAATGGCTGATCTTTGCCACATGTGAAGAGGAGTTGTGTGTCGTCGGCGTAGGACACGATCTGGGCTCCGTAAGCCTCCACCGCAGCCGCCAGAGGGGACATAAAGATGTTGAACAATGTCGGGCTCAACACAGATCCCTGTGGAACCCCAACTCCCAAAGGCGGCATCTCAGCGGAGCTCTGGGACACCCAGACCGTCTGGCGGCGGCCTTCCAGAAAAGATGTAAACCATCTGAACACCGTCCCCCTAAGGCCGATGTCATAAAGCCTGGCGAGAAGCGCCTCATGGGGGACGGTGTTGAAGGCCGCCGACAGGTCCAACATGACTAACATGGCCTTGCCACCCACATCCAAGGTCTCCCTGATGATCTCCGAGACCTCCACCAACGCTGTTTCCGTACTGAAATTCGGACGGAAACCGGATTGGGATGGATGGAGCAAATTGTTGGATTCAAGAAAGCTCGACAAGACGCCATGGACATGTTTCTCCGTGATCTTAGCCAGAGCCGGGAGAAGTGAAATTGGCCTGTAATTGGCCAACACCTCGGCATCAAGACCAGGCTTTTTCAGGAGGGGAATCACCATCGCCCTTTTCCAGGTGCTTGGAACAATCCCCTCCCGCAAGGAGGCATTGAGGATCGGGTTGACCAAAGGATCCACCACTGCCGCCATCCCCGCCAAGAACTTGGCGGGGCAGGGGTCCAGTGGTGAGCCAGATTTAAGGCTGGCCAGCAGCGCCCGAGACATGTCACTGGAAACAGGTGGAAAGTCAGCCAGCACTGCCGTTGACATGGGCGATGTTCCGGGTCCTGCCCCAGGGCCGCAACCATCCTCCATTGAGCTCTCCGAGAAGGAGGCCTGAATTGCCTTAATCTTGTTGGTGAAGAAAGTGGCCAGATCACACGCCCACGCCTCAGGTGACACAGGCGGGGGTGAGTAAGAGGTCGGGGACGTGAACTCCTTCACTATCGTGAAGATCTCCTTGCAGGAGTTCACCGACGCCTCAATCCTCCTAGCACGGTAATCCCGCTTGGCGCCAAAAATAGCCCGGTGATAGTCCTTCACCACAGACCTGTAGGCGAGTTTGGCCTCCCCATCATATTGAAGGCGCCAGGCCCGCTCAGCAACCTTACACTGGCTGCGAGCCACGCACAGCGCCTCGGTAAACCATGGCGCAGATTGTCGTATCGCGGTGGACCTGGGAGTTACCTTTGGGGCGAGAGTATCTAACCTCTCAGTCAGCCATCGCTGCAGGGCCTCAGTGTCTCTTTCCGGGTCGCCCGAGAGAGAGCATGGATGTTCCGTGAGCGCCTGCTCCAACACAGCAGGCGTCACTCTATGTAACGCTCTCGAGGCAGCTCTGGGCACCGCGGGGGCGCAGATGCCAGATTGCCCGTTCTCCAACACGGAAAACCCAATCAGCCAATGATCCGACCAGAGCACCGGCCGTGCAGCGATGTCAACAATAGGAACAGAAGAGAACACCTGGTCGAGAGTATGCCCTTTCTCGTGAGTAGGCCCTAGCACAAACGGTGCTAGGCCAAGCGTAGATGTAATATCTAGGAGTTTAATTCTATCCGGGTCCTCCGACACATCAAGATGAAAGTTAAAATCGCCTGCAAGCAGACAATGCTGCGCAGAGAGAGCCAACTCCGAGATGGCTGTCTGTAGGTCATCCCAAAAAGAGCCCACCGGGCCGGGAGGCCTATAAACCAGCAGTCCCTTAAGCGCTTGACCAGGAGACAGTCTAAGCATGAAGATCAGGGATTCAGAGCCCTCGATGGAGTTCACAGGAAGAACTGAGCAGGAAATGTTTTTCCTCACCACCACAGCGACTCCTCCCCCCCTACCCTTAGCTCTATCTTGGCGGAAAATATTATAGGTTGAAGGGATCGCAGTAAAAATATCTGGGTTCGAGGCCTCTCCCAACCAGGTTTCGGTCAGGAGCAGGCATAACGGATTCTCCCTGACAAGAAGATCGTGAATGTGCAGGGCATGCCTTGCTACCGATCTAGTGTTAAGCAGCAAACAGCGATGTTTCGCATGAGCCTCGGGTGTCCTAAGGACACTACACTGTGCCCCCGTGGGCGACCAGCCACAAGCCGGGCAGAAACGTTTCCCCCTGTGACGACCAGGGAATACAGAGCGACACAAGCTAGATAAAGTGCGCATAGCGTGAAGAGTCGCCGAGGAATAGTGGATCATCCTTACCCTCGCCTGACCAAAGTCCTCCGCCGCCCCGCCGCCTCCGGGACGCTGACGGGCAGGACTCCGGCACGACTCAGGCACAGAGAAGGCGTCCACCTGCACGTACCGCTGCGCGTAAGGGAGCGACTTTAAATAGGCTCTCCAATGAGCCCTTGGCGCGCGAGTCCGCTCAAAGATGGCGGCGGCCGCCGAATACCTAGCCCCAAACAAAGATGGCGCCCGAAATGAAGACCCAGGACCAGGACCCACAAAGTAGTGGTGTTTTGGAGGCACAAAGGTGCCCTTTTTACGTGCAGTAAGGGGAGCGGAATGTAGGCAGGAGGCAACAAGTTAAAAGCGAGGGTAAATATGAGCCCAAGAAAAACACAAAGGTAATCCAAAGAAAAAACGAACAAAAAGTTAAAATTTCCACAGCGCTAGTCCAGCGCGCTTGCAGCAGTGTGGTAGGTGGTAGAGACCCCTGCCCCACGAAGGACCGCCTTAAATAGGCTCTCCAATGAGCCCTTGGCGCGCGAGTCCGCTCAAAGATGGCGGCCGCCGCCGAATACCTAGCCCCAAACAAAGATGGCGCCCGAAATGAAGACCCAGGACCAGGACCCACAAAGTAGTGGTGTTTTGGAGGCACAAAGGTGCCCTTTTTACGTGCAGTAAGGGGAGCGGAATGTAGGCAGGAGGCAACAAGTTAAAAGCGAGGGTAAATATGAGCCCAAGAAAAACACAAAGGTAATCCAAAGAAAAAACGAACAAAAGGTTAAAATTTCCACAGCGCTAGTCCAGCGCGCTTGCAGCAGTGTGGTAGGTGGTAGAGACCCCTGCCCCACGAAGGACCGCCTTAAATAGGCTCTCCAATGAGCCCTTGGCGCGCGAGTCCGCTCAAAGATGGCGGCGGCCGCCGAATACCTAGCCCCAAACAAAGATGGCGCCCGAAATAAAGACCCAGGACCAGGACCCACAAAGTAGTGGTGTTTTGGAGGCACAAAGGTGCCCTTTTTACGTGCAGTAAGGGGAGCGGAATGTAGGCAGGAGGCAACAAGTTAAAAGCGAGGGTAAATATGAGCCCAAGAAAAACACAAAGGTAATCCAAAGAAAAAACGAACAAAAGGTTAAAATTTCCACAGCGCTAGTCCAGCGCGCTTGCAGCAGTGTGGTAGATGGTATCAACCATATAGCCATTTATACACGTACTCACTCACATATTCAGCTTGTCACACACCCATCCACTCACTCATATAGCCACTGGTACTAGTATCCACTCATACATACACCAACTCAAGCAGACACTCGGCATTGTGCCACTGACACAGGCAGTCACACACTCACACAGGTACTTAGACACCCATTGACTCACTCATACAATCACTAACATAATCACTCACTATCTCTAGAGCAAGCCACACAATCACCCACTCACCCACACAGTCACTGACAAAAATGCTGTCACTCACCCATACAACCACTCACATATCCATTTACTCACTCATACAAAAAAATGCTCACCTATACATCCACTACCACAAAGACTCACTCTCATATGGCCACTCATGCAGCCACTCGCCCATATAGTCACTGACACACCCACTCTTTCATCCATACATCTACTAACCCAGACACACACTCACCCACACAGGTACCAATACAACCACTCACTCGCCCATACAGCCATGCACTCAATCACCCATGTACCACTCATGCACTCACTCACTTACATTGAGCACTCATGCACTACCTCACTGACCCATACACACACTCATGCACTCATTTACTCACCCATACACCACTCACGCAGTCACTCATTCACACATACACACACTCATGCACTCAATCAGTCCCACAAAGGCCACTGATACACTCATTTACTCACCCATACATGTGCTCATGTACTCACTCACACACCCATACTCATGCACTCAATCACTCACATACACATACACCACACATGCACTCACTTACTCACCCATACACACACTCATCCTTACACCACTGATGAACTCATTCATTCACCCATATACGTACTCATGCACTCACTCATTCACCCACACACACGATCATACAGATACTCTCTCACCCATACAATCACTCACACAACCATTCAGACACTCATGCAGCTAATCACACAGCCACTGTGTCACACATATAGAGTCTCTCACACTAGCAGCCAGTCAACCATAGAACCACTCACACAAGCACCCACTCGCCATACAACCCTTCAAACAACCACTCATTCAATCATATTCAATCATACAATCACTCACATGCCCATTCACTGCCCTATACCGTTAATCACACACCCATTCAGTCATTTATACAACCTATGTGTAATCACTTAGACACCAAATGGTCAGTCAGATAGCTACTTACTAACCCATACAGAATACTTTAACTTTTTTTTAAGCGTAAAAGGCGATTCTAACAAAAACCCTTATTTTGTTTGTTTTTGTAGAACTATTTTTTTGTGATTTTCTAACATTTTGTATTTTTTTGCTATTTTTATTCATATAAAATGGAAATAAAGGGCAGACAAAATTGGAACAAGCAGCACAACAATAGTGCAAAAACTAGGATAATTGAAATAAAAATTAACATATTTATTGCTTGACAGCTTGAAGGATTGCATTAATGGACTGCTCTCCAGCTGTGATGTCATATTGCACTCCAAACATTTCATGCCAATTGATTTTAATTCAGGGGCGATGTCAGAACTATGCCTTTAAACTTCTGTAGGGATTCTCTGGCCTGGAACAGATGGTGAAGATGAAGATGCTGAGGATATCACACCTTCTCTCTGCTTGCTCGCACTCTTCAGCTAGGTCTAGTAGTATGTTTTTAGATAGAATAACATCAATATAGTACCACATGAGTATTTTTTGTTATATCCTCTTGAGAGGGTCTTGCTAAAGAGATGCCATTTTACAATTTTGGCCACCATCTTCAACTCTCCTGATGAAATTGATAAGAAGTCCTATGCAATAATCCTCTCCTTTGGCGCAGGCCCTTCCTTATTAGAGTCAACCTCTTCTATTTACTGCTGCTCCTACTCTGGCTGCTATGGCACCTCATCTTCCTGGCTACCTCCTGGTACCATTTTGCCTTTGAAAAATTGCAAATATAAGAAAAATAACAGGCATCTGCTGAGACTAATGGTAGAATCAATGGATGATTCAAGAATAGTAAACGGGTGGGCACTTCCTATAAAGATACATGGAAACTGTCTCGTTCAATCATATCTATTTATTTTCATGGCACACGATATTCATGATTACTGAAGTCATCTCAATTACCTAGGAAATATAATTTAAAAGTGATTTTCTTTCAAATTGACCACAGACAAAAATGTGTAAATAGTATCTTAGTAATCAGCTATTGGCAAAGATTGTTTAAAATATCTCTTAATATGTGTTTTACACTTTTTGAAAAAACATGCTGTCTTCAGAACTTTTCCGCGAAATGGGAAAATACGTACGTAGTGACACAGACAAATAATAAAATTAGTGGGCTATAATGCCGGTATATTTCGACAATGACAGAATGGTAAATTCTTTCCTAGTACAAAGTTATGTAGATGAGTATACAATTTCCAAAAAACTGTAATTATAATGTGAATCAGATGGTCATGCATATTTTACATTAATTAAACCCACTCACAAACTTACTCAGAGAGTTGAGTACCTATTCACAATTCCACACAGGCACTCATACAGCTACTCAGAGACCCACTCAGACACTTGGCCAGCCACTCTCAGACCCCAGTCATATACTAATGCACCCACTCACATACACACTCACAAACTCATAGACCCACTCAGAGACTTTTGCATCCATTTACACTCACTGAGAGGTATGCACATGTACCAACTGACAGACCCACTCTGACATTCAATAACTCATTCACCCATTCACAGACCCACTCACAGACCCACTCACAGACTAATGCAATTAGTGATAGACCCACTGAGAAACGTATGCACTCATTTACAGGTCTACTCAGTGTGATCATACACTCATTCACACACTTAGGCAGCTACTCAAACAGTCCAAAACTCCTAACAGAAATAGCCCCCCACTCTCACACAGAGTGAGAGAATTATACAGCCACTCCCAGACCCACACAGACACTCACACACCCACTCAGACACTCACGCACTGACTCACATCACATACCACTCTCATAGGTTACAGGTTACACTTAGGAAATTAAATGAAAAAACCTTAAAAAAAAAAAAGAACTTACAGGGACATTATAGTGAGAAAATAGAATTTAAAAATCCTAACAAATTCACTGAAAAAACCAAAGGTTAGAGGGACATTAAAGTTAAAAAAAAAATGGTATTTAACGAACCTTAGCTAACAGGGACATTATACTTAGGCTCACATTTCATTTGAGAAATTCAGCAGTTATAGTTACCTGACCTAACTTTAACTTACGCCTCCACAATGCACTGCTCATGACTTCATATAATACATTAATCAAGAAATGGTCAGTAACATCACTCATTACATCACTGATTACATCTCAAATGCCATCACTGATGACATCACTGATGGCATCTCAAATTACATCACTGATGATATCATCCAAAGAACCAGTGACACACTGACTTACATCCCATACAACATCTTATAGACCCACACCCATGCCCACACAACCCCTGATATACCTATTCACAGATCCATACAAACACTCACACACCAACTCATGGATCCTTAAAACCACTCACACATCAGCTCCTCCATGCTGCCACTAACACAACCAGTATATAGCCACACATGCACCTACTGACAGACCAATACGGCCACTCACATATCCAGTCATACAGGCATAGAAACACTCTTACAACCATAAAGTGATTCACATACTGAATCAATTACCCATACTGCTACTCACACATCTACTCTTTCACCCATACAGCTCGCACAACCACTCACTCGCCCATGCAGTTACTCACACATCCACTCACTTACTTATACATATACTAACACATGTTCTCACTCACCTATACAGTCACTGAGACAAGCACATACTCTCCCATACAACCTATCTCACACTCACGTACCCATACAGCCACTCATACACCCATTCACACACCCATGCAGCCACTCACATACCCATTCACACATTCACCCTCTTACACACCCATTTGTGCACCTATACAGCCACTCATTTCCCCTCTCACTCACCCATACATACACTTATGTACCTGATCAGTCACAATACAGGCACACATGCACCCTTTCATTCATCATTTACAGCCATTGACGCCCACAGACTCACCCATACAGCAACTCATTCACCCCCTCATTCACCATTTCAGCCACTTAAACATATACTCACTCACCCATACATATACTAACACAGCTACTCACTCATGTATACAGTCTCTCACATACACACTCACTCTTCTATACACCACTTACACACCCACTCACTCACCCATACAGGCACTCTTATAGCCATGTAGCTTAGTATATATATGTGTAATACTCAATAACCTTTAGAAACTACTTGCAATCATTGAATGATGTGTTCAGTGATGTCATTTGAGATGTCATTAGTGATGCAATAAGTGATGTCACTGACCATGTCATGTGTGATGTAATATGTGAGGTCATAAGCAGTGCTTTGTGGGTGCGCAAGTTATAGTTAGCTCAGGTAACTATAACTGTTAAATTTCACTGGTTTTGTACAAGTGAAATATGAGCCTAACTACAATGTCCCTGTAATATTTGTATTTTTCAGTGAATTTTCAAGGTTTTTAAAATTCTATTTTACATTCTATTATTTAATTTTTGTTTAATTCTTTAAATGTACAACTATAAAAAGCGTTAGTGTTGGACTTGGCCCTTTTTGGCAGGTTCACCCCTAAACATTTAGCCTTTTCTGTGACTTGATATTGGTGATTTTTGGCCTCTGCGCACTTTAGCATTGTGGACCAGTGTAAAGTGTGTGTGCGCTGTGAGTGCATGAGGTGAGATTGGCCTGTCCTCCCATAGGAATGCACGAGGGATATGTGTGTCCATGGTAATTTGTGGTATGAGAGGAGTGCAGGGGCATGTATGAACTTGTGAGAATAAATGATGCGCAATGGTGTGCACAGATTTATGGTGACTGGTGGAGAAATGCCACTTTTAGAAGTTGGCATTTCTGTGTACTGTGTGTCTGTCTGCCTGATGTGAATTGCATGTCTGGCTTGTGATTGACAGGAGCTGAGAGGTGTGGTTGGCTTCAGGAGCCAGGGGGAGTCAGCCCAGTGGTGAATAGAGAGATCTGCATCTAGATGGGAGGGAGGAGTTGCACCTGGGACCTGAATAGGACTGTGCCTTCCCTCTACAATGCTGGCGCCACGCCCAGTGGTGCATCTAATCCCTGAGCCCCCATTTGACAAAGGATAGAGGAGCTGAGCAAAACAAAGTGCTGCAAAGCTCCCCTAAACCAGTCCTAACTGGTATCCCCAAGCCCTGTGCTGTGACACAATGGGATTTTGTAGTATAAATATAGGGGCTGTGACCCATTGAAAATGTTCAATCTTGGTGTGCTGTTCCTGCTGGGGCGTGCTGCTGCTGGGGCCCAGGGGGGGCTGCCATGAGGGCTTGTCTCCCTGGGCCCTCCCTTGCCCCTGGACCTGGAAGACCTCCTGGGGACCCTTTTGTTTCCTTATTATCCTCTAGGATCTCCAAGACTTTATGCAGCCCTTCATTTGTGCCCAGGGAGCGCTATCTTTTAAACTTCCCCCACAGGAGAGTGAGAGCCTGGGGGCTACACAGCGCTGAGCTGCAGCCCCTTGAGGAGGGAATCCCCACCATAGGGATTCCCCCGTGATGCCTACAGCGGCGGGTGCCCACCCAGCATTTTTTGTTATTTCGCGGGTGCCCACCCCGCTTTTTTCTCGCTTTTGCTTTAACTCTAAATGCAGACTGCTATTTCTTGGGTTGGCATGAAGGTGAAGGAGTTTTGTACTGCCCCTGTGCATCTGCTATTTCCACGGTTGGCCTACAGTGGTAACTTAATTGGCATGGAGTAACCACCTCGGGAGGGTAGATTATACCCTAAATGCAGTGTTAGTTTTCTGGATTCCCCAATAAGGATGGGATCCAGTGGTGGCAGCAATATGTTTTCCAGTGCAGGTAGTCCCATTTCCAGTTCCCAGATTATGGTACCTGGTTCCCAGTTAAGAGGGGTACAGGTTGTGTTTCAGGGGCAGTGAGTTGCTGTCTCACCAGGATTGTGGGGGGAGTGTGGATGAATATTGTGATGCACTGGACATTTGGGTGATTGGTTAGCACGGTAAATGGTGTTAAAGGTCGCTTCAATCTGTTCTTCAGAGAGATCCTGCCCTGTAATTGTTTTCCGGAGTCGCGCCAACACCTGTTGGAGTGTGTAAGTTCTTTGATTCTAGGGAGCCTAGCCTGTCCTGTTGGACTGTCCTTGGTGGGAGATCTCCCTTGTTAGGTGAGATGGGAGTGTCTGTAATCAGGCCTCTATCAGTTCTGGCTTCTGGCAGTGCCGCTTCTAAGTGGAGGGTGCAGAAGTCCAGATTGAGGGGTGAGAGGGAGAAAGAGTCCCCAGTGGAAGAACCAGTGGGTCAGGGGCCAACCATGAGGGCCGAGTTCCCATTGATTGGCCATGGTGATGCCACTTCTGTCCTGGGACATCTTCACGCACTGTCAGATGGACAGGAGGTCGTGAGCTCTGTGCCAGGCAGACTGCCACACAACACATTAGTTATGTGCCACCCTCGGGAAGTCCTGGTTTGCCGGGCAATTGTCTGACCAAAGGATACCGTCCTTGGGTTGGGGAGCCAGAGGCAGGTGTTTCCTGTCCTGGACAAAGGGCAACTGTAATCAGTGTCCTGACCGATTTGCTTTCTAGGGGTACCACTCCAGTTGGGGGGGGGGGTTTAGGGCTCTGGAAGGGGGTGCAGAGGGAGGGAGTCCTTGCCTCTGACCCCGGTGGAGCCAGTGAGTTTAGATCCCAGGTGGTAAACCAGTGATGGAGAGAGGTCCTGAACTGGGGGAAGAGTTGTGTTCTGGGGGTGCTTCTCCTGGGAGAGTGCGGAACGCCAGAAGGGATGTAGGGTGAGGAGATGCTTCACCCGTGATCTCTGGTCAGCCGGAGGGTGCGGACCATAGGTTGGTAATTAAGAACTACACTGAGAGGAAGAGTGGAGATTGGCTATTATGTGCCAGGGGTTACTGCCCCCCACTCTGTGGATTGGCAAGGACCAGTGGTATCTGGATGGCCTAGTGCCTGGTCCTGGCCATGGACAACTAGGGAGTACCAGTAGGGTAGCCTAGTTGGGCCTGAGAGGTTTTTTTCCCGAGGGAACCACGTTGGTTCAGAGTGGCGTAAAACCAGAGGGTGTCCCTGCTGTTGCGGGCCCGCGTCCGTGTTTTCTCGCCCAAAGCAGGGAAGCCCATCAAGGGAATGATTGGTCTACCCAGCATTTCGGCTGGAAGGGGGTTGTGTTGGACATGGCCCTTTTTGGCAGGTTCACCCCTAAACTTTTTGCCTTTTCTGTGACTTGATATTGGTGGTTTTTGGCATCTGCGCACTTTAGCACTGTGGCCCAGTGTAAAGTGCGTGCGCTCTCTGAGTGCGTGTGGTGAGATTGGCCTGCCCTCCCATAGGAATGCATGGGGGATATGTGTGTCCATGGTAAATCCTGGTATGAGAGGAGTGCAGGGGCGAGTTTAGTATGTATGAACTCGTGAGAATAAATGCTGCGCAATGGTGTGCGCAGATTTATGGTGACTGGTGGAGAAATGCCACTTTTAGAAGTTGTCATTTCTGTGTATTGTGTGTGTGCCTGCCTGATGTGAATTGCATGTTTGGCTTGTGATTGACAGTAGCTGAGAGGTGTGGGTGGCTCCAAGAGCCAGCCAGGGGGAGTCAGCCCAGTGGTGAATAGAGAGATCTGCATGCAGATGGGAAGGAGGAGTTGTACCTGGGACCTGAATAGGACTGTGCCTTCCCTATACAATAGTGGTGCCGCCCCCTGTGGTGCATCTGATCCCTGAGCCCCCACCTGACAAAGGAGAGAGGAGATGAGCAAAACTAATTGCTCCAAAGCTCCCCTAAACCAGTCCTAACTGGTATCCCCAAGCCCTGTGCTGTGACACAATGGGATTTTGTAGTATAAATATAGGGGCTTTGACCCCATGAAAATGTTCAATCTTGGTGTGCTGTTCCTGCTGGGGCGTGCTGCTGCTGGGGCCCAGGGGGGGGCTGCCATGAGGACTTGTCTCCCTGGGCCCGCCTTGCCCCTGTACCTGGAAGACCTCCTGGGGACCCTTTTGCTTCCTTATTATCCTCTAGGATCTCCAGGACTTTATGCCCTCTTTCATTTGTGCCCTGAGAGCGCTATCTTTTAAACTTCCCCCACAGGAGAGGGAGAGCATGGGGGCTGTGCAGGGCTGAGCTGCAGCCCCTTTAGGAGAGAATCCCCACCATAGGGATTCCCCCGTGATGCCTACAGCGGCGGGTGCCCAGCCCGCATTTTTCATTATTTCGCGGGTGCCCACCCGTATTTATGCCGCTTATGCTTTAATTCTAAATGCGGGTGCCCCCGCTTCATATTTTAAATTAGGAGGGAGCCTACCCCCTCATTGTCCACCTTACAGTTTAATAATGGAGCAGGAGCCCACCCTGCGTTTTACCGCCGCAGTCCGAGCAGTTGTGGAAGCCTTCTCCGGGCCGCTCTCAGCGCGATCCGGATGTCAGGCAACCTTGCCTGGGACATGGACGGGGCATAGATAGTACAGCCGGAAGTGTCCGGGGCTCCCGTGAGCTGAGGGAGCCCCGCGTGTGACCGCACAACGAGACAAGACAAAGTGATGATCTCTGGTCGGTAGAGGAGACCAGGAGAAGTGCTACAGATCCTGCGCCACAGGAGGAGACAGCATGAAACCGCCCAGCGAGTCCCGGTGTGTCGGGGCTCAAGATGTGTGGTCTGGTGCCAGTGAGGGCACCTTGGCTGTTGTCCTGAGTGAACTTGCCAGTGCGGGCCTCTCCAACGTTGGCCATATTTGTTTTAGGGCCCGTGGGGGTCCTCAGGGCCCAGGTATGCCCAGGTCCATTGTGAGACATGTATTATTTTCAGAGCCAGTACACTCCGACGTATGGAGGCCAGTTCTTTTGGGGGCAGATTACTTTAGAAGAGCCTGTGTGCTCAAACGAGGGGGCCAATTGTCTTTACTAGCCCCAGTGAGGCCCCGAAGGCCCAGAGGTGCAAGGTCCTTTGCTCCTTCCCCAGCTTCCCCAGGCCTGCAGTTGATCTTCCCAGCTGCCCAGTAAGTAGTGGGCAGCTGCACCGTTTAGTCCATTCTTTCTTGTGGGGACATGTCTTTTAAGTTAGGAGTGAGATGCACTCCTTGGCCCCATATCTTCACAGCTGCGCAGCACTTAGTGCCAGCTACAACGTTTAGGTCTGTGCAATTGCGAACTCTTGACTTCGGCTGCATTGGCAGCACACCCTGACTCTTGGACATAGGTCATTTGAGCCCTTTTTGATATGGCCAGTTGGCCAGGGGGACTATTGGGTATGTAGGGTGCCAGGCCCTAATATGATTTATGCAGGTGTGCAGGAAATGTAATTCATGTAATGTTTTATGCACCGTGATTCATACCTCTGAATGTGGTTTTATGATTATGAGGTTTTACATACTGTGTTTATGTTTGAGTTATTCTCTACAATGGTTTATGCTGTGAGTTTTGCCCCTAATGCAACTTATGTTTAGGAGGTTATGGTCTATTTATGTTTTGGCTGATGAGGTTTTCTCGCCCGATGTGATACTTTACATGATATGATTTGTGTTACAGGTTGATGTGGAGTATAGTGTTTGCCAGAAATTACTGGTTGTGGTCGAAAACATGCATATGTCAAGAGTTGGTATAAAATCTGGTTGAGTCGAGCAAACGTTTTGTAGTGTTTTATCTAGGACCCTGAATCGATATTCCTATTTTATGCCCTTGTCCGGTTAAAATCAATAATATCCATACAACGGCATAATAATCATATCCATAATTCAGTCGTAGCACATGCTGTCACATCAAGCAGGGCTACTTCTGAGGCCCCCTAGTAAGCACACCGAGTTCTCTAAACAAAACCAAGCCTCCAGCAACCTGGGAAATCCCCCTTGCTTTTGTTTTGATTTCGTCCTAGAACTCCTGTAAAGCACTGTAAGAACGGCCAGTTCTTAGTGACATCTTTATTGACGTCTTATGTCCAACCTTATGTCAAACTCAGGCACCTTTCAGGTATAAATATACCAACCTTGCCTAAAGCAGACACACGGTGGTGATTCTGGAGCAGAGCATCTATCTACTTGCCCGAGAGCCCAGCTGATGCGAGAGCCGACGGACGCTGCCCCTCCTCTTTGACGCACTGAGAAAGACGCTGTCTTTTCTCCTGCCGAGAAATCCAGCTCCGGTGCTTCCAGATACCTTTGCGGGTTACTGGGATATCGAGCCCTGAGAAAGTGATACAAGACCTCCTGCTTTCTATTGCCCAGGTACCGAACTGACTAAACCCTTACAGAGAATTCTTGAGTCAGATTCTTGGCAAAACAAACTTAACTTAAACTGCTACTTACTTACTCCTTCCCACGTATTAGGCTTAGGTCAGGTACACCGGGGTAGGCGTATTTAGAAGCACCAGTTGAGTACGATTAGTCAATGTATATATGTATGTATATATTTTATCTATTTTAAAGTATCATATGGCTAAGAAACCATATCAATGCTTTTACAGTTTTATTTTATAATCCTCCTTTTACTGTACGCACTTTACTTTACAATGAGTATTACAATCGTGGCAATTCATTTCTCTTGTATGAGGAAGAAGACTGCTCAATAAATAACACCTTTTATTGAAAAAGCCCGTCTCTCTTTTCTCTGCATTCTGGTGAAACTAAGTACGCACATTTGACTGAGTGAAATAGCTGTCTATTGTTTTCACACGACTCTAGAGATACACTTTTATTCAGGGAGAGCAAAGTTGTCATGTTTTATGGTTGTCAGAAGCTAATCCCTTCTTGTCTATCCAGGGAGGTTAAACTCCTCCTCGTTTATTCGAGAAAGTTTCTAGTGACCTCTGAGCTAGCTGGCAAACCTTAAGTCTAATATAGTCAGTAGAGACCTAGATAACCTCAGTCCTACGTCTACACTGCTGAATATATTATTCCAATGCGCAGAGCCTATTGGGAATATAGGAACTACACTACATGGCGCCCAACGTTTGGTAAGGCGATAAATCTAACGCAAGACGTTAGAGTAACTCAGTCGTACTTTTTCACACAGACCCCTTTTTCCCGTAAATACTCCAAAAGACGTCTGGAGTGGGTAAAAGATTTAAAATCCGCCAGAACTTAGTAGGATGAGAATCCTATGTATAGTTTTTGGTTTAGTCAACGTTGAAGGATACAGTGTTCCAAAAATATTGTGCACCTAATCTTTGTTTCCTTGAAACTTGATCTGCAAGAAAAACTTTTCTGTTAGTAAAAATGACAGAAAGTGAAGACGAAAGGGAGACAGCTAGAATAGCAGCTCGACTCCTAGAGGATGACACAAGTCTCCTACAGAATTACCCGAATGCAATACTCATTCCGGTCAACATAAGAAAAACTATAACTCTTAAACTTATAGAAAATGGACTAACATCGAGAGGTGGTACAGTCATATTCGTAATTGAGGCCCATGAATATCGGCAGACAGAGGTATTCTATTCATGGATAAACTTTCCAGCAGCAAACGCTGTCACACACAAATTCCACTATTACAAAATAGAGGAACCTCCGGATGAGTACACTCCTTTCGAGGAGGTGGAAATCCCATTAAAATACCAAGAGCACCTGCTCTGGTTTAAAGGCGCCCTAAAGCATAATAATCACATCACCAGGCTCGGTCCACTAGGTAGACCAGGAGCAACGTGGCCGGTTCTAGCCAGCTACACACCACATCCAGACATTGAAAAAATGTCAAGTGAAGAACTCTTAGTTAAAATAAAAGAATTAACACAGGCATATAGAGAGTTGGTTCAATTGGCAACAGAGGATATAACATTCCTCCAGAAATTGAAAGAAACAGAATTTCTGTCAACTCCCACAGGGGTTCAAGAATAGCCCAGGATTATTCTCAGCAAGAGTAACAGAGTTACTACAAATGTATGATGATGAGGCCTTATCCTATGTCGATGACATCTATCTGACAGATGATGACTTGGATACTCACTTGAAAAGAGTGAACACCATAATACTTGGGTTCGCAGCAGAGGGTTACAAATTCAACTTTAAAAAGTCACGAATTGCCCATCTGACTGTCCTGTTTTTAGGATATGAATTATCAAGTGAAGGCAAAAGCCTAGCAGACAATTTCTTAGAGAAGTGTGCTGTACTCCAAGCACCAAAAACGCTGAGGAACTTACAATCAATACTAGGTTTCCTGAATTTCGGAAGAACATGCATTCTAAATTATGCAGAGAAGGTTAAACCTCTCTATGAATTAATAAAACCTGATTTTAAACCAATCAATTGGACTCAAAAACACACAGAAATTTTGGTTTAAAGGCGCCCTAAAACATAATAATCACATCACCAGGCTCGGTCCACTACGTAGACCAGGAGCAACGTGGCCGGTTCTAGCCAGCTACACACCACATCCAGACATTGAAAAAATGTCAAGTGAAGAACTCTTAGTTAAAATAAAAGAATTAACACAGGCATATAGAGAGTTGGTTCAATTGGCAACGGAGGATATAACATTCCTCCAGAAATTGAAAGAAACAGATATAGCAGACCAACCATTTGAACTTGCCAGAATCATAGAAAAATCCTATGAAGAACTAGGAAGAGATAGTTTGGGTGGGAAACCAGTAAAACCCCAACTAACTGAAAATCCTGAAAAAATATTTATTAAAAATAATCTAAACACTCCAAAAAAGAGCTGGGAAGGACATAAACAATCCACTCCCATAGAAAAAAGATTCCAGTCCAGAGGAAGGTCTCCTCGGCGGAGAGAAAGATCTCCGGACCAAGGACACAAGTCTCCCCAGAGGGAGCCCTCTGAGAAAAGATACATTCTTAGAAATAGGGATAATCTAAAGAAACCTGATAGATATCAAGATATTGATACACGTCCCTCTCGATCTTTTCAGACTTCCTCGCAGAAATCGGAAAGAAGAGGACGGTCAGAACAAAGGGAAGAGCACGTCAAGTCCAAAGACAAGGAACCTGCTCACCAAAGTGAAAAATTACAATTTCCAAAGATGTAGGTAGCCAGCGTTAAAATAATCAAACATGCCGAGGATACTGAGGACACAGCTGAAAAACGGAGAGTGGGCCCAGACAGTGCTAGACAGCGCAGCAGAAGTGACCATAGCTCGCAAGATCCTGATGAATCATCTGGAGACAGTGGACACAAATGAATACATTCAAGTGGAAACTGCAGACAACAGAGTTAGCAAACCTCATAAAATATACGAGATAACATTACGTATAGAAGGAGATAAGACTAGGAAAGTCAAGGGTCTATTTTGGGATAACCTTTCCAAAGGCTATGACATCCTTTTAGCTGAAAAAGACTGGCCACCAGAGTTTGTCAGGGAGTGCCCTCATGGCGAAGAAATGATTATGCCTGCCTTCTCAAATCACATTCCAATTCATAAAAAATATACACTTGCAAGAAAGTGGGCAGTAGCCCAAGCTCCTGCATTATATAAAAATCATGTTGGATGGGATGAGGACTCTCCTCCTCACAAAATCCAATTAAAATGTCAACCAACTGCACAAAGGCAGTACCCAATTAAGCAAGAAGCTAAAAAACAGGTCAGGGAGATCTTAGATCAACTTGAATATAAGGGGGTGATAGAAACATGCACCTCACAAATGAACAATCCTTTGTTTCCTGTCTCCAAGCCAGATGATTCATATCATCTAGTTTTGGACTACAGACACCTTAACTCATGTTGCAAGACATTTGCAGTACAAAACTCACACAGTGCAGCACTAATGAATAACATCGTGCGCAAAAAATACAAAACAACATTAGACATCTCTAATGGATTCTTTTGTCAAAACATTGCACCTGAAGACAGGTATTTGACCGCTTTCTCAATAATGGGCTCCCAGAAAATTTCTGTCGACTCCCACAGGGGTTCAAGAATAGCCCAGGATTATTCTCAGCAAGAGTAACAGAGTTACTACAAATGTATGATGATGAGGCATTATCCTATGTCGATGACATCTATCTGACAGATGATGACTTGGATACTCACTTGAAAAGAGTGAACACCATAATACTTGGGTTCGCAGCAGAGGGTTACAAATTCAACTTAAAAAAGTCACGAATTGCCCATCTGACTGTCCTGTTTTTAGGATATGAATTATCAAGTGAAGGCAAAAGCCTAGCAGACAATTTCTTAGAGAAGTGTGCTGTACTCCAAGCACCAAAAACGCTGAGGAACTTACAATCAATACTAGGTTTCCTGAATTTCGGAAGAACATACATTCTAAATTATGCCGAGAAGGTTAAACCTCTCTATGAATTAATAAAACCTGATTTTAAACCAATCAATTGGACTCAAAAACACACAGAGCTTTTGAGATCATTGCAAACAGACATGTTAGCAAAAACAAAATTGCAAACTCGCGATAATACACGCAACCTTGTAATCCGAGTCATCCCAGGAAGATGGGGATTCACGTACCTGACCTCTAATGAGGGAGAAAAGGTACCAATAGCATACAAATCACACTTATACACACAAGCTGAAAAAACATTCAGTCTTGCAGAAAACATTGTAAATGCGGTTCAAACAGCTGTAGCAAAAGAAAGAGCCTAGGCCCAAAGCAGGCAGATTACTGTTTTAACAGCTCCTAGGCCCAAGGCAGACAGATTACTGTTTTAACAGCAGAATCAGCCTTCGAGTCATTAACAAGCCCACGACATTTAACTACCATGGCATTAGATCCAAAATCGATACAATGGGAAAATTCTCTTGCAACAGAAAAAGTGAAATACTATTTTGACCCGAAAATGAAAAAATTGAAATATCTAACATATGAAAGAGAATATCTTCTGCCAATCGACATTCTGCTCCTACAACAGTACGCCTCTGTAATATACACAAACAGTTATGCAGAACCCTCAGTTTTGGGAAAGCAAGCTTATAACGCTACGTGCGAGGTAGTCAAATGCCGGTGGCAGGGAGGTAAATTGAGACCACTGGTAACAATGTCACAATCTGTAATAGACAATTCAGGACAACAAACTGAATTAATAGCTTTAAAAATGGCACTCGATATTGCCGATCACGAATTCCCGACACTAATAGTGTGCGATTCGCATTACTGCGTCAAAACATACAATGATGACTTGCAGAAATGGGTTTCAAAGATGACACAGGTGCCACAATCAAGCAAAAATCGCTTTGGAAACAAGTAGTTCTTTTAAAGAAAGAACTACAAAAGACTCACGTGATACATACACTGAGTCATCAGCGTGATGGCGTTCACGCTGCAGGGAATTCATTGGCTGAGACAGCCACAGCGGAAGCAACTCATCCGGCTTCCGTAGCCACTAAAAAGCGTTCAGAAAAATACATAGATGGGGAAACCATGCTGGCGGTAAAAACGTCTTCAAAAGGCGACTGTGCAACATTACCCGTGAACTATCCACTCAATTATATATACATAATCGATGCAAACTCCGTTCCTTTTGCTCGGATCCCTGGAATGGGGGATAGAGTAATTCCAAACACGAACAGGAAAATCTTCTTAATACAAGAAGCACATATGGGATTAGGTCTAAGGCATCAGATGATCAAGGAATCTCTGACAGAATTACAATCAGAATACTGGTGGCCGGGAATGAGCTTGCATAATCACAAATTTGCAAAAAATTGTGAAAACTGCAACAGAGATCGCAGTGGCGAACCGGCCGAAGTAGTGCCAGAACACCTAATAGAAAGCATAAGGCGATCTATACGCATGATTAAACAGGAAACATGCGTCCCAATGTATATTATTTAAGACTAGATTCACTTAAAATGTAGACACCAGCGCTCGGCTGACGCCAGATCTGTTATAAAAGATTTGCGAGTCTATATCGGCACATACGCAATTGGCATGCTACATTCTGACCAGGGTCCTGCTTTTAGCTCTCGAGCTTATAAGGAGGCCATGACCAGCATGGGCATTGCATTGCGGTACTCTTGTCCCTTCCATCCTGAGGGAAACGGGATTGTAGAAAGAAAAAACCGAGACATAAAGCAATCTATAACGGCAAGGGTATTAGGTACGGGTGATGGGTGGGTCCAACATTTAACAAGTGTCCAACGTAGTCTTAACAATCTGCCAAGAAATTCTCTAAAAGGCTTCAGTCCGTATGAACTATTGTTCGGGACTAGAATGCACATTCAGGACCTCGATAATCAGACTTCAGTGGTAGAAGAAAAATGCTTTGATATCAAAGATCGTTTGGCTATTTTACAGGACTTAAATGAAACAAGAAAAGACCTGAGCAACGTAAAGCTAAAACAGCAGCCAACAGCCACTGAAGAGAAACCACCTGTCCCAGCAAGGCCTGTCTGGATTCCAAAGATTGGGGATCTGGTCAGAGAGAAGATCGCGGTGAAGAAGGAATTTGGGCCTTCTTACAGAAAAACAGTACCTGTCTTAGCTGTCAACGGAACAAGATCAGTTGTACTACCGCCCCTTGCTGGTAAAAAGGAGAACCGAGTTGTATCCATCGACCTGGTAAAACCACAATAATGTGGCCGATAATAAGTAGTAGGCCCAGTGGACTCCCAAAAAATAGCAGAACACCAAAGTTTGCTACAAAACAAGAGGTTCAAACTGAGAGACTAATCACATTTGATAAACCTGCAGTGATTAAAAAAGGACTATGCAATAATGCCATGGAACTTGTGCCTCTTGAAACCCAAATTGCAAAAGTTCATCAGGAAACACCTGTCTACAACGATGTAGCCACAGACTATGCTAATGAAACAAAGAAAATTCCAAAAGCAAATAAAAATCCGGAAGCGATTCCAACAATTGACAGAACTGCATCTGGCTACTTCAACAATTTCGATGACTTTTCTGAGGATCCAAGCGAGCCTGAAGAACAGCCAACAACTAAATCTTTTAAACACAAAGTAACAGAACTCTTTCATCAACTCAAAGAAACCTATCTGATTTCTTCATGGATTGAATTTTGGATTGTGTTAGGTGTACTTCTCCTCCTGCTTTGGCTCATCATGGTTCTTTGTTTGGGAAAATTCATTGAGGGAAAATATAGTACAATGGACACTGCAAGTCAGAACATCAACTTGGTCCTAAAGCCACATAAGTCATCTCACATCGAGAAAAGAGAACTATCATCCGTGAATGTCACAGCCAATCCAATACCCGGTGGGGTAGCTTGGGACAAAACAGATTATGAAATTTATGGCCCGGTCAAGCTCTTGAAGTATCCACACCAGTTTAAGATTTCATTGAGCGACTTTGTAAAACGGAACACATTCTCTGATGATTGGAACTTTGAAAGTATTAATGATATGATGTCAGATTTAGTTATGTCAGCAAAATTTACAGAACATGATTACTTGCAGGGTTCATCTAATTATGAAGAAATGTACTGCTACAACCATTTTGCACATCACTATTTGCATAAATCTGCTCAACCTAGAAATGTTTTAAACTATAATCAATGGGAACATTGTGCAACTCCACCAAAAGGCAGTTCAAAAACATTTTATGAGAAATTCCCATACTTCTCGGGGTTTAAGACAAGTGAAGCAGAAGCCTTTTATTTCAAAATGTTTAATAAGACAGGAATGAAAACAATGCTGACAAACACTAAATTAATCTATTCAGAAACATTTTATGAAAAAATGACTACATTTGGTTTTGATTTTTGGAAGACCAATATTGAAACAAAAAACATCTGGGGTACCAAAGATTGGCAGGTCCAAGTTATAGAATCATTATTTAGAGCCTGCATGATCCCAGAACAAATTATATTCTTGAATGATACCATTCAACAGACAACCTGTCTTGGCCTAGCCAAAATTAAAGACTTAAACAAACCGTCTATTCCAAAGCCAACACCTGACAGTAATAGCACTACAGATGTTGAGATAGACGTATCCCATATTTTTAACCAAAACAGAACACATCCTGATTGTAAAAAATGGTTGATCTGGCCCACAGACACAAATATTTGTCAAGACAGATTCCTGAACAAAATACAGGGGTTCAAATTGACCAGGCCAGACCCTTGATACTCCCAGAGACAACATCCAGGGATAGTTACAACATACAGTGTAGGAAAACTCTGCCTCGAATGGCTACAGAAATCCACACTGGCAGAAATTAAGCAACACTTGACTTTACTTAAAGACGGTGCTGACTTGCGTGATTTCATAATGGGACCACGCAAACAGCGTCCAAAACGTTGGATAGCGGCGAGTATATATGCAGCTTACAACGAAGCTTGGAAAGAAACGCAAATTGAAACAGCAGAAAAAAACGGGAAATTGACCGTATTAATTTGGAAAAATCACTTTCTGTTGTGGACAATGGGTTAATGACTCTGTCTTCCAGAATATATTCACTGGACAGCATTGTATCATCTGCTATAGATATAATAGAACAGGACTTGCTAATGTTACAACACGGACAGTTCCAATTACGTTCTATTGTACAGCTTGGGTGGATGTTACAAAATCTGCGTTCAGGCTCTGTGCCTTGGCGTTTAATCAACACAACGTCATTATTCTCTATCTTTAACCTTACTGATACACAAATCAGCTTGGCACAGAAAGGAGCAGAATATACAATTCTGAGCATTGAAAAACTTGAGATATTACCATTGACAATGTCAGAACGACCAGTCATTGAATGGATAATACACGTAATAATAACAATTCCGATAACAACTTTCAAATTAAAATTCTGTCAAGAGTATATACCAGCAGGCCAGTATGAAAGGTTGGGTAAAGGGTACATTAAGTCATCATGGAAATTACCTTACACACACACATGTTATAGTGAAAAGGAACAGAATGTATTTCTTAGTGGTAATAATTGTAAAAGGTCACTAAGTGGTATACTTCTGTGTCAAGGTATTAACCTGCATGGGGCCTGTGAGGGGACTTCAAATAACCTTTCATGTCACCAGCATGGCGCACCTGCAACTCGAATAGAGCCATTCTTTAGACGGCTTTCTAACGGGAACTATATTCTAATAGTGGACCACAGATGTTGTGGCATGGTGCCAGGAAAAGCTTATCTCATGAGCGTTAGTTCCATGGTCACTTGCTGTATGCAATTATTGTTTCCAAACAGCACTCCAGATAGGGAGGCAAACATTTGGCCCTTTTTGAATATCTCTTCTATTTGAATTGATACTTTAAGCAGAATGAAGTCTGTCCTTTTGCAGACAACTGTGCCCTTAACGTCATCAAAAAAACGTATGATCTACAAGTTGCAAGGACAACGGCAGAGATACATACACTTTTATCAACAAATTGCCCCCTACATTTCGCAGAAATGTTAAGCCAAATCCTAAATATGTCTGATACCAGCGGTATCCCACATGTATTTAAGACAATTTTTTCAGGACTGTTAACACCCTTCACAACAGTTCTGGGCATTTTTCCTAATTTTGTCCATTCTGTCTTTGGCGGCCTACCACTCCTGTTGGGACTCGTAGCAGGCATTTTGTTTTTGATACTTCTGCTTCGTTATGGCAAGCCAAAACGCAGACAAGACTCCAGCAACAATGGAAGAAACGATCCTAGCTATACGCTATCGGGACCGCATAACTAAAGTCCTTGGATTAGCCCGGCTAAGAGATCTGAATATGACCTGGTTTCTTTCATTCAGACCCATCTGGCAGAATTGTATCTTACCTGTGCTTCGATGTATGCTATGCAGAGAAGAATGCATGTTGGACGTCTGTCTTACACTACAATCAGCAGTACCATTGGATACAGATACTTTGCTAAGTCCTGTACCGGCTCATGCATCGTGTTGTCCCCAGCGGTTACCAATCCTGATGACGGCATTCGTTGAGACTTCACCACTGCGATTAGAGGGTAGTGAAGTGCGAAATGAGAGCAACATCACCCAGGTACGACCTTCTGTGAGCACTGCTGATCCTGTCATCGATGATAGCAATCATGCTCAAAACTGCACAGTTGCGGTATTTTCAAACTTGGTGGAACTTTCACCTGAAGCCGTAGACAACTTTTTTTCGAGTCTGTCTGAAATGATGTTTTCCCCCGAACAAAAAGAATAACTTTTAAGCAAACTAGTACACAGTGGCCCACATGCATCATTGTGACATTTTGCACTTCCTAATTTGCGAAAAATAAGGAATCGCAAATTAAGAAGTGCAAAATGCTATGCATCATTATTTTCGGTATTCATTTGTGATTCGGTAAAAATCGCAATTTTTACCGAATCCCAAATGAATACCGAATTCTTAAGTTAATTTTCGCAATTCCCATTGATTCCTATGGGCCAAAAGGCCCATAGGAGTCAATGGGAAGGCATTAGCAAATTGCGAGTGGCACTTTGAAAATTTCATGGGTGCAGGGGGGGGTCCAAAGGACCCCCCCATGCACCCCTGAAATGTATTTTTCGCATCATGTTTCACACACACATGTCCTAAGGACATGTGTGTGTGAAACATGAATGTTGAAAAAAAAACATTTTCAGCATTTTAAACACTTTTTCCAAATTTACCGAGTGGTTCAACCACTCGGTAAATTTGAAACCCTAATTGCGAATTTACAGTTTTAAATTTAATGATGCATTGCTTTTAAGAAATCGCACATCTGCGACTTCTTAAAAGCACCCGCAATTTTAGAACTCGCAAACATGTTACGAATTCTAAAATTGCTTCATGCATCCCAAAAAGCACTTTTGCATTCGCAAACAGCCGATTTTAAGGAATCGCACCGTTTGCGACTACAAATATGCTTGATGCATGTGGGCCTAAGTTCCCTGAACTCTGAATTCGGCCTTCGGTTTTGATAAACAAAAGCTACTGAACATATTTGGAACTATACTTTTTTTTTCTCTCTCCCATGAAAGCGAAATAATTTTTTTCCCCGATTCGAAAATATTTACCCTTTTTCTGGCACATGTAGTCTGCTTGAAGTAGAACTATTCTTAGAGAACAGAGCTTCTATTTTAGGAACTCTAAAGACAATATATCACGTCAGCCTCTAGCACAATTTTACAGCAACTGTATTTATATGTGATGGAATGGTCTCGACCCTTTCTTCTGTATTAAGAGCCATTTCATGTGTAAATTTCTCAAATCGTTCATGCCGATATACATATGCATCTTTTTTAATGAATGATTACACTGCTTGAAAAACGTACAGTACCCATAATCATTTTTCATGTATTTCGCATACGCCATTTCAAATGCAAAAATGTATTTTGGGGTGGGTTGGCATACACATGCACCTTTTATGTTTACTATTGCTTAAGTTTTAGTAATGATGGACATTAATTCATGGAGTGGGTGTAGTGTTTTATCTAGGACCCTGAATCGATATTCCTGTTTTATGCCCTTGTCCGGTTAAAATCAATAATATCCATACAACAGCATAATAATCATATCCATAATTCAGTCGTAGCACATGCTGTCACATTAAGCAGGGCTACGTCTGCAGCCGCCTAGTAAGCACACCGAGTTCTCTAAACAAAACCAAGCCTCCAGCAACCTGGGAAATCCCCCTTGCTTTTGTTTTGATTTCGTCCTAGAACTCCTGTAAAGCACTGTAAGAACGGCCAGTTCTTAGTGACATCTTTATTGACGTCTTATGTCCAACCTTACGTCAAACCCAGGCACCTTTCAGGTATAAATATACCAACGTTGCCTTAAGCAGACACACTGTGGTGATTCTGGAGCAGAGCAGCTATCTACTTGCCCGAGAGCCCAGCTGATGCGAGAGCCCACGGACGCTGCCCCTCCTCTTTGACGCACTGAGAAAGACGCTGCCGAGAAATCCAGCTCCGGTGTTTCCAGATACCTTCGCGGGTTACTGGGATATCGAGTCCTGAGAAAGAGATACAAGACTTCCTGCTTTCTATTACCCAGGTACGGAACTGGCTAAACCCTTACAGAGAATTCTTGAGTCAGATTCTTGGCAAAACAAACTTAACTTAAACTGCTACTTACTTACTCCTTCCCACGTATTAGGCTTAGGTCAGGTACACCGGGGTAGGCGTATTTAGAAGCACCAGTTGAGTACGATTAGTCAATGTATATATGTATGTATATATTTTATCTATTTTAAAGTATCATATGGCTAAGAAACCATATCAATGCTTTTACAGTATTATTTTATAATCCTCCTTTTACTGTACGCACTTTACTTTACAATGAGTATTACAATCGTGGCAATTCATTTCTCTTGTATGAGGAAGAAGACTGCTCAATAAATAACACCTTTTGTTGAAAACGCCCGTCTCTCTTTTCTCTGCATTCTGGTGAAACTAAGTACGCACATTTGACTGAGTGAAATAGCTGTCTATTGTTTTCACACGACTCTAGAGATACACTCTTATTCAGGGAGAGCAAAGTTGTCATGTTTTATGGTTGTCAGAAGCTAATCCCTTCTTGTCTATCCAGGGAGGTTAAACTCCTCCTCGTTTATTCGAGAAAGTTTCTAGTGACCTCTGAGCTAGCTGGCAAACCTTAAGTCTAATATAGTCAGTAGAGACCTAGATAACCTCAGTCCTACGTCTACACTGCTGAATATATTATTCCAATGCGCAGAGCCTATTGGGAATATAGGAACTACACTACAGTTTTACACAATGCTTTGTGGCGAGCCCAGGAAGAAGATCAGCACTCCATTTATAGCAAGTTTTTGAAATCGGCCATGGAAGAAACAAAGTCTAAAGAACTTTGGGCACAGTCCCCTTATTTTCCTGTTTTTCGTAAAGTAGTAAATAAAACAGTGGGTAAAAATTAATTTGCAAAGAGGTCGCATGCTTGGAGGGTAATACAGTCTTATACAAAATTACATCCGGCAGAATATTTGAGTGCAACATACTCATACTATCTAAAAAGGAAATTCATGGCCACCAGGTTTGGGTTATTACTAAGTTTAGCGGATCAACCCAAATGGAGATATAATGGGCTTACATCATGTACACTATGTGGTGCCAAGAAGCAAGACCTTATACATCTTATTTGTATATGCCCTGGCTTAAGGCAGATCCGGTTGTGGCTTTTGAAAAAGATATTTATTGAGAAAGGCATTAGGACTTGTAGAACCGCAATAATGAAGGGTTTGGACGCAACGGATTCCCGTCTAAATTGTAAGATTATGACATTTTTGTTACAATATGAACAGATAATGATGAATAAGGATAACAAAATCACCATGCCATTTATGGGGTAGTGTTTGGCAAACATTAATATGAACTGTTAGTAGGGACTGTACCATTGACTATAATAGTGGGACTAAAACAAGTAGCAATGGTACATCGATTTTATAGATTAGTTCTTTTAATAGGATTGTTTTGTTTTAGTTAAAAAGGCATTAATACTGTATATTTATGTATGAAATTATTTTTTATAATCTCTTGAAATCTTTTGTAAAATTTTATGAAAAGGAGAATGCAAGTTCTTTCGATATTGTATGGTTTTTATTAACTGAAACAATACATTAAATTAATATTATTATTATTATTATTATTATTATTATTATTATTATTACTGGTTGTGGTCTACGTTTATGAGATGCTCTTACTTTTACTATTTTTACCAAGTGATGATTCTGACAGTGGCCCACATGGCCCTGTCATGTGTAAATAATCCCCTGTAGATATTGTCCAGTGCCAGTTGGCACAGTGTATATTGTGTGATTACCATCTAATGTGTTTTATGATAATACAAAGGCTATTTTGATTTATAACCTTGTGTGGAGTTCCTTTTGTGGTGTGCCTAGTATGTTGTTGCTGTGTGTGTTGCGCCACCAGGATAAGCCTGACTGCTCGTGCCAAGCTACCAAGGGGGTGAGCAGGGGTTATCTTTGGTGTGTAACTCCCTTGACCTGACTATGTGGTGGTCTCTGCCTGGCTTTGGCGCAAGCCTTAGCCAACCAGAGATCCCATTTCTAGCAGTTAGAATATGGAAGGGTAAGTAGTTTAGTATTCCCAATGCAGTCTATGCAGCAGTAGGGAAGGCACTAGACTTCTGAGGGATTAAATTTACTATTCCTCACACATCCACTCACTCATACAGCCACTCACATAACAACTAAGTCACCCATATAGCCACTCGTGCAACCACTCATATAGCCACTCACAGACTGAGTCAGTCACCCATACAGCTACTCACACGTCTACTCACTTGACCATACAGTCACTCACACAGTAGCTCACTCACCCATACAGTTACTCACACACCCACTCACTTACTCATACATATACTAACACATGTACTCACTCACTTATACAGCCACTAACACAAGCACACACTCACCCATAGTCACTCTCACATTTACTCACTCACCCATACTGTGACTCACACGCCCACTCACTCACCCATATAATACTTATGTACCCACTCATTCACTCACACAGCCACTCACACACCCCATCACTCACCTATACCACCTCTCACATACACACTCACTCATATACCATTGACACACCTACTCACTCACCCACTTAGCCCCAACACAGTCACTCACTCACCCATACAGCCACTCACACACCCACTCACACATCAATACAGACATTCACTGATCCATACAACCACACACACACCCATAAAGCCGCTCAGACTCCTACTAACACATGAATACACCCAGTCACACAGCCACCCACATATGTGTTACAAATAGTATCACTCATTAGTATTACACAAAATGTACTAATTTAACATTTGTAGTATCTTACTGTATATCTTTAACACATAGATATATCTATCTATATATGTATATGTTAACAAGGGCTTCCGAACCCGAAACGCGTCATGCGCTGAGAAGAAACAAATGGTTATGAAATAAACATCTTGCCTAAGAATCGAGTGGTCTGTCTTTCCTTCTTCGCCATTCGGAGGATGCGGGAGAATATACTTGCTGAATATATATATATATATATATATATATATATATATATATATATATATATATATATATATATATATATATATATATATATATATATATATAAATCTGTCAAATGAATATCAATGAGATAACGAACAGGAGATCCTGCAATTACAATGCAACCAAACAGAAAGCTCTGCTGCTGCAAAAACTGTAATAGAACAAGGTTCTGTTTATTAATGAAAAACAATGTTTTAATTGCAGAGTTATACATTTTAAAATGTGAATGTTTTACATTCTGTTGTTGTTCTCTGTTCCTTAAATTTGTGGGAACATGCATTAGAGTGCAGGAGAAGAATAAATGTACTGGGGTTCCAAGTTTGTTTTTTCAGTTGCTGGGGTCGGCAGAAGTGTTTGGTTGTTCCCTATATACCTGTTTTCTATTAAATACATTTTGGATTACTTCCCGCTTCTTTTGGATCTATTAGCAAAATGTATTTACAACACTGGTGACGACACGGAGCCAACTACATACATGTTACTAGCTATTGTGTGACGAAGCAGAGCTGCTTCTCCCTTGTTACAGGGAAACTTGCTTGAATGCACTTTTCATGATGCCAAAGTAAGGTTTGTTACTATTCAGTGTTTTGTATGGTCAGTGCTGGATGCTCATACCATGAGTTAATTTCTGGTTGGTTCCCTCGTGCTCCTGCTGGGTGTTTTCTCATCATACGCCATTAAGTTCCTGGTGCATCATGTCGTAGGATGACGGATGGCATCTCGATTTGGGACATCAATTAACTTGATTTAGTGCACTTCCTGACATGGACAACGGACACCATTACATAGATTTACAGATGCAGTGTATTTAAAATCCATGCCATTTTACTTTGGGAATACTATCAGATTCAGCTCATTCATGGCATGCACAACTTTAATAAATACCTAAAAAAAAATTCCTCTTGTTATTGAGGACTTTTTTTTTAGTGGTGCATTAACAATGATGCACATAGCACTGAAGTTGTGTCCATCATATGGTTATGGTGACTACATTTACTATTTTGTATTTTGTATTTCTTTGTTTGTCTTTCCTCTTCCTCATCATAAAGTCAAGCATTGTACCAATGCCTTCATTTGTAGCTATGCCATGTGAACCTTCCATGGATAGGATACATGGGATCCAGTATTTTCTTAACGTATGTGAAGATTTTGGAGGGAGATTACTGTGAGCCATAAAGGAAACTTTCATTATTAACCATTGTTTAGCGGGGGTTGGGTTCAAAGAATATAGAAACCTGTATGGTCTAATGAATCCTTGTAATTTTGATGTTTACCAATATACCTCTAAACAAATGAAAATAAGAAATGGTAGGAAAACTAATGTGGTCATGGAGAGATTTAAGTTCGATTCCAGGAAACAAAGTAAGGAGAATCAATTAACAAATATGTGTCGAAACAGTATACCAGAGCAGGGTATGCCCTCGTAAATGGGAGAAGATATGTGGGGCCTGGATGGCCTACAGAAATGATCAGTCCCCAATATCATAAGTAATTCTTGTCATTTTAAGGAACATTGTATAATTGTACTCCCTGTTTACCTAGTTGGGGGGGTGGGACACTGGGAGGTTTGGATTGCTCTATGTTCTCTGTATTGTGTATGCCGGCATCCATACTATGTATATTGTACTGATTTCTGAAGCAGATTTTTTTTTTGTGTTTCCTCTTTCTTTGGTTAAATTTAAATAAAAAGAATTAAAAAAAACAAATATGTGTCGAAATTAAGACTTTGTAAAACTGCTGATATGTCTCTTAATGCAGCTATTGAAATAGCTACTGCTATTGAACGAATACTGAAAAATGTATGCAAAAAATAACAGGCGGTCCTAAAAGTGTGGTCAATGCTGTAACAAAACATTTTACTGATAAATATAAGAAAACTTCATTTAGGATAGAAAAAACAAAAAAAGGCCATCTTTTTCATGTTACAGATGTGGCAGTTTTTCCCATTTTAGTACATTTTAAAAGCTGTGGATAAGGTATGTTCAAAGTGAAATAAAGGAGGGGCATTGCCG
Organism: Lissotriton helveticus; assembly: GCF_964261635.1. Classification (NCBI taxonomy): domain Eukaryota; kingdom Metazoa; phylum Chordata; class Amphibia; order Caudata; family Salamandridae; genus Lissotriton; species Lissotriton helveticus. The sequence goes on from NC_136069.1 coordinate 149,039,405, forward strand.
CAGAACATACGCATCTAATTCGGCGAGTAAACCTAATTAACAATGGGCAATTGGCTAATTCAGGAGACATTGAGCACGCTCACAATACCATTTTAAGTGTGTATAGTGAAGATAACAAGAAGGGGTTTCATTCGCATGATACAATTATTAAAGGAAAACGGACTACCATTCTTGTTAATTCATGGGTTTGGTCTGTATTTTAGAACAGGACATTGTTGATGAAGCTGTGGTCTAACAAAACCATGTTACCCAAATATATCTCCAGGATTATATACTGAACACAGGATTGACTTGATTGGGTATTTTCTGGATGGTTTGGACTTTTCAGGATGATGCAACTGTGGAATGGTGTATGTAGCGGAAAAGGGGTAATCCTTGTGGTGTGGTGGCATCAGGAGGAGATTTGAACATTTTGGGATGTTTTTGTGGGGAGCCAGATTTGTCATAAAAACAGAACATTAGCCATTATGCATATGCTGTCACCCGGTGGTGGCCACATAATGTCAGCCAGGTTAGCTAGATTGGCATAAAGATTGCAAGAATTTCAGCATAGTGTTGAATATGTTCCTTCCTGGTATGAACAATGTTCATGCAGAGTGTATGTCAAGATTGCTCTTATCAGAAGGTATCATTACTAAGGAAGAGTCTGATGAATGTGAGGTAGTATTCACGTATGATGATAACAATTTGATTAGTGTTGAAAAGGTTATAATTGATGAATCCATACGGTGTTAAGAGATGAAGTTGGATTTTAATTTGAGTACTCTTGCAAATTTCATCAAAGAGTGTTAGCCTGAGGACCAGAATATTTCGGGGTAATAGATCAGTTTCTTTAAAGTAATGTCATGCAAATGACATTCTTACTCTGTTTTACTGGTTGAAGCCCACCTGGAACCAGTGGTTTGCTCTCTAGGAGAGGTTTGCATGCCTTGCCCCTGCTCGATGATGTTGTTATTTTTATACATGTGGTCTTGATCATTGTAAAGTGCTCTGATACCTGCAAGGGTCATGTTCGCGCTATATAAAACATTCTAAATAAAAATCAATAAATACATGATGAACTTGCTATTGAGAATGGAATGATAATGAGGGGAGGCAAATATGTACCTCCTTTTGGTCTGAGAAAAAAGTCATCGCTTGCACTCATGCAGGTCATTTGGGAATTTCAGGTACCAGGAGAGAAAGTTTTAGGTGGCCTGATTTAAACGTTATAGTAGATGACCATGTCAGATCTAGTTACAGTTGTGCTACTACTGATAAGTCAGATAAACCTTTAATTATTGATTCATGTCCTGTCAAATTTCTTGATCGACCATGGTGGAAATTAGGTGTAAGCATTACTGGTCTATTTGCAGTTTTACCCAGACAAGACGCATATGGTATTGTTGTAATTGTATTGATGGTTAAGGAGGTCACTTCAGAAATGGTTGTGGAATTTCTTGAGGTGTGGTTTTGTAGGGAGGGAATTCCAGAAGAAATTGTTTCAGACAATGGCCCACAGCTTGTTAATATGTACACATACGTTTATTTAGCAAAATGTGGCATTACTCTGTGGGAAGCAGTTTAACAGGCCTCTTGCATCCACATTTTCATTTTTACCGCTTGAAATAAGTCAATAAATTGTAAACAAATGGAATGGGAAATATGTGTTGCCCTGTTACTGTTATTAGATTCTGTCCACTGTGAGCCTTGAACGTTTCTTCAAGTCTACTAAAGAAATCTGTTACTTCCTCACTCTCGTTTATTTTACGCTGTTATTTATCCAAACAACCTTTTCTCGAGGCAAAATCAATTGCAACCTCCTAATCAATAGTTGAGGCAACCGTAAAATACTTTACGGGGACAGTTCTCCTGCATATCTATTTCTTCCATCTCATTCTAAGTTAGCCCAAACTATATTCACTTGGGCATGGTCCTTCCGTCTCACCTCATCCCATATTTCCTGAGGCACGAAATAGCCTAACATCATATTAATATCTTTGAGGCTCATGGGGCCATTATTAGTGGCTTGTTCCAATTTGTGATAGAATCCCTTGGGGTCTTTTCTAGGATCAGGGAGATGCATTTTTATTGCCATTAATTCTGTTGTTGTCCAAGCTGTATGAGCAAACTAAAGGACAGGGTTTACTTGTCCAGCCAGAAGGAGGAAAAGGGTGAATTTCCCTTATTAGCAACATTTTCTCTGCACTAACTTCTTCCTCGTAACTAGTATAGTCTAATTCTGGGATTTCCAGAAGTTGACAGGAGGCATGTGCATGTCACGCATAACATTGTTCAAACCAATCTACACATTCGCGCTCAGACAAAGTGGAAACATCACTATTCCTCCATAATTATCTTAATTCCTGTGGGATAGCTTCACTGCCCCACATTTGTGCCTCTAATTCTCTAAATGAATCCATTAGGTTCTTTCGTCACTACCCCATTTTCCATCCATTTATGAACCATTTCACTAATTATTTTCCTTTCTTGTTTATCTAATTGTGTACGTGTGCTCATTGGTGTGCGTGTATCCAATGAGGAACGTCTCATGGGTGTCTTATATTTACTTGATGACCACTGTAAAAGGGGTGACCATTGAGGAAAGTCACCGGACTGAGAAGGGACAGACCTTCCAACTGTCTGTAATACGGGGGTATTAACAATATTAGACCCTATCTATGGACTTGCTGGTACCCCAGTATTGTTCCATAGTGCCAAATAACACTTGACACTATGGAAATAGGTGGAGGAGGTGCTGGTGGTAAGCAATCCGCACCGGTGGAGAAATTCGATGTTGGGTCACTGGGGGTACAGGTTTCCGGGCCATATTATAGGGCGGTGGTTTATCCGAACGTTTTTTTTTTTAATGAGGCCTTCTTCATTCTGACCAGTTTTCTCGGTTTGTAATAAAAAACATTTTACTGTCTTCATTTGAAATTCCATATTTATTTAGTCTATGTTCTCCGGTATTCAGATGCTGTAGCTTGTTCTAACTTTTTAGTTCTCTATCTATTTTTTCCTTCATTGATAAGGTGCGCACATAATACTCCCATATTTTAAAAACTTTCAACATTGCAAGACATACTTTTCTTTGCATCAAGCATTCTTGTAAGTACTGCAATTTTGCAAGATCAAAAGGTCCATTACAAGGGTACTGCAATTCCTTATTCTCCTTAGTAGACTTAGTCCATAATTTGTTGTATAAATTCACGGACACTCCTTTCTTTACCATTAGTATCCAACCTGGGATATCTTCAAATGGAGTGGGGACTTCTTTGTCTAAGCCATTTCCTGAACTTTTACAACAAGAACACTTTGAAATGCATTTCTTCATCTTAGTATAACTAGTACCCATATCCCTCGACAAAACCATCCAATACCAATTCCAAAAAGACAGATCTATACCAATACTAGTAATATCAATCAATTAATGCAACTGAACAATCTCACCAATTGTTTCAATGTGTTGATGACATTCAGCCACTGGTCTTTTAGACAAAACGCCTACTCCAAAAGGATCAGTTCAGGGACCTCTGCCAGGGAAATCCTGTTGTCAGAAGGGTTGTTTGGGACTGCAGATGGCAGCTCTGCTTGAGAAACTTAGTATCCTTAGTTGAAGGGCGCTCCATGATCAGTCAGTCCCAGGTCCCACCTCCATGACCACAGTTTTTAAACTTGTTGGATGTCTCTCTGCCAGGTCCTCTTCGTGGTTGCCATTTGTGGAAATCTCATTCCTTTAGTCTCCACTTTACAAAAAGAGGCCAGTAGTTGGAGGTCTGCCAAGGTATCTCATATTTATTATCGAGGCGGGGGTGCACAAATTCACAGCACCAGGATGGCTATTATAAGAGGTGACATTGTACAAAAATCTGCGATATTATTTATACATGTAGTACAAGCTAGGTATGTGTAAAACATTTACAAAAAGGAACAATCCCTGATTAGGTAACAAGGATAAGGCTTGTTTCATTTCTCATATCCTAACAAACAATCGAACAAATCAGCGTAAACAGTACAAGTGGACATTGCTGGTTCCTTCTCAAAAATTGGCAGACAAATGAAGAAGTGAGTATAAACGTTGCAAGTGAACCATTGCTAAGTCTCAGATTGGCAAAGTGCAGGTATGTCAACACCAGGTGTGTAAAGATACGAGCAAAACAAGTTTGTTTGTGCTGACTTGAAACAGTAGTAGAAAGGCACCAAAGTTTGTGATTGAACATCTCGGGGAAATGCAAAATGGAAGAACTGATGTTCAAAATTACGTATTAAAATGTGATTTTCACAACTCATAAAATAATCTGTTTCCCATCCTGAATCCAATGGGCAGGTTGCTATTCAGTTAGCTGAATGGGTAGAATAAAATTGGAGGAAAGAAGTGCAGTCTATGTCCAATATTTATCAAATTTTTGCATCACCCTTGAAACATGCAAGGAGACGCAAAACCTACATGAGATTTATCAAGCCACATAATGCCATCTTGAGTGGCCTTGAGTGGCTTGATAAATCTAGAGTAGCGCAAGGCAGCGCAAATAGCTGCCTTGCGTTACTCTGTGGGAGGGAGGCATGCCACGGTGGAGTTTGGGTGTTTCCAGGCAACCACCCATGGATTCTAACACATTCCCAGATTTACCGACATCTGTAGACCTAGGAATGCATCAAAATTGTATGCCTCCCCAAAAGAGGCACAAAAACAACCCTACCTACAATGCAGGCACCCTCACACAATGGTGTAAGGGTGCCTGCTTTGGCACTAAGCAGCAGTTTGTGTGATAGCACAGGCAGAGAGCAGGAATGTGCTGTATAATGTTAAATATGGCGTACTCCTGCCCTCTCCCTTTAAAGCAGGTTAGAACAGCATGGCAGCGCAGCGCGTTGTATGCAATATTTATAAATATGGGCCTCTGTTGCTGGCTTATAGGACTTCCCCCATTTCAGTGACTTTGGGGAGTCCCTTTGAATGGCTAAGGGAACGTAAACCAAGTATCAAGTTTGTGCCATGGTGGATGAAGTTTAAGAAAGGGAGATTTTCTAAATATAAGGAAGTTTGTTGAGGATTTGTAGTTTGTGAGGATGATGATTCTGGCTGAATCAAAAAGAACAAGTTTGTGGGGAAATGATCAGCAGGTTGGTTTGATCCTATGAGGGTTATTGAGGTATTTCAGAATGCTGTTTCAGTGTTTGGTGAAAATGTGTGGAATTGTAATTGTGTTTCTATATGCAGGGAGGACAGCAGCTTGTTTGAGTAGCAGTAAAGATAGACACAAAGTATTTTTGTATGTTTCCGAAGTTGAATGTGAGATACCAATAGGAAATGAGTCTGCATCATAAGCTGAAGGGATTGTTGAACTCAGTGGTAGAAGTGCATTAAAAAAAGCTTTGCAACTGTGATGCTGTGCGCAAATGGGTGGGGTCAAAGGCGTTGCTAAAAACAAAAGTGTTTTTTAGCTTTTTTCTGGCTCCAGGCACCCCTTACAATTGCAGATTCACAAGTTGCTTCTTATTTACATTTCTTTCAGGGAAGCATACACTCTGGCAAGAAAGCTTGTTTAGCTGTCTGCCCCTCTCTTGGTTTCACAGATCAGGAAATTACTTGCCATACATTTCAGTTGAAGTACTTCAACTCTTGGAATTAACTGTCCCGGAACGCTTGCCTTTTCATAAAACGTAGTATCTCTTAAAGTAAAAAATGGGCACGTCATGCCCCTCGAATCCCGCCCACTTTGACCACTGGTGGAATGGCAGAATAAGAATTCTGTTGATCAAGATGCTCTTTCTTTGGAACCTGTGGGCAATGATAGAATACGTAGAATGCCTGTTAGATTGCATTTTGCATGAATTTTCTATAGTGGAAAAAATTCCTTTTGTTTATTGTTTTTAATAAAGTAGAGCGTGTGTTCCATATTGTCCTATGAATGTTTTGCATTCTGTTGTTCTTTATTTTTTTTTAAAGTATTTTTATTACTGCATCAGTACGTCAAAATATACAATAATTGTGTCATTGTATCCATATCACATTGCAGATCTCACATATATATAGTTTTTGTTTTACATAATGTCCTTACAACTCAAAATCCCCCCTCCCTCAACTTCCCTAGCACTTTTAAGGTTGTCTATATGTGTTTCGTTGTACTTTGTTCGCACTACCCAATTCGATAATATTCGCAATACCTCCGTGGGTTTGGAAGGTTTCCCTAGATGGCCCCTGAGCACAGGACCAAAAACCCAGGTGACCCCCCTTGCAAAACCAGGTGGTTTTGAGATAGGCAATTTTGATGTCGCCTCACTACATTTTGGGCCCTTGCCTGTCGCAGCTCCTTGGGCCTCCCACACAGGTGAGGCACCATGTTTATCAGGAGACCTGGGGGAACGCTGGGTGGTGGGAAATTTGTGTGAGCCCAGTGATGCCACAACTTTCCCACACCAAAATGTGTGAAAAAGTAATTTTTCAGCTAAATTTAAGGTTTGCAGGGGATTCTGGGTAAGGAAACGTTGGAGTTCCACGCAAGCCATAACTCCCTGGAAACCCCCGGTTGTGTTGTTTTCAGAAATGTGTGGGTTTGGTAGGTTTCCCTAGATGGCCGCTGAGCACAGGGCCAAAAACCCAGGTGACCCCCTTGCAAAGGCAGGTGGTTTTGAGATAGGCAATTTTGATGTCACCTCACTACGTTTGGGGCCCTTGCCTGTCGCAGGTATTTGCGCCTCCTATACAAGTGAGGCACCATTTTTATCAGGAGACCTGGAGGAACACTGGGTGGTAGGAAATTTGTGTGAGCCCGGTGATGTCACACTTTCCCACACAAAAATGTGTGAAAAAACTGATTTGTTCAGCAGAAAATGGAGGTTTGCCAAGGGATTCTGGGTAAGGGAACGTTGGGGGATCCATGTAAGTCATACCTCCTTGGAAGCCCCCGGGTGTCTATTTTTCAGAAATGTGTGGGCTTGGTAGATTTCCCTAGATGGCCGCCAAACATGGGGCCAAAAACCCAGGTGAACCCCCTTGCAAAAGCAGGTGATTTTGAGATAGGCAATTTTGATGTTGCCTCACTACGTTTGGGGCCCTTGCCTGTCGAGAGTACTTGCGCCTCCCACACAAGTGAGGCACCATTTTTATTGGGAGACCTGGGGGAATTCTGGGTGGTAGGAAATTTGTGTGAGCCCGGTGATGCCACACTCTCCCACACAAAAATGTGTTAAAAAACTGATTTTTTTCAGCTAAAATTGAGGTTTGCAAGGGATTTTGGGTAAGGGAGCGTTGGGGGATCCACGCAAGCCATACCTCCTTGGAAGCCCCGGGTGTCTACTTTCCAGAAATGTGTGGGCTTGGTAGGTTTCCTTAGGTGCCGGCAGAGCTAGGGTTAAAAAAATACAGCTAGGCGCTTTGCAAAAAAAGGGTAATTTTTCACTACGAAATTGAGGTGTGACCATGTTGTGTTTTGCGCTGTTTCCTGTTGCAGGCACTAGGCCGACCCACACAAGTGAGGTACCATTTTTCTGGAAAGAATTTAGGGAACTAAAGGAAATTTGTGGATGCACGCAGATATTTTTGGGGGACTTTTGTTTAGGTTTGCTTAGGATTCTGGGTAACAGAACCTGGTGGGAGGCAGTCAAGTCACCCCGTCCTGGATTCCCCTGGGTGTCTAGTTTTCAAGAATGTATAGGTTTGCTAGGTTTCCCTAGGTGTCTGCAGAGCTAGGGTTAAAAAAGTACTGCTAAAGTACAGCTAGGCACTTTGCAAAAAAACGGTTATTTTCCACTGCAAAGTTGAGGTGTGGCCACGTTGCGTTTTGCGCTGTTCCCTGTCGCAGGCACTAGGCCGACACACACAAGTGAGGTACCATTTTTCTTGGAAGACTTTGGGAAACGCGGGGTGGAAGGAAATGTGTGGCTTCCCGCAGATTCTAGTACTTTCCACCACAGAAATGTGGGGAAAATGTGGTTTTTTTCAATTCTTTAAGTTTGCAAGGGATTCTGGGTAACAGAACCTGGTGAGAAGCAGTCTAGTCACACCATCCTCGATTTCCCTGGGTGTCTACTTTTTAAAAACGTATAGGTTTGCTAGGTTTCCCTAGGTGCCGGCAGAGCTAGGGTACAAAAACTAGAGCTAGGCACTTTGCCAAAAAAGGTTCATCTTTCACTGCGAGATTGAGGTGTGACCACGTTGTGTTTTGCGCCGTTTCCTGTCGCGGGCACTAGGCAAGTAAGGTACCGTTTTTCTCATAAGACTTTGGGGAACACAGAGTGGGTAGAAATGTGAGGATCCACGCAGATTCCGACACTTTCCAACACAGAAATGTGAGGAAAATGTGGCTTTTTGACAATTGTTTAGGTTTGCAAGGGATTCTGGGTAACAGAACCTGGTGGCAGGCAGTGAAGTCACCCCATCCTGGATTTCCCTGGGTGTCTAGTTTTCAAATATGTATAGGTTTGCTAGGTTTCCCTTGGTGCTGGCCGAGCTAGGATTAAAAAGCAACAACTTCACACTTCGCAAAAACATGGTACATTTTCATTGTGAAAATGTGATGTGTTCACGTTGTGTTTTGAGCCCTTTCCAGTCGTGGACACTATGCCTACCCACACAAGTGAGGTACCATTTTTATCAGGAGACTTAGGGTAATTCATATTTGTAAAGCAACTGTTATTACCTATTGAGTTTTGATGCATTTCTGCCTTCCAAATGAAAGTCATTGTGTAAAAAAGAAGTCATTTTGAAAAATGACCAATAATTCTCATGCTAGTATGAGTATTCCCAATTTTGAAAATGTGCAAATATGTACTGTTTCTAAACTCTATAATTTGTACTCATTTCAGAAATACATAGGTGTCTTTCATACCGATTTTTCATATATACATTTTCACACAATAATTGCTATATACCCGGTACATAATAAAAAGCCATTGCAAATTACTACTCAGTTTTTGACTCTGGGTTCGTCCGGTTCTTGGTGAACCTACAAGTCCTATATATCCCCACAACCAGGAAGGTCCAGTGGATGTAACGGTATATTGCTTTCAAGGAGCTGTCATAATTACAAGAAGTTAGAGGTGAAAACGTTGACACAAAAGGCTGTTTTTTTCAACTAATTTTCAATCTTTCCAATATTTAACTGTTAGTTTCTATAAAGAAACCTTGATGGATCTACCAAAATGACCCCTTTCTGAATTTAGAATGTTGTCTACTTTTCTAAAATGTATAGCTTTCCACGATCCATTATTGCTTTTATACACATTTTTACCATTAACTGGAAGGAGGTTGAAAGCACTAAAAATAGCAAAAATAGGCTATATCCCAGAAAAATTCCAAAACTGTGTAAAAAATTTTGGTTTTCTGACAAAAGACTGTAATTTCCTAAAATCTGGGAAAATGGTGATTTCAGCCCCACAACCCCTTTTTGATAACATTTGCAGTGAAAAACCCAGACGCTTTCATTTGTAGCCCATTTTTCCCATTTTTCACCAAATAAACAAAACGTTGCTGTATTTTGGCTCATTTCTGTGACCTCTCTAGGGAAATCCACAAATCCTGAGTACCTGTAGAATCCACATGATGTTGGAAGAAAAGGACGCAAATTTGGCACTACCCCAAATAGCCAAAAAAAGGTGAGGCACAGGAGGGGGAAAAGTCCGGGTAGTGAAGGGGTTAACAAGAATAACTACAGGTTCAGTATCCTTTCTATCTACACCAACAGTTCAACATTTTTCTTAAAATCTAAAGGTAAATACACAACTCTTCCTTTTAAACCTCTTTGTAGATCTGTTGGAGGCAGCTTACCTGTTTTAGACTCTATACGAATTATAGCCTGAAAAGGGTGCACAGATTGTATGAGGATAGCCTCATATGTATTTACATTTTAGGTTCTGGAGATATAGGTACTAATTCTAAGTCATTATTGACAGCTCTAGCTGGCATTTTGTTTTCTTCTAATTTATTATAACAATATTTACAAATGCATTGTACAGTACCTGACTCAAAACGACCTTCCACAAACAGGTAACCAGTAAATTCTCTCCATTTATCATTGTTTTCCATTTCATTTTTTAAAAACACATCCACATTCCTACTTTGAATTTTATAATGATTACGTCGGCAACATATACAAACATAGTTGGGATTTTCACCAGAAACTACTTTAAACTTTGTTCTTTCTTTTTCAAACTTGACATCAATAGTATCTTCCTCCTCTTCTTCAAAACCTATACTTCAAAGTCTCACTTTCTCTACACTCCTCTTGAGCGGCAAAATAACGTAACTCTATATCATCACATGGGGGGGCGGAGCTAGCCACGACACGAGATGGCCGCGCTTTGAGCAAGCTCCTCGAGGGGGACTAATATTTCATCCTAATCCTGCACGAAAACGGGTCACTCCAACCCAAAATTGCCACCGAGGATCCGTACACACCTCCAACGCACTCGGTGAAAAGCGGAACCCGCCGGGGTGGATTGCAAAGGAGATACAGCCCAAGCAGTAAGGGAGGCCTGCCGAGAAATAACTGATGCGAAGCATCGGCCTGAGGAGGCGACACAGGCCGTGACGTGGGGCACGTACGCCGGCCGGATGTATGACGTTTCAACGCATGCTTTTACAACGCATGCCATTACGACGCAGGTTTTACAACGCAAGTCGTTACAACGACTTGCGTTAGGGGGCGCTGGATAGTGAATAGTTTAATTTACTATTCCAACTCCAGTCCCCGTGGATAGTAGGGAAGGTGTTGGATAGTAATTAAACTATTCCCTATCCTAGAGCGCCCCCCCAGCGCAATGCGTTGTAATAACTTGCGTTGTAAAAGTTGCGTCGTAATGGTGGTGCGTTGTAAAAGTTGCATTGTAAAGGATGTTCCCCACGCCGGCCAGAGGGGTTCGGAGAGTCCGGGTGCGGAAGAGTTTGCAGCCAAGGCTCCGGAGCAGGTACGGGACGGCTGCGCGCCCCACGGGACCCTCGCTCCTTCCTGCGAGCCTCTCCAGGGGAATCAGTACACTGGGGGCAGACAGCGATATAAAATCCTCCAAGCGGCTGCACCGAAGATGCATAAGGCGTAAGAGCGCATAACGGTGTGAGCGGGCATTTTGTCGGCGCAATGCATCCCTGTGTACAAACGGGAGCAAGACTGCAGCACCTGGTAAAACGGAATGGAATCAGGCACCGGCACGGAAGAGAAGGTGTCCGCAGCCCAATACTCGAGTTTCCACGCCAGGGGGAGTTTGAAACATGCTGCACAACCCAAAATGATGTAAAAGTGCAATCTGAAAGTGGTAAAAAGCGTAAAGTGCCCCTCTGAGGAATCATACACCAACCTACACAGTCCTAAAGTGCTCGTAAGCCCATTAAGACATCAAGGCAGGCTGCACTGCGCCCCATAGAAATATACAAGGCTCTGTGCTGATGCGGTGCAACACAATAGTATCCACGTGACAGTAACACAGAAGGGCACAGAGCAACACACGGATGCTATTCGAAAAGTGGCAGAGTGCATCGGCTGAGACAGGGTGCAAGGGAGAAGCGGTTTTCTTTTTTTCCCAGCCGCCTGAGAAGATAACGACCAGATTCTGCAACTGCAGTGGGCTGGAGGCAACAGCACATAGAGGGGCTGCAGAAGAAAGAAACTGACCACTACAGGGGCGCTGAACTCGGAGGGGGCCGACGAACTGCCAGGATCCACACGCAGACTGTGCCCTCTGACATATAGGGATACTACTGGAGCCGACGGAAGCGCGTTTTCGCCAGTTCAGGGAGAAGGAGGCGTGGGCGCCACACCACTGCAATAATGGGCAAACCGGACAAAAACCAGCCTAAAATAAACTTTGAGGCATCAAAGAAGGCCCCGGAGCAGTCAGAAGCAGATCAGCAGGAGCTCCCGCCGTCGGGGTCGCAAACAAGGGGGATCCCAGCGGATAATGTCCAATCAATGTTGCAATCAATACAGACTGCATTATCTAACATCGACGGTAAAATTGACACGCTAACTCACAGAGTAGACCGCATGTCTGAGAGACTAGACCGACATACCGAGCGAATTGACATGGCAGAAAGAAGAATATCGGATGTGGAAGATACTAACAACCAAATAACTGCCAAACAAACAGGAATTGACAAACAACTGGCGGCAATGGCGGCAAAAACCGAAGATTTGGAAGCCAGGTCTCGAAGGAGCAACATACGCATTATGGGAATTGCGGAAACCACCAACACTGGCCCCATGGACAAATACGTGGAACAACTACTGATAACGCTCCTGGGAAGAGACACATTCTCAGAGGTGTTTATCATAGAGAGGGCACACAGATCCCTGGCTCCTAAACCTCCAGTGGGCACCAGACCAAGGCCCAGAATTGCCAAACTACTAAATTATCGAGACAGGGATGCAGCACTGAGAAAAGCGAGAGAACTGGGGACATTGCGTCATGAAGGAATGGATATAGCCCTATATCCAGATTTTACCCAAACGGTGCAGGAAGCGAGGAAAAAGTACGGAACGGCAAAACAAAAACTGCGTGAGCTGCAAATCCCATACGCCATGCTGTACCCTGCACGACTAAAGATTACGAACGATGGCACTACAAAAATCTTCAATGATCCCAAAGACATTATAAAATACTTACAACTGAAAAAACCGAAAGGAGAGCGCAGGAGATCGCCGCGGGACAGACCCCAAGAAAGAGATGCCATGTCAGATGTGGAGTAAACTTTTCCTGACTGCACACATATCCCTCCATTATGCGGGAGAGGTAAGGCTATCCAGAAAAAGACTTGATGAGATGCAATGGGAAGCATTATATACGAAGGTACAGTTGGACACTGGGTCACTGGTAAAAGACAAGACTCAGAGACAAGATGTGACCTGGTTGGGCACTATGCGGTGAAACGCAGTCCAGAGCTCCAGATAAGTTCCCATTGGGACATAGTTATTTTGATAAGGCTATACTACAGTAGTGGTAATGGATCACAAGCTGTTATTGTTGATTGTGTTGCAAATTGGTATTTTAAATTGAATACCTAACAAAAGGGTTGGAGTGCACACATCTAGTGCTTCTATATGTTCAAGTACAGCCCCCCCCCTGATTCACTACAACAGGGGTTGAGTCAAGGCAGCTTTCGCCCATCTGTGTATAACACAACTGTTATTGTTTGGGGCAGGGTAGGAATATGCAAGGGGAGGGAATATGTCTTCGTTATGGGGCAAGAGATGAAGTGGGAGGGGGAGGGAGGGAGGAGTAAACATAAAATTCACCAGTCAGCTACAGACGGTTGCAGAGGCAGGCACCATGCTCAAAGAGATCTGCATCCCTGCGTGTTCACAGAGGTAGATAGAGCGGGCAACAGCAAGCTATGGCAAATAATCTGAAGCAAACCAGCACACTGCCCTTCCCAACGTGGAACGTGAGAGTGTTACATGCTCCGCGGATGATCAGAAAAGTGATAGCATATTCAGACAGACATAAGGTAGATGTGGCCTGCCTACAGGAGATACACATAACCCCCGTAAGAGAATGTGGGATCGGATACAAATTAGCTCAGACACGGATAATGTCATCATATTCCAATTATGCTAGAGGGGTGCTACTCATGATTAGACGTACTATTCCTTTCACTCTCATAGACACTGTAACAGATGACCAGGATCGGTTTGCTATTTTACGTGGTAACTTTGGTGGCACAGATGTCACGATAGTCTCTGTATACGGTCCTAATACAGACGACCTAACATTCTATGGGACCATTTGCTCCAAACTAAGAGTCATACAACCGACAAATATAATATGGGGAGGCGACTTTAACACATGCTTAGACCCACCCTTAGACAGATCAGCAGGAACCGATAGACATGGTAGACGATCAGCCAAAGCCTTACTAGATGGAATGGACGAGTGGGGGCTGGTGTATGTGTGGTGGATGCGTCACCCAGGCACTAGAGAAGGCACGTGCACCTCGCTGACCCACAACACCTGGTCGAGGCTTGATTACTGGCTCACTACATGAGAGGTCAGCACATGGGTAACAACAGTAGAACACTTACCCAAAACATTGTCAGATCATTCCCAGGTGCGGATGGTCCTGGACATACCCACACACACACACCAAGGCAATTTACATGGCGCCTCCGCCAATCTGCACTGAAAGATCAAGTTTTCAGAAGCAAACTACACCAGGCTATTGCAAACTTTTTCCAGACAAATGAGGGGTCGGTGGATAGTGCGCGGACGCTGTGGGAGGCCTTTAAGGTAACCATAAGAGGGCACTGCATCGGGAAACACGCCGGGATACTTAAAGACATTAGAGAGCAATTAGTCATGGTGGAATCAGACATGCGAACGCTGGAAGCTGAGTACGCAGACACACCACGAGAATCCATTCAGGCTGAGATAAGACACAAAGGTGATACAAATCATGAATACGCGGACACAGAAATAAAATACCTCTTGAAACACTACAAGGCCAGGGCATATGGTGAGGGAGGCAGACCGGGAAGGGTGCTATCGCACAAGATCAAATCCATACAAAACAACACTCAGATAACACACATAAATAATGGTCAAGGCGAAACGGTTTACGACACAATAGCCATTTTAGACAGTTTCCAGAAGTTTTACTCCACGCTCTACACCACGCGGATCACCAAATCTAGACAGGAAATACATGATTACCTAGATGACATAGGACTAGCCTGGCTATCAGATACGCACAGAGCTTTTCCAGGAAACCATCTAACAGAGGATGAGTTTAAGGACGCAATTAACTCGCTCCCAAATAACAAGGCCCCGGGACTAGATGGACTGCCGGGCGAATTTTATAAGGAGTACAGGGACCTATTATTACCACATTTAGCCCAAATGTACGAGGAATCGTACGAGGAGAGGCTCCTCCCGAAGACTTTAAGAGAAGCATTACTGATAGCACTCCCTAAGCCTGGAAAGGACCTTACAAATTTCGAATCCTACCATCCTCTCTCCCTCATTAATATCGATGTCAAAATCTTAGCGAAAATGCTAGCTACTAGAATACAATTGCTGCTGGGGTACCTGGTGCTCCCAGGTCAGGCAGGTTTCATCCCCTCCAGATCCACAGCACAAAACTTACGAACAATATTTACAATGTACCAAAGCCTGGACCCGGATCTGCCAGCTACAGCTGCACACTTAGATGCAGCAAAAGCGTTTGACTCGGTGGAATGGGAGTTCATGTTTACTGTCATGACAAGAATGGGTTTCCCATCCTCGTTTCTCAAATGGATAGCCTTACTATACAATGAACCTAGGGCGAGAGTTCGAATTAACGGAAGCACCTCAAATAACATGGGCATAAGTCGCAGGACTAGACAGGGCTGTCCCCTATATTGTTCACACTCATTTTAGAACCACTGGCGTGCAAAATCAGACGAAAACACCCAGAGTCGGCGCTGCAGTTCTCTCTGCGGCCTATTGGGATTTCGCTTTATGCGGATGACATGGTACTGTACACCAGATACCCAGAGACAAACTTGAACTCATTGATTAGGGAATATTACAAATATGAACAATACGCTGGCCTAAGTATAAATTGGGATAAATCGGTGGTGATACCGTTGACGACAGAGACCCCGCAACCCACAATAGACTACCCATTAAAATGGGAAACAGGTCCGGTGAAATATCTGGGAATATTTGTACACCGGGATCCAGAGGTAGTGCTCAAATAAAATTATGGAGAAGCCATGTCCAAATTGGAGGACACGATAGAAAAATGGATTAAACTCCCACTGTCGATAGCTGACAGAATAGCATTGCAGAAAATGGTAGTCTTACCCAGGTCTTTGTATTTATTCTGGAATATCCCAGTGTGGCTCACAAATGCGTTTTTCAACAGGTTGCGCTCGGCGCTACAGCGACTCACATGGGCGGGGAAACGACCGAGGGTAAGCTGGAAGACACTCACGAAACCTTACCACCTGGGACGGTTCGCAGCTCCTGACCTCCAACTATACTATTACTGCGCAGAGGCACAACATGCACACTACTGGCAATAACCACATGCGCTTATACCACACATAGCGGTGGAAACGGATAGCGTATATCTGAAAAAACTGACGAAATACATTGCAGATACGGTGAGCCACTACACCAACGACACAATTTAGCCTGTCAAATGCACGTCAAGGGCATGGCACACACTAGCAACACGAGCCAAAAAACTCCCAATGTATGCTCCGGCGCTCCCACTGGCGAACCACCCCAAACTGTCGGTCACATGCAAACAGCGGATGAATAGAGAACTAGGTGACATGGGCCTCCGGACAATGGGCTCGGTGTTTCCTCACAATAAGTTTATCTCCTTACAAAGTCCACCGCTATATGCCCACCAAACACCACTAAAAATGTTTGCCTATCACAGACTAAAAGCCGCAATTAAAGACCTGTATGAAATGTTCCCGGACGAACCGCCAACACTACAGGCCTTACAAATCTTACCAACAGCATCAACACGAGCGAAATTGGTCACTAGACTGTACACAGCATCCCAGCACGAACAGACATGGGACACCAATAGATCGCTACTAAGATGGGAAGAGCAAACGGGCATGACTATCTCGGAAGATGAATGGAATTATAGTTGTGCGCAAATAGGCCTACTCACATCCAACTGCAATCTGCACATTATACATTTTAAATTCATGCACCAAACGTACTACACACCGGTCAAGTTGCATAAGTGCGGCCTTAGAGTAGACGATAAATGTCAGAGGTGCCAGGCGCCCCAAGCCGATTTCCTGCATCTGTCATGGGCCTGCCCTGTCCTCACCGCGTACTGGCAAGAGGTGACGACCGCGCTTACACATATGTTGAAGGAACATATCCCAAACTCCCCATTGGTATGCCTGGTAGGCACGTTCAGGATCAAACAGATTAGAAGAAGGAAACTGTTAGCTGTAGCGCTATTACTGGCAAAAAGACGTATAGCAATAAAGTGGGGTAGCAATTGGATCCAAGATATGTTATATTGCAAGGAAACAATGGGGACGTATGAGGAGGAACTACCACAGACCTCCAGCCGAAAGACTATTGGCAACCGCTAGTTGACTACCTGCTGGAACAACAAGATGAGAATGAAGAGGCATAGGGGCAGGGTGTTTAGCGACACTGGGAGACACGTGCCTGAGGGTAGATATGGTTCAGTGACCCCTCATGTACTGGTTCCACTGTTCTTCTGAACTACAACTTGGGAAGGCAAATCAGATGTTCTTGGTCAATGATGAAAATGTCAATACTGCCAAAAAATTAACGCAGTGGTGTGATGTTGCATGATCAAATCCGGAATTTACTGTGAAAAATGTTTTTTTTGCAGAACGTTTGTATGTAATATATTTGATTACTGCGTGCTGTCTGTACTTTAAATGCTGGTCTGGTGTAATAAAAACTATTTGAAAAAAAAAAAAACTCTATATCATCACATACTTTTTTTACATCCAACACTGAACCATGAAAAAGAGCTATATTAATTTAATTTAGACATAATGCAGGACTTTTCATGTAGTATAGTCTTCCAACTAATTTACGCATTTCTGAATGATGTACTGCTAACATTCTCAGATGATGAAAATGACTTTGACACACTTTGCTAGAAAGACAAGCCAGAGAATGACCTTGCAAGCCTGTATTTTTTCTCACTTAGCAAGGATCCAGTCCTTGTAATATCTTAGGGCCAGATGTAGGTAATTTCATTTTACCGATTCTTAAATACCGAATTTTACCGATTCGGTATTTAAAAATCGGTAAATGATATGTAGATAAAAAATCGGTATTTTTTACCGATTCGGTAAAAGTCGGTATCGGACGATCGGAAAATACTGATCGGTATTTACCGATCGGCATTTACCGATCGGTATTTCCAATGCATTCCTATGGGTCTTTTGGCCCATAGGAATGCATTGAAAATACCGATCGGTAAATCGGTATTTCCAATGCATTCCTATGGGCCTTTTGGCCCATAGGAATGCATTGAAAATACCGATCGGTAAATACCGATCGGTAAATACCGATCGGTAAATACCAATCGGTATTTTCAAAAACGTGCAGCAAACAAAAGTGAAACTTAACACAACAGCCAATCGGGTGCAACCACCCTCCCCTTCCTACCAGGAAGTTCCTGCCCAGGCAGCTGCAACTCATTAGAAGGTTCTGGAGGCAGGCAGAGCTGAGCAGAGAGACAGAGCAGCAGGGAGAGATTTGTTTTGAGTGTAATACTGAAAGAATGGCAAGCAGCACAGAGAGCCAGAAGGCTGACAGAAAAACAAAAATAAAGTTTAGCAACATGGAGCTGCAGGTACTAGTGGAGGAGGTGGTTAGAGTCCACACACAACTATTTGGAAAGCTGTCCCTCACTCTAGCTGAGTCAGCAAAACGCAAGCTCTGGCTACACATTGTTGAAAGGGTGAATGCTGTGGGAGTCACCAGCAGGAGCTTGGAAGATTTAAAGAAAAGGTTCTACGGCATCAGGAGCCTCACAAAGAAAAAGATGGCAGAGCTGCACAAACAGGCTGGTCTCACCGGTGGAGGCAGGAACCCAGCACCCCCCCTGACTGACCTGGAGGAGTTGGTGGCGTCAACCATCGAGCCAGACAGTGTCGTGGGACTGGGAGAAGTGGACAGCTCAGCCAGAGCCAAAGCAAAAGGTAAGACGCATGCGCAGCATAACACCCCATACCAAGCAGCATCCCTTAACCCTTTGTGCACAGGCCAACCCCAGTCCAGTACTGCTAGCACTATACAGGAGCAATGCATTCTGGGAAATGTAGTCAGCTAATATTAGACCATGTATAACTGAACAGACATCAGCAAGGCAGTGAAAGTAATGCCGATTAATGAAAGTAAAATGTGTAAAGATTTTATTTTAGTCACTGTGACACAGTAGCACTCAGTTGACATACGCCTATTTACACCTAGGGGCACCATCAGCCAGTCAAGTCACACCGACAACAGGGACTGCAGCAGCGAGGGAGGAGAGTGACGAGGCAGGGCCAAGCCATGTCCATGCATCGCAGGATGAGGAGGACACAACTGCCATCACACAGGAAGAGGAGACAGTCCAGACCCCCGAGTGTCCACACTCCCCACACCTTTCCCAATCCCCTGCATTGCAATTCTCTCCTGAGACATCCCCATCAATGTTACAGGCTGCACCTGCAACCCCACCAGCCAGGAGGCGACTCGTGGCCCCACTGCCAATGATGGAGGCAGCAGAAGCTGAGGCTCAAGACACTGCACCTATGCCTCATGCTGCACTGCAGCCCAACACAGAATCTGACACCATGAGCAGACGTCGCCGCATGCCCAGCAGTGCAGGTGGCTCTGGAGATGGCACTGTCTTCCGTGGGCTGGAGGGAAGCATGGTGCGTATCCAGCGGATGCAGGGCACATATATACAGGCCTGCCACCGCCAATTCCGTGTCCTAAACCAAACAATACGAGAAATGGGGAAGGGCATCAGTGACATTGCACAAAGCAACAGGGACATTGTAAAATCAAATGCAGACCTAGCTGCAGGAATTACTTCTGCAATCACGCAGCTGTGCACAAAACTGGACAACATAGAGCACACAAGGCGCAGGGACGCCCGAGCAACCAATAGGGCCATGAATCGCCTCGCCACTGCCACAGCACAGCTATGCCGTAGAGGCAATAACATGCAGGAAAGCCTCACCCAGAACACGGCCGAGGTCACCAGGGGCATGGCCAGAATCACCAGTGCCCTAGAGGCAATGATGATTTCTCAAACAGCACACAATCCTGCCCTGGATGTGCCTGAGGGAGAGGACAGCAGTAGCCGCAGCAGCTTGGGAAGCGCTGTGGTGCAGCCCCGTAGGAGCAGCAGGCACCCAGCTGAGCCTGCAGGCCAGGAGGAAGGCAGTGGGGAACATCCCAGTGGCTCTGGGAAGCGCGCGCGAAAATGACTTTGCCAGTGGGTGATGTAACCCAGGACATGTTGTCCCCACCTTTCTTTAATTTAAATTGTTGCACTTAAGTGCTTTAACTTTGTGGCAACATATAAATACTTTTGTCCCATACACAACCTGTCTGTGTCTCATTACTTACTCAGAAATAGTTGCTTGTTATTTCCTCACGTCTGTATCTGCCATCACTTGGTGTTGTGACTCCAGCAGGTTGTCTGTCGGGCACAGCATTGTCGTCGTCATGATCCTCGTAGTCAGACAACTCGACCTCTGTACCCTTCCTCACAGCCAAGTTGTGCAACATGGCACAGGTAGCTATGATCTTGCAGCAGGTGGTGGGGGTATACTGCCTTGCGCCTCCACTCTTGTGAAGGCATCTAAATCTGCTCTTCCAGATGCCAAAGGTCCGTTCTACCACATTGCGTGTACTTTTGTGGGCCCGGTTATACCTCCTTTGGCTGGGTGTGGAGGGGTTGAGGTAGGGAGTGAGGATAAATGAACGTAGGGCATATGCACTGTCTCCTAAAAGGGAAATGGGAATACATTACTCACATGCATACTTGTCATTCTCACTGCAATAGGTGTGGAAGGGGTCGCTGACTCTGTCTTACCTAGGAGGTATCCTTCGCCAAATTCCCCTGCTGACAGCCGTGCATAGATGCCGCTGTTCTGAAATATATAGGAGTCGTGGGTACTTCCTGGGAATTTTGCGACAAGGTCTGTGATGACGTACTTTGCATTGCAAATCACCTGGACGTTGATGGTGTGGCTTGACTTCCTATTGCGGTAAATGTATTCTGTTGCAGCAGGGGGACAAATGGGGATGTGCGTGCCATCAATGCATCCGATGATATGGGGAAATCTTGCCATCTGGTAGAACTCAGATTTTGTTTGAACAAGTTCAGCATGGGTGGATTGAAAAGAAATGTAATGCTCCATCCTATGCAACATGGCGTCAAGGAATTTCTGAAAAAACCTTGAGAGGCTGCTCTGGGTCACCCCTCCCGCCACAGCAACCACGCTCTGGTAGCTCCCTGACGCCAGCAGGTGGAGGCTGCACAGCACCTGTACATGTGTTGGAATTGCATGTGCCCTTGGGGTGGGGTGCTCCAACAGTGGTTTGAGGTTCCTGATGAGCTCCAAGATGGTGTCTGGAGCCAACCTGTACCTTTGAAGTATCTCTTCCTCTGTGAGCATGAACAGGGTCACCCTCTGCCTGTAGACCTGCTCCTGTCTCAGCCATTCCCTCTCTCCTTCCTCCCGTAGCCGTCTTGCTATTACATAAAATGCCGCCATTGTGCAAACTGAATTGCATTTTGGGTCCTTTTTTATAGGCTGCACCTGGTTACCACCTGATTTGAATCCATGGTAAATACCGACTCTTAAATACCGATTTTGAGGCAAAATCGGTATTTCAGAGCCTCCTTACATCTCAATGTTCAATTTTACCTATTCTTATTTACCGAATCGGTAAATTTACCGATCGGTAACTATACCGATCGGTAAGTTTACCGATCGGAAAGTTTACCGATCTGTAACTATACCGATCGGTAAATTTACTGATCGGTAATATTACCGATCGGTAAATTTTCACAATCGGTATTTTACCGATCGGTAATTTTACCGAATCGGTAAATTTACCGATTCGGCCTATTTCCTATCACCTACATACCGAACGCTCAATACTGGTCGGAAACGGCCGAAAATCGGTATTTTCGGCCGTTACCGACCGGTATTTGGCTACCTACATCTGGCCCTTAATCTTCTGTTTCACAGTTTTTCTTCCATATTCTCTTAAGAAATGTAGTAAGATATCAATAGATTGTTGACGTATACTACAAATACTTCTACAATCCCATGTAAACACTGGAGACTGGGTACGTCTCCCATGCACTTCCTCAGCTATTAATTCTTCAACATTTCTAGGAACTAGCTTTTCTTTCTGAATTGCACAACCATCTTGCACCTCATAAGAACGACCACAGGTATCACCTGCATGCACTAAACTATTTTATTGAAAATAACTTTCTTCATTAAAAAAGGTTCCGTACTAGAAGTATGCTTCCATTCCTCAGAAAATATTTTACAAAAATGTGTTCTATTAACAATTCTTTTTCTCTTACATTTGTCCTTCATACGATGCATTATTGTATTTAAAGTCTTCAATCTTTTTAAAATTAAGATATACAGTCTTCTTAAAGCTTTGTCAATAACACTTAGAATCTCCTTTTTTGTCTGTAAAATGCTGATCTCCTTTTATATTTTTAATTTTTTTTTTGTAAATTCTGCAGTACTCTACTTTTACATATTCTTTTTCGAATTTCTAAAAATTGTTTGTTACGTATTCCAATATAACTCTTTTTCCGATAATCCAATTTTCCACTTTTTTGAACATTTTTCTTTTGTTGTTTCATTGTTCTTGTTCTGTCTGTCTCTTCTATAGTTTTAATATTAATATCAGTTTGTGCAAGTTTAAAAAAAAAACTTTTCTTTTCTTACCAGAACACTTCTACTTTAAACATCCATGTTGTACTGGATCTAATATCTCTTTTCCTTTTTTTTCAAATAAACCTCCTTTCTTTCTTGTCTTTTTCTGGCTCCTAGAGGGAGAGTTACGACCCGTCAGCTCGAAAAAGGAGAGCTGCGGGCCCACTAGTATACTGACAGCTGATGCCCGTCCACTTCTAAAGGAATAGCTGCTGTGCGGTGATGTGGGAACAGTGAACGTGAAGTGGTTATCTCGTAGAGAGAGCTAGCTGCGGTAGATTTCTAGTGTTCGCTTGCAAAGATACAACACTGACCTGGCTTGCAGACCAAGAACTGCGAGCTGACCGGTAGTTTTCAGAGGCAGAACTGGAAGCTGGCAGGCAAGCTCGTAAAAGAAGACCTGTGAGCCGACTCGCTCCCTCGTAGACAGACAGCTGCGGGCCGGCTCGCACAGGAACAGCCGTGGGTCGACTAGTATAGGGAGAGGTGCGGGCCGTCCATTTGTAAAGGGATAGGTGTGGGATGGTGATGTGGGGAGAGGGAACGTGAAGGAGCTATCTCATAGAGAGAGAACTGCGGTATATTTCCAGTGTTGGCTTGAAGAGGTACAACTGTGGGCCCAAGGACTCACAGAGAGACAGCTTATTCAAAAAACCATGTAATATTTAAACATATGTCACGTCACTTTTGTACCATTCAAACTCATTACGACCTTCTCTGTACACTAAAAATATAAGTGCTATTTTTATACTGGATAAAGCTCTATTATTTCTATACTTTTTATAAACACGACTGTTGGGTACACAAAATGGAGAATGTGAGATGACGAGAGTAAACAGAAGTGTAATTCCTAAACTATTATTCTACAATTTATTTTATATACGTATATTCAGACTTTTGAGTGGGATAAAAAAATTGCAGATATCTGATAGGCGCACCAGTGTACGGCACAGCTAAGACCCGACCTAACATAAAAGCCTGCGTATATTTAACACACAAATACAACCTAACAATTGTCATCACTTATAATCACAGTTAGTTTACTAGTGTGAAGAAACCGTACAGAATATGTAGGAAAACATTGTTTTTCTTTCTGATCTCTCACACATTTATAAAATACCTCTTATAAAGAAACACCGTTTTCCACCTTTATTTTGTAACAACGAGCAATAGATAATCCCTTTAGCAGCATCTAGTCACTAAATACTAACACGGTGCAGTATACCTAAGTGTGAAGCACAAACACAATTTAGATTATATCTTAAAGCATCATCAAAATATTCTAACTATACATACATTCAGAAAGCAACATGTATGTTTACTTTCACCATTTACTCTCCATGTAATCTATGCACATTATGAACAGGTTCAAAATATAACACCTGTCTTCACTGATATACAAATCTACCTCACAGTGTAAAATATAACATTGCAACCTATGTATATGTAATATTTCCAACATAATACAGTGCAGTTTTATACCATTCGAACTAATTGCAACATTCCCTATATACTACAAACCCTACCAATATGACAATAAACTTTGAAATCCTATTTTATAATACCAACACCTATATTAGATTATTTTTATAAACAGTACTGCTGGGGGCACAAAATAGTAGTGGGTGCTAGACAGAGAAAATAAAGGTGTAATTCCCAAACTTTTTATGTATCGTCCCTTTACTATACCTATATTACCAGCTTTAACTGGGATTATACATTTGGCAACTGTCTCAAACAGGTGACGGAGCTCAGTGCCGACAAGACCTGCACCACTTAAAAGCCTACATATATTCAGCAGACAAACACAGCCTGACAATTACCTTCACTAATAATCACATTTACTTTACCACTGTCAACAAAATCATACAGAAAATATACATCAAACATGTTCATTTATTTCTTATCTCTCACATATTTATAAACAATGTCTTCTGAAGAAACGCTCCCCAACAACTTGCATTTCATAACAACACTAAAATCCAAAGCCTCCCACTAACACACCAGTCTTAACTTTTATTGAAGTCTACCTCTTTATGTAAGAAACTAGACCACAAATTGTCCACATAACATTTCCTGTTTTTGTACCATTTCTGTTAAGTTAATGACACATACATTTTCTAGTATAACCCCTTCACCACTATTTCCAGACTAAGAATAATTTGTAAACGTGTGACATTCTGTTTATCTCATAGCAATACATATACAAATCCAAATAAATCCTACATATAATATTCAAAACCATACAGTCTTTTACACATGACAAGTTTAATTTTTTTTATCTGAAAAAGTCTGAAACATATATAAAGTAATTCCTTAACAATTAGTCACACTTTATACATGTTTTAGAACCAACGTGAAACACCACATTTCACTAACACTATAACTTAGAAATAAAAAATACTTTCAAAGTTAAAAATAACACCTCAAATATTAACCACTACTACACAACACATAACACACCTTAATTTCTAACGTACGTTTGTAGTTGGTATGCAGATTCCAAATGTCACAAACGTATGCAATTCTTTCTTTGTCACTCAGTACATATAATTCACCGCTCTTGTCAAGAATGGAACCAGTAATGGCACAATTTCCATGTTGCTCCACACATAAATACATGTAAAGAACAAATCAGAATATTTCCTTGATTTTTTCAAATTGCAAAACTTCTCTCTATTGGTTATTTTTGAACTTCATATGTAATCATTTTTTTTTTTAAATCTAACAACACCTTCAGGTGAGAAGTTCAACGTATTCTATCAACAGTTTGTAGAACATTCTACGGCACCTGCAGGTTAAAAGTTCATCATTGCTTTGAGTTCAAACAATGCTTTCCATATGCAAGTAGCAGGTGTGCTTGAACTGAGCAAATTTTATCCTATCATATGAACTCCGCGTTCAAACTGCTTTTTATTAACCAATGACAAAGATGCTTTTCCACAAATTAATATGCACCATACTTTTTCAAAAAACAATGCTTTGCATCTCCCAATCAGTTAACGTTTTGTATAAGAAAAAAAGCTGTAGCATTTTAGGGTTTAAGATAGTGCAGTGGCTTTTGGGTAATGTAGGAATTGTGCTGCAGGTAGTATTTTAGAGTTTATGAAAATGCAGTGGTGTTTCTGTAGTGTAGGGGTTCATGTTGAGAGTAGTGTTTTAGAGTTTAGGGCAGTGCAGTGGGGTTTGTGTAGTGTAGGGGTTTGTGCTGGGGTAGTGTTTCAGAATTTAGAGTAGTGCAGTGGTGTTCCTGTAGTGTAGGGGGTCATGTTGGGGGTAGTGTTGGTATATGTGTAGTGTAGGGGTTCATGCTGGGGATAGTGTTTCAGGGTTTAGAGCAGTGCTGTGCTGTTTCTGCAGGGTAGGTGGTCGTGCTGGGGGTAGTGTTTTAGAGTTTAGGGTAGTGTTGTTTTGTTTGTGTAGTGCAGGAGTTCATGCTGGGGGTAGTGTTTCAGGGTTTAGAGTAGTGCATTGGTGTTTCTGTAGTGTAGGGGGTCATGCTGGGGGTATTGTTGGTGTTTGTGTAGTGTAGGGATTCATGCTGGGGGTAGTGTTTCAGGGTTTACAGTAGTGCAGTGGTGTTTCCGTAGTGTAGGGGGTCATGTTGGGGGTAGTGTTTTAGGGTTTACAGTGGAACAGTGGTGTTTGGGTAGTGTAGGGGGCTGTGCTGGGGGTAGTGTTTTAGAGTTTAGGGCAGTGCAGTGGTGTTTGTGAAGTGTAGGGGTTCGTGCTGGGGGTAGTGTTTCAGAGTTTAGAGTAGTGCAGTGGTCTTTCTGTAGTGTAGGAGGTCGTGCGGGGATAGTGTTTTAGGATTTAGGGTACTGCAGTGGTATTTCTGTAGTGTAGGGGGTCTTGCTAGGGGTAGTGTTTCAGGGTTGACAACAATGCAGTGGTGTTTCGGTAGTGTAGAGGGTTGAGCTGAGGGTAGTATTTTAGAGTTTAGGATAGTGCATTAGTGTTTGGGTTGGGGGTCGTGCTGGGGTAGATTTAGAGTTTAGGGTAGTGCAGTCGTGTTTGGGTAGTGTAGGGAATCGTGCTGGGGTAGTGTTTTAGAGTTTACGACAGCACAGTAGTGTTTGGGTAGTCTTTGGGTAGTGTAAGAGATCGTACCGACAGACTGACTCACAAAGTTCAGATCCGACGGACGGGCTTCTAAAGACATAGCTGCGACCTGGTGATATGAGAAGAGGCAGCATGAAAGCCATATCTCACAGACACAGATGCCAGTGTTGCCTCGCAGAGGTAAAACTGCGGACCCCATGGCTTCTACACGGAGAGATGCGAGCTGACGCAGTAAATCACAAAATGACTGCCAACACTTCCTGGTTTCAACAGTTCACAGCCAATAAGCCGCAAGCTGGTTCTCGTAGCTCCTCAGCCAATCACATGTCAGAATTCCCAAATATCGATATCTGTAAAATTTGATATTTCTCAAAACCTACTGAACGGATTTACACCATTTAAACAAAAGCATGCTATCTGGACCAAGACCTTTCTCCCTGCCAAATTTGGCGTACTTCCATTCAGCATTTTCACCTGTAGTCTTCTATAAAGTTTCTTATGGCAATTGCATGGAGAAAACACGTTTTAGGACCCTCTTTTTTCTCAGCCCCTCCTACACCAGTCACCGCCAAACTTTCAATATAAGAGCTAATCAAAAAAAGAGAAACTTTTTGGATAATTTCATAAAGATTTGTCAAACGATGCTAAGGTTACAAGCACATACAGGGCTCCCAACATAAGTGAAGCCCCAGAGCTGCGGGGACCCCAGCGGACCCCCACAAACCCTGCGAACCCCTGCTATTATTTTTTGAGAAATACCCCCGGAACCTAGCCCACCAAAAGGCCTCATTAATATTAAACGCGAGAACCTGCAACCCCAGCACAAATTTTTGACGAATTTAAAAAAAAATTGGGGATTCCCTAAGCAGACCTAGGGGTCAGGGTTTTTCTACCCTGCCCCCTTCTCTTGTTTTATACCTTTGTTTCTGGATGACTCGCTTCTACCGAGGCACAAGATGGCTTCCAACACTTCCTGGTTTGGAGTGCTGGCATTCATAGTGAAGCTCGCGCATGGGACTTAGGCCCAGATATCAAAACTTTTATTTTTCTAATTTCTCAGCAAATAGTAAACGGATTTACACCATATTTTTAAAAGATTGCGTTCTGATCCAAGCACTACCTTTCTGCCAAATTTGAAGTAATTCCGTTCAGTACTTTCGGCTGTAGCCTTGCACAAAGTTTCCTATGGGAAAATTATTATTTCACTCTTATTTTTTGAATTTCTCAAAAACTACTGAATGGATGTACACAATTTTTTTTAAAAAGGTCACTTTCTGCCAATTTTGTGGTTATTCCGTTAAGCAGTTTGAGTTGTAGCTCATCGCAAAATTTCCTATGGCAATTAACATGGAGAAAATTACTTTTGGGACCCCCTTTTCTCTCAGCCCCCGCTTGACGAATCACCCCCAAACTTGCAGGATATGAGCTGGCCTGGATAGACTTTTTCTTTGGAGAATTTCAGAAAGATTCCTCAAAAAATGTTTTTCCTATGGAAACTAGGTTCCAACTATAACTACCTACTGGTGACTGCCAGTAGGATATATATATATATATTCACTGAAAAAACCATAGGTTAGAGACCATACATAGTTAGCTGGACATTTTATTGACATAAAACCAATGAAATTCCATATATAGTTAGTTGCACTAACTATATATCGCGCACCCGCAATCCACTGCTGATGATGTCACATATTACATCATTCATGACATGGTCAGTGACATCACTGATGGCATCTCAAATTACATCACTGATGACATCACTGATGACATCTCAAATGACATCACTGATGACATCACTGATGACATCATCTAGTGTCTGTGTGTTTTTGTAAAGTTTAAATATGTTTTACATATTGAAGAATGAGTGGATGTATAGAAGACTGAGTGTGTGTGTGGCTGGCTGGGAGGTGTGTGACTCTGTGCATATCAATGTGTACTTGTATCAGTGATTGTATAAGAGAGTAAGTATGTGTTAGTATATGTGTGAAAAAGTATGGTGTTCTGTGTTTAACTGTATAGACGAGGAAATCGAAGTGTGATTGATTCTTTACAGGACTGACTAGGTGTGTGAGTAACTCCATGGATGAGTGGCAGTGTGTGAGTGTCTGCATAGGTGTATGAGTGCATATGATAGTGTTGTAATAATGAGTGACTGTATGTATGAGTGATTGTATGGGTGAATGAGTGAATGTGTGTGTAGACGTAGGAATCAGTGAGTGCGTATGTAGTAACTGGTATTGGTGTGTCATGATGTCATCAGTGATGTCATTTGAGATGTCATCAGTGATGTCATCAGTGATGTCATTTGAGATGTCATCAGTGATGTCATCAGTGATGTCACTGAAGTATGGTGTTCTGTGTTTAACTGTATAGATGAGGAAATCGAAGTGTGATTGATTCTTTACAGGACTGACTAGGTGTGTGAGTAACTCCATGGATGAGTGGCAGTGTGTGAGTGTCTGCATAGGTGTATGAGTGCATATGATAGTGTTGTACTAATGAGTGACTGTATGTATGAGTGATTGTATGGGTGAATGAGTGAATGTGTGTGTAGACGTAGGAATCAGTGAGTGCGTATGTAGTAACTGGTATTGGTGTGTCATGATGTCATCAGTGATGTCATTTGAGATGTCATCAGTGGTGTCATCAGTGATGTCACTGACCATGTCATGAATGATGTAATATGTGACATCATCAGCAGTGGATTGCGGGTGCGCGATATATAGTTAGTGCAACTAACTATATATGGAATTTCATTGGTTTTATGTCAATAAAATGTCCAGCTAACTATATATGGTCTCTAACCTATGGTTTTTTCAGTGAATTTTCAAGGTTTTGTAAATGCAAATTCCTAACTATATATGGTCTATAACCTATGGTTTTTTCAGTGAATTTCATTGGTTTTTTAAAAGCTAATATCTATAGCTGTAAAATATATTCTTTATTACGTGACGTATCACATAGCCACGTGAGACGCCTCATGACGCGTCGCATAACCGTGACGTATCGGCTCTGCAGCGCAAACAAAACCCGTAACGTAAGCGCGCCGGAGCACGGTATATATCGTGCTCCGATATATATCATTTCATAGAGTCCGGTATATATCGTTTTTAAATGAAATGATGTGGTATATACACCATATATTTTTTTAACCTTAATTAGACAAAATCCACACGTGCACATATCTTGAGGCCTTG
Organism: Lissotriton helveticus; assembly: GCF_964261635.1. Classification (NCBI taxonomy): domain Eukaryota; kingdom Metazoa; phylum Chordata; class Amphibia; order Caudata; family Salamandridae; genus Lissotriton; species Lissotriton helveticus. The sequence goes on from NC_136069.1 coordinate 149,069,058, forward strand.
CAAAGGCACATCAAACAAACAGTCCCTACAATTTTGCCAAGTTTGCTGGAAATCTATTCCCTTAATTTTTTTTTACTGTTTCTCTTGGTTTTCCCCTTGTTACGCTTACCGGGACGCTACCCGGTACGCGAACCGGACGCCCCAAAAACACAAGATGGCGGACTCCCGTTACGCTGCCGGTTAGCTGCCCGGTTCGCGTACCGGGACGCGCCTCTACGGCGAAAAATCACAAAAAAAAAATCGTTTTGCCCCGCGGGGCACTTTAATATCCCCCTCATCAATCCTAGGGGGTCAGGAGGGGTCTACCTTGCCCCCTTTCCTTCATTTCCCCCTTCGTTTTTCACCACATCTTGTCTCTCGATCCTACCGAGAGACAAGATGGCGGCCGTTCCGGACTGTTTAAAATGTTGACAGACACCGGAGAGCCAATCAGCTTCGCTTCGCGAAGTTCCGTTACGCGTCAGGTACGCGAACCGGGGCGCTAACCGGAGCGCTGTTACAGATATATATATTTTTTTAAACGTTAATTTCTCAAAATCCACTGGAGCACATATATTGAGACATAGCAAAGGCACGTCGGGCAAACCATATCTACAATTTTGCCAAGTTTCATGTAAATCCATTCAGCCGTTCGAGCTAAAAGTGAGTCCAACCGCCCTATGGAAAAATGAATGGGAAAAACGCGTTTTGGGACCCCCCTTTTTTCTCGGCCCCCCCTTGCTAAACCCCCCCCAAATTTTCAGGGGCTGCTCAGAAACAAAATGTGCCATTTTCCTGAAAATTTCAGCCAATTCCGTCCATCAACGCCAAAGTTATTCAACATAGAATTTTCAGAAATCCCTATTCAAAAAAATCCTAACTATATATACCTACTGGCGACTGCCAGTAGGTAATATATATTCACTGAAAAAACCATAGGTTTCAGGTCATATATAGTTAGGAATTAGCATTTAAAAAAGCATTGAAATTGCTCCTATATAGTTAGTTGTACTAAGTATATTTCGCGCACCCGCAATCCACTGCTGATGATGTCACATATTACATCATTCATGACATGGTCAGTGACATCACTGATGACATCACTGATGACATCTCAAATGACATCACTGATGACATCATCCAGTGACTGTGTGTTTCTGTAAAGTTTAAATATGTTTTACATATTGAAGAATGAGTGGATGTATAAGTGTCTGGATGAAATATTTAGTAGGTACATGACTGAATGTATGAGTGAGTGATTAAATGTGTCTTACAGAATGCATGGGTTAGTGACTAAACTGTCTGAATGTGTGCATCACTATGTCTGTTGTTGTGTAAGCAACTGCATGTGTTGATCAGTAGCTATATGAGTGGCTATATGTGTTATTGATTGGTTGCCCGAGTATTTGTATGGGAGACTGAGTGTGTGTGTGGGTAGCTGGCATATAAAAATGACTATACATAAGAGCCACTGATTGTGCGAGTGGCTGTATGGATCATTGTATACTTGTATCAGTAATTGTATAACATAGTAAGTATGTGTTAGTATATGTTTGAATAAGTAAGGTGTTGTGTGTATAACTGTGTAGTTGAGGAAATGAAAGTGTGATTGATTCTTTGCATGACTGACTAGATGTGTGAGTAACTCCATGGATGAGTGGTAGAGTGTGAGTGTCTGTATAGGTGTTTCAGTGCAGATGATAGTGTTGTATTGATGAGTGACTGTATGTATGAGTGATTCTATGGGTAAATGATTGGATGTGTGTATAGACCTTGCAATCAGTGTGTGCGTATGTAGTAACTGGTATTGGTGTGTCAATGGTTTCAAGAATGGTAGTCTGTGTTTAACACTGGATGTATCAAAGGTTATATTAGAGTGTAAAGAGGTGCATCGTATTATCACATGAATGATATCATCAGTGATGTGATCAGTGATGTCAATTGAGATGTCATCAGTGATGTCATCAGTGATGTCATTTGAGATGTCATCAGTGATGTCATCAGTGATGTCACTGACCATGTCATGAATGATGTAATATGTGACATCATCAGCAGAGGATTGCGGGTGCGCGAAATATAGTTAGTACAACTAACTATATAGGAGCAATTTCAATGGTTTTTTAAATGCTAATTCCTAACTATATATGACCTGAAACCTATGGTTTTTTCAGTGAATTTGCACGGTTTTTCAAATGCTAATACCTAACTATATATAACCTGAAACCTATGGTTTTTTCAGTGAATTTGCACGGTTTTTTAAATGCTAATACCTAACTATATATGACCTGAAACCTATGGTTTTTTCAGTGAATTTGCAAGGTTTTTAAATGCTAATTCCTAACTATATATGACCTGGAACCTATGGTTTTTTTAAGTGAATTTGCAAGGTTTATTAAATGCTAATTCCTAACTATATATGACCTGAAACCTATGGTTTTTTCAGTGAATTTGTACGGTTTTTCAAATGCTAATACCTAACTATATATAACCTGAAACCTATGGTTTTTTCAGTGAATTTGCACGGTTTTTTAAATGCTAATACCTAACTATATATGACCTGAAACCTATGGTTTTTTCAGTGAATTTGCAAGGTTTTTAAATGCTAATTCCTAACTATATATGACCTGGAACCTATGGTTTTTTTAAGTGAATTTGCAAGGTTTATTAAATGCTAATACCTAACTCTATATGACCGGAAACCTATGTTTTTTTTCAGTAAATTTGCAAGGTTTTTTAATTGCTAATGCCTAACTATATATGACCTGAAACCTATGATTTTTTAAGTGAATTTGCAAGGTTTTTTAAATGCTAATATCTAACTATATATGACCTGAAACCTATGGTTTTTTCAGTGAATTTGCAAGGTTTTTTAATTGCTAATACCTAACTATGTAAGGCTTCAAACATATGTTTTTTTCAGTGAATATATATATTTAATATAATATATTTATAATTTTTATTTTCAAGTTTTTTTTTATATGATTACAGGGTCCGCGCACCGTGAGCACTCCGAAAGCACACCGTAAACGCTCTGAGCTTTTACCCCGACAAATTTTTAAAAATTTCTAAAACATAATATCTACGTTTTTAACATAGATTTTAAAGGTAGACAATATCTGCTTTAATGTAGAAAATGGTTTTTTTAAACTTTTAACAGCAGTATATTACTTTTTAAAGTAGTAACAAATCTCGCGAGGGTGCGTCGCACGTGCACGCAACGTAAGAGCTCCGTCCGCGCAACGTAAAAGCTTCGAGCTCTTACCCCCGAAAGTTTTATAAACTTTAAATCGTTATATCTACGTATTCATTGCACAATGTAAAGGTACACATTATCTGGGACAATAAAGAACATGTTAATTTAAAGGTTTAAAGACCATATATAACTTTATTAAAGCAATTATAAATCTCACGAGGGTGCGTACTACGTAAGCGCATCGTAAGATAACGTAACGGCTCCGAAGATAATACGTAAATGCACCATAAGCTTACGTAAACGCTCTGTAAACACTCCGCAAGATTACGTTCAACCATGTGACCTGAAAACAAGAAATTTTATTGGTTTATAATACTTCCTACTCCAATTGTAGAAAGACCCCTCCCATGTTCATCATTCTTCTTTGGCTTTCAGAGAAGCAACATCTACTTTCAACAGCTCCTGGCTTGTTTGGAAATGGCTGAGCGTGAGAAATCAGAACATTCTTCTTCAGAAGAATTTGTGGAAGAGGACCCCCATCCATCTAAAAAAAAAGAGTCCATAGTCTGGAAGTTTTTTTTATTCCCAGAAGGTTTGAAAAAAGTAAATGCATCGCATGTCACATGCAAAATATGTGACACAGTATTGTCAAGAGGCAATCCAAATAAAAAATACTCTTTTGGAACCTATAGCATGGAAATCCATGTTAAAAATATGCACGCCAACAATTGGGCTAGAGCTGTGGTGCGTAGATCTGAAGAGCAGGGCTCTGCTCCTAGTACTTCAACAGCACCACCAATGCCAGCTTCCATGGTTCCCAATATCCAGCCGGAACTGAAATATTTAATGATGCAGTGCATACAATGCAATAAATTAGTTGCCTTTGGACAACAGTCCATAGAAGTTATTTTGCAGAAAAACAGGAGCCACAAGTGCAGCAAATTATTTTTTTCTTTATTTTTCATGGTTTGTTCAAGTTGAACAATTGTTTTGGTTATAAAGTTCATTTTTTTACACCGTTTTTCTAGCAACCAAAATTTTTTTTTTTTAAAACAGTTCTTTTTAGAACTACCTCTACTCTACTATAAAAGATTGTTATAGTAAATGTAAAAGTGCAAAACTATAAGGATGTGGTACAGCATAAATCTATAGGGTGTTTACCTATAGTATACTGTAGTACTTCCAAAGCACTGAAATTTAACATATGTATATAAATATGTTACAACTCAATGGGCCAGATGTATGTAATCTCCATTTACCTACTCTTAAATACCAAATCATACCTGTTCAACATTTAAGAGTAGGTAAATGGGATGTAGTTAATTTCTTTTTGAAATTACCAAATCTGTATAATTCAGTCATTTTACCGAATCGGTATTTACCGATTCGGTAATTGCCATTGATTCCTATGGGCCTTGAGGCCCATAGGAATCAATGGCAATTACCGAACCAGTAAATACCGATTTGGTCAAATAACTGAATTTTCAAGGGGGACAGGTCATCACTTTGACACCCTGTTGCACCCCTGATTCTAACTTGTGTGCCATGTCACACACATACATGCTCTTACGGCTTGTATGTGTGCCACATGACACAAATGTACATGCACAGATGTGCATGTACACAGGAATTCGTTATTTACCACCGAATAGTATTTGGTGGTAACTAACAAATACTTAAGGGCCTGTGGCACTGTTTTCAGTGCCACTTACATCTAGATTTACCAAGGAAGTGCACTGGGGAAAGTGGAGTGCCAATAAATGAAGGCTTACTAACAGGTAAGAAATGGATAACAGAGTGAAGGAAGGAAAATAAGATCAAACACAAAAAAATAAAGAAAGAGGGAAACTGACTGAGGTAAAGAGGAGGAGTGGTAGAAAGAGAAAACATACAAGATTAAGTGTAAGGGAGAGATATGTAGAGAGAGAGAGAGCAATGGACTGAGAAAGAGTGAGGCAGTTATTCTGTCACAATAACAGAGTGATAACAAACTTATTTTTCTTTCTCATACTTACCTTATAAATAATAAAAACTTAGACACTATTGCGAAAAAAGTTTTTTATTTGTTATACTTACCTTCTAAGATATAAAAAAGTTAAGGAAATTATTTTTTTAAATATAATATCTGTAAAACACAAGAAAAAAATAAATTGTAATGCAGCATACAATGTATGTTTCACAATACAAGAAAGAAGGAAGAAGATTAAAAGAGGGTAAGATGGTGCAGGCAGAGAGTGAGATAGAAAAAGTAGAGGGTGAAATGGTGCAAGCAGAGGGTAAGATGACACAGGCACATGCATATATTGTGCAGACAGAGGGTAAGATGGCACACACAGAGAGAAACATGGAACAGCCAAAGGAAGACATAGCATAGTCAAAAGAGAGATGGCAAATGAGCGTGAGACAAGGGGAGTGAGGACACAGAGGGAGTGAAGGAAAGAGTGAGAGAAGGGGACTGAGTGAGGGAGCAAAGAAAGTCAAGTGATGGAGTGTGGGTGAGTTAAAGAGAGTGAGTGTATGGGAAGGGCAGTGAGACAGTGAAGGGACAGAGGAAGTAAGGCTAACAGAGAGACAGTGAAGAAAGAGAAGTGAGGATGTCAGAGTTCAAAGGGAGTGACAGAAGTGGAGTAAGGTGAGTGAGGGAAGGTTAATGAGTAAGGGAGCAAAAGAAGGAAAGAGAGGTGAAGGGGAGTAAATCAGATGAACTGAGAAAAGGTAAGTGAGGGAAACAAGAAAGGAGAAGGGGAATGAAGGATAGGAATAAACAGTACTGAGGGAATCAGCCTAACGAAACAAGGGTGAGGTGAGTGAGAGAAGGACAGTGTAGTTGAAAAAAGACAAATGATAGAGGGTGGGTAAAGTCGAGTGAGCGTAAGACAATGGAAGTGAGTGATTGACTACACACAGGGAGTGAAGGAAGGAGTGATAGAAGGAGACTCAGTGAGGGATCAAAGAATGGAAAATGAGGTAGTGTAGGTGAGGGAAAAGGAGTGACAGAATGAGGTGATGGAGAGAGTCACGCTAAGAGACAGGGAGCGATGGAAGGATAGACAAAAAGAGGAATAAAAACGTTTTTGGGGTCAGTCGTACTTACCTTATAAATGAAATATCTGTGGAAACGAAAAAACAAATCAGTTATAATACATTATTCACAATACAAGAGACAAAACAGGACAAAACAGGAGAAAAAGGAAAGAGGAGTTAGGGAAGGGAAATGAGGGAGAGGGAAGGGGGAATTAGTGCAGGTGCGTTAACAGTGAGTCTAAGAGAGAGGGAGTGATGGAAGAGTACAAAGAAAGTAAGAGGACACAGGGAGTTTTGTGAAGGTGTGTTTGAAGTGCAGTTAGGTGAGTGACAGAAGGGGAATTAGTGAGTGTGCAAAGGAAGGAAAGAGAGGTGAAGGGGAGTGAAACAGAGGGACTGGCTTAACATGAGTGGGTGAGAAGACTAAGAAGAAGAGGAGTGAAGTATAGGGAATGAGGATAAGTGAGAGAAGCACAATAAAGGGACAGGGGTGACATAGGGTAAAAGAATGACAGTAAGTTTGACGAAACAGAGGTGATAGAGGATGAATAAAGGCGAGTAAACATGAGGCAAGAAGAGTAAAAGAGTGAGGAAATAGAGGGAGTGAAGGAAAGAGTGAGAGAAGGGGACTGAGTGAAGCAGCAAACAAAAGTCAGTGACAAAATGTGGATGAGTTAAAGGGAGTGAACATAAGAGAAAGGGAGTGAGAAACTGAAGGGATGAAAGCAGTGAGGTTAAGAGAGAGGCGGTAAGGGAAGGATAGAGAGAAACAGAAATAAAAAAGTAATGAAAATGTATTTTTTATTAGTCGTACTTACCTTATAAATGTAATATCTGTGGAAGACAGTAAACAAATCAGTTATTATATATATTTCACAATACAAAATGCAAATTAACTTGTACAACATGTTATATGGTTTATTTTTGCTGTTCTCAGAATATATTGATTTTCACTAAAAACAGTGAGTTCAATACTATTCATCATATCACAGCGGGCAAAATAAAACACAATCAAAATGATTGAGTTTAAAAAAAACATAAAACTTAGAAAAAAACATATCTTAAATGTTTTCTTCCAAACAGCAATGTCTAAGATACAGTATCTCATTATTATACTCTCAAACTAAAGTGATATAGAAACATATATTAACCACATTTACCCGAAATACGTATTCTTCATTTACATACCTTTCCACATGGCCAAATGGTATACAGAAAGTCCTCTTTTTGGAAATTACTTAATAGTAGTTTTAAACTTCCATTTACCCGACTTTCGGAATGAAAACTCCAACATGTATTTCATCATCTAACAATAATTATATTTGCACCTCTGACTTACTCTTGATAAACATTTCCTATAATACTGATATCACTCACTATGTGATACACTTACACTACGTCTATGACAACTACTAGTTTACTAATTATCTTGATCACTTTTACTCACAAACTAATTTTGAACAACACACTTACTTTTATTAACTGCTCCCATCTTCATTGTCCAATTACTTTCACTAAAATTTGGTTCTAAAGACACTAGGTAAGAATTTGTTAAGTCAAAAGGCAAACGTTGTTTGAAAATCAATTGAGTATCATTACATACTTATGTAAAAACATATATTATCAACATTTACAGGAAAAACTCATTTTTCATTGATGTACTTTCCCACATGGCCAAATAGTACATAAAAATTCCTTGTTTTGGAAAATACTTATTAATACTCTTGACCTTCCATTTCCCGACCTTCTGCATGAAAAGCTCTAACGTCTTTCGTAACACCTAACAATATTTATATCTCCACCCAAGGATGTGTATCATGTCCATAAAACCTTAAACAACCAGTAAACTATCAGAATCTGAACATCATATAGTATCCTGATGACTAACTTTTATTGATTGCTCCAATCGTTCTAGGCCAATTACTTTTCCTAAAATTTAGGTTGTAAAAACACTAGGTAAGAATTTTTTAAGTCAAAAGGCAAACGTTTTTTGAAAGTCAAAACAGTATCATTACAATAAGTCCAACAATTTTGACATTTTAAATAAGCTGTACAATGTCCAGATGTTGTTGAAGGACCCTCATGGAAAATAATTGCTACTGTTACAAAGGTTCTTCCTGAAATTGATAATTGAGAAGCAACAAAATTTGTAATTAAAGTTGTTAATTTAGTTCCATCAGGTCTACATCGTTGGAACATTAAAATTACGTACTGTCCATAACTTTGTATAAATAATGTTGATAGCATTGCAGAGTTACATTGGGTACAAACCATGTTTTGATCAGCTGCTCTAACTAGATTATTAAAAGACACTGATTTGCAGTCTGGTAAAGTCAAATATATAAATCTTTCAGTATCTACTGTTGTACTACTTGAAAAGGAACAATTATCGCAGACATGTTCCCATTTATAAGAAAGGCCAAAAAGATTTTCAACATCTATACCTTCCTCTTGCAATACAACAAGCATGTACATTAGAAATTCCTGACAATCTTGCTGAATATCCTGAGAAAATTGAGTTATACCAGAACATATGTCTAAATCATTTCGAATATCAAAAACACTTTCTATATTTGTTCTATCACTGCTACATTTCTCAAACACAGTATTCAACAAACAACAAAAACTTTGATCCCGATTTTCAACAATCTGTTCTTGCAAACTTTGGAGGAAAAAAACAACATTAACCACTACATTAGCATAGCAGTTGACACCAGAACTGTTCTCAAACTGAAATCCAACAATATCTTCAACAGAATCCTCTTTGTTTCTGCTTACAATTACTGGTTCATCTACTTTTCTTTTTTTTTGCTACAGCCGTGCTACAATTTTTCTCATTTCTTCTTTTTCGGCCTACCACACGCTTTTCAAATAGAGGATATTGAGGTAAATTTGGAGCATACTCTCTTCTTAACCTATTATATTCCTTTACACAATTTAGATCTGCACTAATCTTTGTCTCATCAAAATCAATCAAGTACAATCCAGATAAAGTTCTGACTCGATATAAAGCAACATATGCCATACCCTCCTTGAAGACAGAACTTCCAATATTCATCAAAGCACTATCTACACTTAAACCTTGAGATTTAAGAATAGTTACTGCATTTGACAAAGAAACAGGAAACTGTTTTGGGCGGACATATAAATCTTTCACAAGCAAAAATCGAACAGAACAACGACTAAACTGTTGTACTTCTTCAATTCCATCAAATTTAATTTTCAAAAATTCAATTCCATCTCTATTTCGGTAATTCACAAAATCAACAACATGACCCATTGCTCCATTTACTAAACCTCTTTCCACATTTAAATTCCGTCGTAAAATGATATGACAATTTAAACATCGATATAGAGTCTTTTCAAAACCAGCAGTTTTAGATATTGTCTTCTCTAAAGAATCCAACTTTGATTTCAACTTTTCTGACAAAACAATAGTAACTCCTTCGTGCTCTATTTTATCAATAGCTTCCAGTTTCACAATCTCTTGATGTTCTAACTCTAACATTTTGTTGTTGAAGACTGAACATTCTCAAAGAGTTGGAATCAAGCATATTACAGTTTTGTTTTCAGCAATTTTCTGATAAATAATCTCTAGGAGAATATTTTCCTTTGGAAACAAATTTGAAATTAATCGTGACTGTAAAGCTTCTTTGCCATGTTCAGTTACTTTTCCAATTCTTACATCTTGTAGAATATTTTTATAATCTTCATCCTTTGCCTGTCGCATGTTTTGAAGCAGTTCTGCATATTTAAAATATAACCAGATATTCACATTTCCAATGCTTCCTAGGTACTTTCTTGTATCTTCATGTGTAAGCATCTTAAACACACTGGTTGTCCTTTCACTGGAGTTAGCTGCAGTAGATCTCCAAAGACAATGATTTGTTTGCCTCCAAATAACACATCATACTCTGTTTTAAGAATTTGTTGCATTCTTAAATGCACAAAAGCAAGCATCACATTTGAACCCATGCTTACCTCATCAATGATAAGAAGTTTCATTTTCTTCAGGACTCTACCAACTTCACAACAAGCTTCTCCAGATAGCTTGTGGTATTGTAATTTATTATCATGCTCTACTGGCAGCATCAGTAAACGATGTAAAGTAATCCCTTTAATGTTATGTGCTGCCAACCCAGTTGGAGCAGTAACAACACAAGACAGTGATGATTTCTTTTCTGCAGATAAGTTGCAATTGATTTAATCAGAAAACTTTTCCCAGTTCCGGCTTCTCCACTCACATACAGTCGGACAGGTTCAAATGACGTACATGAGCACTCTTTTTTATCATGACGTAAACCATGCTCAATCTGTTCTGTGACTTCATCATATATTTTTTTCTGCTCCACGTTTAGTTGATTTTCCAAATCTTCTAAATTAACTACATCCTCCTGAGCTAGTTCCATGGCTCTTTCCACCTCTTCCATGGCAGTGGCAGCTTCATTTTGGATAATTGGTCCTCCTAGTGGATCCTGACTCAACGAAGCAGAACTCTGACTGTCTTGAGAACTGTCTCTAGCAATCTCTGCTGCAATGATAGCTTCTTGCTGTATTTCATTGTTCAACATTTGCAGATAGTTTGAAAAAACAGGACATTCTATGGTATCCTTGGTTGCATTGAAAGAATCTTCAAAACTGAGAAAATCTCCAAGTAGTTCCTCTTCTGAACGCCATGGCTTAAAGAGTTGCAAAAGAGCTAAATAGTAAAATTACCTTTTATCAGGAGATTTGCAACTCAATTTACGATGATTAATCAAATGTCCTTTTCTTTGTTTCACCAGACATCCTTCACATGCAATTACAGCATATACTCCTTTATTGATATCTTCTGTCATATTCCTCTTAAAAGTATAGCTTTGCAGTACTTCATAGAGACAAACGTTCTCAAGATGACTACTTCTATTTGGATAATATGTATCCAACATGTTTGTCTTCAAAATATATGTACTGTTTGGTTGAAACTCCGCCAAATACTCAATTTCTTGTGCAGACTTCAAAACTCGGTTTCGTGTTGCAGCAAGACCTGGACTCACCCAAATGATGGATCTCGATTTGGCATACAGACTTGCTGATGATAACCGATCTGAAATATGCTCCAATTTTTCGATGCGACAACATCTTCAGACTGTAACTGTATAATTTCTTACTTAGGCTCTTTTCATGCGAAATATCCTCCCATATTTCCTTCAGTTCCGTCTTTTCTGATTTTGTGATGGTAAGACGTTACATATCGAGCCACAGCAATAGAGTTGTCAGCAACATATTGAATATCCATGTTAGCATTCCACATGGACAAAATGACTGGGTTGTAGTCATTTATGTATTTGGACTCTTCATTTCTTTTCAAGTTGTACGTATTTTTCGGTGATTTTCTTGTCACAGTATGTCGCAGTGAAGACATAAAATTGTTCACTCTTCCTTTACATATTACTGGTCGTGGAAATCCAAAACGACATTTTGTGTAGAACTTTTCCTTGGATTTGAACTTTCGACGACAGTACTTTCCACAGCGATAGGTTTGAAAGCGTAAGACTTGATGTCGTAAATTGTCTTCTTCTGTACTTTTCGGAACAACACATGTGGAATATTGTTCAATGAAACTCATCACTGTGTCATCCGAATCTGTTCCAAATTTGGGAGCATCTTTGATCAATAGCAGCATATGTATGTGAGGAGCACCTCTTGCTTGATACTCCTTTCTCCTAAAGAAATCCAAAACCTCTCCAAGTGGAGGATTTTTTTTGTTTGTGATGAAAGACATCATAGCTTCAAATCGATGATTAAAATACCTACAAACATTAACTGGATCCAAAGAGCACAGTTCTCCAGGTGTCTTGAATTCTATATTTTCTATGTTTCCATTTGCCTCTCAAAGAAATTCAAGTAAGTCTTCCCAGGCATACTCAGCACAGCTAAGAGTGAGGAACCATGTAGGAGTTCCTAAGTTTCTTAGCATACATTTCAATTCCCCATGACGACGGTACCAATACTCATTCGTACCACGCTGACATGCCATGAGATTGATTAGGTGAGATTCCAAAATACTGTCTTCCACTTGGACTTTATCCATAAAGTCCCTTGCCGAAACATTTTGAAGATGTACTCCAGATTTCAGTATATGGTTCACAGCATAAGATAGTCCAGAGAAGTCACTCTCAAACAGAAGATGAAACAAATATAGAATGCATTGACGAAATCTTGGATCTTCTGCATATAATCTTAAAGTCCGGTATTCCGACGTAGGAATTTGAACAGGTCGGTCATCCTATCTTCCACCTTGACCTGTTGGAAACAATTGAGGAAAACAACGAGCTTCCAAGCTTTCTTCCCATACACTTATGGGACTTCCTTTGGTTTCTTTCATTTGGAACAACTCAATAGCATTCCCCATTACTTCTTTGGAATGCAGAGGATGAACACTATAATGCTCATAAATCTGTTCACTTCTAGACACATCTACTTTTTCAATCTGTCCACCTGATGAATCACTGTCCTCTTCTACAATGTTTCCTCTTCTCCTACATATACATTTTTGTAGTACTGATTGTTTTTTACTAAATACAACGTTGCCTTTTTGACTTTCCTAACATCCACTAATTCTTGCCAGATTTTCTTACTCTTTGTAGGAACGCCATTAACTAGAATAACTAGAGGTTCCTCTTCCACTTTTTCTACGCCAATGGTGTCAATATTTTTCTTTAAATCTAAAGGCAAATGAACAACTCTTCCCTTTAAGCCTCTCTGTAAATCTGAAGGAGGCAATTTCCCTGTCTTAGGCTCCATGCGAACAATATCCTGAAAAGGATGCACACATTGAATCAGAATACACTCATAGGTATTTAAACCCATCAATTCAGACGGAATCTTTACCAACTCAAGATTATTATGTACAGCTCTAGCAGGCATTCTGTTTTCATTTAATTTATTATAACAATATTTACAAATACGTAGATCAGAACCCAAATCAAAACAATTCTCAACCAACAAATAAGTTGCAAAATCCTTCCATTCATTATTATTTTCCATTTCACTTTTTTTTTTTTTAATTTTCAAAAACCTTTATTGTCATTCGTGCTCATATACACAGCAGTGTGCCTACAACCATACCAGGCCGGCAGCGACTCACTTCCAACAACAAGGGGGCAGAACTGTTAAGATTAAAAAAAACAGGGCATAGCTGCAAGGACTCACTCAACATCACAGTAATATACGATCAGCCCATCAGTGACAGGGCATACAGTAGGCCGATATTCGAGTGAGTGGTTACTATGGAATTAACATTGTGGAATATTACAAACAGAGACGTAGACAGTCCGGCAGCTTGAATATGCATCATGAGACCAATCTGACACCTAAAGCATTTGTGTCCCCCCCCATACCTGTGGCAACCTGAGCATGATGTGTGACTGCTAAGGGAAAAACAAAGAAGATCATCACCGCAGCTGATTATCCTCCTCCATTACAGCCCTGCAGATCAGTCATATAGACATAGTCCTGCGGTTTCTCAGAAAGCAAGCCCGGCAACAGCCTTCACATCCATCAACTCAATGTCGCTCGGGGCAACCATAATCTCAGCATCTCTACCCTTACCAGATGAAAGGCACATGTGCCTATTCAGAGTCTGCCACGGGGGCATGTTCTCAGCCTCATCAATCCCATTGTCATCGGTCCCCTGTGTTGCAGTTTGTATAAGGTATGCCCGCAGTGGACCCCATATATCAGCTGGTCTAGACGCCACAGGTTGTAGTTCTGAGAATATCCCATATTGCTCCTGACAGTATAACATATCTTGTAACCAGTCTTTGAATTTGGGGGCTCGACCTCTCCGCCATCTACAGGCCAGTCGCCGTTTTGCTAATAACAGTGCTACATTTGTGTACTTCCGAACAGACCTCGCTATCCGTGCCGTGTAACCCAGCAGGAACAACAGCGGATCCAGGTCCAGTGTAGTCTCTATCATAAGGGAGACGGCCTCGCAAATTTGTGTCCAATACTCCTTCACTCCTGGGCATTTCCATGCCAAATGGAGGAAGTCCGCCCCTCCCTGACCACATCGCTCACACCTATCCGATTCAGCCAGTTTGAACCTGACCTTCCTAACAGGCGTGTAGTATAACCTATGTAGGAACTTGTAATGTATGATTTTAAAACGACAGCTAGACATCACTGTACCCGATAGGTCACAACAATACTCCCACTGATCCTTCGTAATCTCTCTGCCAAGGTCCTGCGACCAATGTGCCTTGGCTGTCCCAACCACAACTGGTAGTTCCCTCCGGAGGCATTTATATATGTTGGAGACTAGGTGTGCACCATCCGTCCTATTCATCACAACCGTGAGCGGGGTAACACTGGGGGGTTCCTGAGGGTAGTCAGGCAGCAAGGCCTTTAAGCCTTCTCTCAACCGTATAAAATAGAACACCTCCAAGGGATTAGGCGTATGTTCCCCAAAGAACCATTCCCGGGAATGAAACATACCATCGTGGAATAGATCGCCCCATGTGTGAATATGCAACCGTCGACACATGTTACGAAAGCCCAATTCCCGGAAGAGCGCCATTTGCGGGTGATATGACAGGGGCATTTGGGCCGTGTATAATAGCGGGGCTTGTAATCGTCTCCCTATCCTTTGCCACGCATCCATGGTACATGTCACTGTATTAGACTGCATGTCCAGCACCGATATAGGGGCATGAACCACGCCATCCAGTGGCAGTGGGTGAGCAATCCAGTCTTCCGCCGCTATCTGTGGCATGAAAGCGATAGGTTTCATCCAGTAATACAGGTAGTGGGCCTGTGCGCTCAGATAATAAACTTCAAAATCGGGGATGTCAAAGCCCCCCACATTGTAAGGTTGTGTCATGACCGCCCATCTAAGGCGCGCCTGTCTGCCTCCCCACACCAGTCGTATAAGTTCAGACCGCAAGGTTTTGAAGAAGAAGGCACCCGGGTATATGGGACGTTAAGAAATAAATACAGGAAACGAGGTAAAACCACCATTTTGATGAGGGAAACTCTAGCCGCCATGGATAAAGGTAATTTTATCCATCGAGTCACCGAGTCGACTAATTTGGTAATGGCTGTACCATAGTTCAATCGCAATGTGTCTCCCTTTTCTCTCGAGGCTTGTATCCCCAGGTAGCGCAAATCCGAAGAACACCACTCCAAGGGATAGTCTAGTGGAAACTCTGAGACAGCAGGTGTGAGCGGGAATAATTGAGACTTACCCCAATTAATTGAAACCCCAGACAGGCCACCAAAGAATACAAACTCCCGCAGTAACGCGTTCAGAGTGGTCTGGGGCTCCTTGACATAAAGCGTGACATCGTCAGCATATAGCGAAACCGAAAGTTGTCGCTGAAAGCAGTTAAAGGCGCTGTCTTTGTGTAACCGTCGAACGCGACAGGCCAGCGGCTCAATCGCTATGGCGAAGAGCAAGGGGGAAAGTGGACACCCCTGGCGAGTACCCCTCGTTATTGCAAAGGTATCAGTCAAGCGTCCATTCGCTAGCACTCTCGCTTTCGGGGCCGTGTATAGTAAGCGCACCCAGTTCACAAAGATTGGGGGAAAACCCATCTTCTGCAGTACTGTAAATAGATATCCCCATTCCACAGAGTCGAAGGCTTTTGATGCATCTAAGAAGACGGCAGCGAGTTGCACCTCAGGGCTCACGGTTTGAATTAAGGAGAATACTGTACGGAGGTTATGTGAGGTGGATCTCGTGGGGACAAATCCTGATTGATCAGGTAATATAAGTGTGATCATAAGCAATGAGAGTCTCGTGGCTAGAACCTTGGCAAGGATCTTGGCATCACAATTCAACAGTGAAAGAGGACGATATGAATCACACTGTGTGGCATCCTTACCCGGCTTAAGTAGAGACGTAATGACAACCTCCCTCATGGACCCCGGCAGCACACCCACCTCCAAGGCATCCTCAAACACCTCCCTTAGCACCGGTGCCATGATATCCACATAACATTTATAAAATTCCGCGGGGAGCCCATCTAAACCAGGTGCCTTCCCGTTGCTCAAGGACATTATAGCGTCGCGTATCTCATCTAACTCGAGTGGTGCCCCTAAAAACTGTCTGTGGATATCACCTAGCCAGCATAGTGCAAGATCCCCCAGAAAGCCTTCCAAGTCGAAGCCCCCAGTGGCCCGCGAGGTATAGAGCTGCTCGTAATTTGTCTGGAGAGTAGTCAGTATGCCATCTGAGTCTTTGCACACCCCACCCTCTGCAGTTGTTAACTCCAAGATAGTATTGGTGCCACGCGCCATGCGAACTGTCATTGATAGTGCCCTACCCGGCCTTCCACCCTCATTGTACGCTCGAGCCTTCCAGTATTTACCTCTGAAATGAACCTCTCTCTGCGCTTCTGCCTCGTATTCCGACAACTTAGATCTGAATTCCTGCTGTGCAGTCCCTGCGTTACCCTGTACCATACTCCTTTCCAGCACCCGTAATTCCTCTTCCAACCTGTTGAGAGTGCGTTGTATATCCCTCAAAACTCCAGAGCTCTTAGCGATGCACCACCCCCACACTGTAACCTTAAAGGCTTCCCAGACAGTTTCTACACTATCCACAGTATCCTTGTTACGGGGAAAAAAATCCTCTATATCCTCCCTAAGTTCCTCCCGGAAGACCGTATCCACCAGTGCGTTAGGTTGTAGTCGCCAGGGCGGACGCGGTTTATTATACCCAGGTATGTCCATAGTTAGCAAAACTGGACAGTGATCGGAATGCGTCCTGGGAAGGTGTTGTGCATCCAGTATATGCGGTGCTAGACTTCGTGACACAAACAGATAATCAATCCTAGCCCATGTGCCTGTGTATGAGATGTAGTGTGTATCATCCCTTAGGTCAGGGTGAGCATGTCTCCATCCATCGACAAGCCCATCCTCATCCACTATCCCCCTGATGACATCCCGCGCTTTGGGATGGTACGTTGTGTAACCATCCGCTCTATCCATCCCCAGGACTAAGGCAACATTGAAATCCCCACCCCAGATAACATGACTCGATCCAGCATCCATCACAACTCCCGAGAGCCTAGAAAAAAAATCCGGAGTATCCACATTAGGTGCATAGCAATTGGCAATGGTAATCGTATCCCTACCCAATCTCCCCCACAACACCACATATCTTCCCTCCTTATCTATCCGCTGACCTTGCAGTGTAAACGGGAGAGCACAATGTAGAAGGATAGCCGTGCCCCTAGCATATGAGGAATAGTTCGAGAAAGCTCTAATACCCGCCCATCTACTACCGAAATTGGGAGTGGTGTGCGGGGGGACATGAGTTTCCTGCAGCATAACCACCTGTACTTTATGTCTATCCCAATATGCAATCAGCTGTCTGCATTTACGGGCATCTTTTAGTCCTCGCACATTCCACGACAGAAAAGTACACTTGTTAACATCTCCTGCGCCCTTCGACATTATCCTTGATAGTCTTTATGATCCTCCTGTGCATTAGTAATGTCTGCATCATGTCTCAGCCACATAGCCACTGTTTGATAATCCAGTATAATGCTTGACCCGCATGCAGTTCCCCTTCAGGACAGCTCTATGCAAAAATGTACAGCTCAGCGTCGTCCCATACAGCTCAAAGGAATTCACTAATTGCCCGTGTATGTAGCACTTAACCAACGCATTCAACCCCCAGTCATACTCCCACTCCCTCCCATCCTCCCACTGAAGCATCCCCAACTTGCCAGTTTCTCCACCCACCCCATCCCACCCCAATGCCCCCAAAAAACTAGGGTGGAAACATACCCTATCCCAATTCAAACTGTGTGGGTAATTCCCTCCAGGTAGCATTCCAGGTGGCAACACAATAGCCCCTCCACTCCACTAGCGCTACTCGATGGAGCGCACCCGGCTAGCGGGAGAGAGGGGGGTACCTAGCGAACAGAATCTATTTCGGTCTCCCCAGGGCCAAATCCCAACCCATCTCAACAGAAGGAGGAAGGGGGGAGATAACATACAATAGCAGCCGCAGTCTTGTTTATGGGCCAGTACTCACATACAGACTCAGCTCGGCCAGAAAGTCTCAAAGTTCGTGTGGTCACTGTTCATCATCTTCCATTCCTTCTTGTCGATCACCAGGATCATCTTCCTTATCCCCCCTTGGTCGTGCCGCGTGTTTATAATGTTTGATGAATTCTTCCACCTGCTGCGGTTTCGTGAAAAACCTCTGGCGCCCTTGACATGTGACCCGCAGGCGGGCCGGATAGAGCAATGCGTAGTCCACTTGTAGATTGCGTAGCTTGGCTTTTACATCTAAGAACTTGCGACGTTCCTCTTGCACCATAGGTGTGAAATCAGGATAAATGGTGAAGGTGTTGCCGTCAAATGAAAGTGTTTTGAAGTTCCGAGCAGCCCGTAAGGCAGTATCCCTATCTCTATAGTTCAATAGGCGGGCAATTATAGGTCTCGGATTCATGCCTGGTTTGGGTACAGGCCCCAAGGATCTGTGCGCTCTCTCCAATATAAATTGGGGTGAGAAGGCTTCCGGGCCAACTGCCGATAGCAGGAGTTTCTCCACGTATTCCTCCATTCTTCCCACATTGGTGGACTCCGGGACACCAACTATGCGTATGTTATTACGCCGACTTCTCGCCTCCAAATCCTCGTTCTTGGCCGCTATGGTGCGCAGCAGATTGTCCATCCTGGTGAGTTGCGTCGTGTGTTGCGTCGAGGTATCCTCCACATCTGAGACCCGCTGTTCAGCTTCCTTCAGTCTCCCCTCATGTACATCTAATTTGTGGACAACGTCATCCATCCGAGATGACATCCTATCGACCTTGTCAGCAATGGTTGCAAACCCTTGGCGCATTTCTCGGAGGATTTCCTGGAGATCCGGGGAAGTGGACGCCTGACCATCAGTAAGCCCGCTAGCATCCGCCTGCTTCTGCTGCTCCGGGCCAGCTCGAGTTGTTTTTTTTGCGGAGTCAAATGTGAGTTTCGGTTGCCTTGCGTCCGGTCTCCCCATCTTCACCACTGGCAAGGTCAATAAGTCGCAATTAGCAGCACCTCAGGAGTCAACGCCCTCTCAGCAATCCCAGCTATGCAAGCCAGGTGAGCCGCAACGTCCACACTGCTAAGTAGCGAACCTCGGGGACAGAAACCAGTGAGTTCCACGTGTGCGTAGCTGTATTAACCCTCAGTAATGTGTCCTGGCTGCATGTAACCCTTTGGCCACAGGTCCAGCAATTTCCCAGGCCGCAGCACACCGATCGCACTCGTATCAAATAGTGCACCGGTATAGCGTACCTGAGGAGGATCGTATAGCTCTGTGCCCCGCGCAGGCCACTCCGCAGCACCCGCAGTGTTTGAAGGATAGCTGCCCAGTCCCAGCAGGTCGTACACGGGTAAGGGTACACGCGCTGTCACAAGGGATTAAGCCAGTATCCAGTAGGCCCTCCTCCACACAGCAATGCCACAGATACTGCTCGCACCCAAGCCCGCTCAGTGAAGGATATCTGTGGGCAAGTTCGTTCGGATCTTTCCTAGCGTACGATCTCGTGGCCCAGGCTGTGGTGACTCCCGTTGCGTATAGTCTATCTCGTGCACCAATTAGGCCACATCCAATGCTATGCGGCAGAAAGTCAATATAATCAGTGCAGCAGCACGTGTGCAGTCCTACTTCGCTGCGAAATGGACAGACTGGATCACTCTCTAGTGCCTTCTGCACCTCGCGTTCAGCGGGCGCCGTGTCCAGATCCTTGCCGAGGGAGCCCCCTAGCCGGTCGCACAACTCACCGCAGTCCTCACCAATGCTCCAGACGAGGTCGAAGTGGTACGCGACGATCCTCGCTCCTCTACCCGATCCAGCCGAGCAGTATGTTCGTCGCCCAAATCTCACCGCCAATAATGCCAGATCCGCTCCGGAGATGACCGCAGCAGCCGGTAGGCCTCCCCCAGGGTGCCGTCGATACCTGGCGCAAGCCTCAGCAGTAGTCCGGTACCTGCTGGAGCCTCAGGCACATTAGTCGCGTAGGAGCCAGTTCTCGCAAGGATTACACTCGTCGCGTGTATCTCCGATGGGGCCGGAGTGCAGGGAGCGTTCCCTCCAGCCGCTATCTTTTGGCCGGCAGATTTTCGCGCCACTGGAGGCCCAACCTCCGTAGCTGGATCCTCGGTCTCGCGTCTTTTGCCGAGCCGCCCAGCCGCGTCGCCTCCTCCGTCAGTCAATGCCGCCGGGAACAAAAGAACTCCTCCAGTGCGCTGGCGGTAAGCGAGGAACTCCAAACTTGGACCTGAGCTGTCGGGGAGCCCCCCGAGCTGATGGGAGTCAATTCAGCCCAACAGGCAGCCGATTATAGGATAATTATAGAATCGATATCGCTGGGTTGTGAGAGCCTCACATGAAGGCGTCCATTCACCAGTGCGCCACCTAGCGCCCCTCATTTTCCATTTCACTTTTAACATATAAATCAACGAACCGAGTCTGATTCTTATAATGAGTTCATCGACAACACACACAAGAAAAATTTGGCCTTTCCCTTGAAATGACCTTAAACTTTGTAATTTCATGATCAAAATTTTGAGTACTTACAATCTGTACATTCTCTTCCACATTACTTTCTATTACTGTATCATTTTCGGCAGTGTCCTCTTTTTCACCAAAGTAACAAAACTCCATTTCTTCACACATCTTCTTCACATCTAATTCAGATCCATGCAAAAGAGCACTGTTTAACTGTTTTAGCTTAAGTGCTGGACTTTTGCATAATACAACCTTCTCACTATTGTCCTCACTTTAGTTTGATGCACTGCTAACATCCTAAAATGGTGAAAAGTACTCTGACATACTTTTCTAGAAAGACAAGCCAGTGAATGACCATGCAAACCTGTTTTTTCCCTCACTCTGCAAGGATCTAACTCTTGCAACATCTTAAACTTTTGTTTTAGACTTTTCTTACTATATGTATGTAAGAAATTGCAAAACAAATTAATAGAATCCTGTCGCACACTACAAATACTACTACAATTCCAAGTATACACCGGAGCCTTAGGACGTCTCCCTAAAACTTCATCAGCTAACACCTCAACTGCATTTCTAGGCACAATTTTTTCTTTTTCAACTGGACAACCGTCATTCACCTCATATGCTCGACCACTGGTGTCAACTGCATGCACCAAAACATTACCTTGAAAGTAACTCCCTTCATTAAAAAATGGCTCACAACTTGAACTATGCTTCCATTCTCCCGAAAAAACATCACAAAAATTAATCCCTTTAATTACTCTTTTCCACTTACATTTTGATTTCAAATCATTGATTGCCTTATCTAGTGTACGAACTCTATTGATTACTAAAATATACAGCTTTCTCTTCACTTCAAAAGCCTGATCAACAAACTTTTCTATTCTTTTCTTTTTCTTGTAAAACGCTGTTTTCCTATTATATTTCTTAAGATTTTTAAAAAAATTCAAAACTACTCTGTTACGAAACATTCGTCTACGAATGTCAATAAACTGATTTGTCCTACGATTACCAGACACACTATGATCTCCTCGTACCATTATACCATTTTTTGGTGACCTCTGCTTTTTCTTTTTATTTACACTTTGTTGTTTTTTTCATAGAAACACTTTCTTGACTTTTTCTGCATTTTAACAATTTCCTTAAAAAATCCTTGGTTTGCTTACCAGGAGCATTTTTTCTTTTCTCTGAAGATTGTCCTTTGCATGAATCTTCTAATTGACTCCTCTTGGTCGATAAAGCTTTCTTATACAGTCTGTTTTGGCGGTCTTTCGTAGGCATACTCTATTATGACTCTGTAGATATTTACAATCTGTTCAAAAGAAAAATGTGACATATTATAGACCACTACTTACATAGCACATACCAATTACATTAACTAAACATTATAAACACTAGTTCACATCTCTCTTTGTGCGTCTCATATCACTCTCTGCCTGCACCATCTCCCTCTTTGCATGCCTCATCTCACTCTCTCCTACCACCATCTCTCTGTTTGTATGTGTGTATCATCTCAATCTTGCCTACACCATCTGTCTGTTTGTATGTATGTCATCTCACTCTCTGTGCCTCAAACAATTTACCATGCTAAATGTTTTTTGCTGAAATGACTGGCTTTAAGATTTTTGACAAGCATCACACTGAGTGTGTATGTGAATTAAGGAATTATATTTTCATCTTTTTCCTTAATGTTAGCTATGTGTGCTCACAGTTTGTATCTTTTACCTTATAGGGTAGACTTCTTTTTAAAATGTTTCTCATGCTTGAAATCAATGCTGGTATAGAGATAGTGCTAATGGTTTTATTGGGCATGTAAATATGCTCCTTTTTTACAAGCGCTTTGCGCTACCTTTAACATGGATGCAAGCAGTGAATGTATGGAGAGGGATAGGAATAGCAGATAGAAAACAATATGAAATGCTGTGAGAGACGCATAAAGGATTTTACTAATGGCATCAATTAAGATAAAATATACAAAAAAGAGGGGCATATTTAAAAGCTCCTTGCGCAATGTTTAACATGGATGCAAGCAGAAAATGCTTGCAGAGTAATAAAATTGGCATTACACTATCTCTATACCAGCATTAATGTTAAACATTGTGCAAGGGGCTTGTAAATATGCCAATGAACCCATTACACTATCTCCATACCAGCATTAATGTTAAACATTGCGCAAGGGGCTTGTAGATATGCCTCTCTTTTTTTGTATATTCTATCTCAATTTATGCCATTAGTAAAATCCTTTACGCTTCTCTCACAGCATTTCATATTCTTGTCTGTGTGCCAATTTTATTACTCTGCATGCATTTTCTGCTTGCACCCATGTCAAACATTGCGCAAGGGGCTTGTAAATATGCCTCTCTTTTTTGTATATTCTATCTCAATTTATGCCATTAGGAAAATCCTTTACGCATCCCTCAAAGCATTTCATATTCTTATCAGTGTGCCAATTTTATTAATCTGCATGCATTTTCTGCTTGCACCCATGTCAAACATTGCGCAAGGGGCTTGTAAATATGCCTCTCTTTTTTGTATATTCCATCTCAATTTATGCAATTAGTAAAATCCTTTACGCATCTCTCACAGCATTTCATATTCTTGTCTATGTGCCAATTTTATTACTCTGCATGCATTTTCTGCTGGCACCCATGTCAAACATTGTGCAAGGGGCTTGTAAATATGCCTCTCTGTTTTTGTATATTCTATCTCAATTTATACCATTAGTAAAATCCTTTACGCATCTGTCACAGCATTTTATATTCTTGTCTGTGTGCCAATTTTATTACTCTGCATGCATTTTCTGCTGGCACCCATGTCAAACATTGCGCAAGGGGCTTGTAAATATGCCTCTCTTTTTTTGTATATTCAATCTCAATTTATGCCATTAGTAAAATCCTTTACGCATCTCTCAAAGCATTTCATATTCTTGTCTGTGTGCCAATTTTATTACTCTGCATGCATTGTCTGCTTGCACCCATGTCAAACATTGCGCAAGGGGCTTGTAAATAAGCCTCTCTTTTTGTGTATATTCTATCTCAATTTATGCCATTAGTAAAATCCTTTACGCATCTCTCAAAGCATTTAATATTCTTGTTCTTGTGCCAATTTTATTACTCTGCATGCATTGTCTGCTTGCACACATGTCAAACATTGCGCAAGGGGCTTGTAAATATGCCTCTCTTTTTCTGTATATTCTATCTCAATTTATGCCATTAGTAAAATCCTTTATGCATCTCTCAAAGCATTTCATATTCTTGTCTGTGTCCCAATTTTATTACTCTGCATGCATTGTCTGCTTGCTCCCATGTCAAACATTGCGCAAGGGGCTTGTAAATATGCCTCTCTTTTTTTGTATATTCTATCTCAATTTATGCCATTAGTAAAATCCTTTACGCATCTCTCAAAGCATTTTATATTCTTGTCTGTGTGCCAATTTTATTACTCTGCATGCATTTTCTGCTGGCACCCATGTCAAACATTGCGCAAGGGGCTTGTAAATATGCCTCTCTTTTTTTGTATATTCTGTCTCATTTTATGCCATTAGTAAAATCCTTTACGCATCTCTCAAAGCATTTCATATTCTTGTCTGTGTGCCAATTCTATTACTCTGCATGCATTGTCTGCTTGCACCCATGTCAAACATTGTGCAAGGGGCTTGTAAATATGCCTCTCTTTTTTTGTATATTCTATCTCAATTTATACCATTAGTAAAATCCTTTACGCATCTCTCACAGCATTTCACATTCTTCTCTGTGTGCCAATTTGATTACTCTGCATGCATTTTTTGCTTGCACCCATGTCAAACATTGCACAAGGGGCTTCTAAATATGCCTCTCTTTTATTGTATATTCTATTTCAATTTATGCCATTAGTAAAATCCTTTACGCATCTCTCACAGCATTTCATAGTCTTGTCTGTGTGCCAAATTTATTACTCTGCATGTATTTTCTGCTGGCACCCATGTCAAACATTGCGCAAGGGGCTTGCAAATATGCCCCTCTTTATCTTATATTCCATCTTAATTGATGCCAGTAGTGAAATCCTTTATGCATCTCCCACACCATTTCATATGGTTTTCTAACTGCTATTCCTATCCCTCTCCATACATTCACTGCTTGCACCCATGCTAAAGGTTGTGCAAGGCGCTTCTAAAAAAGGAGCATATTTACAATTCCAATGAAACATTACACTATCTCTATACCAGCATTGAATCCAAGCATGAAAAACAATTTAAAAAGAAGTCTACCTTATAAGCTAAAAAATACAAACTGTAAGCACACACAGCTA
This sequence comes from Lissotriton helveticus, assembly GCF_964261635.1. Taxonomy (NCBI): domain Eukaryota; kingdom Metazoa; phylum Chordata; class Amphibia; order Caudata; family Salamandridae; genus Lissotriton; species Lissotriton helveticus. The sequence continues at coordinate 149,094,038 of NC_136069.1, forward strand.
ACATTATGGAAAAAGGTGAAAATATAATTCCTTAATTCACACAGACACTCACTGTGATCCTTGTCAAAAAATTTTAAGCCACACATTTTAACAAAAAACATTTAGCATGGTAAATCATTTTACACACAGAGCACAACCCATTTAGATGAACACTACACTACAATGCAGAAACCTGACTCCTTTTCAAAATACAACAGTAATGAAGCCCAATATGCTTGTTATGCTTCCCAATACTGCAAACAGCACTCTCTCTATATTACTCACCTTTAAAATCGCTTTTGAAAATATAGAACAGTGTCAAACACACAGCAGATTTTCTTAAGCAGAATCTCTGAAATGCAGCTCAGACACTGGAACCAGAAATGGCACACTTTCCCACTCATTCTTCACACATATTTCAGGTCTTAACCAATGAAATCTCTTCCCACACTATTTCAAAACTAAACTAACATTTCAATTGGTTCTACATTCCCACACTTTCAAACTCACATAATATTCGCCCATCCCCCTTGTGCTCATTCAACCTGTTACCATGGTAACTCCCACCTGAGGAAGAACAGAGTTTAAAAGTTCATCATACTATGTTGCAAATGAATCCAGCAAGGTTGTTAGAGCTTTCAAAATAACAGCTAATCATGTGCAATGTTCCTTTCAATGACGTTTTCTGAACCATTAGAGTTGCTTCTATTAAAAGACAAAACTATGCACCCTAATATGCTCTTTTCCATTTTCAGAAAGCACCAATCATTTCTTAAGCTTCAAGTGCAGTGAATGTCCTCCTATTTTTTTCTAAACTGCAAGCTTTCCAACTGCCATTTCATTTACAGCCCTCATCTGAGTACAACCAGACCTGCCTTGAAGATGCCTTCAGTATGGTTTGTAGGACACAGTTTTGTATTCTGGTCTAAAAGGTATGCAACAAACAGAGGAATGTTAAACCTTGATTTACCAAATGTGGATATTTTATGGATTGGCCAGAGAGGATTGAGATGTCACCGATTGATACCATTGGTGAAATCCTTCATGCATCTCCCACATCCTGACCTCATAATTGTGCACTGTGGTGGAAATGACTTATGCACTTTGACTGGGGTTGGTCTGGAAATGCTATTAAAGGACATCTTTGGACAATTGATGTCACTTTTTCCTCAAACTGCCTTTGTCTATTCCAATATATGCCAAAGGCAAAAATGGAATTGGTCCAATCAATTTTGTCCACAGATTGAGAAAGCAAGGAAACATGTAAATAAATCTGTTTCTGCATACATGAGAGACTATGGAATGGGTTGTGTATACCACAACAACTTGCGTTACAACATGCAAGGCATCTATAGGACAGATGGTGTACATTTCACTGATGAAGGGAACAAAGTCTTTCTCGGTAACATCAGACTCTGCATTGGTACTTACTTGTAGGTACCAAAAAAAACACAATGAACACAACGGCTCTTTTTAGAGCCAACTAACATGTAAACACTCAAATATGATTTTTAACTTTATTTTTTTGTTAATTTTTACCGAGGTCTGCGCACCGAGCACTCGCCGAGCACTCCCCGTGCGCAGACGTATCGTGTTTTCTGATATTTTAAAAAAAATAAACATTACTTTTAACCTTAGGAGTCCTTGAATGACCCCCTGAGAAGGCCTAAGGGGTCAGGGACACTCTACCCTACCCCCTTCCCACGTTTTTAAATTATATTTTTCACTCTCTTCTGAAACTACAAAATGGCGGCGATAGGGATCGCGCACCGTGCATGCACCGAGCACTCACGGTGCGTGGACATAGTGGATTATTTTTTTTTTTTTAATAAAACTAAATGGAAATGGATATCGTCTCCTCTGTAGATACCTTGTATGTTGTAATGCAAGTTATTGTGGTATATTGAATCCATACTGTAGTCTTTCAGAAAAGCAGGAACAGATTTGTTCACATGATTCCTTCCTTTCTCGATGTGTGGTCAGAATTGGCGTAGGGAGTCATGAGTTCCTACTCTGGTGAAACACACTTGCTGTTCTATATACTTACTTAGGTTGTTAACTAGTGCATCAGATACAGTCAGTGAGAGAAAGGATGCAGGACATGAAGAACACAAAATTGTATTACTTTGCTACTACCTCATAAATTACATTTAAATTAGTATAATTTTCAAAACCATTTTTCTTTACTAAATTAAAATTTATTTATCAGAATTTTCAAAATCTAAAAGAACTTGTAGCATTTCTTCATCAGCAATTTCATCCATCAAAGTGTCTGAAAATAATTTGTCAAACTCAACAATGTCTACACATTCCATTAATTCTATATCTAGTGTTTCATCAAAAAAAAATCTGCCATGGTATCTCCTTCATGTTCTTCATGATTTGTTTCATCTATAGGATCAATATACACCACAGAAGTTGCCTCAATAAACGTTGCTGTTATTTCAAAGAAGATGTTGGTAGGCTCCTCATTTTCATTCATCATTTTATGTTAGTGTACTATTAAAAGAAAGAGAAACAGCGCTTACTGCATGATTTCCTGCTCTGGTGAGACACACTTGCTGTTCTTTAAACTTACTTATGTTGCAATCTTGTGCATCAGAGACAGACAGTGAGAGAAAGGATGCAGGACATGAAAAAGAGATGTCAAATACACATTTAAGAAAATTTGGGGGAGAAGGGAAATATATATGAGTAAACTTACTATGTAACACCAAAAACTTAGTTAGCTACTACCTCATAAATTACATTTTAATAAGTATAAATTCTCATACAATATTTATTTACTAAATTTAAATTTATTGCTGGACATTTTCGAAATTTAAATGATCGTCTAAGATTGCATCATCAGCAATGTCAATATTAAAAATCTCCCAAAAAGAATCCTCAAACTCAATGAACTCCAAAGCTTCCATTAAATCTGAATCCAAGGATTCATCACAGAAATCATCCAAGCCATCTCCTCCATCATAAAGCTCTCCTTCAGGAACATCCTCAATAACAGTCACAAAAATTTCTATAACGATGTCAAATGACTCTTCATTTTCAGCCATTATTGATGTTAGTGTACTATTAAAAGAAAGAGAAAGACAGTGAGATGGTGCAGAGGAAGAGTGAGATAGGGCAGAGAAAAACTATTAAATTCTATTAGAAGAGTCACTACTGTGTAAATCTCACACCAAAAATTGAACACCAAAATTGCCTCACAAAACTACCTCAGACACTATAGTCACAAAATGGCTGTGTTTCCCTGGACAGTGTATAGTATCAAGCAATAATTAGAAATATAAAGCACTGCATCTGATGTTGCCCTACTCAATCCATAAGTATAACAGAAAAACATTAAATAACTAACAGAAAACATGTTTCCTATTAACTTAAAGTGAACAACAGAGTTCTCCTTACAAATTAACAGCTCACCTTCTAGAAAACTGTTGAACAGTAAATTCTGTCTCAATCGCACACCTCAGAAGTATAACTCAAACACAAAAATCTCAAAATGGCTGTGTTTCCCTCTCATTTCTCATACATATTCAGATACCCAGCCAATCAAATATTATCACACACAAAATCAAAACCAAAGTAACATTTTAATTGGTTCAAATTATCAACACTTTCAAACTCACATAATATTCAACCTACCCCCAATGCTCTCTACCAATTACCATACTAACTCTCCACAAAACACCTACCTAAACCCAAAGGTGAAAGAGTCATCACTCAATGTTGCACTCAACCAACATCTAAACACTGAAACTTGTTATTTTAATGTATTTCTTTTTTGTCTTTTTGAGCCGAAGTAAGTAGCAGGTGTGCTTGAACTGAGCAAATTTTATCCTATCATATGAACTCCGCGTTCAAACTGCTTTTTATTAACCAATGACAAAGATGCTTCTCCAAATATTAATTAGCACCCTACTTTTTTTTAAAAACAATGCTTTGCATCTCCCAATCAGTTATCGTTTTGTATGAGAAAAAAAAATGTAGCATTTTAGGGTTTAAGATAGTGCAGTGGCTTTTGGGTAATGTAAGAATTGTGCTGCAGGTAGTATTTTAGAGTTTATGAAAATGCAGTGGTGTTTCTGTAGTGTAGGGGTTCATGTTGAGAGTAGTGTTTTAGAATTTAGGGCAGTGCAGTGGTGTTTGTGTAGTGTAGGGGTTTGTGCTGGGGTAGTGTTTCAGGATTTAGAGTAGTGCAGTGGTGTTCCTGTAGTGTTGGGGGTCATGTTGGGGGTAGTGTTGGTATATGTGTAGTGTAGGGGTTCATGCTGGGGATAGTGTTTCAGGGTTTAGAGCAGGGTAGGTGGTCATGTTGGAGGTAGTGTTTTAGTGTTTAGGGTAGAACAGTGGTGTTTGGGTAATGTCGGGGGTCGTGCTGGGGGTAGTGTTTTAGAGTTTAGGGTAGTGTTGTGGTGTTTGTGTAGTGCAGGAGTTCATGCTGGGGGTAGTGTTTCAGGGTTTAGAGTAGTGCATTGGTGTTTGTGTCTGTAGGGGGTCATGCTGCGGGTATTGTTGGTGTTTGTGTAGTGTAGGGGTTCATGCTGGGGGTAGTGTTTCAGGGTTTACAGTAGTGCAGTGGTGTTTCCGTAGTATAGGGGGTCATGTTGGGGGTAGTGTTTTAGGGTTTACAGTGGAACAGTGGTGTTTGGGTAGTGTAGGGGGCTGTGCTGGGGGTAGTGTTTTAGAGTGTAGGGCAGTGCAGTGGTGTTTGTGAAGTGTAGGAGGCCGTGCTGGGATAGTGTTTTAGGATTTAGGGTACTGCAGTGGTATTTCTGTAGTGTAGGGGGTCCTGCTAGGGGTAGTGTTTCAAGGTTTACAACAATGCAGTGGTGTTTCGGTAGTGTAGAGGGTTGTGCTGAGGGTAGTATTTTAGAGTTTAGGATAGTGCAGTAGTGTTTGGGTAGGGGGTCGTGCTGGGGAAGATTTAGGGTTTAGGGTAGTGCAGTCGTGTTTGGGTAGTGTAGGGAATCGTGCTGGGGTAGTGTTTTAGAGTTTACGACAGCACAGTAGTGTTTGGGTAGTCTTTGGGTAGTGTAAGAGATCGTACCGACAGACTGACTCACAAAGTTCGGATTCGACGGACGGGCTTCTAAAGACATAGCTGCGACCTGGTGATATGAGAAGAGGCAGCATATCTCACAGACACAGATGCCAGTGTTGCCTCGCAGAGGTAAAACTGCGGACCTCATGGCTTCTACACGGAGAGATGCGAGCTGACGCAGTAAATCACAAAATGACTGCCAACACATCCTGGTTTCAACAGTTCACAGCCAATAAGCCGCAAGCTTGTTCTCGTAGCTCCTCAGCCAATCACATGTCAGAATTCCCAAATATCGATATCTGTAAAATTTGATATTTCTCAAAACCTACTGAACGGATTTACACCATTTAAACAAAAGCATGCTTTCTGGACCAAGACCTTTCTCCCTGCCAAATTTGGCGTATATCCATTCAGCATTTTCACCTGTAGTCTTCTATAAAGTTTCTTATGGCAATTGCATGGAGAAAACACGTTTTAGGACCCTCTTTTTTCTCAGCCCCTCCTACACCAGTCACCGCCAAACTTTCAATATAAGAGCTAATCCAAAAAAGAGAAACTTTTTGGATAATTTCATAAAGATTTGTCAAACGATTCCAAAGTTACAAGCACATACAAGGCTCCCAACATAAGTGAAGCCCCAGAGCTGCGCGGACCCCAGCGGACCCCCACAAACCCTGCGAACCCCTGCTATTATTTTTTGAGAAATACCCCCAGAACCTACTCCACCAAAAGGCATCATTAATATGAAACGCGAGAACCTGCAACCCCACCACAAATTTTTGCTGAATTTTTAAAAAGTTTTTGGGACCCTGGGGGTCCTTCTGGGACCCCCTGAGCAGACCTAGGGGTCAGGGTTTTTCTACCCTGCCCCCTTCTCTTGTTTTATACCTTTGTTTCTGGATGACTCGCTTCTACCGAGCCACAAGATGGCTGCCAACACTTCCTGGTTTGGAGTGCTGGCATTCATAGTGAAGATCGCGCATGGGACTTAGGCCCAGATATCAAAACTTTTATTTTTCTAATTTCTCAGCAAATACTGAACGGATTTACACCATATTTTTAAAAGATTGCGTTCTGATCCAAGCACTACCTTTCTGCCAAATTTGAAGTAATTCCGTTCAGTAGTTTCGGCTGTAGCCTTACACAAAGTTTCCTATGGGAAAATTATTATTTCACTCTTATTTTTTGAATTTCTCAAAAACTACTGAACGGATGTACACAATTTTTAAAAAGGCCACTTTCTGCCAATTTTGGGGTTATTCCGTTCAGCAGTTCGAGCTGTAGCTCATTGCAAAATTTCTAATGTCAATTAACATGGAGAAAATTACTTTTGGGACCCCCTTTTCTCTCAGCCCCCGCTTGATGAATCACCCCCAAACTTTCAGGATATGAGCTGGCCTGGATAGACTTTTTCTTTGGAGAATTTCAGAAAGATTCGTCAAAAAATGTTTTTCCTATGGAAACTAGGTTCCAACTATAACTACCTACTGGTGACTGCCAGTAGGATATATATATAGAGATATATATATATATATATCTATATATATATATATATAGATATATATATATATATATGTATTTATTTATTTTTTCACTTAAAAAACAAAGGTTAGCAGGAGGTTATAGTTAGGCTGACATTTCACTCATACAAAACCAGAAAAATTCAGCCGTTATAGTTGCCAGAGTTAGCTATAACTTGTGCCCCCCAATGCACTGCTTATGACCTCACATATTACATCACTCATGACATGGTGAGTGACATCACTCATGACTTCAGTGATGGCACATCCATATCATCTCTGATGAACCCACTAATACCCCTATATAATCTTTTAAACACCCACTGCCACTCCCACACAATTCACAAACCCATTGACAGAGCCATACCAGTACTTACACAGCCACTCATTAATTCATAGATTTACACAAATATCCACTTGTTCACCCATACTGCCACTTATACACCCGCTCAGTCACCAATACAGCCATTGACATATCTACTCATATACCCGTACAGGCACTCACACACTGAGTGAGCCTCCCATAGAACGTCTCACACTCCTACACACTCACCCATACAGTCAATCATACAGGTTCGTACTAAACCAAACAGTTACAAACGCATCCACGTACTTACTCATGCAAATAGTAACACATATTCAGTCACTGACAGAAGCATCTACTCATCCATATAGCCACTCTCACATTCACTCACACATACAGCCACTCTTATACCCAGTCACTCACCTATTCTGCCTTTCACATACACATTTCACATACACATTTACTGACACAAGCACTCAATCACCGCCACAGCCATACAGACACTCACTCACCCATACAGCTTCTCACACATGCACTCACTACCCCATACAGGCACTCATTCACCCACTCACTCCTCCATATAGGCAGTCAGCCACCTCCTCACTTCCACACACAAACACCCATACAAACATAGAGATAGTCAACCAATCAATTACCCATATAGCCATTCACATGCCCACTAAAACACTCATACACCCACTTAGACATCAACTGACAGACAGATACATTTACACAACCAGTCACTCATCCATACATTCACTGAGACACCTAATTGCTTACTTAAACAGTCAGTCACACATCCACTCAGTCACTCACACCCACTCAGTCACTCATACACCCACTAATTAACGAATACACCTTGGTATACATATTTAACACGCACAAACTTTTTAAAAACAGTCACTGGATGATGTCGTCAGTGATGTCATTTGAGATGTCATCAGTGAAGTCACTGACCATGTCATGACTGGTGTAATATGTGAGATCATAAGCAGTGCATTGCGGGGGCGCAAGTCATAGTTAACTCAGTTAACTATAAAGGCTGAATATCTCTGGTTTTGTACAAGTGAAATGTCAGCCTAACTATAACATCTCGTAAACCTTTGTTTTTTAGTGAGTTTCTAAGGTCTTTTAACTAGTAGTAATGTTTGCAGAGTGGTGGAGAATGGGGGCTGGGCCTCCAATTAACCTTCAGGAATTTCACTCTGTAGGACTCTCAGGAGGTACCAGGAGGGCTTCTTGGCCTCAACGTCCCTCAGTAGTAAAGTGGACTTCATCTAGCCCACCTGTTACCTCCAGTAAGCCCCACACAGGGGGATTGCTGAGAGGTAGTCAAAGGCCATGCCCCCTTTCTCTACCACTCTGCAAACACACCTCCTGGCGCACTGCTGCTTGGGGGTTGAAGTCCATTTTAGTCATGAGGCCCTCAGGAGGCAAGGCAACCTCATCACCCCACCAGCAGTATGCCAGGAGCCGCGTTTGCAGAGGAGTGAAAAAAGGGGCATTGGCATCCTACCACCTCTTAGCAATCCTACTGTTGGGGCTTACTGGGGGTAAAAGGTGCGCTAGTTGGCCCCTAAGGACTCTCAGAGGCAAAAGGGACTTCATCCCCCTTCCAAGAGCGCACCAGGAGGTGCATTTGCAGAGTAGTGAAGAAAAGGGGCGGGGCCTCCGGCAAGTTGCCAGTTTCATTTTTAAAACATTTTTGGGCCATGGGGACCCGATCCCCCGGGACCTGGCCTTTTTTGTATTAAAATAAAAAGGGAGGCGGCCATGTGGCACCCCTCTCAAGGCCGATTTAGGCCCCTGGGACCCTATCCCCAGGGCTAAGCCTTTGTTTATATTTTTATATATAACGGGGCGGGCCACGGACCCCCCTCCAGGGCCATCTCCTTGGGTCTCGACTAGCTTCCGCCTCCTGCAGGAGCCAGTATTGCTTTTTACCCCTAGGAAGCTGCAAAGATGCTGCTCCCTTGGGATAAAAAGCAAAGGGTGCTTGCTTTGACCCATCGAGAGCAAAGTGCTCTTGCTTGGTCAAAGCGAGCACACTTGTTTGCTATGGTCCATCCCATAGCAAACTGCAGTCTCCCAGGGGTGGGCACCCCTGGATGAGGCTGGAACCGACCCTGGGGTGGGGCGGTTCCCAGGGCCATTTATAGCACCAGGAGGGGTCCCAAGGCCCCCCTCCCATATTTAAAATAGCCCCTGGGAGGTGGTGGTCCCGGGACCTGGCCAGACCGGTGGCCTAAAGTAAATTAAGCATTTTCTGCCAGATTGGCGGATCGACCACGAATCACCACAAATTATTTTTTATGCTTTTTATGGGCCCTGGTGGTCTCAGTGGGACCACCTGAACAAGCCTAGGGGGTCAGGGTGTTTCTACCCTGCCCCCTCTTCTTTTTTTAACGTTTTTGCTTGTGACTCGGTTGAACCGAGTCACCATATGGCTGCCAACACTTCCTGGTTTGAAGTGTTGGCAGCCATTTTGATCTCAGTACGAGATATGGAGTGTTCGCGAACAACCGTGGCCACAGTTGTATATCTGAGAAATCTTTAAAGTTCTCCGGAACTACTGAACGGATTTACACCATCTACCAAAAGAAAGTGCTTTCTGAACTAAGCTACCTTTTTGCCAAATTTGGTGTAATTCCCCCACACTACATGTTTTTATATGCAGAGCCCTGGGAAGGTGGGGTTCCCCGGGGCTGCGTGGGGGACAGGGGGCCCCCCATGCATTTTAATAATAATAAAGCCCCAGGAAGGTGGCGGTCCCTGGGGCTGCTGAGGGTCACATGGCCCTGCATATTATTAACAAAGCACTGGAGCAGTGGCTGACCTCGGCTGCGGTGTCCCACACGGGCCCCTGCATAATACTTAAGCATTGCCCATGGGACCTGGCCCACCCGGGGTCTTAAAAGAAACAAAGCGTGGGAGACCGCGCTTGTTTTTTTTTTAAAACTATGCGACGGGATTCAAGCACCCTACGCGAATCCCGACGATACTTTTTTGTAAATGCTTTTTTTTGGCCCTTGGGGTCCCTGTGGGACCCCTTGAGCAGGCCTAGGGGGTCAGGGTGTTTCTACCCTGACCCCCTTTTTTTTTTACCTTTATTCTTGTGACTCGGTTCATCCAAGTCACAAGATGGCTGCCAACACTTCCTGGTTTGAAGTGTTGGCAGCCAATCAGAAGTCAGCTCCTGGTCGGGAGGGATCACGGATCCTCTGCGGTCACCTGATATCCATATTTATTATATATGAATTTCTCACGAACTGCTGAACAGATTTACACCATTTAAAGCAAATAGTGCACTCTGGACCAAGAACTACTTCTCTGCCAAATTTGGTGTATTCCATTCAGCAGTTTGGGTTGTAGCCACATCAAAGGTTTCCTATGGAGAAAAAGCATTTTGGGCCCGCCTCTATTTCTCGGCCCCCGCTTGACGGATTACTCCAAATGTTTGAAGACAGCAGCTGATGTGACTGCTCCATTAGTTTTGTACATTTTGTGAAGGTTCGTCATACTGCACCAATGTTATTAGCAAATCAAAAAAATGTTTTTCCTTTGGAAATTAGGTCCAAACTATAACTACCTACTGGTGACCACCAGTAGGTATTATATTACGATTATGTTAACATTTCATAGGAAATTCAAAATCCATGTTTAGGTTACAACACTGAATTGTGTGACCAACATTTGCTATATAAATATATATTCACGGGAAAAAACAAAGGTCACAGGGACGTTATAGTTAGGCTTAGATTTCACTTGTACAAAACCAGTGAAATTCAGCAGTTATAGGTACCTGAGCTAACTATAATTTCTGCCCCCGCGATGCACTGCTTATGACCTAAATTAATATATCACTCATGACATGGTCACTGACATCACTCATGACAGCACTGATGACATCTCAAAGGTCATCACTGATGACATCATCAAGTGAGTGTGAGTGTTTTAAGAGTTTATGGATGTTAAACATATATACTAACCTACTACAAAAGTTATATTAGTATACTAGGTGCACTACTACTGAGTGATACTACTTCTAACATATATTATGTGAGTGGCTGTGTGACTGTGTGTAGAATAAAATTACATCTAACTGCCACTATTTCGAACAGCCAATACATTGAATGGATATATATAACTATTATTTACTCACTACATATAACTTTAAACTGCAGACAAACAGTAACACAAGCGCTGCTCCTAAACAGACTGGACTACGGCAACACCCTTCATGTTGGCATGGCCGACTACCTTTTTTCTAGACTCCAGGTGGTCTAGAACGCTGCTGCTAAATTAATATGTAAAAAGAAAAATACAGCTCGGCTTCATACTGCTTGAAGGAATTACATTGGCTACCAGTCCACCAGAGAGCCAGTTGTAAGCTCCTTTGTTTTGCACATAAAACAGTGCATAAAAAAGGGCCACACATCTTACAAGATAAGTTACAATTCCATGTCCCTTCGAGCAATCTGAGATCGTGTCATCTGGCTGTTGCCTCAGTCAAACGCACTTCTAAAGTCAGGATGGGCAATCGGTCCTTCTCCAAATCAGCTGCGGTCCTTTGGAATAACCTACCCCTTGATCTTCGCCTGACAGATGATTACCTTCTGTTCAGGAAAAAATTAAAAACCACCCTGTTTCCTAGATGCTGATCCTATTCAACTGACCAACTTGCACTGCACTAAAACCTGTCCTAAGCGCTGTGATGTCCCTCTGGATGATGGATGCGTTCTATAAATACCAATAAACACAAATACAATTATATATAGACCATAACATCAACCCTTACCCTAACACTAACATGACCGTAACACTAGGATACTGCTTCCTACCCTAGGGCTAACATATATGTTGATCTTCATCCTAACCCTACGCCTGGCCCTACTCTAGTCTAACCTTAAACCTAACCATATATCTACATCTGAACTTTAACTTAACTTTAAACTGAACCCTAAAGACAGCCCTAACTTGAACTAGTACCTTCACACTAAACCAAACCTTTAACCTAAACTTAGACTTTAAAACACAACCTTACAATAAGCTTACAATCAACACAATACTAACCATAAACATAACACAGTCTGTAATCCTTACCCTCAATTAAATATAAACCAAACCTTGACAGTATCGAGTGGCCGTACCTGTTCATGGTCCTATCCAGGCTGGGCTTTGGACCAAAGTTCTGTGCCTGCGTCCGTCTCCTATACTATGACCCACTGGCAAGAGTCTGTGTAAACAGGACGATATCTATACCGTTCACACTTGTGTAAACGGGACAATATCAATTCCGTTCACACTCCATAGCGGGACAAGAAAGGAGTGTCCGCTCTCCAGTATGATTTTTGTGATGTCACTTGAACCACTCACTGCGTGGATGCGTAAGTACTCTCTAATTTATGGCATTGAGGTTGGGGTGGCCGGGAGGAATGTATCTCCCTGTATGTGGAAGATGTCCTGCTCTACGTGAATAAGCCTCATTAAACATTCCACAGACATATACACATCTTCAGAACTTTTAGCAGCTATTCCAGCTACCAAATAAACTGGGATAAATTGTTACTTTTTCTCTTGGCAGGCGAGATCTCTCCCTTAAGTCAGCCTGTGTGGCCCTGGTGCAGCAGAACAAATTCAAGTACTTGGGTACCTGGGTCATCAAGTTGGAGGAGAGCTTTCTAGATTTGAATTTACACTTTCAACTGGAAAGGTTGCGAAAGGATCTGACTAATTGGCAGCGGCTCCAAGTCTCTCTTATAAGTCGGACTGTCCTGTTCAAGATGATGGCATTCCTTCGCCTGCTATATGTGCTTTTAAATACCCCATACCAGGTTCCAAACGCATTTTATCAAACGATTGAAGGGGAATTGCGCACCCTGTATGGGAGAGGGGCAGCTTCCACATTGCACTGCGTAAGCTGCAGCAGGGAGTTTATGAGGGTGGAATGGAGATACCAGACATCAGAAGTTACTACTATGCGTCCCAATTTATTAATGTAAACGACTGGGTCTCCGCACCATATACTGAACCAGCGTACAGGGTGGACCGCTATATCATGGGAACTGGAGGTTACCAAGCGGTATTGTCTTGTAGGGGACGTGATACACTTTTCCTCGCGCACATGCAGACGGTGATCCAGGCATGCCGAATCCCCACAACATTATTGGGATGGGAGTCCAAATTGATGGAACTGACCCCACTCTGGGACTGTGATTTGCTAGGTGAAGTAGGACGCCTGCGGGGCTTCCATAGGTAGGGTCTTATAGGGATCGACCGCCACGGAGATGTCTGGCAGAATGGGGCTATGATTAAATTTGAAGACCTGCAGACAAAGTACCTGTTGGCCGACGGGGAGCGATTCCGGTATCTGCAGCTGAGACATGAGCTACGGTGCCACATACCAGAGGGAGAGTTGCTGCCCAATTATTCCCTATTAGAAGATAGGTTGCTGCTAGAACCGCTGGTGGACAAGGATGTCTCTCTCACATATCGAAAGCTTTCGAATAATTTTCCGGATCCGCTGGGTCCCCTGAGGGAGGCATGGAAGACAGACTTGGGATTATTGGAAGATGACGATTGAGTTGAGGCAATCCAAAGCCCTAGGTAATTGCTTTACCAGTATTTGTAAAGCGCACAGCTACCTACGAAGTGGTGTCCCGGCACTGGGGGCCCTCGGGAAGATAAAGCGAGCTATTGCCCAGAGTCACATGGTGCTGGGCTAACCTGCCCTGGCGCTAGGGATCAAACCGTGAACCCTGTAGGCCGGAGTCAGGCACCCTAGCCGCTGTGCCACACCTCTTCTACAATATACGAGCAAGATTCAGATTGATCCAGCTTCAGATCCTACACAGGTCATATATTCCCCGAACACTCCAGCACCGGCTGGGCCAGTGAGATTTTAGCCAATGTATTAGGGACTGTGGGGAGGTGGGCACCTTTTTCCACATTCTCAGTACCTATCCTGAGATTCAACGAAACTAGGCTGGGGTGGCCCGGGTGATGACTATTGTAGTGGGTATGCAGGTCCCAGTGGAGGCACAGTGGCACCTGTTGGGAGTGACTGGGGAGTCAACTTGGCCCAAGCACACCAAAGCATGACTCATGTTGGCCTCAGGAGTGGCAAAAAGGAACATTGCAAAGTCGTGGGGGGGCTGCTGATCCCCCAATGGTTGGGGTCTGGAAGCAAGAATTAGATTGTGTCAGCGGGCAGAGAAAGTGGTTTACCAAAGCAGAGGGTGCCCGAAAAAATGTGAAAAGATCTGGATCCCTTGGGAAAAATACAGGAGTTAATTGTATAGGGCTGGGGAATTTTCAAAAAAGGTGATGTCAGAGCCCCGTGTCGTTGGACTCAGAAACAATAAGTCCTACTTTGTTTGCGACTGTATTGCTCCCCCAGCTATTGTTACCCTACTATACCCTGTATATATTCTGCATATGATTGAGTAATTTTTTAATAAACAGAATTAAAAATATATATATATATAAACCTAATCCTAAACCTATGCTTATGCCATAAAATTTCTGGATCAGTGAAAGGCCTTTCAATGTTGTCCCGGCTTCAGTGATGAATTTTAAAAAAAGCTCAAATTCTAGAGGTGGAAGTGTGGTCTTCTGGCTAATTCACCAACTATGTGGAATCAATAGACCTTGTTCATAATACTGGCTTCACCGATGAGATCAATTGTATGGTTATGGACAAATAGTTTTGTAGTATGTACTTGCGCCTTTGTTTCCTTATCTGCAAAAGGAGGAAGTGCCTAGAAGTTATTGATATTGATATTGAGATGTATTTATAAAGCGCTCGTTCGCCCGGGGGCTTCATGGCGCTATAGACAGGGACACAACGCATCAGTCACAGGAAGCAAAAAGGAACTCATCAAAACGCTTGAGAAAAGAGCCATGTTTTGAGGGAGTGTCTGAAACTAAGGATGTTTCCGCACATTTTAAGGTGAAGAGGAAGGGAATTCCAGAAGGCAGCTGCAAGGTGGTCAAAGCAGCTGCCTCCAAGACGCTTCCTTTTATAGGTAGGGACAGTCAGAAGATGTTTGTGCATGGAGCGAAGATTCCTAGGGGGGTCATATTTTTTAAACAGATCTCTGATGAATAGAGGGCCTGATTGTTGTAAGGACTTAAATAAAATACAACCAGTCTTAAAAGCCACCCGTTGCTCAACAGGCAGCCAATGTAGTTGTTTTAGGCCCAGTCTGACAGACTGCCTCTTAGGTAGATTCAGAATGAGTCTGGCTGCCTGATTCTGAATCAACTGGAGGCGCTTTAACTCGCCGATCGGGAGCCCAAGATAGAGACTGTTGGAAAAATCCAATCTGGACAGAACCAGGGAGATAACAATCTGTGTGAGCGCCTCCAAAGAGAAGAAACGCGCAATTTTCTTAATTTTCTTCAGCTGAAATAGACTGGAGGACACCACTGCGCTGACCTGCCTTTTCAGAGACAGATCTTCGTGACAGGGAGGAGCCCTGAGGGACTCCACAGGTGGTAGGGATAGTGGGGGCCGTGAAGGGGCCCAGTCTCACGGATTGGGTGCGGCCAGTAATAAATGAGCGAATCCAGCTCAGCGCAGGACCCCTAAGGCCGGCCTGTTCGACACGGTTGACCAAGATGGTATAGTCAACCGTGTCGAATGCCGCTGATAGGTCTAATAATACCAGCGCCTGATGGATCCCCTTGTCTGCATTCCGCCTCAAAGTATTCTGAACTGAGACGATGACTGCTTCAGTGGAACGAAGAGGACGGAAGCCAGCCTGGTTAGGCGCAAGGAACTGTGATTCTTCCAAGAATTGGGACATGCTATCACAAACATGAGCCTCCAATATCTTGGCACAGTACGGCAGCAGGGAAATGGGCCTATAATTGAGAGGATCCGATGGATTAGCCCCAGCTTTTTTCAGCAAAGGGATGAGAAGGGCTTTTTTAAAACTGGCAGGGACCAAACCCTGTGAGAGGGAACCATTCATCATGAAAAGAATGCTCTCAGGGATAGCAGCTCCCACTTCCCGCAGGATGTAGGGAGGGCAGACATCATCAGGAGAGCCAGATTTTACTTTAAAAAGAAGTTTGGATAGGCAGGCAGCATCAATGGGGGGGAAAGATTCCAGGGTAGAGGGATTGTGATAGATGTCCGGGGAAGGAGGGGATAAGGTGGTAAGAATACTTTGCTTTATGGTGCAAATCTTATTCAGAAAGAAGGTATTAAGGGTATTGCAGAGATCCTGAGTGTTGTTTAGTATGTGGTATTAAAAGAACTCACTCAGCCCCTTTTCCTCTATGAATCAAGCCAACTTCAAGTTGGCTTTTGATTTAATATGAAACAGTCAAGTGGGACTCCACATTTATTACCAGGTCCTCCAACATAATGTGGGAACTGTGTGCAGCCTTCCAATTCATTGATACTGCTAGAATATGTTGCCTCTGTATGCAGATAATAATATTAATAGAACATCCACCATTATCTGAATGGTCTTTAGGTACATACACAAATGGAGGTTTGAAGTGCCAGCAAGCAATGTGGCCAGGTCGGCTCGTATAATTTGTAAGAACAAGAAAAATGGGTTTCCCAAGGGACAATATATTCATATAATATTTGCTATATATTGACGTATGAACTTTTTTCTAAAGTCAATAGTACCAGATTTTTAAACCAATTTTCAAATGTTCGCTAAAACAAACATAACCCGTAAGTTCTTAGCCCTGACAGTCGTCTTTCCCCAACATTTTGCTTACCTCCTCCATTTTTCTGTTCTCATTCTTGTTGGCTTTAGAACTCTGGGCACTTTATCACTGCTAACCAGTGCCAAAGTACATGTGCTCTTTGCTTTGAACATGGTAACATTGGCTTATTCACAATTGGCATATTTAATTTACTTATAAATCCCTTTTAAAGTGTACTACCTATTCCCAGGGACTGTAAAATAAATGCTACTAGTGGGCCTGCGGTACAAAAGGGGGTGGTGATGGACGGAGCATCTGAACCAATCAAACACCCAC
Source organism: Lissotriton helveticus (assembly GCF_964261635.1). NCBI lineage: Eukaryota > Metazoa > Chordata > Amphibia > Caudata > Salamandridae > Lissotriton > Lissotriton helveticus. The sequence continues at coordinate 149,110,890 of NC_136069.1, forward strand.
ACCCAGTCAAAAGATTTGGGTTTGATCCATCACCATTCTTTAGCCCACTCTGCCACCCCAGTTCAGACATGGCTATATGCAAATCAGTCTGACCCTGTGCCTCATGGGAACAGTCCAGCCCGAACTGCCAAGCCATGCCTTCTCTGGACCGGAAACAAGCTTCCGAGGACCGGTTTCTGGCATTACAGCCGTCTTCAGCCCGGCTTACTTGAATCCAGTGGCAAAGTGAGCAAGGGACTCACGTCTGAGCATACCCTGCCACACTTATGGTGGCCAAAGCGGTACAAAAGGGGGTGGTGATGGACGGAGCATCTGAACCAATCAAACACTCACACCCAGTCAAAAGATCTGGGTTTGATCCATCACCGTTCTTTAGCCCACTCTGCCACCCCAGTTCAGACATGGCTATATGCAAATCAGTCTGACCCTGTGTCTCATGGGAACAGGCCTGCAGCACTGATTGTGCCATCCACTTACATACCCCTATAAACATGTCTCAGGCCTGCCACTGAAGAGTCTGTGTGTGAAGTTTTAAAATGTCATGTCGACCTTGCAAGTTAATCGTCTTGCCATGTCCAAATCTTCTTTTTGCATTACATATTAGTCACGTGTAAGGTAGAGGAGGTAAGGAGAGCAACATATCTTATGGAGCATGTGGAGAGACAAAATTACAACAATGAATCTAGGTATCAAAGATTATTCACTGGAAATAAAAGTTACTTAAGGTGGCCTCTGGACTATTGCTATAGATGATCATTCATCAGTAACAATTTAACTTGCTTTTTGAATGAGGCAGTAGAGGGGTTAGATCTGATCTCGGGAGGAAGAGCATTCCATATTCTTGGTGCAAGACCACAGAAGGCACTGTTGTAGGTTGTTTTCTTTTTGAATTTGGGAGATTTCAACGGGAGGGTGTTAGAGCTTCTTAGGGTCCGATTCAAATCAGATAGTTCAAATTTTCTTGCCAGTTAAACGGGGGTGTGAATACCTTTGTGCACCGAAACAAAATACTGAAATCAATACAAAAGGGTACTGACCCATTTGGTTTTGACACCAATACTAATGGAGCATTCCATTCACTAAGGGAAGGTTCATTAACCCCTATTTGTAGCATTTGCTTCTCCTCTTTTTCAATTATTTCTCTCTTTGCTTCTGATATATGATACAGCCTCAACCGAACTTTCTTCCCTGGAGGCGTATTTATGGGGTGTTCCAATAAGGCTGTCTTGCCTGGGAGAAGTGTGAACACCTCCTGGAGGGGTTGGAAATGGTTGCTTAGCCCCTAACCAACCGTTGCTTAGCCCCTGCTTAGCCCCTGCTTTAAAGCAGTAGGAAGATCACTGTCTATTCTCTGCATGAATAAAGGGGTGTCCCCCACGGACATCCCTAACATGACAGGTACAGTGCCTGCCAATTTTTCAGAAGATTTATATGATAGATTTGGGTTGTTTCCTTATTGGAATCTGCTTCAATACGGTAGGTGACAGAGGCACTTTTTCCATAACCAAATGGGACCCTTGCCACTGTCCCAATAGTTTATGATCTGGGGAGGGCATCATTAACAGGACGAGGTCCGCTACGTTTAAGGATCTTAACTTCACTTTTTTATCATACTGGATCTTTTGTGATTGTTGAGAATGCTCAATATTAGTTCTTACTATACTCTGGCTTTGCCCCAAGTGTGTTTTAAGATTGGTTACAAACTCTAACATGGATTTTGTCCCATCATTTTCTTGCTCCTACTCTTCTTTGGGCACGTCTAGAAGGGAATGTGGCTGTCGACCAAAAAGAAGCTTAATTGGTGAAAACCCAATTCTTTTCTGAATCTTGTATCTAATGACAAACAGGGCAAGAGGCAGCATGTCCTCCCATTTTCTAGTTTTAAGGTCCTGCTATTTTTGTGGGGTACATTTTAAGGTGGCATCATAGCTTTCGACGAGCCAATCCGTTTTGGGTGCTAAGCAACAGTACGGATTTGTCTAATGCTCAATTGTTGGTCTACCTGTGTCTAGATACAAAGTGAGTCCCCTGGTCTGTCAAAATCTCTTTCGAGGACCCCACTCTTGAGAATATGTTAATCATTGTATTTGCTATGTGTGTGGTGCTGGGTTTATGTAATGCCACAGCCTCAGGAAACCGAGGGTGTAGTCCACTAGGACCAAGACATATCGGCAACCGCTGAGAAAAGGGGTCCTATAATGTCCATAACTACTCGCGTGGAGGGCACTTCTATCACTGGCAAGGGTAATAGTAGGACCTTATTGGGACGGTAGTGGCTGTTTTCTTTGACACACAGGTCACTCCCTACAATACCTTTTCACCTGGTGGTATATCCCAAGCCAGTAACACCTATCCAGAATGGACTTCTCATTTTTCGTTTGCTCAAGTGACACCCCAATATATGACTATGTGCTAGGAAAAGGGCTTTCTCTCTAAAGGAGCAGGTATTAACAGCTGCTGATGTTGGGATTTCCCTCCCTTTCTGTAAAACAACCCCTCCCTCAGGAAGAACTGGGGACCTACTTATCCTGAGTTTTCTTGCTCTGAAGCAGCATTCCAGGCTTCTCTGAATGTTGCCGAAATTTAAAAGAGGAAAACAGTATGATATTTACTGTAACATGCCAATTTTATTGACCCGAGGATGGCGAAACTGAGTCAACAGGTTATTAAGCCTGTGTCCAACAGGTTGCACCATAGCTGTTAACTTGTGCTATGTGACCATGGTGACCTTCAGCCTGGAGTATTTTCTTAGCCAGCAGCACTTACCTTGCCATTCCCAAGTTTCCCAGGTCCCTGTGTGAGTGGCTCATACTGTCCAGGTTTGTGATTTTCCTTCTGGAGGTTGTATTTTCATTTATCCAATTATTAACCTACAACTGTAGATCCCAGCATGCAGAGGAATAACCTGAATGCAGCCTGGACCTGGGAAACTAAGTGCTCAAAAATAATGCCAGAGTTTTGTGGTCTCTCTTCCTCCCATTATACATGCAGACCTTGTTAGTCCCAGCATGTTCAGTGTCTCTGCCTGAAAAACCAGCACTCACTGGCAGTCACTCTCTGGATAAGCTCCAGGGGGCAGATTTAGTAATTTTTCACGCAACGCAGAACAGAAACCAAAGTTGCTGTTCTGCGTTGCATGAAAGGGAGACAAAATAAATGTGCCATAATAACTAAGATGTGAATCATTTCTTCTTGTTACATCTGGTTCAGGGAAACGTTGCATTTTTACACATTCCCGGGTTTCTAGCTTTAGTATATCTGGGAATGTGCCAAAATCCATGAGTGGATGCATGGGAACACCCACCCTCTACCCATGAAACGCCTCCCTGATGGAAAGTAGTACAAGCCAGGCACTATGCGCTGCCTTGTGTTACTTTTGGACTCATTTTTTTTTAGAATGTCATGCAGTGCTGGGCAGCAAGTCACCTTGCTGCACGACATGACAGGAATGCGCCCTATTTAAGGCAATACGGTGCATTCCTGCCTTTTAACCTGTACTGGCACCCTTTTGCCAGCCAACGCCAATGCAGGCACCCTTGCACCATGGTGCACGGGTACATGCGTTGAATGCAGGATTGTTTTTGTACAGGAAGGGACCCCTTTCTGCACAGAAACAATCCTAAAAGGCATATTCATCTTTCTATGAGTGCTGCAGAATGCAGCTCACATACAAAGAGGAATAACCAAGGAGTAATAGAGATATTTATTTTCCTTACGCCTCTCCTGGGAAGGTGTAAGATGTTGGCATCCCCAGGTTAGATGCGTCAAAATCCCAGGAAGTTGCACAAGAACAGACACGCAATGCCCATGGAACGCCTTCCCTGGGCAGAGTAGTGTAATGCAGCGATTGTGCAGTGTTGTGTTGCTCCAGATTCTCCAGATAGTGGCTCTGCTGGGCTTCAAAAATCTGGCTTAGAAGTTTGTGTCAGGCATGTACCACATTGCGTGCGGCAAACGTGTTGAAACCCTCTCATAAATAAGCCCCCGTGTTTACAGCTATATTATGCGCATATCTCTGCAACAGACGCTCAACCCACTGAGTTTTTCCTTCAGATTTCTACACAAAGGTGTGCACGTCTGTAAGGTAAGTGTTACTGTAATAGATGAACCAACATAACGTCTCGTGCACCCAGAAGCCTTCTAAGCGTCTCAAGCAGGAAGCCAGTCGCTTCTATCTTTGAAGCTATTTTCCTGAAACTGTCTGACATCCCCTCTGATAGGCTGAAATCCCTTCATTAAAAATAGCCTAACTCGAGCAGAGCTGAACGCGGGCCAAGCCCCTGTTTACAAAGCTGCCTGTCATCGCACTTCTGCCGCAACCAGGAGCTGCTCCTAGCAGGCAGCAGGCAGCAGGCAGCAGGCAGTCAGCTGCCCTCCTTTCTAACGGCGAAGCCCTGAGTCAGGCGACTTGTGTAGCGGAGAACAACACATCGAATCACCTCTTGGCGCTTGCTGGCTGAAGCCGAGGCTGCATAGGGGCCCGACGAGGTGCGTTTCTATGCTCCCTTCCCTCACAGAGACAGGCCTCTGGGGCAGGACACTTGTGTGGCCACACACCAAATCACCCCCGGGCACATCCTGGCCAGGCAGTAGCTGCAATAAGCTTTCCATAAGGGGCATTTTTACTTTCTCCCCGAACACTGCGTGCCGCTGTTTGCAGAGGTAGACCTCTGACGAGGAATTCTTTTGTAGCACTTAATCACACTGAACGACCGCGAGGCGCTTCGTGGTGGACGCCGTGGCTACATAATTGTTCAAAAAGGTGCGGTGTGAGTTTCTTTCTGAAGTCCGGGTGCCTTTCCTTCATAGAGGCTCTTAGAAAAGGATGAGCCGGCATCAGTGAACGACAGTGAATCGCCTCTAGGCGCTTCACGACTAAGGCACTACATAACTAGTTGAAGATGAGCGATGTTCCTTTCTTTCTGAGGGCTGGGTGCAAATGTGTGGCGCACGTTTTATAGTTCTTGAGCAGTAGTAACACTGCTCACCAACCAACCCCGCCCCCGCCCCCCACCCCCGACTAGAGTCATGCTGCTCATCTCAGATCCGTGAAGGTAGGGGGCGTTTTTAAGGGATTCCCCAGTCCTGCCTCCTTCAAAGAAGCATCACTTCGAGGAGCTGGGGGTCTAATAGCATGGTAACAGGTACCACGTGGACTTCTCGCCCAGGACTCCGGGTCACTCGCCACATCGGGGAGAACTCCTTTCATCACAAGCCTCCATCCTGTCAGACACCACGCTCCAACAGGTAAGACGCGTCACTTCCTTCTTTTTACCTGTTAATTGTTAGACTTGTCTCTTGTAACCTCTGCGCCCTTACATAAGCGCATGTTGGAAATTAAAATCTGCAGCAATAAAAAGAGGAGTATTTATTTATTACTATAATGATTTAAATTCAGCACCAGCAATCTAGCGAGGCGTGTTATAACTCACTTTCAAGTGTTTGGTGCTTCTGCCAGACGAAAATTAAAAGCAGAGCAGAGAAATAAAAGCATCTGAACTTCCACCAATATCAGGCTGTAATAATTATCATACATTTTATTAGTTATCATAACAAAATCAATAATAATAATAAAGCGCTTAATAACACCGTTTTTCTGTTTTCAGGCGCTATAAATATGCACTCTCGGGGGCTTATTTACAAACCCCTTGCGTCTCCGGTGCGTCACTTTTAATATAGAGAAAAGTGACATACCGGCCGCGCAAGGGGTATGTAAATACCCCCCTCCGTCTCTGAGGTTATCCGAGGCTGCCTTCTTCCTACAGATGCTGGCACAAGGAGCAAAGTTCAGATTACAGTTTCTGATCCTGTAACGACAAGGCCCAATTACTTCTACAGTCTAACACTTTTAAAGCAACCTTCACCACGATCCTTTATTCGTTGCTATTCTCTGGTCTATCATCGCCTTTCTGCTTCTTTTAATTCATTCTTGCCCGATTGTCACTCGTGTTGCGTTTTCATCCCTTTTTATAGTCATAAATGTTCTATAAGCATTCACACCTTCTACGTCTGCCAATTTTCTACATTCATTTATATCTACAAAATCTTATCCTTTAAAATTTACTCTACGTAAATTAGATATAAATATATTGACTGAAAAAGCCAAAGGTTACAGGGACGTTATAATTAGATTGATGTTTTACCCATACAAAACTACAGAAATTCAACAGTTATAGTTATACTTATAGTTATGTTAACAAACTATCAACTCGTGGCCTATGGTTTTGTTTGGGCTAGAACATCAACCTAAATAGAACACCCCTGTAACCTTTGTTTTTTAATGAATTTCTAATTAAAAAAAAATATATAAAGTGATATATAATTACCGTACGTTAATACCACAACACCACCACGCTTTGCCAACCCCCCCAGCATGTATCCAACTCCACGTGGCCCAAGGCTGTGTGCGGCGAGGGTATGGTGTGTGAGAAGGGAAGGTTTTTTTTTCCAATTGGGCTTCGGACCCATGGTTCCATGGAGTTTCCGTGTCCCTAGATATCTATACATTTCTTTATCTAATAACTCCCAAACTATTGAAAAGATTTAAACAAAATTACAAAAAGGTCTCTTTCTAGACCAAGATCTACCTTTCTGCAAAACTTGGTGTAATTCTGTTCAGCTGTTAGGGCTATAGTTGTGCCTAAAAAAGGAAAAATCCCCATAGAAATTGCATGGGAAAAAAGTGTTTTGGGAGCCCTCTTATCTCGGCCATGCTTTTACAGATCACCCCAAATCTTTCCAGAGAGCAGTTTAAGTAAGTTGTACGCTAGTTATGAAAATTTCGACAAACATTTGTCAAACAGTTATTAGCAAAACAAAAACCACTTTGTCTATGGGAAAAATTGGTCCTAACTATAACTACCTATTATAAATATATATATGTGTGTGTGTGTGTGCGCGTGTGTGTATATATATGCCCACACATTTATTCTATATGTGTTCCTGTACTGCATTTACCTCTTTTAACCCATTTTACTACTGTCCCATGTTAATTCCTGTTTTATGTTCACTCCTATTCAATATTAAATCCTGATTTATTCTCACTCTTTTTCTGTCACTACTGTTAATAATAATCCACATTTGTAAAGCGCACAATCACCCGTAAGGGTCTCTAGGCGCGGGGGGGCGTCGGGAAGATTAAGCGAGCTATTGCCCAGAGTCACATGGTGCTGGGCTAACCTGCCGCCGGAGCCGGGGATCGAACCCTGATCCCCAGATTCCAGCGTCAGTCGCCCTGGCCGCGGCGCCACACCTCTCCCTTGTGTACTTGTTTCTTATATATTTTCATCTTTCCTCCATATTCTTTGTAAAAGCTCCTTTTTTATATTAACAGATTTTTTGTATTCACCTCTTTTTGTATAATTAATACAATTCTCAAATCAGCACTTTTGCTTGCTTACTGTACTTCTAAATACATTTATTTGCTGTTTCAACCCAATATTCTACTGACATTCATGTGAAAATGTATTCTTTTTCAATATTCATTCACATTCCAAACGCCTCCTGTTCTATATTCTCTGTTCTTTACCTCATTTTTATATTTACTCCTCTTGTAATGTACTTCTTATTTACAACCAGCTTATTTTAACTGCTTAGGTATTCACTTGTTTCCCATACTTAATCCATTATTTACTGACGTTCCTTGTTAAGCCAGGTGTATATTGATTCTTACTTCATATTTACGGAATGTATCCATTCAGTCATCTGTGATATACAGTAGTGCATTATAATCAACTGTTTTGTATGTTCGTTCCAATTCTATATGTACTCCTATTCCGCATTCATTACTTTTCATTATTCATTTCCATGGTATTTTCACTATTCATTTATATGCTCGCATGTTCAATTTTCACTTCTATTTTGTATTTATCCATGTTCTGTATTTCACTAATTTTGTTTTCAGCTATGTCTCTCAGGATTGTTTTTGTGCAGGAAAGTGTCCCTTCCTGCACAGAAACAATCCTGGCTACAATGCAGGCACCCTTGCAACATGATGCAAGGATGCCTGCATTGGTGCTAGGAAGCCAAAAGTGTGTCAGCGCTAGGAAAGGACAGCAATGCACTGTATAATGGCACATATGGCACATTCCTGCCCCTTCCCTTTGGCACAGCGCAGCACATCAAGGTGGCTCGCTGGGTCTGGTGGCTCAGTGGACTAAAGCAGCCATTGCAGGGGCCTGTGTTTGAACTCATAGTCACAGGTTCAAATCCCGGCGGGCCCACTCAGCCTTACATCCATTTGAGGTCGATAAAATGAGGACCAATGAGTTGGGTAACAATAAACATCTGTTATTCAGCACCAGGACACCTTTGGGTAATCGTGCGCTTTACAAATACACCTGTTATGTTATGCTGCATTGTGCTGTCTGAAAGGATGATAAATCTGCCCCAGTGTGTGTAAATGTTGTACACTGGATTAGTTTGAGAAATACACAAACTTTGTAAATTACACAGAGTATTTACTCTGGAGATTCATTCTTTTGATTAATAAAAGCTTTATTAAATAAAGTTACAGATGTACAGAGTTTCCTTATAAAATTAATAATCCAGGATTAAGTTAGAGAACAATGCCATAAGAATACAACAAGAAAAAATACACAAATAAGAAAGGATATAAAATATACAGTAAACCAATTACAATAATACATTAATTCTGTGCTTATTTAAAAATCACATTTTATATTTTATAATGCGTGAAGAAGAAAAAAAGAAAGAAAAGAAAAGGAAGAATGGAAACGGAAAGAAAAGAAAAAAATGAAAGAACAAAAGAGGGTTGTTAGAACCGGGACCCCCGGCCGGCCAATGCTCACGCCAAAGTCAGTCAGGGATCACCATTTCTAAGTCAGGGCAAGGGAGTTACACACCAAGATAACCCCTGCTCACCCTCTCTGGCTCGCAAAACAAATATGGGCGGTGAGGAGCCTTCTCTCAAGCTCTACGAACAAATCTGCGCTGTGAGCCTCTCGGGGCTCAATAAACACCTGCGGGGCCCTGGAGCCTCGTGGGCTCTTAAAACAAATGCCCCCTCGAGCCTCGGGGCTCGTAAATATAATTAGGGCGGGAGCCTCTCGGGCTCTAAATAAACAAATTGCCCCCAGGAGCCTCGGGGCTCCTAATCCAAAAATGCGGGGTTGTAGGAGTCCCTCACGGGGGACTCGGAACCAAGTGATGCCTCTGGAGAGCCTGGAGGCTCGCAACTAGAATACTGCCCCACTCGGTGGAGCGGCCCGCTGTCAACCGGGGCCGCTCTGCTCTCAATTGGGAGGCCCCAGCCCTCCTGCACTCACCGGCTCTCCTGCGGGTTGCTCCGGTGCCGCGGGCGGGGCTCCTCTCCCTCTCCAGGCGCCTCGGGGACACAGCCGGCTGCTTCTCCCTTCGCTACTCGGCTGCGGGGGCGGGACTATCGGTTCGCCTCTGGGTCACTTCCGGGTCGCACTAGGCAGCGGCCCGGCAACGGTTCTCGATGCTCCTGGGCTGCGGCGGTGATCACGGGCAATGCCGGGTGGGCACCGGCTTGTAAATAATAAAAACACCACGGGGCAATGCCGGGTGGCACCGGCTTGGCAATCAAAGCGCTCCCAAGCGCTCTAGGACAAAGAGAAGCGCGCTCAGCGCTATTCAGGCAGGGAAAAGCGCTCACAGCGCTAAAGGGCAGAAACAAAGCGCTCCCAGCGCTGGGGACAAGGGAGAGCGCTCCCCAAGCACAAAGTCAAGCTCCAGCAGGGTCTGGAGGCAGGCAGGGGGGCAAGGTTGGGCCCAGAGCCAGCACACTGGGTCTCCAGGCAGGGAGACAGTCCAAGTGGCGGTCCTCCTGGCCCCAGCAACAGCAGCAGCCCCCTCAGCTAGGATCCAAAAGCAGAACAACATTCATGGGGACACAGCCCCTTCTTATACTGTGAAATCCTTTGTTTCAGGGTGCAGGGTGGGGGGAAAACCAGTTGCAGCTGGCTTGGGAGTACCCTTGATGGCCCAACCACCCCTTTCATTCACTGGGGAGGCTAGGGTCGTTAGACACACCACAGGGGGGCAGAGCCAGCATTGTGTGGGGAAAAACCCAGCCCATCAAGGAACCAGGTGCACTCCTCCCACACATCACTCATGCTAATCTCACACTCACCACCGGGCAGACCCATCCAGACTTCCTGGAGCCTGGCATGCCAGCCGGCTCCAGCAAATCACGCTCCAGCACCCTTACTGCACACACACATCAATGTCCAGAAGGAGCACTTCCCTTCTAGACACACACAAGCCGCACATACCATCGCGCAGCATTCATTCTCACGAGTTCACACATACCAAACTCGAGCCTGCACTCCCCACGCATCAGGAACTAACATGGACACACACATTCCCCATGCATTCCTACGGGAGGGCAGGCCAGCCATACTACACGCACGCACTTTACCCTGGGACACAGGGAAAAAGTGCGCAGCGACCCAAAAATCACTAACACTGGGTCACAAATAAAAGCAAAAAGATTAGGGGTGAACCTGCCCTAAGGGCCAAGTCCAACACAACCCCCTTCCAGCCAAAACGCAGGGCAGACCAATCACCACCGTGATGGGCTTCCCTGCTTGGGGCGATAAAACACGGACGCGGGCCCGCAACTGCAGGGACACCCTCCTGTTTTACGCCACGGTGAACCCCTGGGGTTCCTTCTAAAACTACTGTAGGGACTAACTGGGGTACCCCACTGGTACTCTCCAGCTGCCCTCGGCCAGGACCAGGCCCTAGGCCACCCAGGTACCACTGGATCCTGCCTACTCACAAAGTGGGGGGTAGTAACCCCTGGCACATAATAGCCATTCTCCACCCTTCCTGTCTGCAAGACAGGGCTAGACTGCCACTGGTTCTCCAACCTAGGGTCTACAACCTCAGGTGGACCAGGAGTCTCAGGGAAGGCTCTCCTCCCCTTACCTCTTCTTCTAGGGTTCCTCCTCCTCCTGCGAGGGGTCCCCTCAAATCACCATTCTCCCAACCTAGGGTTTAACCCCTCAGGTTGCACCGGGGTCAGAGGTGGGCTCTCCCACCCTCTGCACCCCCTTCCAGAGTCCTGCTCCCTCCCAACCGGGGCGGTACCTCTGGAAAAAGAACTGGTCAGGACACTGATTACAGTAGTCCCACCCTTCAGGTCAGGCGGATCCTGAACCTAGCCTTCCAACCTCTGGTCTAAAACCTTTGGTGGAACCAATGCCTGGCACTCCAGGACTTCTGGGGACTCACATACTATCCCCCAATCACTCCTTTCGCTGGACTCCTGTACCCTCCCTACCGGAGCGGTACTGCCAGACTCTAGAACCATAGAAGCTCCGCTTACAGATGCTCCAGGTCCTCTACCCACTAGGAGATCTCCCTCAAATGAACTAACAAGTAAGCATAGGTTCCCATCCTGGTGTTCCCTAAAGAAACCATCCAGGCTCTGAGGCAGGGCTTCGGGCGCCTGGGGACTCTCTGTCTCACACTCACTCCCGCTCCACTGAGACAGGCAGTAAGCCCCTACACCCTCCTCACTATACTGGGACCTAGCTGGGCTACTCTCACCCTCCTCCACCACGCTGGGCTGGAGGACACCTGACCCACTATTGTTGGAATCACCCACTAATGACTCCAGAGAACCTCTCGCACTGTCCCAGCGTTCTGCTTCCTCTGCAAGGTCCCAAGGACAAAAACCTTTCAACTTCAGCAGGTGCTGGCGCAACTCTGGACAAACAACACTGAGCAACTGCTCTTTGAGAACCATATTGACTATTCCGTCCACCTCATTGTCCGAGTTAGCCCTCAGCCAATCCCACATTGCATCAGAACAGTCATCCACAAAATACCCCCACTCCTGGTGAGGTGGTTTCCTAAGGTTCCTGAATTTCACCCTGAACTCTTCTTCTGGGGAAACAGGTACCATACTCGGGGAACTGGGAGTGGGACTGTCTACACTAACACTTAAATAGCTGCCACCACTGGACTCAACCCTCCTTGGGAACCCAGAAAATCAAAATTGCACTCAGGGGATAACCTACCCTCTAGGGTTACCTTCTCCCTGAACAAGGCCCTTTCAGCCTCTAGCTTGGCGTGCTCCAACCTGAACTGTTCCATCGCTAGCTGATGCTCCCGCTCTTCCCTCCTATCCAACCACTCCTCTGGGGACAGGACAAGGGATGGGGCGCTGGTACTGACACTGGACCCGGCAAGTGACTCCCTATCTATGGGGTCCTCACCATCTGCTGGTGCCCATTCACTGTCACTCTCATCCACTTCACATTCTTCAGGGCTCCCCTCAGACTCACCACCCTCATGGCGTGCGGCCCAGGCCCTATCTCTCTCACTGTGCTCAAGATCCCACTGACCCTTTTGCCACTGGATCAGGCTGTCCCTAAGCTGGGACTGAGTATCCGACTCACTCACCTCCATGCCTCCCTCTTCACAGAATCTGACCATCTTTGACCTACTGTACCTAAAAAGACCACAGAGATAAAAAACAGGCTCCATTTTGGCAGACGTTCTCAAGAAGAGTTTGACACAGGGAACCTGGGGGTCTGAGCTTACACAGGAGTACACAATTACAAAAATTCATGAAGATTCCTATCTCAGAGAACTTGCGCTCCTCTATCCAGTGTAACACACCCTCATTCACACACACCCCCCCCTGGTAAGGCAGTTTCTACCACCCCTGACTTCTCAACCTGACCATAAGTGACACAGGTACCAATGTGGGAGCAGGGCGGGGAACTAGGTACTGGACACAAATCACAAAATGACACCTTTCAGGAGAAGCAATACTTATCTTCCCTAAAAAACAATAATCCCCAAAAAGTGGTTATCTAAAATTGTAGAGTTTTGTAGTGTGGCCTGTCGCCACTGTGGTACAGCGCAAACGCAAGTCCAATCCGCACCGCTTGCCACCAATGTTAGAACCGGGACCCCCGGCCGGCCAATGCTCACGCCAAAGTCAGTCAGGGATCACCATTTCTAAGTCAGGGCAAGGGAGTTACACACCAAGATAACCCCTGCTCACCCTCTAGGTAATGTGACGCGAGCAGCAAGGCTTATCTCGGAGGCGATGTGTAAAGCGTCTGCGCGCGCACCCCAGCGACTACACCCTAGGCCCACCACAAAGGAAACTCCACACAAGGTTATATCAAAATAGCCTTTGTATTATAATAAAAACACATTAGATAAGACACACACTTTACAATGTGCCAACAAGCACGGGCAAGATTTACAAGGGATTATGTACAGGACAGGGCCACCTGGACCACTGTCAGGGGTATGCACTTTTTAGAAATAATACTTGTAGGTATAACACTTAGCACATAAACATATAATGAATGTAGCACACAAAATAGTTACATGTAGCACACAACCAGGACTTCCTGGTAAAGGGTAAATACCTCCTACGCAACCCTAAACACTGTAGGAAAATCACGCAGGGAACTAGGGCCTTATTATCAGGACCTATGGAAGGAAAACCATCACCTAAGCAAGTCACATTTAGCAAAGGGAAGGAAACCTAAAATAATCACCTAAGCAAGTCACATTTAGCAAAGGCAATAAAACATCAATCATCCTCTAAGCAGGTCACTTTTAGCAAAGGGGAATAAACCATAAACAATTACCTAAGCAGGTCACTTTTAGCAAAGGTAATATCAAACAATCCTCTAAGCAGGTCACCTTTAGCAAAGGGGACAAAACATAAAGAACATGGCACATGAGGTATTAAAACACATTCAGAGGTGCAGGTAGAACATTTGCGCAGGAATCAAATAAGCAGTAAATAATAAATTGCGCAGGGTGCACGTAGCACAATACTAGAACTGTCCCCCAGGCCAACTGGCCTCGCAAGGGCTGAAATGCCCTGAGTCTCAATGTCAGGGAAGGCTGCGCAGGCAGCCAAGAACACAAAGCCTAAACGTAGCAACTGTCCACTAAGTGCTGGACAGTTGTAAATCACAGATGGGCAACGTTGGAGCCTCGTGGGCTCAAGAACAAGGGTGAGGGCAAGTACTGCATGGGAGCCTCGGGGCTCTAAACAACACTCGTGTCCCCTAAGAGCCTCTCAGGGCTCGCAAAGCAAACAGACTGGCACTAAAGAGCTTTAGCGCTCTAAAACGATGAAACTGGCCCCAGAGCCTCTTTGGGCTCTTAAAGCAAACACTGGCACCTTGAGCCTCTCTGGCTCGCAAAACAAATATGGGCGGTGAGGAGCCTTCTCTCAAGCTCTACGAACAAATCTGGGCTAGGAGCCTCTCGGGGCTCAATAAACACCTGCAGGGCCCTGGAGCCTCGTGGGCTCTTAAAACAAATGCCCCCTCGAGCCTCGGGGCTCGTAAATATAATTAGGGCGGGAGCCTCTCGGGCTCTAAATAAACAAATTGCCCCCAGGAGCCTCGGTGCTCCTAATCCAAAAATGCGGGGTTGTAGGAGTCCCTCACGGGGGACTCGGAACCAAGTGATGCCTCTGGAGAGCCTGGAGGCTCGCAACTAGAATACTGCCCCACTCGGTGGAGCGGCCCGCTGTCAACCGGGGCCGCTCTGCTCTCAATTGGGAGGCCCCAGCCCTCCTGCACTCACCGGCTCTCCTGCGGGTTGCTCCGGTGCCGCGGGCGGGGCTCCTCTCCCTCTCCAGGCGCCTCGGGGACACGGCCGGCTGCTTCTCCCTTCGCTACTCGGCTGCGGGGGCGGGACTATCGGTTCGCCTCTGGGGCCGCGCAGCAATTGGCCGGTCCACCAGTCACTTCCGGGTCGCACTAGGCAGCGGCCCGGCAACGGTTCTCGATGCTCCTGGGCTGCGGCGGTGATCACGGGCAATGCCGGGTGGGCACCGGCTTGTAAATAATAAAAACACCACGGGGCAATGCCGGGTGGCACCGGCTTGGCAATCAAAGCGCTCCCAAGCGCTCTAGGACAAACAGAAGCGCGCTCAGCGCTATTCAGGCAGGGAAAAGCGCTCACAGCGCTAAAGGGCAGAAACAAAGCGCTCCCAGTGCTGGGGACAAGGGAGAGCGCTCCCCAAGCACAAAGTCAAGCTCCAGCAGGGTCTGGAGGCAGGCAGGGGGGCAAGGCTGGGCCCAGAGCCAGCACACTGGGTCTCCAGGCAGGGAGACAGTCCAAGTGGCGGTCCTCCTGGCCCCAGCAACAGCAGCAACCCCCTCAGCTAGGATCCAAAAGCAGAACAACATTCATGGGGACACAGCCCCTTCTTATACTGTGAAATCCTTTGTTTCAGGGTGCAGGGTGGGGGGAAAACCAGTTGCAGCTGGCTTGGGAGTACCCTTGATGGCCCAACCACCCCTTTCATTCACTGGGGAGGCTAGGGTCGTTAGACACACCACAGGGGGGCGGAGCCAGCATTGTGTGGGGAAAAACCCAGCCCATCAAGGAACCAGGTGCACTCCTCCCACACATCACTCATGCTAATCTCACACTCACCACCGGGCGGACCCATCCAGACTTCCTGGAGCCTGGCATTCCAGCCAGCTCCAGCCAATCACGCTCCAGCACCCTTACTGCACACACACATCAATGTCCAGAAGGAGCACTTCCCTTCTAGACACACACAAGCCGCACATACCATCGCGCAGCATTCATTCTCACGAGTTCACACATACCAAACTCGAGCCTGCACTCCCCATGCATCAGGAACTAACATGGACACACACATTCCCCATGCATTCCTATGGGAGGGCAGGCCAGCCATACTACACGCACGCACTTTACCCTGGGACACAGGGAAAAAGTGCGCAGAGACCCAAAAATCACTAACACTGGGTCACAAATAAAAGCAAAAAGATTAGGGGTGAACCTGCCCTAAGGGCCAAGTCCAACAAGGGTGTAATAAATATACACTGCACATACCAAACATATAACTTATTATAATCCTATATCATATAATAACATAGGTTATGTTATATTTATTAAATATGACAATAAATAGGAAAAGGTGAAGTAAATATTAAGAAAAAGATCATGGAGGCTGAAAGACCATCGTAGAGTTTTTGGATGCTTTATGATTTTTGTTTAAATAATCAGTAAGAGGTGACCAAAACAAATCCTTCCTAATAACCTGTAATGTAGAAGTAACCAATGCAGCATTGAGTCTATGGTGAGAACAAAGAAGATTCCACCAATTAGTAGTCCTAAAATTATTGGAATTTTTACAGTTGGACGTAATGACTTGAAATGCAATGGTGATTAAAGTGTCCACAAATGTAACTAGTTTAGAATTAACAGACCAAAAGCTTGAGGAGCGTCCCAACAAATGTGTTGAATATCTAAAGGAAAATCAATAGAACAAATAGAGGAGATAGACAGACACACCTGAAACTAAAAGCCTTTAATTGGTGGACAATGAAAAAACAAATGTAAGTATGTGCTGTGGATGGAATTACAAGACCATCATGTGTTTGGAAGAATTGGATCGTATTTATGTAAGAAAAGTGGAGTAATATACAGCCTATGATAAGATTTTAAAGGGTTGGTGTGGTACTGGCATTACAAGAGGCATGATGCACCTTATTCCAAATTGATCCCCAGATCGTTTAAGAAAAGAAGTGCTGAAGGTCTGTCTCCCACACTAATTCAGTTTTAGATTTTGGACGAGAAGGATTCATGTAATGTATGTATGTAATGTAATGTAAGCGGATTTGGTTACCCGGAGGCGTCCCAGCGCTGAAAGAGCCAAGGTTTCTGACGAGAAAATACTAAATTAGGAGCCCTGGGGAAAGAGGAAGGGTTTGAGAAGCTTCCGGAACCACAAATGGCACGCTTCCGCTCGCAGCTTCAGCGGGAGTGAGTTCCACAGACTCGCTGCATTAATGGAGAATCGACGACCTCCTGTTCGTACCCTCTTCACTCTCGGAATTCTGGCCAGACATTCATAATCAGAGCGAAGGGACCTGTTGGCCTTGTAAGGCGAGACTAAGCTCTTCAAAATAGACGGTCCCTTGCCTTGTAGCGATTTGTGAACAATGCACAGAGATTTAAACTTTATCCTCTCACGAATAGGCAGCCAATGAAGCAGTTTAAGGGCCGGTTTCGCTGAGGACCTTGCCGAAGTACCTGTAAGAAGCCTAGCTTTGGAGTTTTGAATCTGTTGTAATTTATTGATTGTAGCTTCTGGAGCGCCCAAATAAAGGGCATTGCTGTAGTCCAGCCTTGACAGGATCAACCCTTGCATTAGCAGCTTCCTTGAGAGAGGAGGGAGAAGGGGGAGAACCTTCCGAGCTGAGCGAAGTAAGCCAAAACAAATCCCGGCCATTTTTTTGGCTTGAGTTCCGAAAGAGAGATCCTGTTCAAGCCATACCCCTAAACTTTTGATTTCATTTTTTGGGGGGGGGGGCTCCCATGCAGGTAGGCCAGATGGCATCGGGTAACGATGCCAACTTATGCCCCAGCAGCATGAGCTCGGTGTAATGTCATGTAATGTAATGTAGATAATAGTATATGCAAGATGCTTTGGGTGGAAAAGAAAGATTAATTGGTTCAGCAGGCGGGACGAGAGTAGGAGATTGTGTTTGCTTGAGCAGGAAAATAGATTGCAAAAGGGCAGTCTGAAGAAACTTTTGGAAGTTGAAGCAGAAGAAAGACCAGATTTAGTTTGAATATCCAAGAAAGAGACAGGAATAATTCCACAGATTAATTGTTTAACCTGAATTATGCCCTTGATAACCCATTGTTTAAAAAAAATAGTACAATTAGATAATTTGATACATTTATTATGCCGAATAGAAGATTCCAGAAATTCCTGCAATGAAGTCATGGGTCGTGTCAAAATACAAGAAGATAGTATGATAGAGTATTTATTATGAGGAGAAGATAAGGCTCAAGGGGGCTTTGAAAAATGTACTAGAGAGTGGAAAGGGAATGGTGGTATGAGGGAATCTTCCAGTTTACCAGTGTAACAACTTAAGGCAACGCACATGATATAATCACACAACAATGGCACTTAAATAAATATATTTTTTTTAAAACATGAATATAACAACTGTCAATCGAATTTGTGCCACATTGTTTTGCTTTATTATATATCTAAATCTGATCATCAAATCTCTGTTGGGAACAATGTTGTGACAATGTTTTTAATTGAGACAATTTATGGGTGATGTATGATTGTTGATAGAATTGAGATAGGGTGAATGGGCTATCTTATTACTTTCTATATCATTAATAAAATATATTTTGTACTTCTTTGATGAAAAACAGTACCGTTGGTTCCTTCTTCTTTCTCTTTGTTATCTAAGTGCCATTGTTGTGTGATTATATCATTTGTGTTGCCTTAAATCTTTACACTGATTAATTGATCCCTGCCTTAAGGAACTCTCTCCTATTAGCAGGGGGCCTCTTTCTTTACATTATATAAATGATCCAGTTTACGCCATACATTATTGGACAAAAAGTCATTATCTCTCATATAAGGCAAGACTTGAATTAAGACAAATACCGTGTGATATTGCTGAAAATTTGGAAAGTTTACACTGCCCAATTCTGTAAGTGTACATAGGGAGGTTACGGAAATGCACGTTTTTTTCCCACTCCATAAAAAAGACACCAAGGACCTGATTTTGATGTCGGTTGGAAAGCCTCCGACCTACGGTCGGAGGCTTTCCAACTGACATCTTCGGTTTCAATTCAGACCGCGATATTACGAAAGTGGCGGTCGATTTTAAAACTGACCGCCATTCCGTCTGGCTTGTGATGGGCCAGTCAGAACCGGCATGTAATCCCTTAAGGATGACGTTTCCACTGTTGGGATTACAATGTCGGTTTCCCACAGACTTTTCATGTCGGGGTTTCCAACATGAAAAGCCTGTCGGAAAGCAACTTTGGGGGTCCCTAGCAGGACCTCCCCTGCAACAGCTGCCTCCTTGTAGGGCCTGGGGGGCACATATGCTGCCCCCTGTTAATCCCTGCCCGAGTGGCAGGCACCGTGTGGTGCCTGCCATGCAGAGCAGGTATTAATAAAAACTCCTATTTCTCTATGGGAGCTTGTGCTCCCATAGAGAAATGAGAGTGTGCGACAGCACCATTTGCAGGCGCACACTAATTCTGCGGTCGGGACTGCCTACCGGAGGTTAGTCAGTCCTGATTCCGCAATAGTATGTCTGCCCGACATCATAATGAGACCCCAAGTGATTTCTTAAGTGCCTTAAAAAAATGTTAAAGGAAGGAAAACAGGTAACATGGACAAATGAAAGTTAATGATGGGCAGCATTATCCCACCAAGACAAATACAAAGGGGACCAGTTTTCTGCCATTTGAAGAATCTTATGTTTGACATCAGCTAAATTAATCTGAATGGTTTTTGCAACTGAGGTAGAGTATTTAATTCCCAAACATTTAATAGAGTGTGAGTTCCATTTGAACTCCGTGCCAAAAAGCATATCTTTTAAACAATATTTATGAAGAGGGAGAACCTCAGATTTTGAAAAGTTGAGTTCATATCCGGTGAAGACAAAGTATGCAAACATGGTTTTACGGATAATATAGAGAGTAAAGGAGACAGGGGACACCCTTGTCTGGTGCCCCTTAAAAGAGAAAAATAAGAAGATTGGGCACCATTAGGAAACACACATGTCTTTGGGGAAGAATTTAATATAGCTATATATTTGAGAAACACTGGTCTGAAGCCATGCCACTCAAGATTACGGCTAATACATCACAAATGGACACAATCAAAAGCCTTTTTGGCATCTAAAGTTATGGCAGCCATAGGCGTATTATTAGCTGAAGCAACCTGTAGAATGTCCAGAAAAATTCTAGAATGATCAGTCATGTGTCTTTTACTAATCCAGTTTGCTCTCAGCCTACCATATCTGGAAAAAGAGGGATTAGGCAAATCATGGCTTCCAAAAAAGTGCTTTGGGCTTCATTTTGAGTAAGAAAATACTGATATAATAAGGTAAGTTAATGTGGGACAAAATATTTGAAAAACAAGAATACAATTCTGTTCCAGCTGCTTTCACATTGAAAGGGAATTAAAATAAGAATCCAGTGCCTCATCTGAAGGAAAATAATCAAGTGTATTTAGAGTTGTATAATAATCAGTAAAAGAGTTTAAAATTTCAGTACTAATAAAATATGGAACATTATTTCTATCTATAATCTTAACTATTTTAGACTTCTGAGATTTAACTTTCAAGTAATTTGCAAGTACTTTGCCAGCTTTTTTACGCCCCCCATAGAATTTGGAGTTCATCTTGAACAATATTCCAGAAGCTTCTTCCGTTGATTTCATATTTAATTTGAATTTGGTTTGCATTAGAAGTTTTAATGTAGTATACATTTTTAGTGGTAAAAGAGTCATGCTCCAATTGTTCAGTAGAAGTTCAAATAAAGTTTAGATTCCTTAAGGGCTTTTTACTTTTTAGATGAAACATAGTTAATTATATGACGTCGTGCAGATGGCTTAAAATCATCTCAAATTACATGAAATGGGAGATCAGGAGTGTTATTATAAGTGAAACACTCTTTAAGAAAACATTCAAAACTCTGTACAGAAACCTTATCCTTCAGTAGACTATTGTTAAAACATCATCTGTTAGCTTTAGAAGCTTCCAGTAATAATTCAAGAGCATGATCTGAAAGGAGTATGAACCCAATTTCACCATGCAGAAATTATAGGAGGGAAAAGAAATATGAAAGCAATTCTAGATTAAGATTTATGAGTGGGTGAATAGAAAGTGTATTCTAGAGAATCTAGAAAGTACAATCTCCAAGCATTCACCGGACCTCTGGAGTGAATAGATCATGCAAATGTTTTCTGCATCTTATTGGGAACACATTTAACTTGAGGGTTTCTGTCTAAAAAAGGGTCCATAATCTGAATAAACTCTCCACCGACTATGAAATTCGCATTTGAGCAGGAACCTATTATAACCGACATTTGTTGCCAAAATTGTACATTGACAGCAGTAGGGCATAAATATTCTAAATTAAAATAGATGTAAGATGAATAGTAGCATGTAGGAAACTCAATCTACCTTCAGCATCACTCTCCTCTTTCTCTATTACCAAAGGAAGGGATGTAAGGACAAGTATGATAACCCCATTCTTATTAGGGCAAAAGAATACCTGACCAACTAAATTTTTACGTAGTGAGTTGACATATTTATCAAGCAAGTGAGTTTCTTGTAAAAAGGCAATATTACATTTGAGAATTGGACAAACGAGTGATAACTCTGTTCCTTGATAGGGTTACGTAGACCCTTAACATTCCAAGATATAACCCTAAGATTATCTGCCTACAAAATATAATAATTATATACCTTGAATTGCTCTAAACATATTAACTAAATATAACACCTCAACCATTCCTCTAGGGAGACCAGATGATAAAGCGGCAACAGATTTAGGGCCAACTCGATCTGCACATTGTAAATTAAGATTTGTTCTCTCTTTAAGACCAACTATCTTAGGAATGTGTTTCTAAAAAAAGCAAGCATGTCAGAACCCTCCGCCCCTTCTGGAATGCCATAAATTTGGAGATTGTTACATCTGTTCCAATTTTCCAAATCCTCAGTTTGTTGCCTAAGAAGCGCTATCTCCTTAGACACACCATCATTCTTGGTTGCCACATTCTGTGCTTCACTAATCCATTGCTCAATGTCCGACACTCTATACTCTAGATTTGACTATTTCTCATCTATGTGTTGAAGTGTAGTGTTAGTTCCCATAACAAAAGGTTTCAGGAGCTTTATTTCTTACATAAGGTCGTCTAGACTCAAAGGTAATGGTGACAACTTTGTAGGAGAACTAGGATCTTTCTTTTACCACTTTGTAGCAGTGTCGGAGTCTTTACGGACAGAAGGCATGTTTGTAGATGAGGTGACAGCCTTATGACAAGATGATGACGAGGACTTCATATGTAAAAAGAGAGCAGACTCTTAAGTCACAGGAGAAGAAGCAGACAGTCTCAAATGCTGTAAAATAGCAATGAAAAATTCAGCAGAAGGGAGGCCCAAACGTAATCCAATAGGCAAGAGTAAATAAAGCACAGGTTACCACTGCCAAGATGGCCATGGTATAGGAGCTCCAAGTTTTGGCTCACTGGGTGGGGATTACCTATCGGGTCTTATTCCCTATTTCCCCCTGCCACCCAGCCAGGATTATTCTGTGGATCTACTCACCCTATCAGCTGCTCACCTTGACCTTTATTTCAGATAGGCTGATCGTTGACTCTCGGTGGCGCAAGTAGAGAGGGCAGCATCATCCTGCTCCGAAATTCTCTACTGCACTGGAGAAGGCCGCCGATGCTGACGGACGACCGCCTTGACCAAAACCAACTTGAATTGATAGGAAGGAGAGAGGCTGCCCCCCTCCGTCGTCGATAAGCCTTCCATTGTCGCCAGGTCACGCTTGCTTCCATGGAGATGCGCCTGTGACGGGTCCATGGGACCACACCCCACCGACCGAACAGGAATATTGGTGAGGGCCTCACCCCAGACAGTGTCTGATTTTGTTGGGTTTTGGCTGCCATAATGTTCCCGATCTGATTGACGGCTGCCTAACCTCACCTTAATCCAAACAGTATTCCCTCTCTGATCCGCAACCTCCGGCGAAGCAGGTCTGGATTTCCTTTGCCTAACTCGGTCCAATCACAGAAACATCTCATGTGGGACCAGCCGTTTGACTCAGATTACCCACATTTTAAAACAAGACCGGGGAGGGTATCAGGGGAGATCAGAGCTTGCTCTGACCCTTATTGCACTGCAGGGCCCCAACTCCCACTATAACCTCCATTTTATCACTGGACTGGCCATAATCACAAGCTGGCGATCATCCTTCTGTGCTGCATGGAAATAAAAAGAGGACTAATATCCTCCAACACTCATCTTGGCTAATTTGGCAGCCATCTTTGAATGTCCAGATGGGCTTTACGTCCAGGGAGTGAAGAAGAGATGCTCTAATTTAAAGTATGTGAAGATTGTATTTTTGATCTTATCCAGAAGAAAGGAAGTCATACATAAAAGAAAAGAAAAAGCAAGCACGTGATATATTTAGTTACTCTTACAGTTCCACCCAAGACCCAACTGTAGTCCGTCATAGCCTTACCTAATTTTATTGGCGGCTGGTGGGCAGCATGCTGCGGACGCAGTTCTGACCTGCAGCTGGATCCTCAGGTTCTGTTTGCATTTGGTGGAGCATCTGTCTCCACTCCCAGTTGTTGCTCTGCCTTGCTGTACCTGAATGGAGTTCACTACTCTAATTTAGCACCCTTCTTCGAAATCTAGAGACTCCTTGCCTTATGTTTGCTGCTGTGTCCCTCAGAATCCCCTACTTTTGTTGTTGCCTGCACCCTGGATGAACAGCACTAAATAGTGAGGTAGGACTACCCTTTTAACAGGTTCTTTGACAAGAGGTAGGACTACCCTTTTGACAAGTTCTTGAGTCAGGGCA
Source organism: Lissotriton helveticus (assembly GCF_964261635.1). Taxonomy (NCBI): domain Eukaryota; kingdom Metazoa; phylum Chordata; class Amphibia; order Caudata; family Salamandridae; genus Lissotriton; species Lissotriton helveticus. Next base: position 149,134,278 of record NC_136069.1, read on the forward strand.
CTGAAAGCAAAGTAGGTCCGATCTCTGTACCTCTAACCATGCAGTTAAGCGAAAGGTAGGACTTCCTCACAACTCCTCCTCAACCCATCAATTCGGTCATATTGGAATGGTCCTTTCACATAGCGCCCTCTACTAGAATTTATTTACCTAACTATCGTCATCTGAAGTTCTCGCTCATTGTTTATTGTGCCTGTTCCACCTTGACCACTGCCTGCCCTCTGATTCAAACTCCTTCTAACCCCTGTGAACAGGAAAATTGGTCCCACCATTTCAATTCTCTTCATTGACCTGTCTAAGAATGGACTTAATTCTTGACCCTATCAACTATCCTCCTGACCTCTCCAAAAATAAGGCAAAAAAACACAAACATCGACTACTCAAATCTAGACCTGAAACACTAACCTACGACGTCTACAGCTTCCCAAAAAAACAGCATTCTTTCTACACCAGAAAGCGGGCATGTTGGCTGAAGGTCATTTTCTCCATGCTTCAAATAAAGGAATCTAGGAAAACCCCTCATGGTCTCAAATTAATAATCTCACCCTCACTTTTCCTCGAAGCTACTGCCACCATCACTCTCTAAAATAAGGGTACCATTCTCATACAAGCCTCTAAATCCAATCTAGTCAAGATAGACTGTATATTCCCTACCCTCAAGAAAGCTGTGACTGCTAACTCTTCTGATTTCTATACACACCCCCCTATTTCATTGGACTTTTCCAGCTCTTCTCCCAACACTTCTTGAAATACGTTTATTTATTTATTTCTATTTAGGAGTATTACATAGCGCTAGCTGGACCCGAGGGTATCAGAGCACTTTACAACAATTAAATTATGTGCAAATAGGCAGTACAGAGTATGGGCAAACATGAGGATCAAACCAAGTAGAGGACGGACAGGGGCGCAGTCATGCGGACGGGCATGGAGGATGAAGTTCAAACAAGGCGTGCCCCCCCAAAGATGCGTTGTTCACACAGGACGGATGTCCAGAAAGATTTTCATGGTCCGAGTTCGTGTCACTGGTTGAAATGTAAAGTTAGAAAGAGGGCAGGCTTGGGGGAGTCCTTTGCTTCTATCTGTTTGTTTGAGAGCGGTCAAGGAAGAGGATTTTGAGCAGATTTCTGAATTTGGGAAATGAGTGGATCGTTCTGATGTGGGGGGTTGGAATTCCAGATTTTGGGGGCATCTCCAGCAAACGATTTTGTCGCGGTTTTCTGCTTACAAGATTTCAGCAGGATGAGTAGCAGAGTGTTGGAGCTCCTGAGGTTTCTGGACTGATCGGCCTTTTTGGGTTTGGCAGCCAGGTATTCCGGTTTGCCTATGTGCAGGGCTTTGTGGGTGAGGCAGGCTGTTCTGAAGCTGGCTCTCAGTTCAATTCGGAGCCATTTGAGTTCTTTGAGTGCAGGGGAGATGTGATCAAATTTCTTAATACCAGTGACCATTCTAGCTGCTGCATTCAAGGTTGTTTTCAGGGGGGGCGAGGTGAGATTTTGATGTCCCAGTCAGAGCTGCAATCCCGTAATCGATTCTAGAGAGTACTAGTGCTTGGGTGGCTTGTTGAAGATCTCTGGGTGGGAGGAAGGGTTTTATTTTATACAGTAACTTCAGAATCGAGGAAGGCACTTTTTGCGGATCTTGCGATGTGTTTTTTCATGTTCAGTTTCGGGTCTAAGGTGATACCTAGAGATTTTACCAAATCCGCCAAAATGAGGTTGCTATTGAGGGCATCGATGGCTTTGAGCCATTCCATGATTTGTGGGTTTTCATCTTTGTTGGAGATGAGGAGTATTTCCGTTTTCTCTTGATTGAGTTTCAGGTGATTGTTTGAGAGCCAGTCTTGTACCTCCCTGAGAGTGGCGTTGAGTCTCTGGATGTCAGCAGTGGAGGAAGTTTCCAGATAGAGTTGTGTGTCGTCCGCATTAAAGGTGGAAGGGGATGTTGGATTTCCTGAGTAGAGTGGTAAGGAGTTTGATGTAGATGTTGAAAAGCTGAGGGGAGAGCACTGATCCTGGTGGAACACCCCTGTTGACGGGGTGGAGGTCAGACTCAAAGTTTTTAATTTTTATTCCTTGTGAGCAGTTGTGGAGAAAGGAAGAGAACCAGTGGAGGACTGTCTTTTCAAGACCTGCCCTTTCTTGAAGAGTCTTGATGAGCAGTTTGTGATCGACTGAATCGAATGCAGCTGAAAGGTCTAGGAAGATAAGAAGGCAGCATTGGTCTGAGTCCAGTGATTTGTGAAGATCATTTATGACATTAGGGATTGTGGTTTCAGCGCTGCAACCCTTTCTGAAGCCAGATTGGTGGGTTTCTAGGAGATTGATGTTGTCCAGGTGTTGGGGTAGCTGAGGAAGTACACATCTTTCCAGGATTTTGGACCGAAGGGATAAGTTTGATATCGGTCTAAAGTTGTTTAGATCTTCAGTGTCTAGACCAGGCTTTTTCAGCAGTGGCGTGACTTGGCCAGCTTTGAGGCAATCTGGAACGACTCCTGAGCACAATGAGCTGTTAATGATCTTGCACCATAGTGGAGCTAGGATGAGCTTCAGGTGCTTGGTCACTTGGGGGGTAGTTGATCCAGGGTGTGGGATGAGGGTTTGCATTAGAGATTAGGTTGATTATTTCTGCTTCCTGAATGGGAGTGAAGGAGGACCATTGTTTTGGGGGGTTTAAGGAGGCGCAGTTGTTTGATTCAGACGTCTGGATCGCGGCGGAGGGGATGCAATTTGAGCCAAATGCGAGGTCGATCTTAGCAATTTTGTCATTGAAAAAGATGGCTAAGTTTACACAACGATGCACGGATGCCAGGGTTGTGGATGTCACTGGCTTAGAGGTTTGATTCCTGATGATATTGAAGAGTTCTTTGGGTCGTTTTTTTGCGGTGTCAAGTGCAGAGCAGAAGAAAGATGTTTTTTTGTTCTTAATGTGCTTTTTGTAGTTCCTGCGGGCTGTTTGGAGTTGATTGCGATGAAGGGCAGTGGGATTGTTCCTTCAGATTCTTTCTGAGGCTCTTAGAAGTCTTCTTTCTTCATTGATGTCAGTGGAGAACCATGATCTGGATGGAATGCTCCTGGATTTTTTTAGTTTCATAGGCGCAAGGCTGTCTAGGGTGAGTGTCATATTGGAGTGGTAGAGAGAGGTAAGTTCAAAAGTTGAGAGGTGATCAGTGCTGTTGGGGATGAGCGAGCTTATTTTTTCTTCTAGTATCGCTCGCGGGATCTGGGATGTGTTTCTAACCCATTTGGGAGGGTCCTGTGTGGGGAGTTCAGTTGGGACCATTTGGTTAATGCAGAAAAGGATGAGGTGATGGTCGGACCAGTCTACTGGAAGGATATGGTCAATGGTGATTGCGTTGCTTTCGGCAATGATTGCGTCAAGTGTTGCTCCTCTGTGGTGAGTTTCTTCTGCGCAGTGTTGGGTCAAATTGTTTTCTAGTAGGAGGTTGTTTAGCGATTGAATGAGCGGGTTTTTAGATTCATTCCATCTTAGATTGAGGTCACCTAGAATTATATTTTTGAGTTACCGAGAGCACATTGTGCAATTAAGTCAGAAAGGTGTTCCCCGAATTCAGAGAAATTGCCTGGGGGGTGGTAGAGGAGATGGCAGATTGCTGGCCTGTTATCACATGTCTTGATATTGACTGAGAGACACTCAAAGGTGCTGTATTGGCAGGATGTAAATTCCGTGATGGAAAAGGTGTTCTTGTGAATGATAGCTATACCCCCTCACCTTTGCTCTTGTCGATCTTTGTTGATCATAGTGAATCCCGGAGGCACCAGCATGTCCATGTTGGGGTAAGAAAGATTGTTGAGCCAGGTCTCCGTGATGAGTGCAATGTCGATATCGTGGGAGAGGATGGCTTCTGCTAGTTCAGTTGCATTTTTAGAGGCCGATCTGCAGTTTAGGAGCATGTAATTTATGGGGGACCCTTCTATGTTCGGATTATTATTCAACAGGGCTCTGGGAAGAGAGGATAGGTCTAGAGGTCTAGGGATTGTCGGTGGAAGGTGATCTCTTCCGACTCCCGTAATTACTTGGATTGAAGATTTGGGGGAGGAATTGGGTGGAGAGTCATAGGTTGAGGCTAGATATGCTGCTTCCCACAAGGAAAGTGCGTTTTTTGCTCTTCTGTGTCTATCAGAGTGATTTTCAGTAGCCAATCTGTTGGTTGAAGTCCAGGGCCTGGGCGGAGCAGGGGCCCTATTTGAGGGTGATGCCTTGGCACGCTCGGGATAGGTAAGAGTAGTGGGTGTTACGGGCGGCTGGGTGGGCTTTCGGATCTCGGCCAGGATGGATAAGGTTTTGCTCAGGCCATGGATCAGGGTTTCGAGCTGAGTTTCTAGGAGGTTTAGGCGCTGCGTTGTGATGTCTACGGAGGGAGGTGGAGAGTCTGTGGCAGCATTACAGTGGGGTGAGGGGGAGGGTTGCAAACGTGCTGTCTGTTGGGGGGAAGTTGCCTGGTATGACTCTGGAAGGAGTCCTGAGCAGGGGAAGTATTGGCTCATGACCAGGGTTAGGCCTCCAGTGGCCTGGAGGTATGTTGGAGCTAGAGGGAGTTTGGGCTTGTGGGTGCAGCTCGCTCCTGGATGGCAGGTTGGGATGCGCGGAAGGGCAAGAGTGGGGGAGTCGTTTTCCAATGGGGAGGGGATTTGCGATCGGAGGTGCAGCATTGTGGGCGGTGTCACAGGAGGGCGGGGATGGGGATTTCAGGGGGGTATGAGAAGGTTCTGGTGTCTCATCTGTCGTGGAAGACTCGCTGGTAGGAAGGGGGGACAGGCCAGGTCGCGAGTTGTGCAAGGGAGCCTTTTTTAGTGGGAGGAAGAGGAAGTCAAAAGCCTCGAGATTATCATTGTTGGCTTGTATCAGGACTGTGCCATTCGAGTAAATGGTTAAGGAGATCTTGCCATACAGCGCCTGGTGATACGGGAGAGAGGACGTCAATTTGCAGCTGTGGGATGTGATGGTGGTTTTGGAGATGTGAAGATGTGTGTTGAGGATGCTGATCCAGGTGTCAGGTCTTTCAGTGTGGAAGATGAGGTCCGTTTTGATCTGCCCTTTAGATGAGCAGTGGAAGGAGTCTACGTACTAAGAACATGGCCACCTCAAGCTCCTTTTCTCCCCTTAGTGAAAACAACATTTACAAAACTCTTCTGAGCATTAAACTCTCTAATCACTTCAGAGACCCATTGCCACCATCTGTTTTCAAAGAAATCAAGGTTGTCCTTATCCCCCTTTGGACAAAGATTGTCAACGCCTCCTTATCTCAAGACAAGATCCCAAAATGTCTAAAAGCTCAGGTTTCTCCCATTCTTAAAAAAACTGATGCGTATAAAACTTTCATTCCATCTCCAACACCCCTACGCAGGCTAACCTCCTAGAAAATCTGTTTGCACATTGAGACTTTCAATCTCTTGGATCAACATCAATCTGGTTTTAGGACCGGGCATAGTACCAAATTGGCGCTCCTTCACATCATGGATGACATCCTAAAAATGTTAGACCATAACAAATCCTGCCTACCAATTCTCCTTGATCCTTCCTCTGCATTCAACACAGTTAATCACGATAAACTCTTAGCCATTCTGGGACACAAGATGGGCCTTTCTGGTCTGATATTGCAATGGTTCGCTTCCTTGCTTCACAATAGATCCCAAAGAGTTAAGGTGAACCATACCCTATCCCGACCATCTACAGTCTCTATGGGGGTCCCACAAGGGTCTGCGCTTCCTCCCATACTCTGTAATATTTTCCTGGAACTGCTAGCGAACGCTCTAAATCCATTAATATTCTTTTTCATATGTATGCGGATGACATGCAACTTTACCTGAAAATCAACTCTTCTGAAGAACTCCTTTCACTGAATTCCTCCTTGATGATTACCCAAAACTGGCTAACTGAGAACCATCTCCTGCTCAAGACAGCCAAAACAGAATTCCTTCTCATATTCCCTGCTAAGCATGCCCCCAAGATTGACCTCTAGATGAAGCACCTCACTACCTTCAACTGCTTCCCTCTTATCATCGAATCAGCGAAATCTCTTGGAATCACCCTAGACTCGAACTTGAACATGAAGATAAATATTAGTAAGAAAGGCGCAAACCACCAAATGAGGCTTCTTAGAAACCTAAAACCATTACTTCCTCAAGAGGACTTCAAGTAGGTGGTTCAATCACTTGTCCTGCCGAGATTAGACTATGGTAGTGCAATGCTCTGTGGCCTCCCAAACATACCTTGGCCCTTGGTTGAATGCGGCTGCCAAATTGATCACTTATACAAAAAGAACTGATCACATTTCCACAGCCCTAAGATATCTAAAGTGGTTTCCCCAACGAGGCAAGAATGCAACTAAAGATTGCTTGTTTGACGCACAAAGCCCTAAACTTCAAAACTCCTGGTCACCTGGCCCAAAAACTAGAACTTTCAGGTGGGGGCAGACCATCAAGAAGAGCATATTCTCTATTTCTGAAACTTCAGACCTTTCGCAAGAAGAGAACAAGGCTCCGAGCCTTCTCTGGCTCAGCACCAAAGATCTGGAACTCGCTCCCTCCATAAATCCGCAGAATCACCTACACAGCTGCTTTCAAACATGAAGTAAAAATAATCCTAATGAACAAGTTTCTGCCTTAAATGACCATGGTTTGTTTGTTTTGTAAATGTCCTTTTTTTTTTGCCTAACAACAGTATTTCCCAGGATTCTCTACCTTACCATACCAAGTAATGTTTGTTGCGCATCCTTGTACATTTTTATTAGTTCATTATTTTATCATCTTTTACCCCCTCTACAATTTTCCCCTTTCCCTTGTTCTCCCCTTCCATTACTGTGAAGCGCTCTGATACCCCTCGGGGTCTTGTTCGTGCTATACAAAACATTTAAAATAAATAAATAAATACTAAGGAGGGAGATAACTGCTCAGAATAGCCTTAATTCACAATCAGCTTGTAGGAAACAAACTAGGGCAAACTGTCAGAGGAAGCAACAAAAGCTCTGCCTGAAAATCAAATGCCTTGTAATACAGAATTCCAAGCGTATGCAGAGGTTAATAGGCCCTAAAATGGCAGAAGGAGACAAGCTGCTGAAAAAGCTGGTGAGGTATGCTCTCAGCATTTTCATAAACCTGTATGTTTTTCACAGTTAAACCGGCATTGAAATCAGTCAAAAATACCTCACCTCGGGGAGGAGCTTGACGGGCATCCGAGATGGCCGCTTGAGCACAGCGCTCTCCGGACCCTCGCCGCTCCCGGCATTTTATCCTGGCTGAATCCTGATTTCTTGCAAGAATTCGTGTGGGGGACGTTTGGCTGATTACCCTGGCACTTTTCAGAAATCGATTTGGATCTCGTATTCCTGAGATATGGTGCTCTGAACTTTTGGGCTCCGCCCTTGAGGTGCGCCCGGGACGGGGTGCGGTTCTGTAGCCGTCCTGCAATTGAACAACAACGGCAGGAGATCTGGCCTTGTGGGTCCCCCCTTCCTAAGTTTCGGTTTCGATTCCGTTCCGACTTGGGCCACGGGTGTGGATGTCGTGTTGCGACTGAGACCTGGAGGCAGATCGGCTGTTGGGCTTTCATGTGGCCTATTTGCTGGCTTGGCGACCTCTACCCGAGTTGTGCCCCCTTTTTCATGTACTTTTGATCCTGTACTTTGAGTGTCGGGCCCGTCGAACCTGGTGGCTTGTCCTGTGACGCATCTTCAAAATGGCGGGCAGAGGGGACAGAGAGACGCGCAAGACGAAAACACCTCTGCGCGGAGCTCCAGTTCAATCAAATGTCATGGACCGTTATACCCATTCTAAGGGGTCCCCCGGAGCTGCCCTGCCCGGTTCCAGTATAGCGTCCGAACAAGTTTTGGAAGAGTCGGCGGAGCCCTCCCTACAGGATATCATGGGCGCCATCTCGGGTGTGAGGGAATCCATCGGCCTACAGTACGAGGCCTTGGCCCATAAACTTGACACCGTGGCTATTGAGGTGAATCTGATTCGTGCTGATCTCGGCAAGACGAATGAGAGGGTACAATCACTGGATATTAAATCTTCTAGCCTTACGAATGACGTCTCGGAGCTCCAAACAGAGATTGGAAATCTCCGTCGGGGGAACGACTTCATGACCCGTCGCCTGGAGGACTTTGAAAATAGGGCGCGTCGCTGCAATGTTCGCCTGGTTGGTGTACCGGAGAACCCTGAACCCCACTCGGTGGATCTCCTGGTTGAGGATCTGGTCTTGAACCATCTGGCCCCTTCTGGTCTCACAAAATTTTTCACGGTGGAACGCGCACATCGTGTTCCAGGGGGCAAAGTCAAGCCGGGAGCCCCGCCGAGACCCATTGTAGCGAAGCTTTTTCATTATAGAGACCGGGACGCTATCCTGCAGGCCTCGCGGGTGAAGGGCCCGGTGGCCTTTGAGAATGCTACGGTGAACTTTTACCCGGACTTTTCCCAACAGGTTCAGAGACAACGTATGGAGTTTCGTGGTGCCAAGAAACGTCTTCGGGATCGGGGCCTACGTTACGCCATGCTCTTTCCCACCAGACTTCGGGTCGTATACAATGAGCGTACCCTTTTCTTTGATCGGCCAGATGCTGTTAATGACTGGCTGGACTCATTGCCTGACCGTCCTCCTGAGACTGACTCCGCCGCTCACCCTGGTGGTGCCGAAGGTGGTGTGGAGATCTAACTGTTCGGCTCTTATGTCTTATTTTGAATACATTCTCAGGAGTGTTGGCCGGCGTCCCTCTACATTGTGATCATTCTGTCTTTCGTTTGTTTTTTTGTTCTTGCTGAGGTCGGGGGGAGGGTGGTACGGAGACCTTTCCTCCTCCGGGGTCTTTGTGTAGAATAGGGGTTCTTGGGCGACAGGCACACTGCAGGTTGGGGTGGCTCTTTAGCTTTTTGCAGGGGTGCAGGGTGGGGGGTGTTTCTCTTCAGTTTGGGGGAGGGGGGTTGGGAAGTTTTTTCTTTTCTGTGTGTTGTTTTCAAGGTGAGTTGCTCCTGTGTTTGCTGCTGTTTCTGATGTCTAGCTCATGGACGAGGGGTCTTGGCTCGGGCGGCTGGGATGGGGGGTAGAGGGTTGAAATTTCTTTCCTGGAACGTTAATGGCCTGGGAGATCGTATTAAGCGCAGTGTGGTCTTAAAATGTATACGACGTTTGTCACCGGACATTGTTTTCATGCAAGAAACCCATTTGATTGGTAATGTTTGTTATGCAATGAATAGATGGGGCTACCGCCTTGTGGCGCACTCGGGGTTTACCTCCGGATCTAGGGGTGTGGGCATTCTTGTTCGAACCTCCCTCCCCCTGGCGATCGATGAGGTGATTCATGATGACCGTGGGAGATATACTGTCCTGGTGGGTAGGTATGAAGGCCGCACCCTATCTCTCTTCAATGTTTATGTTCCCCCGGGTTTGCAGGCCTCTACTTTTACTGACTTGGGCCGAGTTTTGTTAGATCTCCCTGATAGTACTCTCTTTCTGGCCGGTGATTTTAATTCGGTGCTTTCCGGCCTTCACGATCGCCATCCCCCTAGAGATACCCCGCAGGCTCAGCAGTGGTTGGGTGGGTTTTTGGATACCTTTGGCCTTGTGGACTGCTGGCGACTGTTGCATCCTACTCAGCTCCAATACACCTTCCATTCTGGGGCTCATGGCAGTCTGTCTCGGCTGGATTATTTCCTGATGCCCGCAGCCCAATCGTCGGCGGTTCGTGAGATTTTACATTTGCCGAGGGGTATTTCTGATCACTCGCCGCTCTGGCTTCGTTTCGAGGTTGGGGTAGAGGCGGCGGGCCGAGTGGCTCCCATTAACCCTTGGTATCTTTCCTCCCCTGAGACTCGTACCCTCTTGCTCAAGTCCATGGATGCATATTTCCTGGAAAACGAGGGGTCGGTCTCTTCGGCTGTGTCCCTGTGGGAAGCCTTTAAAACTGTGATTCGTGGACAGGCCCTTTCCTTGATTGTTGAAGCTAAGAGGGCTGGGAGGAGGGAGGTGGTGGACCTTGAGGGGGAGATCTCTGCTTTGGAGGACGAGTTGGAATCTGGTGTCACGCCTGAGAAACTCCATGCCCTGGGTCTAAAACAGTTTGCATATAAATCTCTGGTCACTGACGCTGCAAAGGTGATGTTTCGTGAGCAGCAGGGCAGATTGTACGATGTGGGTGACAAGGCGGGCAAACTCCTAGCGTGGTTGGACAAGAAAGAAAGAGCTAATCGTGTGGTGCCCGTGATTCAGTCTGCGAGTGGTGAGAATGTGATTGATCCGACCGCCATTGTTGATCGTTTTGCGGAATATTTCCGTGTGGTATATGCTCCCGTGTCTGTGAGGGATGTTGCCGACTCCCGCCTTCTTCTGCGTGATATCACTTTGCCCTGTGTCACCGACTTGGACCGTATTGCTTTGGACTCCCCTTTTACGAATGATGAGATAGCCAATGCAGTTCGATCGCTCCGTTCGGGCAAAGCATTGGGCCCGAACGGTTTGCCTATTGAGTTGTACAAGTTACGCCCCGATAAGGTGGCGCCGTATCTCCGCGCCATGTTTCTAGAATCTCGTGAGCGGAACATACTTCCTTATGATCAGCGTCTGGCGACAATCGTCGTCATTCCCAAAGAGGGTAAACCGCGTGACCTCTGTTCCTCGTATAGGCCCATATCCCTATTAAATGTTGAACCTAAGGTGTTGGCTAAACTTTTGGCGACCCGTCTCCTTTCGGTTCTCGGGGAGTTGGTCCATCCGGATCAATCTGGCTTTATCCCGCATCGCAACACTGCTCTGAATTTACGTCGCCTCCACGGCGCGCTGGCGAGGGCGGGGCTTTTGACTGAACCGGCCATTTTGGCGTCCCTGGATGCCTCCATGGCCTTTGACACTGTGGAGTGGCCCTATTTATGGGCGACACTTGAGAAATTTGGATTCGGGTGCGAGTTTATTAGCTGGGTTAGACTGTTGTACGCGGAACCTCTGGCGCAAGTTGTAGTGAACGGTAGAGTGTCGGCCCCCTTCTCCTTGGGCAGGGGTACCCGTCAGGGTTGCCCCTTGTCCCCCCTGTTGTTTGCGCTCGCTCTTGAACCGTTGGCGGCCTGGCTCCGTTGGGAACCGTCCCTTAAAGGTATTCGTTGGGCCCCGGATTTCGAAGACCGCGTCTCGCTTTATGCGGACGACATCCTCTTGTATCTTACTTCTCCTCGCAAGTCTTTATCTGTTTTATTTGACGTTCTTGCGTCCTTTGGCGCTAACTCAGGCCTCGTCATCAACTGGTCTAAGTCCTGTGTATACGTTTTATCTGGTATCTTGCCTCCGTTGCCGAGTAGACTTCCTCTTCAGGTGGTCCGGGATGGTTTCAAATACTTGGGGGTTTTTGTTACCTTGGACCCGTCCCTTCGTTTTGATCGTAATCTCCTTCCCCCGTTGCTTAGGCTCCGTCTGGACGTTGCCCGTTGGCGCAAACTTCCCCTGTCTCCACTGGGTCGGGCGGCCCTGTTTAAGATGATGTCACTACCGCGGTTTCTCTACGCTCTCCAGAATTATTATGATCCTATCCCTAAGACCTATTTTCGGGAGATTGAGAGCCTTCAGAGGCAACTTATTTGGGATGGGCGACCGCGCATTGCTCTCGCGAAACTTTCCATCCCGTGGTACGATGGGGGCATGGCGCTCCCCGATATTAAGAGATACTACTGGGCTTCCCATCTGTCCGCTATTAATCACGCTATGTTCTCGCCGGGTCGTAATCCGGCGTTTGAGATGGATAAACTTCAGCTTCCGGGAGGTGACTTTAACAGAGTGCTCTATTCTCGCTCCGCTGGGCGCCATCTTGTGGGACCTACTTTGACTGCTTTGACGGTGTGGCGTGCTGCGAATGTGAGCCTGGGCTGGGAGGATCGCTTGACGTTGGCGACGCCGCTTTATGCTTCAGAACGTCTGGGCGGTCTTTGGTCTTCCAAGGGCTTTGACCGTTGGGACTTGATTGGGATCTCTAAAGTGGGGGATGTCTACTCTAAGGGTTCTGTGCGCCCGTTTCTGGCCCTCCAGGCTGACTACGGCCTGAGTAGTCGGGAATTCTTTCGTTATTTACAGATCAGGCACGCTTTGGTTTCGGTGTTTGCTCCTGGTGAGATTCCGCCTGACTCTTCCCCACTTGAAGACCGTATCCTTGACGAACATCTTCCTGATAGCACTATCTCCCTGATCTATAAAAAGTTGATTAACAATCGGACTGACTTATTGGCCCGACTTCGGGAACAGTGGATGGGAGATGGGTTGGAACTTGATGATGAGGATTGGCAATCGGCCCTCTCCTCTCCGAAGGAGGTGGCTATACCGGCTCGACTCCGTCTGGTCCAATTGAAGATCCTTCATCGGGTGTACGTGACGGGACCGCGACTGATGGTGATGGGCTTTTCCTCCGATGGACTGTGTAAGCGTGGATGTGGTTTGCGTGCTACTTTCCTGCATATTCTTTGGGAGTGCCCGATGGTGGCTGCTTATTGGGTGGCTGTGCTTGATCTGATGACTGTGGTGACAGGGATATCCTTGCGTCCGGAACCTCGTCGCTGTCTTTTGAATGTTTGGGAGCCCACGGACTATTCGGTGGCACAGACTAGATGGGCCACCCTGGGCTATATGATTGCGAAGCGAGATATTGCGCAACTCTGGGGGGCCTCCAGGCCCCCTGTCCTCTCGCAATGGGAGGATAACATGGATTGGTCCATGTTCCGTGAGAAAACTGTCTATGTGGCCAGGGGCAGACCCAGGGCATGGGTGAAGGTGTGGGGTCAATGGAACGAATACCGTGGCGACATTTGTACTCCTCCCCTTGTGGACACTATCGAGATTACCCTGTCTCCTTAGGCTAGCGTTCCCGGAATCTTCATATAGGGACTGAGCTGGTATCTCCGGCTCTCCCCCCCTTCTTCTTCCTGATCTCTGCGCCCCTCCCCCCCCCCCCCCCCTCCGAACTCCTTAGTGCTTGGAATATTGCTACTGCACTTCCGTTGCTGTCCCCCCCTTGCGTCCCTTGGGCTGACCTTCAGTGATACACTATCGCCTTTTTGTATGTCTGTTTTTTCATATATATCAAACCTGTTTTTGTCCTGTATATAATGTGGAGTATTGCATTGTTGATTGACGGTTACCTCTGCGGGCATATATGATATGTGTCTACTCCTTTTTAGCGGCTGGCCCGTGTGGTTGTAGGCCCATCCTTGTACCTTCTTGCTTGCTCAAATAAAGGTTTTTAAAATAAAAAAAAAAAAAATAAATAAAATCCCTCACCACTATGAAAAAAGAATTTAAAATGTCCAGGAACTACTTTTTGAAGTTGTTCAACAGCGCAGGGATGATAGATCTCCGCCGCGCACCTCAATTAAGAAAATAGGAGTGAAGACCGCTGATTCAGAGTAAACATGACAAGGGGGAAAAACCATGTCAAATACAGCTTTAAAAAAAAAACAACTAGGAAAATACCTTCATCACCCAAGTTTGCGTATTAAATCCTCCATCTCATGGTCTGGAAATAAATATAATGCTGCCCTGAGCATAATGTAGTCTCCGACCCAGCGCGGAGATTCACAAGTCTGTGGCCTGTGGGTGGTTCGGCCACACACCCCTGGGGATTCATTCTTAACCTCTTAAGAGTAAAACTGTTGCTTCTGACATACGAGTAATAGATAGTGGACTTTGTGAATCAACTCTACATCTTTTTTTGAAGAACGAATAAAGAACATATCTCAAAAGATAATAAGTATAGCTAGTTGCCATGCCCAGTGGGTTAAACCACTTCTTGCAGGGATCTGTTCTTGGTCTACTAGTTACTGCTTTGAACTACAGTCAAGTGGCCTGCTTTGTACCCTTCAAGGATCAATACAATGAGCACCATTGGTGTATGTAGCTAGCTCCTGTTTCTTTACTGTTCTATGATGTCACAAATTAGAAGAAACTAGTGCCATGTTAACATGCTTTGAGAAAGCCAATAGGTTACGAATTCTTTCAGTTCACGTATGCATGCAAATAAAAAATATACGCCACCTTCTCGACACTCGTGCCGGACTGCACGGCTTTTAAGGCTCGTTGGGGCATTGTCGTCACTTAGAATACTTTTCATCTGGTTGATCTACCATACCACGAGCCCTTCGAATTACTAATATTTATATTACTTCACACTGATACTATAGAGATTTCTGCTTCATTATAGAATTATTTTGTTACGAATAGCCCTGAGGAAGTCTGTGGTCTATACCACTAAAGACGAAACACGTGTTAGCGGCTAGGAATGTGTATGAAGAACTACTATACAATAAATGAAGATAAGAAGACCATCTCGAACGTGATTTATTAAGGACTTTACTTATTGTTGCTGCGAGCTCAGTATATATTTGTGTGTTTTTTAACGAATATACGTAGCCTAATTGCTTGTATGCGTTATTAATGTCAGATAGAGCAACATATCAAACAGGAGCACCTGCACAGAGACCACCTGACATGCACCCATCCCCATAGACAGAAAGATGTTATGAAATGTTGGTTGTATGTATAGTGCTTTACTCTAAGACCTTATCAAAGCGCTAGATGTCAAGATAATGGAAAGGATAGAAGAAGAGAGAGCAAAATGACAAAAGAGTCTTGTGAATCGAATAATCCCAAAATGGAATGGCCATGACATTAGATATCGGGGAGCAGATTTACAAGCCCCTTGCATCATTTTTGCGGCGCTGTTGCGTCACCTTTTGTGACGCAGCGGCTGTGTAAAAATGTGGCCCTTGTACAACATGACATATATAGGGAGATGTGTCACATTGTAAAGCCCTGCGTGTTATTATACCTGCGTCAGGTATAATGTATGGAGGGTGGGCTTTCCCACGCAAAAAGAAACCTGGAAGTAGTGACGCAGTGAACTCTACAAGATTGCACTGCACCACTTCTAGGACACCACTGCGTCAAAACCTTACGCCTGCTTGGAGCAGGCGTAAGGAGTGACGTAGCACAATGAGAATAGGCCTCCCCATGCATTTCTGGAGTTGCGTGGTGCTTGCGACACGACTCCAGCAATGCGTGACTTTTGTGCCAACAGATACGTCAGAATTTTTTACGCATCTTTCAGTCCTTGCACCATGGTGCACTGTATTGTAAGTATGGAGCATCCATGGTGACACAAGGGTTTCTCAGGGTGGCGCAGGGAAAGTGGCGCATCTCTACAGTTGCGTCACCTGTTCATTAGGAGGGATACTGAGAAAGAAGATCAGTTTCATGCGAGGAATAGAGGGATCAGTAGAGGTTGTGTTGTGTAAATTAAAGGTGATCAGGTCAAGCGGTGTGAAGAAGCATGGCCTGACAGACAGGGGTGTAGCTTCAGAGGGGTGTTTGCAGTGTGACACCTCCCAAATAAATCCATGTGGTGTGATACCTCCCAAATAAATCCAATCTTGGCTTGGTAATTGGGTTTGGAGGTCCTGAGTCAGGTCTACTGTGCCTGTGTTGGTTTCTCTCATGGGCCAATTGAATAAAAATTCAATTTCAAATTACACTCCTATAATTGGGATGGCACGGGATAGAGATAAATTCATCTCATGTAAAACTTCCATTATAAATGGCTCCAAATGAGACGCGCGAGCGCGTCAAAACAAGATGGTCGCCATTGTCGGAGCTCCGTGAATTTACGGGCCCGTTTGTCCCTACAACGACGAATTTTGTGTCAGAAAGTCGGCGCAATTGACAGCGCTTACCTCCTGCAGTGGCTTTTCTTCTCTGCGGCGATTTTTAAGCAGTTGTGTTCAGCGGAAGCCTACTTTCTTGCCTCCTGGTTCCTGCTCCCAGCCTCTCCCAAAGGTATTGACTGCTCTGAGTGCTCAGGGGGGGGTGTGTGCCCTTAGGAAAGGGCCTGGCTTGGGCCTAGGCACGCCCACAGTCCAACATTGCTGCTGCACCAGTAGTTTTATTGAGTTTTTCACTGCTTTTTTCGCTTTTCACTTCATTTTTATTACATTGGAGTGTTATATTCCACAGTTGTGGTTTTATTCACAGCCACTTGTGTATTTTTCACCTCGGAATGGAGACTAAAACTCCAGTTAACAATAAGAGAAGACAGCAAGTGTCTCTCCTCCTCCAGTCAAGTCCAAGGCGGTGGAGTAATCCGAACCTTCTCTCTCCTTAATTTTAGAAGAAATTCAGGCATTACGTTTAAGTACCGACACTATTGCTTCAGAAGTAAAAAGTGTGTGCAAAGATATGGCTTCCTTATCAATGAAAACTTCTGATAACTCCATCAAAATTCAAGATAATAACAGTAAAGTGGACGCTTTTACTCCTTTGGTGGCTAAAATACTTCCTATGCATACTCACCTTTTGGAAATGGAAAATAGAAATAGGCAGTACAACCTTCGCATTTTTTATTTGCCTCAAGAAGTTGAGGGTTCTAATTGTCGCTTATATCTGGAATCTCTGCTTCCTGGTCTTTTGAATATCAAGTTTCCAGAAAAATTTGAAGTGGATAAAGCTCACAGAATCCCTTCTCATCGTAATCCTCGGCATTCTAAACCTAGGCAAATGCTATTCAAAGTACTGCGTCATCACCATCTTGTCCTAATAAGGAAAGCTGCTAGAGAAATCCCTCACTAATGGTGAATGGTAACACAATTTTTATTCACCAAGACTTTGCTAAAGAAACGGTTGCTTTACGTAAAGAGTTCTCTGCTTGTCGTCCACAACTCAGAAGCCTCGGTTTCAAATATGGACTATTTGATCCTTCTACGATGCGCATTTGGAAAGACAACTTCTCCAAATCCTTTCAACGTCCTGAAGAATTGAGGCAATTTCTTGATCAGCAAATTCCACCATAAATGGATACTCATGACCCTAACACTTGACTCCTTCTATTCAGAAATTAAATGACACATATTTGACTAATCCTCTATTTGCGGGCTTCAACGGTTCTGGCCATGCTTGTATAACATGTGTGCGTTTCTATGTTTCTATTTATGTATCTTGTTTGTTCCTAACTCCCTATTTTCTTTTCCTCCTGTTCTATTCTTTTCTATAGAGTTACTATTTTAATCTATATTTCACTTATGCTTCTCTTCACCTCTTCTTGTATCAGTACCGTATTTCTTTTTCTTTCTTTTCCTACTCACAATGGCTAATGTTCACAATATAAAAGTTGTTTCTCTTAATGTTAAAGGTTTGCTTCACCCAGTCAAACGTACCAAAATTTTGGATTACTTAGGTAGTTATAAAGCTGATATCTGTTTTGTTCAAGAGACTCATATTGATGATAAAATATTGCATTATATGAAAAAAGGTGGGTTGATACTATTATTTCTTCTCCTGCGAATGGAAAGAAAAATGGGGTTGCCATTTTTTTTGCAAAAAGATTACATTGTCAAGTTTTAAATACAATTTCAGATTCTGAGGGCAGGTATATAATAGCTAAGATTAAAATTCATGACTCTACGTTATTTTTGCTTAATGTTTATGGCCCCACGGCAGATGATCCCGCTTTGTGGTCTAATATCACTACTGAAGTTTTAAAACTGGGTAAAGTTCCACTGATTGTTGGAGGTGAATTTAATGTTATTGCGGATCCCCTGTTGGATAGAATATCTGCAACCAGATTTCGTCCTCATAAGGTGTTTCATGCCTTTAAATCTTTTATTCAAACTACCAAATTAGCGGATATTTGGCACCTACACTACCCTACTGAAAAATGTTATACCTTTTTCTCCAACCCCCATAATTCCCATTCCAGAATTGATTATTTTTTAATTTCTCCATCTCTTATTCAAGCGGCAACTACTCCAGTCATTGGTACTATAGATATCTCAGATCGCGCTTTAATTTCTTTTATTCTGAATATCTCCTCCACTTTTACTAAACAAACCAGATGGCGCATGAATTCTGGTATTGCTCTCAATGATCATAATAAGCCTAAATTATTACAAGCTATCCAGGAATATTTTTTGTTCAATCCAAAAATTTTTACTACTATAGTTATTAGATGGGATGCATTTAAAGCTTATATTAGAGGTACCACAATCTATATTATGGCTCATGAGAATAAAATGTTTAACACTAATATTAAAAACTTTGAGAAACAAATAGCACAGTATGAGCGATTATTTATTACATCTAATAATCCCCAATATAAAATTAAATTACAACAACTTAGATATGAATTTAATTCTATACTCAGTAAAAGAGCTGGAGTCCAACTTGCGAAATCAACTGCTAGATTCCATTTTAATTCTAATAGGTCTGGGAAACTTCTTGCTAAATATTTACGCATTAAAAGAGATAAAACGCAGATTACTTCTATTCGTAGCCCTCAAGGCAAGATTGCGTTGTCCCACAGTGATATTGATAAAGAATTTCTAGATTTGTATTCAAATCTATACAACAAACCAGATACTTGTGATGATTCTTTAATTGATACCTTTTTAAACACTTGTGATTTACCCCAACTTTCTCCTTCAGATAGACTTGGCTTAGAATCGCCCATCACCAATGAAGAAATTTTGAACGCCATTAAATCACTTCAGAAAAATAAATCTCCATGCCCTGACGGTATCCCTGCTGAATTTTATAAAGAATTCCAAACTCATCTTTTGCCTTATTTATTTAAACTTTTTTCATTTTTTGGCTCTTCTGGAACCATTTCAGGCTCTTTTGCTGATGCTTTAATTATTGTTCTCCCCAAGCCTGATAAAGACCCTACCCTGGTTTCTAATTATCGTCCTATATCCTTAATAAATCAATATTCCAAAATCCTTGCCTCTAGATTAGCTCCTATTCTTCATTCTATTATTCACCCTGTTCAATCAGGATTCATGAAATATAGATATTCCGCTAATAACACAAGAATGCTACTCCATGTTATTGAACAGAGTTTAACCCTTTCTGTTCCCGCAGGGGTAATGGCTTTAGATGCTGAAAAAGCTTTTGACAAAATCCACTGGCAATTTTTATTTAAAACTTTACTATCATTTCATTTTGGTCCCTCTTTTATTCGTATGATATCTGCCTTATATTTTGCTCCCACTGCTCGCTTATTTATCAGTGGCCAAATCTCTACTAAATGTTCCCTTTTTAGAGGAACTCGACAGGGTTGTCCCCTTTCTCCACTTCTATTTTTGTTGGGAATTGAACCTTTCCTTAACTATATACGTCATTTTCCAGATATTCAAGGTATTACAATAAAAAATGTTACTATTAAAACCTTAGCCTATGCAGACGATGTGTTATTGTTTATAAGTAATCCAATTTCCTCTGTCCCGTTTTTATTAGACATCATTACCAACTATTCTGTAGTCTCGGGTTATAAACTTAATGTTAGTAAAACTGAATTTTTCCCTTTAAATATTCTTTGTACCTCTGATATGTTACATGTGACAGATATTATTTGGCAAAAAAACAAACTGAAATATTTGGGTATTTTATTTTCATCATCCTTACCATCTACGTTAAAATTAAATAGTGATTTTATATTTGATTATGTCAAAAATAAAACTTCCAGATGGTCTTCCCTTCATCTCACTTGGTGGGGGAGAATGGAATCTATAAAAATGAACATTGCTCCTAAAATTTTCTACTTCCTTGCTATGATCCCCACTCAATTTCCACTAAAATTCTACAAAGATATTGATAAATTATTATCTAAATTTCTCTGGAACAACAAGCCTCCTCGAATTGCTTACAAAAAATTGAAAATGCTGAAATCTCGTGCTGGATTTGGCCTTCCTGACATTTTCCTTTATCTCAAAGCATTCATATTGAAACTAAGTTCCTTATGGTTTACTGCCTCCCCTGTAGTTAAACCTCCTATTTGGTTTGATATAGAGAAATCACTTATTGCTCCTTTTCCACTACCCTCCTTTCTTACAATGTCTCATAAATCTACTGTTGTACACCACTCATCCATAATTAAATCTTCTAGATTAATATTTAATGATTTAGATTCTAACTTTGCTTCTCCCTTAGGTTCTACCTTAGATTTATCATTATGGCATAGTGCTATTATTAAATTGAATAGAAATTTGAAATTCTGGAGTTCATGGATTAAGGCAGGCATATTCTATCTTAAAGATATATTTTGTGATGATGCTTTTATTCCTTTTGACACATTACAATCAAATTTCAAGTTACCTGATACCAAGTTACCTGATACGGATTTAGGTAAATATCAATTTCTATGCAACTCAATTTTAGACTCATTTCCAAATGGTATTCCCTCTACAATTGCAAATGATTTGCTAATTTATCTTCATGCTCTAAATCTTCAAATAATGTTTCTATTCTATATAAGAAATTTGCTGTTTCCATTGGTTCCAATATTAATATGATTTCATCGTTTTGGAACACTGAACTTTCCATTTCTATATCTGATGACTCTTGGAAAGTTGTTTGGCTCAATAGCATTTCTGGTTGGTTACCAGTGTCCCTTTATAAGACAAATGCATATATTTTGTTTAACTCCTTATGGACGCCACTGCGTTTGCATCGTGCTAAATTACTTCCATTAGATCCTTACGTCACATGTTATTTGATTGTTCTATAATTTCAAAATTTTGGTCTGAAGTTCGGGACGTTATATTGAAAATATTGCCTATTCAAGATGTTCTTTCTTATAAATTGTTAATCTGTAAATCTGTTGTACTTATACATCCTGGACATCGTGGACCAGGGTCAACGGACTCGATAATTCTCGCCTCGGTGCCTACTCTAACCAGGGATCACACTCGGCAACTCTGGGCATTAGCTTGCCTCATCTCTACAACGGCCCCCCACATTCGCCGGGGATGCCTGGTTTCACCTTGGAGATACCCAGTAGGGACCATCTCACAAGGATAGCCAGGACGGGTTCCCCAGCGTCTACAGCGCCACGACGCCTCAGGGCAGCAGTGCCCTTTACAAGACACATAGATACATACATACATACATACATCCTCTTAGTGACCCTGAAGCAAAGTTGTTTAATTTCTTAATTTCAGCTGCTTTAAAATCAATCACTTTTTGTTGGAAAGATGCTTCTTCTCTTTCTGTCCATGCTTGGTGGTCGTGGATTATCTTTACAAGAAGAGGTGCTCAATTATCATTACATGGAATTAATCATAATTTGCTTTCTTATCATTCCTTCTGGTCACCTATAGATTCATATTTATTCATTTAATACTGTTTACTATTATTGTTTTATCTTCACAATATTTGCATACTCAATATTTATATGTTAATAGTCACTCTATGTTTCTTATAAGGTGATTAATTATGTACCCTCCCTATCTCCCCTTCCCTTCTCATGCCCGTGATTTTGTTTCCCCCTTGATTGACTAGTTCTTTGTTATAATTGCTTGATTTATTGTAATTTGTTAAGAATTTGTATTACTCCAATACTTAGATCTTTATTGCAAATTTATGTATTTTTGTATTGTCTATCTATGTTACTTTTTCGAAAATTCAATAAAATGATTCTGAACTAAAAAAATGAATGGCTCTAAATATATAGCTCCAAAGACACATACTCAAATTCCCTGTAATTGATCATGTGTTCGAGGCCTGTGAAGGCTGAAACGTGTCATGGCGGACAGCTAAAAATAAAGAAAATTTGCACAAAGAAAGTGGAGTTCGTTTCTGTGTGTTCCGTGTGTCAAGGGAATAATAAAGACAAGGATTTCGAAGCGATTTACATATCGCTTCAAAACCCTTGTCTTGTTCCGTGTGTCAAGGGAACAATAAAGATGGAAAACATATTTTACTGTGAGAAACATACTCGTAGTATTTATGATGTTGCAGATTTGTGCTTCTGCTTTCACAAGAGCTAGATGTTTTTGTCATCTGCAACCTCTTAATTAGTTCTTTTTAATTATCTTACGGTGCCCAGTTATAAGGATATATTTACATAGTTTGTTGACTATTGCCTGCCAAAGGAGTATATTACTAATAACAATTGGAGAGACCGTCTTTGAAAGCTAAGATATTTTAACCACACATTGATGTGAGTCATGCAGCTATCACAAGAAACGCTGCTTCAAAGTGCTGCCTGTACAAAAGAACTTTGTTTCTGTGGTGTTAACGTCTGCGAATGAAAACAATAGATCCTTCATTAACCCTTACAGAGAGAAATTCCAATACTGAGCTATGATGCTTGTACACATCTTTCTCTTAACCACTTCTAGTTGTATATTGTATGCAGTCATTTACATGAATGGCGCAAGCCTTAGGGTGTTGAAGCTAAAAGCAGAACTGGTTTCGATGTAAAACAAATTAAAAAAACATTTTCAGTTATCAAGCAATCTTGATTCTTGCCCTATGGCTCTTGAAGTAATCTCTCTCTTAACTAATTGCAAATCAGTTCTAGGCACCAGTCTCCAGAACATCCCTTCTTCTTTTATATTGTATGCCTTCATTTGCTATAAATGGCACACACATTCATCTAATCGAACCCAATAAAAATAGTAATCTAAGTTGTATTCCCCTTTATTAAGGATGCTCTTAGCTGTTGATTGCCCAATCTGTTATTCAACTTCCTTCCACAATGATGGAAAAATACATTTCATAGCCATTAATGCAAGCACACAGACACACCAACTGTACCTTTTGCTGTATGAGTGAACAATCAAACTTAGGTAGAATTAGAATTCAGGTATAGAACAGTAGTTAATGCTCCACCTAATATTTATCTGCGGCTTACTGCAAAAGTCTCTCCCCTTGTAGTGCGTCAAATCTTTTCATATTTATTAAAGCATTGTTTGTGTGAAGTACGATGCGAAGAATTGGCGGGCGGCCCAAACCTAATGTCCCCTCAAGGTCCTCTCAAAGAACCACGATTGAGGTTTTTTTGTCATGGAAGGCTAAAGCAGAGAGGCATCGCCCCATTGGGACACAGCAGTGAAATAAAGAAAACATAAAATGATAATAACTCAACATTAGTATAATTTTATGTTTTCCTGCTACGGCAACTTTGAGGGCAGGCGGGGCTGGTCTGCTCACACAGGAGCAGGGGCAGGGGGAGAGGTAGTTTGCCCACTCTAAGTGAGCATGAATGTTTGGCTGGCTGTCTCGGCCGTCTAACAGTCATGCGCACTTTGCATGTTCTCCACCCAGGCTACATTACAGCCCAGGTGGAGAACGTGCCTCCCAATGCCTGTCTCAGCACAAAATCACAACCATGCATTGCAGGATTGTGATTGGCTATAGGGAGCCTGGTGCTTCCTGATCTGGCCAGGAGAGACAACGAGGAATGACAGAGGTGAGACATGGCAATCAGGTATGTTTTAATATTTTTAAATTTTACACCCCCTCACCTCCCACTTCCACACCCCAATCTCCAATCAGTGCCAGCCACCACTGGGCTGGGGTAAAATCAAAGGAGTCTGAGTTGGCAGAAAGAGGGCTACTGCTAACTAGGGATGGTTCTCCCATTACCTCGCCCTGTGTTTCTAGTCTCCCCAGTTCCATTACATTTCTGGAGACTTGTGGCACGTCTGAAACCAGTCTTCCGGAGGGTGACCAGGATGGAACCTCAGAGGTCTGAGCCCCGCTGCTGAGAGTGGGTGCCTCCGCGAGACATACTCTTGGGGAAGATACTCAGACAAGCCCTAGGTGTAAGCATAGGAGACCTGTGGCTCCCTCAAAGTAGAAAAGCATTTCAGTTAATGTGGGCACGCAGACAGAATCAGTGTCACGTCTTTCGTAGCATATAGGTCAGGCTGATCACCCGCCAGAGGCTTAGCTGCATGAGCTCAAATGTATCCTGAACACCAAACTAGACCCAATAATGTCAAGATTAGCATTGATTGAGTACCGAGCATCTCAGACCCTGGACCACTTGTAAATTTCTGTAGCCACACAACTGTGTCAGAGCTCCCTACCCTGTGTGGCACCAAATAACACCAGCCCAGCCTTGCCACAGAGATCATCAGTGCAGACCAATGAACAGTTCCCTTACCCCAAGCTCTTCAGCCAATTATGGTTTTAACAGATACTTCTTCTACCCCTGGCCCTTTAGCACCCATGGTTGGAACCTGCCGCGCCGTGGCAATACGTCCTCCATCTTGAAAGGCAGGGGTGGTGATCAACTTGCCCACGGAAGTGACTCCGTATGTGGCAGTACTAGGGAATGTTCCCCCACAGAATAACTCAACACCTCCATCCTTTTTGGAGCTAAAAAATACAGTGGTACACTGCTTTGACCTGCATTTTGATTTGGGCATAGAGATTTATGGTTCAATTAATATGGAGGTTAAGCTGTTTGGGTTCTGATGTCAAGAGATGGGCGGGGGACTGTTGTGTGGCTAATTTAAAAAACCTACCATCCCTGCACTTGTTCTGACTATCCTCGACTCAGACCTCAGTCCTCCAGACCAACCAATAGTCAGGCCCTCCCACTTGGCTTTTTTACAAGCCAGAAGTGGTTTGTCACCCTCCTTGGAACCCGGGGGCATATTAGCAAGGGCCATATCGCCGCTTTAGCGGCACTTTTTGACGCTAAAGCGGCGATATTTTTATTGCCCTATTAACAAGCTGTCGCTAACAGCAGTTAGCAACAGCTTTTAGGCGATAGCGACCGGTTTGGGGCCCGCTTCACATGTCAGCAATATTTATAGCTAATGACATGCAAAGTGGGCGTACCCAAACTGTTAGCGACTGAAAGCAGTCGCTAACAAGCTATCGCCTATTAGCAAGGCAGGCATAGTGATAAAAAAATTGCGCTAAGCGCGATTATATCTATCAACTAACGCCTGCTAAAAACATGACTTACCTGTTTATCCAATGGGAGGTGGATTCTCAGGTTAAGTCCCCATTGGCGTTAATGCGTGAATATCGCTGGATTTCCAGCGATATTGACGCATTTCGCCACTGTCGCTGGATATTTTAGCACAATGGAGAAAAATGTTGCTAATAGCAGGTTTTCTCCGCTAACATACCCAGAGATAGGCAGCGATAAAAAAAATGCACTAAGCGCATTTAGCGATAAATATCGCTATTTCATGCTGATATGGCCTCCGGTTCAGGAGGGGCCCGTTCCTTGTGGCAGTTCTATATTACTGAAATCCTTGAATTTCATTCAAGCTCGCCCGGTGTTTATGTAGTTGCAGCTCCTAATAAATGAACATGTTTTATTTGCTGTCTCACGTTTTCTACATGCTGCTCTGAGATCAAAGTGCTCCAGACCTTGTTGCTGCTATGGGGGGGATTTTTTAAATGTAATTCTATTATCAATACTATCTTTTTGTCACTTTTTATGGCTTTTACAACATTGAATGTATATTTTAAATGTTATTATTGTGATTTTATGCCCTTTTTTATGGCTGTATTTACAACCGAATAAAGATTTATATGATGAATGGGCCCTTTTCAACTTTTATTTGGGAATTTTTATTAGAGAATTGGGCCTTTACACAGTGCTCTCCTTTCGGTCCAATTTCTGGCCCATACTGCAACTAATGCCCCCCTCCCCTCCCCTCTGCAATTTGCATAAGGCGCTTGCCAGGATACACTCATTTGCATACACACTTGCACATGGACAGACATTCACACACATGCTCTCTCTCTGTCCTAGTTCACCTCCCCTTCCTCACTTACTTCCAGAGCAACAGATGTGAGTCCAGGCTCCTTTAATCTCCTCATCTGCCAATTAGTTCCTTCCTCCTTTAGAGCATGTGGTGGCGTAAGCATGTGGTGAGATGAGTGAGCAGCGGGATCAGCAAAAGCAGCCACGCAGTGTCATGCCTCAGCAGCTTTAAGAAGTGGGAAGCTTTTTTTTTAAGCTCACACCACTTTGTAGTGCATCCATAACTCCAAATGCTATAGTAGATATTTACAAAAGTCACTAAAGGGGAGATTTGTGCTGCCTTGCATGCAGCCGCGGTCGGTAGTGGGAGTACCTGCTGGGCGGTGACGTGGGGAGGGGGAGGGTCAGGGTGGGGGGGGGGTAGTAATCTATGAATTACGGAGCTTTACAGGTAAGTAAACATAAATAAATAAAACAAATTTTGTTGCGCGCACTGCATCCCCAAATGAGATGCAGTGCGCGCAACAAAATTTGTTTTATTTATTTATTTATATGTTTACTTACCTGTAAAGCTCCGTAATCCATAGATTACTATCCCCCGCCCTGCCCCTCCCCCTCCCCCCGTCCCCGCCCGGCCGGTACTCCCACTACCGACTGCGGCTGCTTGCGTGGCTTGTTAATAAAATGTAGCGCAGCACAGCAGCTTGCGCTGCATTGTGTTACATTTCATTCTGAGATGCGTTCCATGGGAGAAAAATGGGCGTTGCCCGCATCCACCGATGGATTTCACCCAATTCCAGATTTACAAAGATTTGTAAACCCGCGGTTGTGTGACATCGCTAAGCTCCCAAAGGGACGTTGTAATGAGGAGAAAAATCTTTTTTCTCTTTGTTATTTCCTCCTTCTAAGTGTGCCGCAATCTGCAACACATGTAGAAGGAAAAAAGTACCCTTGTTTTTGTGCAGGAAAGTATGTCTTTCTGCAAAAAACAATTCTTCTTGTAACGCAGGCACCCTTTCACTGTGGTGCAAGGGTGCCTGCGTTGGCGCTAGGCTGACTGAAGTGCACAAGTGCTGTACGAGAGCAGTGTGACATATCTGAGTAGATATTGCTTTCTTAGTAGATACAGCACACTTCTGCTCTCTCCCTTTCACGCAGCACTGCACAGCTAGTTGCCTTGCTACACTGCGTTGCATGAAAGGTTAGTAAACCTGGCCCTCAAAGTCAAATAACATTTCAGAATTAAATGTAAAGCACAATAGGTTTCACAATAAAGGCTGACAAGTATTAAAATGAAAACCCTGAATGTTTATTGAAAGTTGAAAGGCTTTACAGAAGCAAATTCAACGGCGAGGAGACAATCAATCAGTCATTTGTCACATAAAGCATGAAGCTCAGAATAAAATGCAAATAATGAAATAGCAGTACAGAATATAATACAGCTCATAAATCAGAGATCAGATGGGCAGTGTCACCTTCTAAGGATCAGGGAAGAATGAAACCAGCACCCTCTGGATAAGTACTATTTTATAGAGTGAAATACAGTAATGTTCATACATTTGGTGTGAATGTGCAAATGCTCAGAAATCCCATCCAATCGTGTTAAAGAAAGACCGATAGTCATATTTGTCAGCAATGTCCCTCAGATGCATATAATGTGTTTCCCATCTCAAGTGCTCCAGTGGCACCTAATAGTTCGCACAAATGTTGTTACTGTCAATGGTACATTCTCATGAGAATTACATTGTGATAAAAAAGTGGGACCTGGAAAAAGCATTCACTTTTCCAACACAGCATGAGAATGAAGCTTGAGAACGAAGCATCATGTTGTACATGAGAGAATGACATCATGTTCAAACCATTGCCTACAAACAGCTCTTTCATACGCGGAATGTGCAGTGTGAAAAGGACAGCAAAATGACTGTGTGCAAGAATAAGCGGCCAACAGGCAGCAACTATTTCTAAATTGAGGCCTGCATTATCAATGTTAAAATGAAGATGGTTGCAAAGCAAAATATCTTGAATTAACTGTGCATTATTTACATTGATTTAATACCATTGTGCGTTTTCATTTAACCGCTATACCAGACATCACTGGTGAGGTGGGTTACTGACAGGTCAAGGATTAGGGGGCAATTAAGCTTATTAGAGAATAGCAAAGGCTGGCAGAGGTAAGGGGAAGGAGGCACCCAGAAAGAAATGGTTGCTGATAGTTCTAGAGGATAGGAAAGGATCTGGAAGGCTAGGCTCCACACGTTTCATGGCTGAGACAAAGCTCTGTTCCCTTTATAATCCAGGAAATAATTGCTGCTTTTGGCCCTTGCCCGCAGGACATCCACCCTCACAAGCCCAGTGCTCCTGCTCTTTTACTACTAAACTCAGCAGCGAAGAGCTGCACATCAGGCTATCAGTCTCCTCCTCCAAGGCTGATGGGGTACCACTAGGGCTGGACTGAGACCTTAAACCAGCCCTGGCAATTAAGTCGGACCGGCCTTGGGGAGGGCGGGTAGGGGGGTACGGGCTCGTGGGAAACACTACTTCTGCTTTTGTTACAGGGGGCCGGCCCCCAGTAACAGAAATGACTCCCACCGCTCCAAAACCAGCCTTCCGGCCCACCTGGAAAATGCCCAGTGTTCGCTATGGCTAATCCGGCCCTGGGCACCATCTGAAACACCGGTAAGGCAGCCCCTTGAGAGTTGGGACCACAAAAGATCTGAAGTGCAATCACACCCTGGATGTAAAAATGCAATTTTAATTAACTGATATTTCATACATGTTCTTCAATATAACAGACATTGTAGTAAGCCCCTCTGAACGAACTATTATAAAAGCCTTTGGGTGGAGGACAAAATGATGCAGCACCACAAGAGTGCCCTCGCAAACCTCAGTAAATGACCCATGAAATGCCAAAAGTACAGCTCTTTAGGAATGCAAGGAAATTGCTATGTGAATTATCCAAAAAACAAAGGGGCATATTACCAAGCAATAGCGATAATTATCGCTATTGCTTGGTTAGAGAGAAAATGTTACCGCTACGCTGCGGCGATTTTTACCGCAGATAAACCTTGGTATTACCAAGGTTTATCGCAAATGCGATAAAAAACAGCCGCAATGCATGAATATCGCTGAAAAGTCAGCGATATTCATGCATTATCGAGCTAATGCTCTTAGCCATGTTATCCACCTCCCATTGGATAACATGGCTAAGAACTGCTCAGGGGCAGGTGTTAGCTTTTGGAGATATTCGCGCTTAGCGCGAATATCTCCAAAAGTTGGTAATAGGAGATAGCGATGTTAGCGACTGTTTCCAGTCGCTAACATCTTGGCACGCCCACTTTGCATGTCATTAGTGATAAATATCACTGACATGCAAAGTGGGGCCCAAGATGGTCGCTATCTCCTACTAGCTGTCGCTAACTGGTGTTAGCGACAGCTAGGTAATAGGGAGATAATTTTATCTCCGCTTTCTTGGCTTTTAAAGTAAAAAAAGCGGAGATAAACCCCTTGATAATATGCCCCAAAATAACTAATACAATTAAGAAAGGGCATAATGATTTAAGTGCTCACTGTAGAGTGTATCATATTTTATTCGGTGATTTTGTTAAAAGAAAATTCCATCAATACACCTAGATTCTGCACCCCCTGTCACCCTATCATCCTAGGTGTAGGTATGATAATGGAGACTAATAACAGAATCTAACAATAATCTCATGTGATGCTGGCTGAATATCCAAATAATATTATGCATCTATTACACGAATACAAGTACAACTACAACTATGCCTCTTAGAAATGTAGTATCTCACTTAAATTTTTTATGTGAAATGTGAATTTTTGATAATGAAGCAGATGATCGAATTATGGATGCCGTTCACACATGGTGGCAAACTCATTTTAGCACCTGTGGGACACCCAACTAAATTAGATGGATTAAAGGATCTGGAACTCTCTCCCCCCCTGAAGGCAGGGTGATCCCTTCCTCTGCCCTCTTCAAATCAGAAGTTAAAGAGCTCTTTATGAAGAAATATCTGCCTCAGTCTTCCTTCCCCACTTAACTCTTGAGAATGTTGGACAGACTAACTGTATGTACCTGTCGATATGCTTATTATTTGTGTTTCCATGTACCCGTCCTACTGCATAATCTGTAGAGCGCTCTGATACCCTCAGGGGTCATGTTCGCGCTATATAAAACGTTCAAAATAAATAAATAACGGAATGCCTAGGCAAGGCATGTCTATTTATGATGCTCAAAAGATGTTATAAAGAAGATATCCTTACAAGGTGTCAAAAGGTTTACCATTATCCAAACACTGGCTCAAGCAAGGGAAGACCAAAGATGGCATTGAGCTTTAGAATAAAATCTATGTCAATCCCTATTGGTTCCCCTATGTTTACCAGGTTATCAACTTTTTTTTAAACTCTGTTTATTAAGTTTATATCCAACAACCCTTTACGTATGATAAATTGTGGTCCGTTATCAGAACACAATATCCACCCAAATACCTTCGGCTATCCCCATTGCTTTTGACATTCCCACAGTTCCCTGTTGAACGGCCCTTTTGAGAAACCAAGGCTTTCTGCAATGTACCCCACTTTTTTGCCCCCATTTTTGATAACTAGATGCTGATTTTCTAACTCTGAATGTGTCCTGGACTCTGATAACTAGACCCAGGACCTGTGCTCTGTGTAAAAGGTACATGGTGATGAGGTATAATCACAATTGTTGCCGACAACCTACCTGTAAATCCCTAGAATATGGTAGGGCATGTAGATTTAGAGGCCCAGTGGATTTAATGCATTTATGTGTGCACTGCTGTCATTTTAAAGGTAGCCTTTCTTTGCAGGCTGCTTTTAAAAATAAATTATTTCTAACTTCAACTTTGAAATTAAAGGTACTCCCAAAGTCTTAACTATCTTTTTTTCACATATACGTCACCCCGGAGGTCTTCCTTAAGTGCTGCAGTGGTAGGGTGCCTTGTAATTATAAGCAGGGACATTTTAAAAGATATTTTATATGCCCTGGTGTGGGACAAACTGCCGATTTCGTTTTTCCCATTGTAGAACATTGGCTCCATGAGCTACCATAGGAATACTTTAATACAGTACAACTATTGACAGAAGCGAGCTAAAAATATAATTCAAAGACCTAAAAGAATAATTATGATAAATCTAATAACTTGCCAATGTTAGAACTATTATAACTATTACAGAAAATAAGTTATACAACTTGCTTTTCTGATAAAGCAAAATCCATCCTTGCAGCAGCCTCCCCTGATTGGCCGGCCTTTGACAGGCTGAGCCAAACTACTCAGATTAGGTGTGATGTAGCCTGCATAGAGACAAAGGACATCTGGTGGAGGAGACAGCAAAATAACGCCGCCACCGCCGAGAGTCACTTACCTGCAGAGAAGGCTCCCGTTGCTTCAGCCGCCACCGCCAAGAGTCACGAGGGCATTTGACTCCGCGCCGCCGCTCCGGGGGACTACAGCACCCGGCAGGCCTCGCGGCGGTGCGTGCAGGGTGACGTAGACGCGCCAGAGAGCGCCAACGGGGCCAATAAAGGAGTGAGAAGCCCGGCAGAGCGGGGGAGACAGCAAAATAACGCCGCCACCGCCGAGAGTCACTTCCCTGCAGAGAAGGCTCCCGTTGCTTCAGCCGCCACCGCCAAGAGTCACGAGGGCATTTGACTCCGCGCCGCCGCTCCGGGGGACTACAGCACCCGGCAGGCCTCGCGGCGGCGCGTGCAGGGTGACGTAGACGCGCCAGAGAGCGCCAACGGGGCCAATAAAGGAGTGAGAAGCCCGGCAGAGCGGGGGAGACAGCAAAATAACGCCGCCACCGCCGAGAGTCACTTACCTGCAGAGAAGGCTCCCGTTGCTTCAGCCGCCACCGCCAAGAGTCACGAGGGCATTTGACTCCGCGCCGCCGCTCCGGGGGACTACAGCACCCGGCAGGCCTCGCGGCGGCGCGTGCAGGGTGACGTAGACGCGCCAGAGAGCGCCAACGGGGCCAATAAAGGAGTGAGAAGCCCGGCAGAGCGGGGGAGACAGCAAAATAATGCCGCCACCGCCGAGAGTCACTTACCTGCAGAGAAGGCTCCTGTTGCTTCAGCCGCCACCGCCAAGAGTCACGAGGGCATTTGACTCCGCGCCGCCGCTCCGGGGGACTACAGCACCCGGCAGGCCTCGCGGCGGCGCGTGCAGGGTGACGTAGACGCGCCAGAGAGCGCCAACGGGGCCAATAAAGGAGTGAGAAGCCCGGCAGAGCGGGGGAGACAGCAAAATAACGGCGCCACCACCGAGAGTCACTTACCTGCAGAGAAGGCTCCCGTTGCTTCAGCCGCCACCGCCAAGAGTCACGAGGGCATTTGACTCCGCGCCGCCGCTCCGGGGGACTACAGCACCCGGCAGGCCTCGCGGCGGCGCGTGCAGGGTGACGTAGACGCGCCAGAGAGCGCCAACGGGGCCAATAAAGGAGTGAGAATCCCCGCCCCGCGGGACGCGAGCGGGATGCCCGGGGCTAAGCCTGGGCAAAGGGCGGGCCCTCTACGGCCCTCATCGGAACGAAGAGGCCGGGGCGGGGCCAGATACGCTGCTGGACTCATATGCAAGTAAGACACATAGTCAAAATACTTATTATCATTTATTATTTTAAATCAGGAAAGTAAGGCTGTGAGTTTAACGTCATCATGTCTACAAAATCAAAGGAACCCTCACAGAATACCCTTGATAATTACCTTGTTCAGACCGCGAGGAAAATAAATACGCACAGGAGAAGCTCTCTTGGGTTAAGCCAATCCCCAGACCTTCGTTGTTTGTCCCCGACTGCATCTATCCTGATTGATGATACCATCCTGCAGGAAGCTAATCAGGAGAACATAATTAGTGGCCCTATTTTTGTAGGATCAAGTAGTGTTCCTGATAATGTAGTCCCGGCCATTGAGACTTCCAATATTCAGGCCGAAAGTGCAACTGACATTGACTCTGAGCAGGAGAGACATGCACGAGTTTCACCTGATGAGATGACACCTAAAGGGCGTGTCACAAGGCCGAGACGTTTATGTACTAAGAATCCTCCTAAGTTGGGTGGCCCACGCACGGGGACAAGAAGGAAAAGGGTTACTACACCAAAGACAAAGCAAGTAAATGTATCGGAGGATAATCAAAACCATGCTTTTGAGGATGCTTTTTTCGAAAGGATTGCTGACTTTCTCGATCTAAAAATTAATGCTATTGTAAAACCTTTAATATCTAAACTTGACAAGTTGCAAGCAGAGATTAAGAGGTTGGGTGGTCTCCATACTACGGTTGCAGGTGGCGTAGAAAACATTACCACGATAGTTACAAACCTGACCAATAATATAGGGGGAAATGTGGTTAGTGAAGCTGTCTGTGATAATGAAGGGATTCAGTTGCCTGTTGAAAATCTATTGCCCCAACCATTAACATCATTGGCCACCACTATTGAGGGCTCCCTTTTAGTTAACATCCCAACAGATGATATCCCCTCTGTCAGCCTACCCCCAGTAACTACTCATACTACAGACCCCCTACAATTTTTAGTCGAGGCCACACCAGTGGTTCTTGTGTTAGCAAATGTACCCCCCTTAGAAGGGGGAACAGTGGAAAGCACTACCTCCCTTACAAGTAAGGCTCTGCACTGGCTAACCAGTAACATGCGGTTAGCCCCAGGGGGAAAACACCAACTGGCAAATGTTATCAAGTCCACAACCAGGGTCCCCTGGCTGGGAAACCGGCCGAAAAAGTTTAAAGGGGACTGTGTGACAGTGAGCCTCTCGAATCATGATGTCCTCCCTAACATATTGGCCAACTTATTTCCTCCTCAACGCAGACAGGGTACTGTTGTCCCTTTAACCCTGAAGTTTTTTTATGGGGAGCAACAGAATGTTACTTATCCAAGGACTCCTGCGCCAGGGTGGGACAGATTTTGGGACTCTAGCACTATACGGGGGCAAGACATAAGGCATAATGCAGTGGCCCACTATCCCCTTTTACCACAGCAAAATTCCTTTGTAGAACCTCTTCAGTTATTTAATCGCTACGCCCCCTTGTCCTTCATGGATCAGAATGATTGACTCCCTCTTACAAAAGACATTAACAATGAGGGTTCTTTGCCTGCTTTGGGACCTTTAGATCCAAAACCCATAGGCTATAGGGTCTGCAGAATTATGAGCTGGTATGTTGCTGGCATCAGATCCAAATTCAACAATAAGAACTGGTTGGAGATGGTCAGATCCAACGACATTCTTGCCTTCCAAGAAACCTGGGAAACGTCAGACAGACTTGTCCTAGACGGCTTTTCTCATTTTTCTGTACCTGCAGTACCTAGTAATTCCGGAAGGGCAAAGGGAGGTCTGGCTATATATATTTCCCTAGATGTTCTAGGAAAGCCAAGACAGATCAAAACTAATTCAACAAACATTTTAGTGGTTGAATTAACTATACAAAACTTACAGCCTATTCTATTAGTTAATTTTTATAATTCTCCTGTCAGTCAAATTTTGAACGAGCACTTGGTAACTCTAGATGATTTCCTGTCCTCCCATAGTGAGAATAGTGCTCACGGTTATGATGTGATTCTCATGGGAGACTATAATATTCACCCATGTAACATGGATTGCCGTGTGGAATATGAGGATTTTCCCCCCTACCTCTCCACTCCGCACTTTGAACACTCATCACGAGGAGAGGCTCTGGAATCACTCTTAGCAACTTTTAATCTTTATGAATCTTTTAGTAGTGACATACGCGTGAGGTTACCAACATACGTGGGTAACAACACCGGCACAATAGTAGATTATATTTTTTTATCGACCAGTATTTTGTCTGAAGTTTCAAACTATAAGGTAGAAACTTCAGTCTTCAGTGATCATAACCCAGTAATTTTAGAGATTGTATCTCAGGGAGTCCTGGGAAAGAGAGAAACTGAAGTATTATGTGTGACCAATTTAGTCCTGACAGATCAAAATCGCAGGCTGAAATGGGACCAAGTCACCCCAATAACCTTTATACAGGATACCCTGTCTAAAGTTGAAGGTGAGGTTGCAATCTGCCTGGATAATAATAACTCCGTTAATACTCTGCTAGAAGCGTTTAACGCTATTTGCCGCCAGGTCAATTTAGACCTGACTACAAGGAAAAAGCCCCATATATGTAGGGGCCCAAAATGGTTTGACTCAAATTGCTCCAAGGCTCACTCAACTCTCTTGAAGGCTTTAAAAAATATACCAAGAGATAAAGTACAGATAGCATTACTAAGAAAAATATATAATCATGCTATCAGTAAGAGGAAATTAGAGATTAAAAAGGAGGCCTGGAACGATTTGCTGTCGCCCGACATACAGAGAGACAGCTCAAGATTTTGGGCGATAATAAACCATCCTTTTTTGTGGGATTAGACAAGCAGAGAGCAGATTGCACCATTCCTGATGAACAGTGGGTTACACATTTCAGTAATATTTACAGTTGCCCTGATAATATCCCAGGCCGTGGAATACAATCTATACAAGTACCAGCTCTTATTTCCCCTTTTAGTATAGAGGAGTTAAAAAAAGCGATCAGCGACACACACTCTAAAAAGGCACCGGGCCCCGATGGGGTTCCCGCTGACTTTTTTAAGAGTGCCCCTGAACTAAGTGCCAAAATCCTTACCAACATCTTTAATGCCACAAGAGATTTTGTTTTTCCTACTAGCTGGTCAAAGTCTACCATAATACCGATTTTTAAAAAGGGACAAAGAACAGATCCGGCCTGCTATAGGCCAATTTCCCTTATTGATTCTAGTGTTAAGATCTTGGGAAGAGTCCTTTTAGGAAGACTGACTCAGTTTCTAGAAGGGAAGGGCATTTTATCAAATGCACAATATGGCTTTAGAGCCAAAAGAGGAACTTTAGATCAGTGTTTAAATTTAGAACTGATCATAAGTAAATACGTAATTGCCAAGGGGGGCTCTCTGTACATGGCCTTTATGGACCTCTCCTCAGCTTTTGACCTGGCTAACAGGGCTAAGCTGTGGGGAGTCCTTCTGTCCATGGGCATCCATGCTCCCCTGGTAGGATACCTGGCCGAGCTACATAGAGACCTCAAGACCTCGGTCAGAGTGACAAGGGAAGGAAGATGCACCTGTCACTTTGACTCAGAGAGGGGGGTTAGGCAAGGATGTATCCTTGCCCCCCTCCTCTTTACTCTTTATATAAATGGCCTTGAGGCAGCTCTGACAGAGTCCCATATTGATATCCCACGTGCAGGAGAGACAAAGATACCTGTACTCCTGTACGCGGATGACGCTGTCCTCTTAGCACGTTCTGGAGTGGCATTGAATAAACTGCTTTTATCTTTTGGGGATTTCATGGCCTCGCTGGACTTGAAAACAAACGTAGAAAAATCCCACGTAATGATAACAGGAGCCGCAGGCAGGAAAAGAAAGATTAAAACATTCTTCTGCGCTGGGAAAGAGGTTAGGAGAGTTCCATCCTTCCCTTATCTAGGCGTGACCTTTGACGAAAAGGGTAAGTGGGGCCCCCAGCTTTTGGCCAAAAGCAACGCTGTAGCAAGAGCGGCTGCTGGGCTGCTTGGTTTCGCCAAAAAACTTGGAGCCCGTCCCATGGAAAGCATTATAAAGGTCTCTGTCATTTGGGGGTACACTAATCATGAATATGATAAGATTCAGAAAGTAGAAAATAAATTTTTGCGAACTCTGCTTTCCGCCCCCCAATCGACTTCGACATATATGATACACACGGAGCTCGGACTGGGCTATATTACCGACATTTTAAAGCTAGCCCCAGTTATTGGATGGCTGAAAGTGTGGCTCAACCAGGAGCTCACTCTAAATCATAGCATCCTCAAAGATTGTTTAGCCCTGGATAGAGCACACAGTATTCCATGGTTAAAATATGTTCAGACGCAGTTAACTCTAGTTGGCCGACCTGAACTTTTTTCTTCCCTGCACACGATAAATCAGGAAGACATAAAGGTAGTCAAAAATTTATTGACTGACTGCTATGTCTTGGAGAGGGAAGCCACAGAGTTAAACAAATCTACGGTTAGGAAACACTGTATGCTAACATCTGTTTCAGGTATGGAACGGTATCTCTTTTTGGTAAATAAACCATACCACCGTTTCCTTCTAACAAGATTTCGTCTTGATCTGATTCCATTCATTCTGGGTAATTTTAAACAGTGGACTAGACCTGAAAATGCTGAACCATGTGACTGCGATTATTTGTCTATTCAAGACACGACTCATTTTATCCTGTTCTGCGGTCATTACAAAGAGAGTGGGAAAAAATACTTGCTGCCTATACTGTGCAATATGGGTTTTACACAGGTAAAACCAGCTATGTTGTTCTTGCAACTTCTACCGAACCTAAAAGTGACATTTCATGTTGCTAGTTTCTTGGTTTCTGGTGCACGTATAAACAAGCATCGTTTTAAAATTAGGCACCTTGTCCCTGATTAATGTGTACCTTCTATATTTTATTGATTTTATTCTTTTTAAATATTAATGTATATCTTATTTTGTATAACGTGTTTTTAGGGTTTTTTAAACAAAATTATGATCTATACATTATGTGTCTTGATGAAATGTTCTCATGTATTGCTCGCTCTTTTATGATTTTTAATAATCGAATAAAGATATTTGACTGACTGACTGACTAATAACTTGCCAATGTTAGAACTATTATAACTATTACAGAAAATAAGTTATACAACTTGCTTTTCTGATAAAGCAAAATCCATCCTTGCAGCAGCCTCCCCTGATTGGCCGGCCTTTGACAGGCTGAGCCAAACTACTCAGATTAGGTGTGATGTAGCCTGCATAGAGACAAAGGACATCTGGTGGAGGAGATCTGCAGCTTCTGAGTAAACAGCAGAATAGGTGTGGAGTAGCAAACTGGTCTTCAAAAAGGGAATGACCGTTGTGACAGGACACAGGCTCACCCCCATATCCTGCAACCCCAGCCAGACAGAGGCCCCAGTAAATGAATTAGTAGAGGGGCTGGAAGGAGATTGTTAGAGGAACACAGCCAGGCCAGTGGATTAGCTTAACCAGATTTCAACCTCCATGAAAGAGTTTTTCCCTTTTGTATAGGAATATGCCACACTGTGGAGGAATCTGTCATATTTCTGGGTGGCACCCTGTTTGTCACCCAAGAACCCTGGATAAATATGGGATAGGTAACCAGCAACTCGGATCTCTGCCTGAAACTACAAGAAGAAGGACTCCCCTTTTGAAACCTTGACCTGCAACAAGAGGATTGCACTCTGAATGACCGCGCCTGCTACACAGTTTTGAACTAAAGCCCTAAGGACTTAGCCTTGGTTTGAAAAGTGAAGGAGTGGACTCCCTAAAAGCAACAGGATAACATAGCTCCACCTGCATCATCTCCAGCAAGAAGAAAGCAGGTGATCAACTTCAGCTGAACTTTAAAGTATTTGGCTAGGTGGATTGTGGGTGATGTAGTCCAAACATCCCAAGGAGAAATTCACAGCTTCTGGGACCTAGAATTGGTGTTGTGGGCACTCTGGAAACCCAAAACGACCCTCTGGAAGAAATTCAAATGTTTGAGAAGATTTTGAGAAGTTGTATCAAAAAGCTCCATAACTTAACCAACCTGCTGTCGAGAGTCAAGTTTGTGGCATCAAACCGCAACTCGGCCTAAGATTCAGGTTTGCACCACCAAAGCTCTGGAGATTTTTGTCGTTGATGAGTCTTCCAGGACTTAACCGAGTCATTGCGCGGAGCCAAGCGGCCCTCATCATTCTAAAAACCGGGTTGACGAGGAGCCTTGCTCGACATTGAGAGAAAAATCTCCAAAAAGTGACTAAGCCAGAAGGTAAAAATTTGACCGAGGCATTCCGCTAATTGTATCCAACCCATGCTCTATCGCAATGACCCTGAAACTTTAACTTTGTCCCGGATAAACACAACTTGATGTCCCAAAGTGGTGCTTTTGGCTTTTCGGCACTAGAAAGCGTCTATTCTTTGTAAATTAATATCTCCAAATCCCTATATTGGATTTTTGTAGTTTTGGTGTCATTTTAGTCATAAGAGTAGTTCCTATTTCATAAATTGGTGTTGGATTTTAATTGTGTGTTGTTTCTTACTTATTTAATGTATTGGTATTTTTAAATGCTTTACACATCTATCTCCTAAGTTAAGCCTGCCTGCTCACAGAGCACTAACAAGGGTTGAGCAAGAGAATAGTTTATTGAGACCGTGACTGGACCTTATATTGTGACTGCGGCCTTATTACTAGGGGTACGTACCTACTTACCTCTACTATTAAACTACCTTCCAACAGCCCTGCTGTTCCTTCTCCCCTGGTCTTGCCCACCATGGTTGCTAAAGTATCCCCAATGTATCGGTTGTTTTACCCTTCGGCACCTTGCTCACAGCAGTACTTCTTCCACCTTCCTCCAGGGTCCCCACACTTTATCAAATTTACATGGACATCCCTGGGCCGTATAAACCAGGACCTCAGATCTCATTCGCCAATCAACATTTGATTTTCACTCTGCTACTAATGGCACTGATGATGCCCTCCCCCACCATGTCTCGTCTTGCCAACATCAGGGCTACATCACAAAACAGTCACCTATATTTGCAGTGTGTTTGCTCACCCCATATTCCTAGCATCAACATTTGGGAAGTGAACTCCAGGTTAAACTCAACTATTGGCAAAAGTATCTTAATGACCTTTTCCCAGTAGTTCCTAATTATTGGGCACCCCAACCGAGGGTCTAGTGGTGTACCTTATTCCCTACATCCTCAGAGACATTGGTCATCTTCTGTCTTTCCCATTTTCAACAGCTGTGTTCTGGTGTAGTATGTCCTGTTTAATATCTTCAACTGCACCAGTCTGACACTGCATATATGGCCACCTTTTGTGGGTAACTGAAGGCCTCCCCCAAGCATCGTCTTCAAGGTTGCCTAGATCTTGTTCCCATCTTTTCCTCAAAGCTGTGAGGGGTTGAATGCTATTGTTGAGGTGTGTGGAATAAATCAGGGAAATGGCGTGCCTATGCAGGGGGGCCCCCAAAAGGCTAATTTCCAGCTGTGTTTCCTCCGCACTGTCACGCAGTTTGTCTGCATGTTTCAGCATGAGGTCATCTGCATGTGTCTGAGGAACTGACCTCCCCGCAGCAGTTCAACCTGGTCCTGCAATTCGTAGAATGGTATTTCCTCTCCATCCCGACATATATTCCCAAATTTTGAGATATGTGAACAACAAGGGGGACGGAAATGGACAATATTTAAAGGGGTCCAGTGTACTTGTCCAGGAAGCAAACAAGAAAGAGTGTACACTGTTCCCCTGGGGTTTGACAGGTAATAAGGTCTCTCTCACAATAAGCTGAAAGTCAGCTAGAGGGTGTGGGGGGTGTGTGTGCCGGGCGGTCAGCAAGTTCCTTGACGGAACTAAGGAAGCCTCACACAACTGATGAGCTGGATGACATGTCTCATTCAGCCTACTTGGGATGTTGTTTATATCATCAGCTTCCTGCTCCTGCGTCGGGCCGGCGCTGCAATGCCCGACGGGTAACAACGAGTGTCACTCTTTTGCGGAGGTCTTTTGTTCCTTTGCCGAGATAAGTAGAAACTTGTGAGGCTTAAAAAGTGAGGTAGTGAGCAAAACGGTGGAAAATTTAAAAAAAGTTGGATAGTCCACAGGGAAGTCTTTATTCAGGTGGTTAGCCACTTTATTAAAAAGTGTAGGGAGGGGTACTGAGGACCAACGTAACTATTGGTGTGGCCTCATATCAACCCTCCATTTTGGTCAACATGTTTCATGCCCGGCGGGGCAATTCTTCAGGACCGAAAAAAGTGCTCATATAAACCTAATGTGCCCCATAGGGTGAGCTACAGGCTATTATTGATACAACCTGATAGGTATAGGTCTAAGGATGGCGAGGATCACTGCATCACCGTCAGACCTAAGGAAACAGTAGATATCACAGTTGCTACATTGTCGATAGTGATTATACTGTTGGCAGGCAATACTGTGACTTCACCCCAAAAGTCAAACACGCACCCAGTTAACCAGATTAAACTAGGTGTCTATGAAGGAGGGCAAATGGAGTGCAACGTGGTGAGGGGAGAGAGACCATTATTACGTGTAGCAGGACATGGCCCCGGGGTTTTCAGGGCATGTGTGAGTGCTAATCGTAGCAAGGGTGGTCAGTTGTTTAACTAAATAATGGAGCCACTAGAAATAGGAATAAAAACAGTATCAAAACACAATCAGGAAGCCACTCAGCCACGCGGGGGGCGGCAGGCACACAGTGGTAAGGTTACAGTGTCAGTTAGTAAAACCTACCCTTAGGAGCCCATTGGCAGACTGCGCGGCTAGTTCCTGTGGGGACTGCGCTAGGGGTATATAGCCCTAAAGGGGGAAAAAAGGAAGGAAGTCTTTAAACATCGAGTCATTGCTGGAGGCCATGATCACAGATCATGACTAACTCGTGTAGGAGGGGCAGCGGTCACCCCGCCTCGTCAGGCCATCAAGTGCCAGGGTGCTGTGGGTTAGCGGCGATCCAGATAAAACTGCTCGCAAATGCCAAAGAGGATGTTAGCCAAGGGATGTCTGGCAATGTTAGCAAATTGGGCAGGGAAGTTGACTATGCGGGCAGCTGAAAAATCAGCTGAAGTCTCAGCTTAGACAGTCTGGCGAGGCGGGGCGCCCTCCGTGGGTACTGGCCAGGGTGCCGTCATGATGGAGCGGCGGCCAGTCAATAGTAAAGGCTGCAGGCTTACCTTAGCGGCGTGAGATACTCGCCGGTATCACCTACCCCCACACCGTCGGCGTCTGATAAACGCGGAACCGCCGGTCAGGAGTGCAAAACACATCCGCCATTATGAATGCGGAGTGGGGGGGCGGGGGCCGGAAGAAGGGGGCGGGCTCGCGGTGACAGTGCGCCAGCAGGCGCCAATCAGAGACCGCTACAGGGTGCTCATGGGGGATGTAGTCTTACTGACCTAAATGGTGGAAGTGTTGGAAACGCTTGATTGGGCGTGCAAAGGGGAGGGGTGGGGGAGGGCGAGAGCGGGCTGGCATAGCGGGGCTCTTCTGATGCAACGTTGCTGCGCTGACACGGGTACTCGAAGTGGGGGCCCAATGGGGAAAACGCAAACAATGTAATTACTGACATTGTGCGTGAACTGACATCCTGTTCGATAGTCAGTGGGGGAGTTAAGCCGCCCGGGTGTGGGCCGCCTATGATGGAAGGGCAGCTGGCTCGCTCAGACGCGCAATGGCCCAGTGTTTGGCATAGCAAGGCTGGAGAGGGCAAGGTGACCCCAGACTGGTGCCGCAAGGCTGAGTGGATAGGCAGATCACTCTTTGGTGGGGTGGAGTGCTCCCTGCCGTGCCCATGTGACTAGTAGACCTATGGATGCAATAAACAAATTGATGGCCATGCTTATGTTAGGGAGGGCAGAGTTCTAGCAAACACTTGGATCAGGGATGCCTGTACATATGTTGGACTCGTGCAAAGCTTTGGTATGCCAGTGTACACAACAGAGGATGACCAGTCTCGGAGACACAGGGAACAGAATCATCTTGCTAGTTGGTTCCACGGGATGGAATCGTTCAGGCCACAGGTATCCAATTGCAGACGGTGTACCCATCGTTGTTCTAGTCTGTACAGTGCTTGTTGGTTAATGGATGGATGACATTCCAACACTGTCCATTGAAGGTTGTCCGCCCTGTGTCCTGCTTCTTTGCAGTGATCATAGAGCCTGGTGTGCGTCTTCATACAGCGAATGTTGCTGTTATGCTCAATGATCCGCGTTTTCACAGTTCGCATAGTCATGCCTATGTATTTCAGCCCACATGGACAAATGAGCATGTATATACAGCGACTGCTGTTACAATTAGTGTGTCTGTTCATGTGCCAGGTGAACGTTGGCGTCAGCTTGATAACTTTGCTTTGTATGGTTTGGGGACAGATGATACAGCTACCACACCTGTAGTGCCCGACCACTGGTGGCAGGTCCCATAAGGGGTTGTCATGGTGGGTGCCTGGCTTCTTGGGTCGAGTGTGGGTCAGGGTGTCCTTGAGGTTAGCAGTTCTTTTAAAAGCAAACCGTGGGCGGGGGATATCCAGGCCAGCGGAGTTCAGAGTGCCCCAATGGGAGTTGATTGTTTTCTTGATGAAAGTTGAGTTCCTGGTGTATGTTGTCACACAGGTGATGACATCGCTGGTGGGCTTCGGGTTTGACTCCAGCAGGGCTTCTCTGTTGTTATTACGTGCCCTTTTAAAGGATAAGTTCAACAATCTGGTTGGGTAGCCCTTGTCCTGGAGTTTGTGTTGGAGAAGAGATGATTCACGTACAAAATCAGTCAGTGATGTACAATTTCTTCGAATACGGAGAAATTGTCCGAACGGGAGATTGTCCCTCAAGGCTCGAGTGTGATGGCTCTGGTAAGGGAGGAGACTGTTCCTGTCGGTTTCTTTCCTATAGAGAGTGGTGGTAATCTCTGAAGGCTCCAGCCTGATGGTAAGATCCAGGAAGGGGAGGGCAATGGCGGAAATGGTACCCATAAATTTGAGGTATGGGTTCTGCAGGTTAATCCAGGAACAGAATGCCTCACAGCTAGTCCTATCCCCTTTCCATAGGATCAAGATGTCGTCGATATAGCGACGCCAGAGGGAAAGCTGTTCGAGAAAGGGGTTGGTTGTAGCAGGATAGATGACCTGTTCCTCAAAGGAAGCCATGTAAAGGCACGCCAGGCTCGGCGCGAAGGTAGAACCCATGGAAGTCCCGCGGATTTGATGGTATAATTGTGATTCATACCTGAAGAAATTTTCCGTCAGGGCTATACTCGCAAGGGCCATAATGAAAGAGATAGGGGTGCAGGACGTCCACTCCTCAGATCTCAAGGCATTCTCTACTGCTTCCAAGGTGGCTTGCTGGGGGATGTTAGTGTAGAGTGCCTCTACGTCCAAGGTCACTATCAGGTCGACGTTCTCCCTCCCGTCCATATCTTCAATAAGACGTAAAACATCTCTGGTGTCTTGGAGGAAGGAAGGGATTTTCTTCACTAATGGCTGGAGGAATACGTCGCAAAATTGGGACAGTGGTTCCAAAAGGGATCCTATGCCTGACACGATAGGCCTTCCTGGTACCGGTGTGACCCCCTTGTGTATTTTTGGGAGGGTATAGAAATAGGGTGTGACTGGTTCGGTGGTGATGAGGAAATCTGCTTCCTTTTTTGACAACCATTCATTGGTTTCACCCTCTAGCACAAGGCTCATGATCGTGGTGGACAGGCGTTTGGTAGGATCTATTGTAAGGGGTCTGTAGTGGGTGCTGTTGGAAA
Organism: Lissotriton helveticus; assembly: GCF_964261635.1. Taxonomy (NCBI): domain Eukaryota; kingdom Metazoa; phylum Chordata; class Amphibia; order Caudata; family Salamandridae; genus Lissotriton; species Lissotriton helveticus. The sequence continues at coordinate 149,178,107 of NC_136069.1, forward strand.
GTTGGCGTCTACACTCCAGGTCATATGCATCATAGTCTTGAATGACTGTAGCGCCCCCCTTGTCAGCCTGTTTTATAACAATTGTGTCATCATTCCCCAGGGCCTGGCAGGCCTGCTTCTCCAAGCCGGTTAGGTTGTTGAATTGTTTACATTGAGGTTTGTTCTTGAGAGTGTTGAGGACTGCTCTCTCGAAGGTTAGAATCTCTGGGGGGACCATCCCATCTGTGGGGGTAAAGGTGGAAGGTTTTCGTAGACCTGAATCAGAAGTGTCCGGTTCTGGTTTGTCTTGGAAGAAAGCTTTCAAGCGTATCTTTCTGAAGAGTTGTTTGAGCTCGATCATTTCTTGAAAAACGTCAGGGGTGGGAGTGGGGACAAAACCCAGTCCTTTTTCAAGGACTTGAATCTCAATGGGGGTCAGAACTTTCTTTAATAGGTTTACCGTCAAACTCTTCTGCCCCTGGTGGAGCTCCTGGTTTCCACCGATGTCTGGGGAGTTGGTTGGTCCTGCCACTGTACTCCTTTCTGTCCGCCTCGCTTTCGCCCTCTTCCTCTGCCCCAGCCTCTGCCTTGAAAAGGTGGAGGATTTGAGGGGAAAAATTGTGGCGGACCCTGTTGGTAAAAGGGGTATTGCCATGTGGGTGCCATGTGTGGAGGGCCATGAAAGACCGGTCCTTGATGGTAACCTGGTTGCCAGTTGGAGTGTTGTGGAGCCCGGTTGTTCCTGGAGTTGTATCCTCCACTGGAGTCACTACTAGTGGATCCTCGCCGACTGTTATCCGTGTTCTCATCAGAGGAGTAGGATGTCTTCTTATTCTTAAAGCCATCCTTCAAATAAGGATAGACTTTCTCCTTCTCGAACTTGGTAATGTCTTTCTGTAATTTGGCAGTTTTTTGATTGAGGAGATATTCATGATGGTCTGCCATTTCTTGGTTGATCTCCGCTAGTTTGTTAGTAAAGTTGGCCTTGGTATTCTTATTGACCGTGCTTCTCATTGTGGCTTCTATGGCTGAGATTTTCTCTTGTAGGGCCTCTGCCAATCGTTTGGATGTTTGTACGATGAGGAAAAGCAGGTCTTTGGTACATTGCCAGGAGACTTGTACCCACTCGACCTTGAACTGATTATCTTCAAGAAAGAGTCTTGGTATGATATTCACGATAAGGCCCAATGGGGCAATTTTATTTCGCAGGTACTCGGTCATCATTATCCCATGCATAGTGATCCTGATGAGTTCTTTCTTTAGGGCAGTGAGTATGGCCCAGTTGTCATTGGTAGCACTCGAAGTAGCCGTTGCTGAAAGGGTAATTAGACTCGGGGCCGCCCGTAGGGCTTCATCAATGGCATCGTCATCAAAACTGAGGCCTGGTACATCCTCCATGGTGACTGGAGTGTGGCTGATTGTGGTGTCAATAAAAAGAAAATTTACGAGATGTAGAACCGCAGGTGCGGTGTACTGGGGAGAGGATGGCACCCAGTAGTGGGCCAAGACAGTGAAAAAGTGTCACTCTTGGTATCCTAATAGTCCCGTGGGGGCAGCCCACGCTAAGTATGTGAACAACAAGGGGGACGGAAATGGACAATATTTAAAGGGGTCCAGTGTACTTGTCCAGGAAGCAAACAAGAAAGAGTGTACACTGTTCCCCTGGGGTTTGACAGGTAATAAGGTCTCTCTCACAATAAGCTGAAAGTCAGCTAGAGGGTGTGGGGGGTGTGTGTGCCGGGTGGTCAGCAAGTTCCTTGACGGAACTAAGGAAGCCTCACACAACTGATGAGCTGGATGACATGTCTCATTCAGCCTACTTGGGATGTTGTTTATATCATCGGCTTCCTGCTCCTGCGTCGGGCCGGCGCTGCAATGCCCGACGGGTAACAACGAGTGTCACTCTTTTGCGGAGGTCTTTTGTTCCTTTGCCGAGATAAGTAGAAACTTGTGAGGCTTAAAAAGTGAGGTAGTGAGCAAAACGGTGGAAAATTTAAAAAAAGTTGGATAGTCCACAGGGAAGTCTTTATTCAGGTGGTTAGCCACTTTATTAAAAAGTGTAGGGAGGGGTACTGAGGACCAACGTAACTATTGGTGTGGCCTCATATCAACCCTCCATTTTGGTCAACATGTTTCATGCCCGGCGGGGCAATTCTTCAGGACCGAAAAAAGTGCTCATATAAACCTAATGTGCCCCATAGGGTGAGCTACAGGCTATTATTGATACAACCTGATAGGTATAGGTCTAAGGATGGCGAGGATCACTGCATCACCGTCAGACCTAAGGAAACAGTAGATATCACAGTTGCTACATTGTCGATAGTGATTATACTGTTGGCAGGCAATACTGTGACTTCACCCCAAAAGTCAAACACGCACCCAGTTAACCAGATTAAACTAGGTGTCTATGAAGGAGGGCAAATGGAGTGCAACGTGGTGAGGGGAGAGAGACCATTATTACGTGTAGCAGGACATGGCCCCGGGGTTTTCAGGGCATGTGTGAGTGCTAATCGTAGCAAGGGTGGTCAGTTGTTTAACTAAACAATGGAGCCACTAGAAATAGGAATAAAACCAGTATCAAAACACAATCAGGAAGCCACTCAGCCACGCGGGGGGCGGCAGGCACACAGTGGTAACGTTACAGTGTCAGTTAGTAAAACCTACCCTTAGGAGCCCATTGGCAGACTGCGCGGCTAGTTCCTGTGGGGACTGCGCTAGGGGTATATAGCCCTAAAGGGGGAAAAAAGGAAGGAAGTCTTTAAACATCGAGTCATTGCTGGAGGCCATGATCACAGATCATGACTAACTCGTGTAGGAGGGGCAGCGGTCTCCCCGCCTCGTCAGGCCATCAAGTGCCAGGGTGCTGTGGGTTAGCGGCGATCCAGATAAAACTGCTCGCAAATGCCAAAGAGGATGTTAGCCAAGGGATGTCTGGCAATGTTAGCAAATTGGGCAGGGAAGTTGACTATGCGGGCAGCTGAAAAATCAGCTGAAGTCTCAGCTTAGACAGTCTGGCGAGGCGGGGCGCCCTCCGTGGGTACTGGCCAGGGTGCCGTCATGATGGAGCGGCGGCCAGTCAATAGTAAAGGCTGCAGGCTTACCTTAGCGGCGTGAGATACTCGCCGGTATCACCTACCCCCACACCGTCGGCGTCTGATAAACGCGGAACCGCCGGTCAGGAGTGCAAAACACATCCGCCATTATGAATGCGGAGTGGGGGGGCGGGGGCCGGAAGAAGGGGGCGGGCTCGCGGTGACAGTGCGCCGGCAGGCGCCAATCAGAGACCGCTACAGGGTGCTCATGGGGGATGTAGTCTTACTGACCTAAATGGTGGAAGTGTTGGAAACGCTTGATTGAGCGTGGAAAGGGGAGGGGTGGGGGAGGGCGAGAGCGGGCTGGCATAGCGGGGCTCTTCTGATGCAACGTTGCTGCGCTGACACGGGTACTCGAAGTGGGGGCCCAATGGGGAAAACGCAAACAATGTAATTACTGACATTGTGCGTGAACTGACATCCTGTTCGATAGTCAGTGGGGGAGTTAAGCCGCCCGGGTGTGGGCCGCCTATGATGGAAGGGCAGCTGGCTCGCTCAGACGCGCAATGGCCCAGTGTTTGGCATAGCAAGGCTGGAGAGGGCAAGGTGACCCCAGACTGGTGCCGCAAGGCTGAGTGGATAGGCAGATCACTCTTTGGTGGGGTGGGGTGCTCCCTGCCGTGCCCATGTGACTAGTAGACCTATGGATGCAATAAACAAATTGATGGCCATGCTTATGTTAGGGAGGGCAGAGTTCTAGCAAACACTTGGATCAGGGATGCCTGTACATATGTTGGACTCGTGCAAAGCTTTGGTATGCCAGTGTACACAACAGAGGATGACCAGTCTCGGAGACACAGGGAACAGAATCATCTTGCTAGTTGGTTCCACGGGATGGAATCGTTCAGGCCACAGGTATCCAATTGCAGACGGTGTACCCATCGTTGTTATAGATCCATGCAACGAGCTCTCTCTAGTAGATGCACCTGGCATTCAGTCCCTACACTGCCCTGAGGTTCCTGCTCCCGTCCCACAAGCGCCGACCAAAAAGCAACCCATCCAGGAGCCTATCAAAAGGAAGGGGAAAAGGGCAAATCACACTAGAAAGGGTTGCCCATCTAAGACCACTAACCATCCCAGGTACCTGCCCCTGAGGGGTCCCTCCCCCGAGAGCACCGCAGGACCGGTATCCACAGGGACAGCCATTTGCGCTCCGGCTGTTATTGATACAGTACCACCCTTCTTGACGGCCCCACTAACGCCTGTTCAGGACAACGTGGGTCACTCTATGGAGGCGTTTGAGAAGATGGTCAAGTCTCTTTTGTTGCCACTTATAGACCAGGTCAAGAGGTTGGGGGAAAGGCTTGACTGCTTTGAGCAGGCTACTAGGGACAATTTCTTTGCCCTAAAGACCCTTCTCAAGCACCAGCCAAAGCCCAGTAAGGATAGGACTGATAGGCCAGATGAGTCCAATAGGATAGAGGTCCCAGAGAGACCCCCCCTGGGAGACCAACTGATGCAGCCGCCCAAGCACCCTGCACCTGGGAATACGATCTTGGCTGCTCCTAAGGTTGGTCCTAGACAGATAAAGCCGAAGGCTTCCACTTATGTTGCCCACGTGCATGCTACCCTTCCCCCAGCAGCAATATCCCCGGTGGCTACCCAGGCCCCAAGTCAACACAAGAAGGGAGGGACGGGCCCTACTTCGCAGCCTGGGGTTGCTATATCTGATGCAACTGGTGGTGTTGCATCAACCCCTAAGGTTGCATTTATTCCAGTCCCACCTACAAATCGGCTCCCTTTGGGTCCTCCCCAGAACAGTAGACGCAAGTGTCCCCCAGTTAACCTCCCCCCTGAGTGCCACCTGTATGTTGTCATCCTTACGAAAGTCCCCCCTATTGGGAGTACCCAGCGGGAAAACCATCAGGCACTAAAGAATAAGGTCATCCACTGGCTGAAAGCCAACAGGCCCTTGCCTGCGGGAGTGGATGGAATTATTCTTGGTGTACGCAGGGTGGGTTGGATTGGACACGGGAAAAAATCGCTTGAAGGGGATTGTGTGGTTGTAAATTTCCAAGATGCTAGGGTTGCCCAATTTATATGCTCTCAAGGTCAACCCACGGCTGGTTCGGGTATCGACATAGTCGATTTGACATTTTTTTACCCACGGTCTATTATGACCACCCCCTCCATCCACCTTGGACAACCCTCCTTCATTGGCAGCCCAGGGGGCCAATTTTTGGTGGAAAACACTGCCCACGGCCTTCTGACCCCGGGGGTTCTTTCCCAGCAGCTATCCCCAGCTCCAGTGATACCAAACTGGGGACCTGGGAGTTGTTGACTCAGTCATGATCCGGGGGAGGTCGTTGTGGCCCCAGGTTTTGTCGCTGAGTCAACACCATACCCCAAATCCAATGGCTCCTCCTCCCCACCGCAGACTCTGGCTACGGCCGAGTCTGTGGAGGGGAAGGGGGAGACTGGGGCTTCCCATAATTCTCCGTCTGGTCCCCCTAATGTGGGTTCTGCGGACTTGTCACCCCCTGTCGAGGATTGTAGCATTGCAGCTGTAACGGACCCCCAGATTAGGGTTTTCAGCTGGAATGTTGCGGGCCTCGAAAGGAAGCTGGCGTTGCCGGATTGGAGCGAGCGTGTGGAGCAATACTCCATATGCCTGTTCCAGGAAACCTGGAGTCGGGTGCCCTTTCACAAGGCGGGTTATTCCACCCACTTTTTGCCGGCAGCAGAAAGTGTAACTGGCAGGGGCCGCCCCTCTGGCGGTCTGTTAATCTGGGTAGCCACCGCACTTAACTGTAGGGTGGAGGAGAAGGACACTAACTGCCCCGACCTCCTAAACATTTTGCTTAGAAATTCCCAGGGCAGAGTCATTCTAAATATTTTTAACATTTATGCCCGTGGTACTAAGGGGGGAAGAGAATCCCCAGTTATAGCTTGCTTGGAAGCGCAGCTCCGCTCATCTCCATACAGGTCTTGTACACTGTTGGCAGGTGATCTGAACTGCACTTTCGAGCCTCTGGATCTGGACATCCTAGCAGATCAAGAGGAACTTGATAATGGGTGGGGGATTCCTCCCCTCGAGCTTGGCCCTGTTAAAAAATGGACAGAAGTGGCCCTCCAGATTAACTCCCTAGTTATGGAGTTTGGGCTTAGAGCTGCCAATGGCAGAACCAGGTCCGACAAAGTAGGGGCGCACACCTACAATAGGCCAGGACACACGTCACGGATTGATTATTTCCTCCTTGACATACACCTGTGGGGCATGGTGGAGGACATGGTAGTTTTACCTTCTGTGGAGAGTGACCACAATCTCCTGTCCCTCACCCTGTCCCACAGGTGCGTCAACAGCACCGTGAGTGGTTCTCCTTGTAACCCCGCACAAGATCTGTTAGTGGTCACGAACTGTGGGCGAAGGCTAAAGTGGGCGAAGCTGGCTCTTTCGGAGGAGAAAACCTCTGCGATTAGGCAGCTTCTGGTTTCAGCCCTGGCCAATCTTGACTGCCAAGAGGAAGGGCTGATGGAGGTGGCACCTAGGTTTTGTGTCATAACTCAGGCCATTGGCGACCTCTTTGTAGTCCCAGCCCACCCGAGCGGAAGGAAACCCAGCCTACGACCGGGTCAGGGCTGGTACAACCAAAAGTGTAGGGAGGCGAAATCACTTCTTATTGAGGCAGTCAAGTCCAAATTGCCGCTTAGGACTAGGGAGGCCAGGAGACACTACACACTCTGCCAGAAAAATGCAAGGATGGAATGGGAGGATAACTTCTGGCAGGACCTCCTGGCTGCCAGCCGAGGGAAAGATGCTAAAGGTTTTTGGGACATGGTGGGCAAAAGGAATCGTCCTGCCGATTCCCGGAGGACTTGTGCGATTAATGCCCAGACTTGGTTTTCCCATTTCCAAAATCTGTACTCTGCTGTTGAAGGCCCCCTTAATGATCCCTTTAACATCCCAGCCTTTACTCTAGACCGTGACCTGGATCTGTTTTCCCCCCTTGATGTAACAAAGCAGATCAAAACCTTGGTCCCCTTGAAAGCAGCTGGCCCGGATGGCCTACCGGGGGACATCCTCCGTGCTTACCCGGAAGAATGGGGGGCTCTAATCTCTGCACTCCTCAATGCAATCATGGGGGGAGGGCTTGTGCCTGACTCCTGGAGAGGTGCAGAGGTGGTCCCCATTTTTAAAAAGGGCAGTCGGGATTTACCCGGGAACTATAGGCCTATAAGCCTTATAGACTCCAGCCAGAAATTGGCCGGGAAAACCATCTTGGGGAGAATTACTCAATGGGTGGACGACAATCACATTCTGTCCGACATGCAGGCTGGGTTCCGTTCGGGTACAGGAACTATTGAACAGGCCTTTAGGCTTTTGTTGTTACACTGGAAGGTGGTGGTGCTGGGCAAAGGCAGTCTCTATCTGGCCTTTATTGACCTTAAGACTGCCTTTGACCTGGTACCAAGGGAGGAACTTTGGAGGGTGCTTCATGGTTTAGGGATGCCCCCGTACCTACTGAACCTCCTCATTAACCTGCACACCAACACCTATGCCCAGGTTAGATGGGGGCTGAATGGGGAAAAGACCAATAAAATCAGGGTCGAGAGGGGAGTAAGACAGGGCTGTGTTTTGGCCCCCACCTTATTCTCCCTCTATATTAACGGGGTGGTAGATCATCTACTGGGCGAACCATCAGATGCTCCCAGCCTGGGTGGAGTAAAAATTCCAACTCTGTTGTTCGCCGACGACACCCTCCTCATCTCCAAAACCCCCCAAGGTCTACAGTTTTTGCTGAACCGCTTCCAGGATTTCTGTACCACTAAAGGCCTCGTCATTAACATAGACAAGACCAAGTACCTAGTCATGCACCCACCCCGCAAACTTGGTCGCCCTCCAATCCTGAACTCCATACCCCTAGAAAGAGTGGCGGAATTTGATTATCTGGGGATCCGTCTGAATGATGCAATGAGCTGGACTGCCCACATCGATAAAATGACTCTGGCCCACAAAAGGGTGGGGGGCGCCCTTCTTAAGGAATACAATAACTCCTCAAAACATTGTGTTGCACCCATACTGGAGATTTATAAAGCTCGTGCAGTCCCTGCTTCTCTCTATGGATCGGAACTGTGGGGCTTGGGCAAAGTCGACTCATTGAGTAAGGCCGAAAATAAATTTATCAAGGATCTTCTTGCTATTCCATCGAGCAGCCCGACCATCCCAATGCTCTTGGACACGGGCTGTAAAGCCATAAGGGACCAGGCTCGGCTTCGTCCCCTTCTGCTCTGGGCACGTTTGTGGAGGGTCCCGGAGCTACAATCGTATGCCAATGGTCTGGCAGAAGTGATGCATGCTGATGGTTGGAGCAGCATCAAATGGCTGAAGGACATAAAACATCTTTTAGGGGAACTGGGTTTGGCTTCTTGCTGGTATAGTCACTCCGCTCCACCAAAGAAGATTCTAAAAAAACTTTTCTGGGAGTGGGTTGACGTGAAGCGCTCTAGTAGCCAGCAGCATTGCAAAACCACCGCAGCTTTCCTGTTGTTCAAAGACGTTGTCTTGTATGAGCCATATATGGATATTATAACAGTGGCTATGGATAGGTCCTTGTACATTAAATTTCGGCTAGGAACCTTGCCCTTGGCGGATCTCTGTTCAAGGTGGAATAAAGCCCAGCCCACATCACGCTTTTGTGCCTCTTGTCCGGACAAACCAGAGACGGTGCCACACTTCCTTTTTGAATGCCAGGACTATGGTCGCCCCAGATCGCGTTGGCTTGGCCCCATTTGCAGAGAACTGGGGACTCGTCAGCACTCTGTTGCCCTTCGGATTCTTTTAACTAACACAGCCCCTCCTATTGTTTGTGCTGTTGCAAAATTTTTAAAATGGGCTTGGTTGATAAGACTTAGAAGACTGTCCATAACAATTTAATTCTTTTTTATCTAATTTATGCTGACATACCGTGTTTTAATTATCATTCCACTTGTACAGTCTTACTTATTTCGACATGCTGTTTTTATCTTTTTGTACTGCTTTTATGATATGTGCATATCGAAATAAAGCATCAATCAATCAATCTAGTCTGTACAGTGCTTGTTGGTTAATGGATGGATGACATTCCAACACTGTCCATTGAAGGTTGTCCGCCCTGTGTCCTGCTTCTTTGCAGTGATCATAGAGCCTGGTGTGCGTCTTCATACAGCGAATGTTGCTGTTATGCTCAATGATCCGCGTTTTCACAGTTCGCATAGTCATGCCTATGTATTTCAGCCCACATGGACAAATGAGCATGTATATACAGCGACTGCTGTTACAATTAGTGTGTCTGTTCATGTGCCAGGTGAACGTTGGCGTCAGCTTGATAACTTTGCTTTGTATGGTTTGGGGACAGATGATACAGCTACCACACCTGTAGTGCCCGACCACTGGTGGCAGGTCCCATAAGGGGTTGTCATGGTGGGTGCCTGGCTTCTTGGGTCGAGTGTGGGTCAGGGTGTCCTTGAGGTTAGCAGTTCTTTTAAAAGCAAACCGTGGGCGGGGGATATCCAGGCCAGCGGAGTTCAGAGTGCCCCAATGGGAGTTGATTGTTTTCTTGATGAAAGTTGAGTTCCTGGTGTATGTTGTCACACAGGTGATGACATCGCTGGTGGGCTTCGGGTTTGACTCCAGCAGGGCTTCTCTGTTGTTATTACGTGCCCTTTTAAAGGATAAGTTCAACAATCTGGTTGGGTAGCCCTTGTCCTGGAGTTTGTGTTGGAGAAGAGATGATTCACGTACAAAATCAGTCAGTGATGTACAATTTCTTCGAATACGGAGAAATTGTCCGAACGGGAGATTGTCCCTCAAGGCTCGAGTGTGATGGCTCTGGTAAGGGAGGAGACTGTTCCTGTCGGTTTCTTTCCTATAGAGAGGGGTGGTAATCTCTGAAGGCTCCAGCCTGATGGTAAGATCCAGGAAGGGGAGGGCAATGGCGGAAATGGTACCCGTAAATTTGAGGTATGGGTTCTGCAGGTTAATCCAGGAACAGAATGCCTCACAGCTAGTCCTATCCCCTTTCCATAGGATCAAGATGTCGTCGATATAGCGACGCCAGAGGGAAAGCTGTTCGAAAAAGGGGTTGGTTTTAGCAGGATAGATGACCTGTTCCTCAAAGGAAGCCATGTAAAGGCACGCCAGGCTCGGCGCGAAGGTAGAACCCATGGAAGTCCCGCGGATTTGATGGTATAATTGTGATTCATACCTGAAGAAATTTTCCGTCAGGGCTATACTCGCAAGGGCCATAATGAAAGAGATAGGGGTGCAGGACGTCCACTCCTCAGATCTCAAGGCATTCTCTACTGCTTCCAAGGTGGCTTGCTGGGGGATGTTAGTGTAGAGTGCCTCTACGTCCAAGGTCACTATCAGGTCGACGTTCTCCCTCCCGTCCATATCTTCAATAAGACGTAAAACATCTCTGGTGTCTTGGAGGAAGGAAGGGATTTTCTTCACTAATGGCTGGAGGAATACGTCGCAAAATTGGGACAGTGGTTCCAAAAGGGATCCTATGCCTGACACGATAGGCCTTCCTGGTACCGGTGTGACCCCCTTGTGTATTTTTGGGAGGGTATAGAAATAGGGTGTGACTGGTTCGGTGGTGATGAGGAAATCTGCTTCCTTTTTTGACAACCATTCATTGGTTTCACCCTCTAGCACAAGGCTCATGATCGTGGTGGACAGGCCTTAGGTCTGACGGTGATGCAGTGATCCTCGCCATCCTTAGACCTATACCTATCAGGTTGTATCAATAATAGCCTGTAGCTCACCCTATGGGGCACATTAGGTTTATATGAGCACTTTTTTCGGTCCTGAAGAATTGCCCCGCCGGGCATGAAACATGTTGACCAAAATGGAGGGTTGATATGAGGCCACACCAATAGTTACGTTGGTCCTCAGTACCCCTCCCTACACTTTTTAATAAAGTGGCTAACCACCTGAATAAAGACTTCCCTGTGGACTATCCAACTTTTTTTAAATTTTCCACCGTTTTGCTCACTACCTCACTTTTTAAGCCTCACAAGTTTCTACTTATCTCGGCAAAGGAACAAAAGACCTCCGCAAAAGAGTGACACTCGTTGTTACCCGTCGGGCATTGCAGCGCCGTCCCGACGCAGGAGCAGGAAGCCGATGATATAAACAACATCCCAAGTAGGCTGAATGAGACATGTCATCCAGCTCATCAGTTGTGTGAGGCTTCCTTAGTTCCGTCAAGGAACTTGCTGACCACCCGGCACACACACACCCCACACCCTCTAGCTGACTTTCAGCTTATTGTGAGAGAGACCTTATTACCTGTCAAACCCCAGGGGAACAGTGTACACTCTTTCTTGTTTGCAAATTTTGAGATACCCAGCAGGTATTATTTCCTATGTCCATCTATTAGCTGTAGCTCTTTCATAGGATCGGATTCCCTGAGTGGTGACTCTCATGTCAGTTTCCCTTTTAAGCTCACGTTGGACTGTCCCTTCCCCAGAGCTTCACTACTGTAGCCGAGGGTTTGGCAACGTAGTCTTCCTCACTGCCCCTTATAATGTGCCTAGGTAGCCTCTTGGGTCTATGTACCTTCTGTCAGCCAACAGAGAGAGCTCTTGTTGTGTCACGAATGCCCCGTCATTGATCACCTGCCGCTGGAATGCCTAGTAGTAGATCCTTAGGTTGGGGAGTGCCACCCTGAAATGAAATGAATGAAATTGTATTTGTACAGCGCATCCTACCCTAAGGCCTCGTAGCGCTTGTGGATTGCTTGAGGTTCGCAGAGTGATTTAAGGGACATTGCAGAAAAGGTGAGTCTTCAGGAGCCTGCGAAAACGTTGGGTTCGCTGCGCAGAAGGGGGGGCAGGGAATTCCATAGATTTGATGCTCTTTGAGTCGGTCTCTCCAAATGCGTCCTGGGATGTAGGAAAGGAGCGGGCAATGAGTTCTATTTTTTGGTAAAAGAATTCTGCGAGATTGTTGCACCTAGAGAGTGCATCTTCCTGATTGGGGATTTTTGGGGGTATAGTAATCAGGGATTTGGCTATCCGGAAAATCTACTGGGGGGAGTTTGCCGCAGCAAAAATCTTTTCTTCATAGTTGGAGGCTTGTGCGATTTTTAATTCTTCCTTGTATTTCCTTATTGCCTCTCTGTAGCTTGATTTGCTTTCTTCTGTGGTATTCAATCTCCAACTCCTTTCTAGCTCACTACAGTTTTGTTTGAGCTCTTTTAATTTTATGGAAAACCACAGTGCAGGCCTCCAGTTCAAGATTTTATGGGTAGATCTTATGGGGGCTAGCGTGTCTAAAGAATTTTGAATCCAGAGGTTGAAGTTGGTATTGGCTCTCTCTGGATCTTGACTAGGGGGTTGTCATTGTGGTGTTTCCTAGTAAGTGCAGAGAATGCTATTCCCAGAGAGCGACTCTCCCAAAGCAGTTCCTGAGATCCACCTCATTTAAGAATCTGTCAGGAACTTCAAAGGGAGTGTTTTGTAAGATATAAAGGAACTTGGGTAAATAACTCATTTTAGCTGCCCTGCCCATCAAGGATATGGGTAGTTTTCACCTGTGACGCACATCATTTGTGTAAACTTGCAGCTTCCACTCCAGGTTGGGTCAGACAAACTGTGTATAATCAGTAGTTGTGAAGACGCCCTGGCACTCCCTGTCCCCACACAGTACTCAGTCAGTTATAGGAAAGGCCAAAGATTTGCTCCAAGCATATCTCCCAAACATCTCCATAATATTTAGAACTCGCAGGACTGAGCTGGCTGGTTCACCAGGTACTCATAGAGTGAGATAACATTTTCCTATTGTGGGTCCCATCTCAACCCTCAGATTAGCACATCTCCTTTAATTCATCTTGCCAATGGTTCAATCGTCACTGCAAACAGCAATGGGGACAGCGGGCAGCCCTGGCACGTTCCCTTCCCAAACAGAACTCACCAGAGACTGTGCCATTAATACAAACTCTGGCCAGTGGTTCTCTAAGTAATAGCTTTACTCAGGCTTGTAATTTCGAGCCAAATTTTGTCTTACTCAGGGTCATCATCAGGTATGGTGACTTCACTGGTTCAATGCTTTTTCGGCATTGAGAGTCAGAAAAATCACCAGCTCTTTCACCCTGTGTCTGCGTACCAGAGATCCATACAGGTACTGTAAATTGTGCCTTGTCACTCTGTTTGGCGTGTAGCTCGATTAGTCTGGTGCAATAATAGTACCCACTACCTGGGCCAGGGGGTTTGACAGTACCTTGGCTAACACTTTTGTTTCTACGTTTAAGAGCGAAATTGGTCTGTAGGAGGCGTGATCCTCTTGCGACTTTCCCACCTTGTGGTTGAGAACTATGATGGCCTGTCGTAGGTCCCTATTTAGCACTTACGCCTCATTGGAAACCTCCAACATCAATTTAATTTTACCCACAATTTAAGATTTCACACACTTATAGTATTCCATTCGGAATCCACTTGTCCCCAGGGATTTCAAACTCTTTAGTTGTGATATGGCGTCCGGGATTTCGCTTGTTGTTATTTCTTCTTCCAGGGGAGTTCTTGCCTTCACCCCTAATTTTGGGGATGGGATATATCTGAAGAATCTTTTTAGGCCTCCTGGGTCTTCCCTCACTCTCAACTGGTAGATCTGTCCCAAGTGGTCTGTCAATGCCTTTGTGATGCCAGTTGCCATTACCTCCAGGGTCCCATCCAGTCCATGTACCTCATGGACTCATCTCTGCCCCTCTTCCCTGCGGGCCAACCAAGCGAGCATCTTCCATGCCTTGTTAGCCACTTTGTATATTGTCAGGCTTGCTTGCTATGGTACAGTGTATGGGAGGCCTGCATTGCCTGGGTTCTGTGTTCCTCTCAGAGCTGCACCAAATGAGTCAGCCCGTTCTCTCTGAGAAATGCTATGTAGTCGACCTATTTCTTTAATACCTTTTCCCTTTCCTTCCTTTTCCCTGTTACAAGTGCTTTTAGGTGGCCCCTCAAATCTGTTTTGTAAGTTTGTGACAGAGCTACACTGAAGCCCACAAACCCTATGTTCTCTCGGAATTAAGACTTATATAGACCCCTTACACACTGTTTAAATAACCAAAAGGAGTCATATGTCTTTTTAATTGTGATGCACTTTGTTTTTATATCTTCTCTTTTCATTGCACTTTTCTTCACCACAAGCATGAGCTCTGGATCATTTCTATGGAAATAAATATGAATTAAGATTACAATAATGCAATGGCAAGCCATTGTTTTCTAAATATATCCCTCCATAAGTCCACAATCCGTCACCTCAAGAAAGACGTGGAGGAGCATATCTGGTTTGGGTTGTATGCCTGAATTGGTGATCATGCCTAGACTGGTTTGTAGAGTTAGGTTCACGTCGCCTCCCACTATCAGTAGGGAATCAGGATCATCTGCTATCCAGCCTCCCAGTTTGGTGTCCCAGCTCCTGTATGCCCTGGGGGGAGGTACCAGGATGCTACTGCCAGGCTGCTACTATTTATTGCCCACTAATCGCGGTGTAGCATCCAAAGGGATCAGCTCAGGATTTTGTAATGTGAAATGGCAGGTACCTGTTACCCAGGATGCCCATCCTCTTTATCCCAAAGTGAACACAGCATGTATCAGCTGTCGATAGCGACCGCGGTTTAAAAACCCACACTTATTAACACCTAGGTGTGTTTCTTGAAGTAAGACCAAGTCTGGGTCATATCTGATCAGGTATTTAGTCACTATCCACTGCCTCAATTTGTTACCCAGACCAATGACATACCAGGAAATCAATTTGAGCTTTAGCCCTTCTTCATGTACTAACTTTGGGGAATTAGCAATGTATGTTGTTACCGTGCACCTCTGTTCACCCCGTGGGGTGACCTATTTGGTGGGTGAACGATACAGTGGACATTGAAACTCCCCTTTTACCCCCAACTCCCCCCTCTACATCCTTGCACTGCAGGATTAAAACTACCTGCCTTCCTGGTGCCAAAAGTGTCTGTCACCCTTGCACACAAACCATCTGAAATGTGAACATTGATACAGTAATAATCGTCTATGTTATGAGGGTTGCGGCCTGCGAATAGCTCAGAGTCCGCTGAGGACCATACTGTTTGCACCCCTCCGAATGCCCTGGTCACTGTGCCTAGACTTTTAGGGCTCCAGGGCAGCACCTCAGATAATCTCTTGTATTGTTATAGGGGTGACTACTGGTGGGTGCAGCTTGTACTCCCTATGTCCTCCCTGTTCAGAGTCCCCTTCTTCAGAGACCTCGGTCTCACTCACCAGGGATTCCCAACTGGTAGCGGCCACCAGGGACCATTGCTGGTGAATGTCTGCCAGCAGTTTTGCCCTCTCCAGTTCCATCTGGTCATTAGTGGGGGTCGTTATTAGGCATTGCCTGGTTTTTCAGTGTCTCTTTCGTTCCTGCCATCTTGATACTCGACTTGTGTCACTGTCATTTTGCAGCAAAAAACCTGTGACGTTCCTCACACACCTCTGCCCCTGATTTGAAAATGTGGGATTCGCCCCGGTTGGTTATATGGAGTTCAGCTGGGAAGAATAGTTCAAATCATACATTCTACTGTTGAAGATGTGTTTTCTCACATCAAAGAATTCCACCTATTGACATTGCACCACCGTGGATTCGTTCAGATAGATATTAATGTTCTCCCCATCCACTGGCCATGGTCCATGTGTGCAAAATTGCAGCCCTGTCTTGAAAGTTGAGTAGCCTCGTCACAATGACACGTTGTGGGGTGTCAGTCACGGATGGTCTCCCAGGGACCCGGTGGGCTCATTCCACTTGGCACCATCGAGGACAACCATTCCTCCGGGTACAGTTCCATACTGGGCCCTCTTGTGTTCTCCAGAATTCCCACTAGACTAATATTTTTGTGTCTGGATTGTCCTTCGTCATCGTTCATTTTGTCCTTAAACATGGCCACCTCCTGTTCTAGTGCCTGGAGACAGTTAGCGTTTTCGGCCACCATAACTCTGTGCTTGACACCATGCCTGCCAGTTTCCTGTGGTCGGCCCACAGGAGGTTCAATTGTGATCTGTATGGGAGCTTGGGGTTTAGAAATCACATTGACAGCATTAGTAAAGTGAATTACCCTGAGGAAGGTAATAACAGGTATTGGTGTTATTATTACTATTATTATTTTTATTATACTTAACAGTATTCATTTTTTTCGACCTCAGAAGGATGAAAAGCTGTATGCCAAATGCATTTTTACAGTAGTGTGAGTCTCTCAGTACTGAGATCTCATCAAACACTGCGAGTCAGAAAAGAGATGTTTATCTTCCTTTTCCCTCTCCCAGCACATAATTGTCAAGAATTGATCAGAGAGCAGAAATTTGTCAACATCCCTTCAGTGAGGGATATTAATTGTTGTCTATCATATATTTTTGCTTGTTAGAGCAAATGTTATTTTTTTTTGTCATCAAGAACGTTTTATTGCTCTTGACCTGCATCTGCTTCTGTTATTTGTTAATTGTATTGTGTTGTGACACCGTATATCCCCTTTTGTCCAGTCTCTATTTTCCCTTACCTGCTTCTTTTTTTATTCAAAATGCTTTCATTTTTGCTGACATTGGTTGCCTTGCTTTCAGTTTTTTAATTTCATGAGTAATGTAATATTATGATTACTGTTTATCATATTTGCATGTACTGCTGCTTCAAAATGGACAACGTGTATTATTTAATAATTTGGTTAACTCTTTTCTACACAAAAGAATAGATATATTTGTGAGAGCTTAGTAGAAGCTTCTCCACTGATTCCTTATTCTCAGTGTCATAATAGTACCGGGTGGAAAAGGCCAACAGACATAATATCGACTCCAAAATATCGACTGGACATAATATCGAGTTAAAAATATAGACTGGACAAAATATCGACTGGACAGAATATAGACATCAAAAATATCGTTTTTAAGGTAAGTAATGTAATATTGAATGTTAGAAATATAGACAGTTAAAATATCGAAGTAGATAATATAGGTAATTCAAAATATCTAATTTTTAATAGTATATAACTTTTTATAATGTTTTTTATGTTATTATATGTGTGAAAATTGTGTATTTATGTTATAATTTATTTTAAATAATGAATTTTGTTTTTTTATTTTTTGCGTAATTAATTTCTGTAGCGGGTTGTGGGTTTATAGGGGAAAAGGGTGGGAAGTAATTTAATTATAATTAATTAAATATGTAAATTAATTTATTGGTATTTTTTTTTATTAATTGTTAATTAATGTATATTTGGTAAACAATTATATTTTAATTGGAAATTAATTTTAATTAATTGTATAATTGCTAATTATATTAATTTTACTAATTTATTTTCCGTAGTGGGTTGTGGGTTTATAGGGGAATTGGGTGGGACGTAATTTAATTAAAATTAATTAAATATGTTAAAAAAAATTGTACTTTTTTAGAATTAATTGTGAATTAAAATTTTATGGGAAATTAAATAAATTTTAATTGCCAATTAATTTTATTTAATTGATTAATTGCTAATTATGTTAATTTTACTTATTTATTTTCAGTAGCGGGTTCTGGGTTTATAGGGGAATAGGGTGGGAAGTAATTTATTTATAATTAATTAAATAAATCAATTTATTTGATTGTATTTAATTTGAAATAATAGATAAATACGTTTTAATTGTTAATTAAAAATTTTTTATTTGTAATTCATTTGGATTAATAGTTAACAAATAGTAATAATTAATTTTAATTTGTAAATTTAATTGATTAATTGTTACATTTAAATAAATTGGTAATTACTTTAAAATAATTTGTTATAGATATTAATTTGTATTTTTTTAAATAATATATGAAGTATTTACTTTCCCTACTGTTGCACACTCTGGAGTGGGAATAGTAATTTTTACCCCTACGCTATCCAACGCTTTCCCTACTGTTGCACTCTTTGGAGTGGGAATAGTAATTTTTACCCCTACGCTATCCAACGCTTTCCCTACTGTTCCACTCACTGGAGTGGGAATAGTAATTTTAACCTCTACGCTATCCAACGCTTTCCCTACTGTTGCACTCTTTGGAGTGGGAATAGTAATTTTTACCCCTACGCTATCCAACGCTTTCCCTACTGTTGCACTCTTTGGAGTGGGAATAGTAATTTTTATCCCTACGCTATCCAACGCTTTCCCTACTGTTCCACTCACTGGAGTGGGAATAGTAATTTTAACCTCTACGCTATCCAATGCTTTCCCTACTGTTGCACTCTTTGGAGTGGGAATAGTAATTTTTACCCCTACGCTATCCAACGCTTTCCGTACTGTTGCACTCACTGGAGTGGGAATAGTAATTTTTACCCTTACGCTATCCAACGCTTTCCCTACTGTAGCACCCACTGGAGTGGGAATAGTAATTTTTACCTCTACGCTATCCAACGCTTTCCCTACTGTTGCACCCACTGGAGTGGGAATAGTAATTTTTACCTGTACGCTAACCAACGCTTTTCCTACTGTTGCACCCACTGGAGTGGGAATAGTAATTTTTACCTCTACGCTATCCAACGCTTTCCCTACTGTTGCACCCACTGGAGTGGGAATAGTATTTTTTACCTCTACGCTATCCAACGCTTTCCCTACTGTTGCACTCACTGGAGTGGGAATAGTAATTTTTACCCCTACGCTATCCAACCCTTTCCCTATTGTTGCACTCTTTGGAGTGGGAATAGTAAGTTTTTACCCCTACGCTATCCAACGCTTTCCCTACTGTTGCACTCTCTGGAGTGGGAATAGTAATTTTTACCCCTACGCTATCCAACCCTTTCCCTATTGTTGCACTCTTTGGAGTGGGAATAGTAATTTTTACCCCTACGCTTTCCAACGCTTTCCCTACTGTTGCACTCTCTGGAGTGGGAATAGTAATTTTTACACTTACGCTATCCTATGGTAATAATATTGATTATTATCTAATTATATTATGTTACTATATATATATGCTTTAACAAATATGATTGTACATTTTTTTATAACTTTCATTAATTATTCAAATATTATAAGGTAATTTAAGTATTTTTAAGTATATTTTAGTAATTAATTTTTAATATTAATTTAATTTAACACTGTTTTTAATAAAGTCGATATTTTAAATAACAATATTTTTGTAAACGATATTTTGTAGTCGATATTTTTGTACTTACCTGTTTGTAGATACAAACTCGATATTCCCTCTGTCAATATTTTGTCAACGATATTTTTTCAACTCGATATTATGTCAGTGATCCGGTGGAAAAATAGCCTGTTGATAAATAATGTACATGTAGTTTTGATTTATTTGTGCCAAGTTACAAACTTTGCGGTATGTAAGCTGGAATAATGTGTGAAAGGGTGTTGCAGCCGTTTTATATGATCCCTGCTTTAACGTTTCGAGGTGCGATTTCCTTCAGGTTTTAGCTGAAATGTTTTCATGCAAAAGTTTGCAGTGAGTGTCATTTGCACTACTCCTGTGATGGGCTCTACGAGTGAATCCGAGTGCACAAGATGTTTATGCCTGATTTTACGCTTGATGGACCCAGTATCGGCTGGCTTATACTGAGGGTGGTGAGGTTGGGACACAAAAAAAATCCCTTACCATCATAGCGTGATGTCCTCCTCCCTCGGGTGTCCTCCAGGAAGCTCCAGATGTGGGAAACTGCACAACCCAATCCTGGCACTTCTTTCATAGCATGAAAGCAGCACCAGGTTTGGATAGAGCGGCCTCACTCAGCGCTCCTAAGAGAATTGGTGTCCTGCACTTTATCTAACCCAGCTGTGTAAGACAGCTGGGTTAGAGAATTGTATAATGCTCATGTGTGGCTGGTCATCCCAAGATGGCCTGCCAAAGAGACATGACCATTTTAAATCACATAGCTCCCGGCTGCTGCCACTCGGTAGCACTGGCCCTGCATCATCCTCACACTTAGTTCAGGACAGGTTGCTGAAAAAATAAAACGGTAATAAGCTTTATTACTGTTTTATTTTTCAGCTCTGGGGCTTGTGGGACAACGCTCCACAGCCCAAATGGAGATCCAACCCCTAGATGGACCACTCGGCATCATGCCTTCAGTAGGGCCTGATGCAAGTCAGGAATGAGGTGCATTGTAAGAGTGTTGTGAATAGCGCATCATTGTGGTGTCAGGATGCACAGCAGGTCTGTTGAACGGTGTGAGAGCTATCTGGAAGTCTCAACATTGTTTAACAAATGGCAAAGGTGCTTTGTAAAAGCTCTTGGTTACAATTGAGCGTAATCCCTTTTTTAGTCCACTGTAAGCAGATGGGTAACTGCTGGCAAATTCAACCATTACCCCCTCATCCTGTGTTCCCTGTCCTAGTCCTTATGCAGTGAGGCATCTCAGCTTCCAGACAGAGTATTTTCACATTTTGTGTAACAATACCATGCATTGTTTATTCTTTTTCTACCTCTTTAGAAAGGTAGAAGAACTTCCCTCCCCATACCTCGCCTTCTGTTTTGTTTCTAGCTCTGAAAGAGGTAAGACAGTTCCTTTTTAGGTCGAGCTGGAGAAAGCAATGCGAAGCATTGCGTCCAGCGAAGAATCTAATGTTGCCCGTCTCCTGGGAATCTGAGACAGGGGATGTGCACGTGGCGATTTCACTTCGTGGGCGCGCACGCCCAGCCCGGCGCCGTGCACATCTCCTGTGTCAGATTCACAGTACATTAGCCTCGCGCGCATACACAGCCACAGGCACACTCAAGCATGCGCACACAGACACGCACTGCATACACACACACACGCGCACACACACGCACGCAGCCACCCCCCACTCACCTGGCTCTTTTGTCGCGACTCCCCTGGTATCTCCGCCGTGTCACCTGGCCTGGATTGCATAATTAAAATGGCACCCAACAGCCGTGCGCCGAGACCGAGTGGAAGCGGACACCGCGTCCCCAGCGCACCCCTTGCCTGTAGCAGCCACCTCTGCTGACCCGGAAACGCTCCAGCCGGCTCCCTGCCCCCGGTACCCGCATGTGGGAGGTAGCCATGGGTACATCACACGGACATTTACCAGACAGATATTCAGGTTTCATCCCAAACCTTATGATTAGATCATGCATTTTTGCTGCTATTTTATTCGCCTCTGATCTCATGGAAATGCCCGAACCTCCTGTTTCTTACATTGATGTCGTGATCTTCCCGGATTCTCAATCGCTCTCTTTCGTTTACTGGCCCTTATTGGTATATCACTCTTTGCCTTCAGCCTTCCCCGCGGGTCGGTCCAAACTCGGCCTCTCCACCTGAGGATATATGCCACAGATCACAAGGTGAGAGAGAGGCTGGGCTGTGCGGAGCCCTTGGTCGGCAAGGGTCTGCTAATGCTGCAGCGAGGAGTCTCTCGGTTTGTGTGTGAGTTGGTTTGTGTGTCCGCACACAAACAGGCACCTGTAAATGCCTCGCCACGTTCGCGCCCATTTCTTTATGCAGGCAGTTGGGCACTGTATAGTTAATACTAAGAAGGCCTTCCTGGGTATAAATATAGCTCTGTCAGCATGTGTACCGGAGCCCTCGTGCCAGCATAGACCCGTGCCGGCCGCCTTACACTACTACTGACAGGGCGCGCGAGCGGCACGCGTGTGGTACCGAGCTCGAAGCTTCCACCGTGGGGAGGCTGCACGCGCCCCGTGCCTTGAAGACCAGGTGAACTTTCTGGGAGCTCGACAGGTGCACAGCGTAGCTTCTTGCAGGGACACATCTGCTCCCCGCTCAACAGTGATGATAGGGGGGTCACATTTGAGTCTATTACTTTACCCAAGCAAAGTGCCACAGAGACACCGGGGTGCACAGTTGTACACAACCATACACGAACCTAACTATTCCAGCACGTGAGATAAGTAAACATCTTCCAAAATACATATTACTTCGCGCGTGTGAGTTACAATGCATGTTTATTATATGTAAATATCCCACATATACCAGTGTACACAATAACTCATACAGATCTTCTGCATATATGTTCTTGTACATGGATTCGATACACATTGGTGTATAAACACTTGAAAGCACATCTGTACTTCTACATTTTTATTTTTTTCTAGGATGTGCAAACCTATATTTCTATATTTTTGTCTAGGATCTATACAGAAACACATTCAGGTGTGCAAATTATTTGTTTATTCTAGTACCTGTAAGTATATCTCGACGAGTAACTTCAACGCTGACGTAGGAGCTCGTATAAACCGTTTTGTGTTTTACCTGTATGTTCTTTGTACCAATGGATACATACGGAAGTGTGCTTGTCCACACTGCATGCATGGATACCTATATTTCTGTGTGTATAGATATGGAAGAGTTGGGCGCAGAGTTTCGAACACATTTAAGTACAAAACGACGCCTCTACATTTTTGTTTGTTTGATTGTTTTTTTTGTTGTTGCAAAGGATGGATTCACCTGCTATGTGTATGGTGTGTGTGTATATATATATATATATATATATATATATATGTGTGTGTGTATTTAACTTTGTCCACCAAAAAAAAAAAAATATATATATATATATATATATATATATATATCATATAAGTAGAGCTAATAAACTATTTATCATAATTGCGGATTTTGGGAATTGGATATTTGCATCCCGTGAGTCGTCGTGCTCCTCCTCCCTCTACAATGGTATAAATAGCATGTTATAATTTGCGCATCATAAATATTTCTACAGCACTGCTCATGCTTAAAAAAGATCATTTAACCAAAATATGCCTCAAGTGGTACCGTTTGTGCAGTAGGGTAGAATTACATGGAATAGGTCTTGTGATTTGTTTCATTGTGTGAAGTAGTTGTTACATGCGAGGCATAAGCAGCTTTTTTGTTACGTCAGTTCTGCTTTACTCCGGTACTAAAAAGTGTAGTTTTTTTTGCCCTGTGTAATAAACATGTGGATGTATGCTGATTTGTACAGTTTTTAAATACCACCTGTTACCGGGCCACAATTATTTTTACTGTTATGGAATCTACATATGTGAGAGAGAGATAGAGATAAATATATATAGAGCGATATGGATATTGGCTCGAACATCAAGACTCGTGGCAATAAACAATAATCAATCAAAATAATTTGAAATAATATCCCCAGTTTTCGATCCCTGCAACGCCGCAGAAGCGGGCGGGGCGCGAGAACCTATCCTGCATCGAGGTTGCTCAGTGAGCACTGCCCCAGCACGCGCCCTCCTGCAGGAGTCCGTGCTCCGTCTGCGGACCAGCCTCTGTTTCGGGGGGCTCTGCTGAAATCCATGTTTCACACAACTGAAGGCTCTGTTGCTGGCGGTATAGTGCCCCCTGTAAGGAGCTGCACACGGGCCTCGCAGTGCCTTTATCATAAGAAGGCGCTATGTACCATGAAAGAGCCTTTCCGCACTGGTCTTCCTCGGAGTTACCCATCATGCTTCTCCCTAGCTAGACGATCCTCGTTAGTGTTTGGCGCTCGGTGAACGGGGTGCAGGTCCTGCACTGCCCCATCCTATTCTAGGCTCCTCGGCGGAGGTCCCTTTCTCATGCTCTTCTTCCCGGGGCACTGTCACTTGCACCCACCCCTATGCTTGCTCCCCGTGGTGTATGCCGTCCTCCATACTGGCACTCTCCCTTAAGTCTGACTCTCTGGCGTTGTTTCTCCCCCTTATATGCAAAGCTCCCTGGTGGTGTATCCCTTCTTCTGTGTGACTCTCTCTGGGGCTCTCTCCTCTATGCACGGCTCCCTGGGAGTGTCTCACCTCTCCTCTATGCACGGCTCGCTCTTTTTTTTCCCACTCCTCTATGTATGTATGTGGAGAAGCGTGGCTCAGTGGTTAGAGGCGGCAGACCCGGAAGCTGAGATCGGTCGTGGACCAGGGTTCGATTCCCCGCCTCGGCGGGTCTCGGGCTGAAAAATTCCACGGACTCGACAATTCTCGCTCCGGTGCCTACTCGACTCACGGGGTCACACTCTGCGACTCTGGGCAATAGCTTGCTTAATCTCCACTATGGCCCCTCGCGGCGGGATGCCTGGCTTTCACCTTGTGGATACCCTGCCAGGGTATCTCACAGGGGAATACCAGGACGGGTTCCCTAAGCAAGCGCCTTGATACCTTCGGGTGATACGTGCGCTATATAAGTCGCAATACATTTACATTTACATTTACATTTACATTTATGACTCTCTCTGGGGTCTCTCCTCTACTCTATGCATGGCTCCCTGGGGGGCCTTGTTCCCCCCTTATATGCACGGCTCCCTGGGGCTGTCTCCTCACCCTATGTCTGACTCTCCCCAGGTGTCTCTCCCTACCCTATGTTGGACTATCTGGGGGTGTCTCCCCACTGCTCAGCACCACCACAGCATCACTCAGCATCCTCACAGCATCACTCAGCACCACCACAGCACCACTTAGCACCACCACAGCATCACTCAGCACCACCTCAGCATTACTCAGCACCACCACAGCACCACTTAGCACCACCAAAGCATCACTCAGCGCAACCCCAGCATCACTCAGCACCACCACAGCACCAACAAAGCATCACTCAGCGCCACCCCAGCATCACTCAGCACCACCACACACCAACTCAGCACCACCACATTATCACTCAGCACTACCACAGCACCAATCAGCACCACCACAGCATCACTCAGCACCAACACAGCACCACTCAGCACCACCACAGCATCACTCAGCACCACCACAGCATCACTCAGCACCACCACAGCATCACTCAGCACCACCACATTATCACTCATCACCACAACAGCACCACTCAGGACCACCACAGCACCACTCAGCACTACCACAGCACCACTCAGCACCACCACAGCATCACTCAGCACCACCACAGCACCACTCAGCACCACCACAGCACCACTCAGCACCACCACAGCATCACTTAGCAATACCACAGCACCACTCAGCACCACCACAGCATCACTCTGGAACACTACAGCATCACTCTGGAACACCACAGCATCACTATGCGCTACCACAGCATCATTATGCGCCACCACAGCACCACTCAGGGCCTCCACAGCATCACTCAGGGCCTCCACAGCATCACTCAGGGCCTCCTCAGCATCACTCAGGGCCTCCACAGCATCACTCAGGGCCTCCACAGCATCACTCACGGCATCCACAGCATCACTCACGGCATTCACTCAGGGCCTCCACCTCATCACTCAGGGCCTCCACAGCAGCACTCACGGCCTCCACAGCAGCACTCACGGCCTCCACAGCAGAACTCACGGCCTCCACAGCAGCACTCACGGCCTCCACAGCAGCACTCCTCACGGCCTCCACACCAGCACTCACGGCCTCCACAGCATCACTCACGGTCTCCACAGCATCACTCACGGCCTCCACAGCAGCACTCACGGCCTCCACAGCATCACTCACGGCCTCCACAGCATCACTCACGGCCTCCACAGCAGCACTCACGGCCTCCACAGCATCACTCACGGCCTCCACAGCATCACTCACGGCCTCCACAGCATCACTCACGGCCTCCACAGCATCACTCAGGGGCACCACAACATCACTATGCACAACCACAGCATCACTGAACGCCACAGCATCACTCGTCGTCACCACAACATCACTCCGCGCCATCACAGCATCAATATGTGCAACCATTCAACAACAACTGGTTCAAATATGTTCTCTCAATGTTTCAAGCTTTACTACAAATGTCACAAAAAAGATGTTAATAATTCACTTCTGTTCTTGGATTTTCGTCACAATAAAATACACTGAACATAATCTTCACAAAAGTTATTTACAAAAGTTTAAGCTATTGCCATTATAAATTACAATCACTTTTCTTTAAGTATTAATTATTTAAACAAATTAAAAGCCATTGTTATTTGTAATATCAATACATCTAAGTCACGTAAATACAAAACATGTTGCATTACAAATGCTGTAGGTGTCACATTTGCGAAAGTTATAACTATTGACATTGTAAATGACAAAGCTATTAATTTAGCTATTTTCAAAACCAGCACATATAAATAAAATAATTGTCATTTAGAAGACCAATAGCTCAAACTTTCCTAATGCGAGACCTATTGCATTGCAAATGCTTGTTTGTATTTCTTTTACTTCTTAAAGCTTACCACGTTGATTATTTGCAGCTTCAGGAAATTTTTATTTCACCAGACTCCATTTAGGAGGCAAAGTCCCCTCGGTGAATGAGGACATAACTCACTCAATGCAGGCTTTGTGCCGAGTGATCCTTCAGATTCGAGGACAGGAGTAGGCCAGTGTACCAACGACTCACTCGACATAAAGCCTGCATTGAGTGAGTTACGTCCTCGTTCACCAAAGGGACCTTGCTTTCTATAGGGAATGTGTTAGAAGGTTGTTCTGACACTCTGGGCTGCCCAGATTTTTCACTTTTTGAGCACCTATTTGTTGAGCTTTTACTGTGGGAGAGCCTCATAAGTTAGGACTCACCCACAGTGAACTCATGATGAAAGAGACTGCATGTGGATTTTACTGGTGTCCTCCTAGCTTGACTAGGCTGCTGCACAGCAGCGGGAGTAAGGGGCACGGGGCTGGTTGCATGCAGACACATGTGTCCTTGCGTGTGCACACGTGTACGGGCTGCGCAGGGGAGATTCCTGGCGTGCGCAGCCCAGCAGCAGCTACAAAGTGAATGGTGTGGCAGGACGTATGCAGAATTGGGTGCTGACACGGAATAGACTTTATGCACTGGGAAGAAACATGCTAGGGAAAGCTAGTGTGTTTTGCTGTTTTCACTTCATTATTCTCCTATGGGGATGTAGAGCCCATTAGCTAGATTAACTTTCCTAAGGCCTACAGATTCCAGACACGCCCTAAAGTCCACTGTAAAGGGTGTGAGAAGAAGTAGTCTGCAGAGTCTAAAGTCATATATGAACTTCTTTTGGGTCATCCAGAAATGTCATATTTCTCTGAGTCCGTCATAACCAGGGCCTGGCTGGGGGCTGACCTCAGCAGGCTGGATTGATAACCTTTCTTCGAAGAGCTAAGGCCTCCTCTCCAAGGAAAGAGAAGATGGGCGGAGCTACAGGCTCATCCATCAGCAGCTGTCATTGGGTGCCAGGCACCAGGCTGCACAAGGTAGAAGGCAGCTCTGGTGGTGACGGGCTTTCAGAGACCATGTGGCAGGAGACCCTGGATGACGCCATCTTGAACCAACTCAGAGGCCTGGGTAGGAAGGAGAGAGCAAGGGCAGAGAAGTGATGTGTCGCTGTGTGATAGGGCTTGTGATGTGTTTAATAAATGTACTCTTACTTTTATAAAGCAAAGTACAGACTAGACAATCAATTATTGAGTGTTATTTCTGCACACCTGCAAATGGGGATTACTAGCCCACACCACCTCCCTTGAGTAAGCCTCAGACTGCTCTGCAACGTTACCCTCTGAGAGTCAGGCGCTACAATTGGGTGTTTGTGTTTGGTTCCCAGTGAAGGACAAATGTAGTCATGTTATTTGTGCAGGCCTCACAGATACTGCCTCGTTTTCCAACAGAGGGTCACTGTTTTTATGTGAACATACAGGTAATTGAGTGAGTGTTTACTTCCCTTCTGTTTTGGTTGGATTACCACACCATCCACAGGGGTGAGGACACTTTAAGACATTTTGGGCTCATCCTCTCATAAGAAGATTAGGTATGCAACCACATAGGTCTTGAAGAAATGCCACTTGATTGCACCATGACATATTTAGGCATGAAACATGTTGACCAGTAGTTAAGATCATTGTTCATCCACTCAATCTTGTACGATCTAGTATACCTTTGATTCTGAGAGACATGGATCCTTATGTCCAGTAGGTTTCTCTCACTGTGTTCAATTAATCAAATACCTGGATCCCTATTAAATCGAGAGTTCCACCAGGTCTATAGTGGATTTTAACTAAAAATGTTTCCAATTTTCTTACTCACTGACTGGAACACCCTCACTTCTCCAGTCCTCCAAGGGTGATTATAAAAAGATCTCCAGTAAAGTACCCTCTCGCGGGGCCCGTTGGACATTGCAGGGGCAGCCCAATGTTGAGCAAGCCCAATAATCAAGCATTCTACCTTTGTGTGAATGAGGGCACTTGCACCTATGAGCACACACTCCCAGTGACTACTACCAGATCCCTATTGAGAGTCTGACTAGTCAGTGCGGAACAGTATACCCTTAGTTACACTAGTCATGAAGACAGCCAGCAGTATCTATGCTTTCAATGGGGACAAAATGCAGACTTACAGATACAGTCACTGTTAGATCTGGGGGTCTCTAGTTGGCAGAGGTAGGTACCACTGTCCAAATAGGGACCCTTGCTTCTAGTCAGGGTAAGGAGGATACACTCTTTAGATAACCCCTGCTCACCCCCTTGGTAGCTTGGCACGAGCAGTCAGGCTTATCAAAGGCAATGTGTAAAGTATTTGTACCAACACTCACAGTAACACAGTGAAAACACCACAAACTGACTCCACAACAGTTTAGAAAAATAAAGGTATTTTAATCTAAACTACACAAGACCACAACGACAAAAATCCAACAAACACAGTTCAAGAATATGGTTTCAAAAGAGTTCTTAAGGTTGCGTTAAAATAATCCACAGTTGCGTCACGTTTTAGCCAACAGTACCTTTAAATGCAACAAAGTTCCAAATGAAAAGCTGTAGCAGTGAAAAGCAAGCTATGCGTCACTTCTGTGACCCTGGGGAGGCGATGCAACATCCCCGCTGGACGCAGCGGGTGTGTTGCGGTGACTCCGTTCTGTATGGGGAGGGATGCGATACCTTGCGTGGATTCCGGTGCACAGGTTTCAGTGGAAGCGGCTCGCAAAAGGTACGATGCGACGATCTTTGGGGCGGCGACGATCTCCGGTGCGGCGACGATGCGCGGCTCAGCGTCAATCTTCTCCTCTCGCGACCCCTCGATTCGATGGCTCTGCGACGACTCTCGCAGTGACGTGATGCGGTCCGCAAGCAAGAGGTGCGACGATCTCACCCAGTGACGACAGGCTCTGCGACAATACTTGCAGCGATGGTAATCTTCCCGCACCGGACTGGTGCGTCCTGCAAACTAAGGATGCGACGACGCTGCAACGATCTCGGCCTTCGTAGCGGCGGGAATTTCCTCGCATTGACGGGGATGCGCTCCGCAAGCGAGCCATGCGATACATCTTGCAGAAAGTTCTTCAAATCTTGGTTTTCAGCTTCCCAAAACAGGTACAACTTTCAGAGGCACCACACATGGGCCAAGCACTCCAGGAAGGACAGAACTCTCTCAGTAGAGTTCAGGGAAGCTGGGGGTGAAGTCCTTTTGTTCCTGGGACTTCATAACAGGGAGCCAGCTCTTCTTCAGGCCCCTGGAGATTCCTTCAAGCAAGGGGACACAGCACAAAGCAAAGTCCTTCCCCTCTCCTTGGCAGTAAAGCAACAGCAGGTCAGTCCAGCAGAGCAACAGCCTTCCTTATTCAGTTTCAGCTTTCTCCTTGGCAGAGGTTCCTTCTTGATTCCAGGATGATCTAATTTTCTGTAGTCAGGGGTCCTGTGCTTATACCCCTAAAAGTCTTTGTTTTTTTTATGCAGGAGGGCTTTGGGCCCGGTCTGAACCAGTTCTGGGTGTTACTTGAGCACTTTGTTTTCCTGGCTTCTCCTTTCCTTTCAGAGTGAGGGGCAGGGTCGTCAGCTGCCCAGCAGGAGGTAAGATTGTGGAAGGCAGGCACAGCCCTATTCAGGCCCAGGTGCTATCCCCTCCCACAACTCAAGATGCAGATGCAGTCATTCAGCCTGGGACTGACTCAGCCATCCTCCTGGGGGCTCCCCAGCCCCTGTCACTCTCAAACCAGACAGTCAATTCACAAACAGGCCAAGGCACACAGAAAGGTCAGGCAAGAGAACAGCAACTTTCTAAAAGTGCTGTTCTCAAACACAGGATTTAAAAACCACCTTTCCTAAAAGATGTGTTATCAAATTCTGAGTTTAGGGATACCAGACTTTTATGTCCTACCTTGCTCCTATGGGAAGATATGCTGGTAGCCACTGTAGGAAAAACAGAACAGGGTGGCTGGACAGGATTATTCGTGAAACAATTCCCCAGACACACAGTCAATCTGTACCGTGTGACCACTGGATTTAATTTTCCAAACAAGTTTATTTTTCTTTTTTACATTTATCAGCAATTTTTTGAAACACAAGCACAAACAAAACCACTGTCAATTCAAAAGGTTCATATATACAGTATCTACAAATGCACACATTTACAAATTTACAACAAAGAATCAAACAAAAGATTGGTTAGACACACCAAAAGACAATCACAAATGTATAATAATTCAAATAAATTGCAATTATATACAGTGCAGAGATTAATCCATAAGCGAACAAACGGGAACCAGTCCTAGAGATTGAAAAAACCAAGTGACAGGCGGGGTTGAGATCAAAAACAAGCCTGCCTGTCAACGAAAGCCTGTGGTGTAATGTTAAATAGGGTTGCAAGGCTAGGATACAGAGTGGTGGTATGATTTACATCCTAGCGGCACCCTTTGTTGTAGCCACAGGGTGGTATTGTCGACGCGTTTCGAACCTAAGTATTCAAGGTTCTCTTCAGGACAGGGACTGGGAAACAGATTCTGCACGCGGGCACAAAGGTTGCCGTGGCGTAGGTATGTCGTGTTCACACCTGCAATAGGCGCAGAGCAGGACTTAAGGCGTGGTGTCAGGCTTCAGAAGCTTGCAGGTATCAGGGCGGCTCACATTATTTTGCGTGTGTAGGTCTGGCTATGCAGACCACAGGGAGGGAAGCGGCCGGTCACTGGCCTCAGTTCAGGCCGGCAGTTAAAGTTGGCCCGTTTTCTGAATGAAGTAATCAAGCCACAGAAGGTCCGTGTTGCTCACTCTCTCCCAGGAACAAGCTGTCTGACCACAGACTACAACAAAGGGTGCCGCTAGGATGTAAATCATACCACCACTCTGTATCCTAGCCTTGCAACCCTATTTAACATTACACCACAGGCTTTCGTTGACAGGCAGGCTTGTTTTTGATCTCAACCCCGCCTGTCACTTGGTTTTTTCAATCTCTAGGACTGGTTCCCGTTTGTTCGCTTATGTATTAATCTCTGCACTGTATATAATTGCAATTTATTTGAATTATTATACATTTGTGATTGTCTTTTGGTGTGTCTAACCAATCTTTTGTTTGATTCTTTGTTGTAAATTTGTAAATGTGTGCATTTGTAGATACTGTATATATGAACCTTTTGAATTGACAGTGGTTTTGTTTGTGCTTGTGTTTCAAAAAATTGCTGATAAATGTAAAAAAGAAAAATAAACTTGTTTGGAAAATTAAATCCAGTGGTCACACGGTACAGATTGACTGTGTGTCTGGGGAATTGTTTCACGAATAATCCTGTCCAGCCACCCTGTTCTGTTTTTCCTATTGTTGAGATCCGGGTTGGTCAGATGTAGGATCCAATACCTTTACTGTTTCACAGGTAGCCACTGTAGCCAGCATTCCCTATGATAGCCTATGGGCAAGGTAGCCTTACAATAGTGAAAAAAGAAAATGTCTGTCATTCACTACCAGAGCATGTCACCTGCACTAGTACATGCTCTACCTTTCACATACACAGCACCCTGCCCAGTTGGGTACCTTGGGCCTTCTATAGGGGTGACCAATGTGTACAGAAAGGGACGGGTTAGGCCTGGTCAGTGGGGACACTGACTAGGAGGACATGGCAGTTCACAGACTGCACACAGGCACTGTGGTGGCAGGCCTGAGACACCATTTTAGGGCTACTCATGTGGGTGGCACAATCAGGGCTGCAGGCCCACTAGTAGCATTTAAATCACCAGCCCTGGTACACTCAGTGCAGTTTACTAGGGACTTCTAGGTGATACAAATATGCCAATCATGGATAACCAATTACAATTTACACAGGGTGCACTTGCACTTTGACACTGATCAGCAGTGGCAAAGTGCCCAAAGCATCTAAACCAGCAAAAACGAAATCCAGAACAACGTCATAAATACAGGAGGTAGACACAAAAAGACAGGGGAAACCACGCCAAAGGTGGCAAGTCTAACAGTCACAGATGCCTTTCAGTGCCTTAAATTGCTGATCAACTTTCAGAAGTCTTTTTTTCACCCAACACAAGACCTTCATCGTTCCAAACCTTGGTGCGACGTGTGTTTCTACCTCAGGCGTGCATCACCACACTTCAATCATCTGTTTCTCATCTGTTGGTTCACTCTACGATGACAGCTCAAGCATGGCCCAGAATTCAAGAACTGATTACTGCAAACAAGGCCATGACACCCTGGGTATGTTATCATCTCAAGCCAGTAGTAAATCTCCTTCTGCACTGATTCCGAGCTCTTGAATCCCTTGTGCCAGTAACCACTCAGATTAGGAAGAATCTAACTTGGTGGTTCGAGGACGCCAATCTGACAAAAGAGTTCCTGTGTGTGTTCCCCATCAATTATTGATAAATTACGGATGCTTGCCTTTGGGGTCAGTGGGTGTCTGTAGAAAATTAGGAAGTAAAAGGGAAATGGCTCTGGAGGAGAGTGTTCAATTCTCCAACTAGAGGAAAGTGGCTGTGGTCTGGATGGGGCTGCAAACATGTTCTTCCCAGTTAGAGAGAGCCAATCAAGTGGTCCCATTGTTATCCAAACAGGCAGGAGGGTGCCAGATACGAGAGCCTGAATTTCTTGGCGAGGCACATATTTGCCTGGGCAGAGCAACATTTATTGGCTCTTCAAACAGTGAATATTCCAGGTCAAACCAACTTCAGGTCTGACAGTCTAAGTTAAAATCTTACAGCCTCAATCTTGTGCCACCCTTCTGTTCAGGAATTCAATCGAATTTGGGGGATCCTTGGATAGACATGGTCGCATCTCCTCAGAATGCAGTGTTACCAGTGTTTTGTTCAGAGCAGTGGTATCCGCAGGCATGGGACGTCGATGCCCTCTCAGTTACATGGCCAAGAGGGATTCGGTATACCTTCTGCTGATTCCTCTCCTCCCGAAGGTACTTCAGAAGGTTCGGGACGGACATTGGCAACTCTGGTAGAACAGTTTTTGCCATGCCTTCAGTGGTTCCCTCTCCTGATGGCTTTTTCCAAAGGGGACTTCCTTCACCTCTCTCTCTAATCTCCCGCTCTCCAGTTCCCGTCCCTATTGCTGCCTCAACTGGCACAGCTCAGATTGAAGGCTTGGCACTTGAAAGGGTCAGCTTTCAAATCCATGGTTGTTCACTAGTGGTTGCAAAAGACATTCAAGAGTCAAGAAAACCTTCTACTTTGTCACCCTAAAATAAACATTGGAAATCTTTTCAAAAATTGTATTTACTGAAATAATTTGATCCCCTTTCATTAAATATTCTTCAGGTGGAAGAAGTTCTAAGGGGCTTTTTTTGCAGGGATAGGTGCCCTCTACCCTACCAGCTCAGTAGGCAGAAACTGAAGCTCTTAAATGTGAGCAGGAATGCAGTGGAACTTGGTGAAATTTGAGAGTGGTAGGGAAGAAAGAACCAGCATGCATTGCTCAGTGAGAGAAAGTTCGTCAATAGGCGTTCAAGGAGTTTAGAATTCAGGTTAGACCAATAATACACTCAGCATTTATAATATTAGGAACAGCAACTGGTAATAGTCTGATAAAGCAATTCTAAGTAAGCAAGTAAAAGTTGATAAAGGAAATTTTCAGGCACAGGAAAAGTGAATGTCTGAAAAAGAGCTGTGGCCAAAAGAGAGTTTCACTCAGCATCTTCCCAGCTAGTAACGCTCAATCTTCACTCGCTCATCCGATCTACACCCTCACACAATCACCTCTTACTGAACCATCCAGATACTGTACTTCATATTTACCTTCAATCCCCACCACCTGCACCCATTCTGAAAGTCCAAAATCGACTGCAGACAAGACAACAAAGACCTATCACCAATCACAAATCCCGCTTATAAGAGAAGAATTGCCTTTAAATCCCTATGTGTTACAGGGAACCGGCCAGAGTACTTGCAAAACAAAATGAGATGTTATTCTCCCTACAGATGCCTACGTGCAGATTCATCTAAGACCATGGTAGTCCCCAGGTTTCATAAAGCTTCTTGGGGTGGCAGAATCTTTGTACATGCCACAGCCAGGTTTTGGAAGCAAATGCCAGATCACCTCAGATTTCAGGCAAACTTGCCCTCTTTTAGGAAACAGTTAAAAACCTGACTTTTTTCTCATCCCTACTAGTTGTGGTTTCTTACTCTTTCAGCTGTATGGCCTGGTACTACCTATACCCCCTCCTCCCTTGTCAAGACCCACATAACATCAAGATGAAGAGTTTCTTTGAAAAAGGGGGTCATAGATAACCCCCGGACGTATTTATTAACAAACAATTAAACAATTAATAATAACAATATTTACAAAAAATTACGCAGAAAACATACAATTGACATTGATTACATTGATAGATACAGATGTCAGATGGCTAACTTTAACATAACTCTAATACAAGTCATTCCTATCCGAATCTAAACATAGCATCATCAATAATCATAATGGCAATTACTTTTCTGCGTATCCATATTTGGGCCTACGGCAAGCTCAATAACTGGTGTCGGATCCTTATCAATTAAGCCCGCACTCCAGCCGGTGCGCTCATGCGCAGAGGGCCCGTTCACCATGAGGGTACATCCCCCCCCCCCAGTTACCCCCGTACGCTCTGTATACTAAATCCATAAGGGGCCCTTGCAGTTCTGCGCACTTTACTGACACCATTGTGCATGTGCGGGATGGCCAACCAGCCTAGGAAAAGCGTAACTCCCCCCCTCCCCCGCACCCATCCAGGCAAAAAGGCTGTAACTGCCCCTGGAGTTCTAGGAGGGGCACTTGGGCTAGGAGTTCTAGGAGGGACAGAATGGCACCGCCCCCTAAGGACCTTAAATGTACTGCTCACCAATCATGACCTTACCGCCACAGGCCAGCATGGTTGCCCGACTATCTGGCCCCCCCACCCTATGCTACTAGAAGGTTTTGTAAAACCCCTAACCAGGCCAGCAAATTCTCTGAGAGGATTGCATTCCCTACCTTTGATAAGTGGACATTGTCTTTTATGAAGCACGGATCCCCCCGGTTGCACCTGTGAGCGATCGTCTGTAACTGAGGGGACCTAAACAACCTCCCTATTTTGTTATTGATTCTTCTTACTGAGTGGTTCAGTGTCCTCACAGACTCTCCCCCCCTCCATTGACCTCTAGGTACCATCTGGGACCATGCTATGGTGCATCCCTGGCATGCTTTTGCTAACCAACCCACTTCTGTGATTATGGATTCCACTAGCCCTCTTCTACCCAGCTTCACCCGATCATTACCCCCTAGGTGTAAGATAATGATACTAGGGAGAGGCCCCCCTTGCTCAGTAGGTCCTGTACAAAACCCTTAAACTGATTCAAACAAAGACCCTCTCTACCATGTAGTGAGTCTCTAAAACCAGCCTGCTCAGTTCTGTGACTGTAATTCCCTGAAAAGAAAAATGCTTTCAAACGCCTCACATATGAATGGCCTATTATCCAAACAACATGTGGTCCAGGGTCCGTTGAAGGTGCATGTCTTTGCTTTGGTGGTAGTTGTTGATGGGCCGACCCCAGTTTCCCCCTGCTTGACAGGTTTGAGATCCTGTAGAGATAAGGAGAAAAGACATGCATCAGCACTTTGCTAGCATCCCACTCACAACATGTGCAGCCGCACATAACACTTGTAACAATTGGAGGACCACCTCCCAATTCTTCTGACGTTGCTGCTGTGTAAACCTCTTGCTGTTGCCTCTGTGGCAGCCCCTATTCTGAAAGAATGGGTTCCAAAGAAACTAGGCTCCAAACCTGCTTGCAGTACTGCCATATCCATGACTCTTTTGAACTGAAACCTGGTGAGCGGGGTACCATCGTCATGCATTAATAATGTCCCCCACTTGTATTAGGTCTATGCTGCAAGAAAGCCTGTACTTGTGCTATGGGACAGCAAGGACTACCAAGTGCCCAATGCAGTACTAACCCCTCACCACGGGCCTCTTGGTCAATGTTGGACTTCCTAATGGATATAAATAAGGTGTTGCCTTGTATTTTTTGCATGGTCTAACTGTAGACCCCCTATTAGATCTTGCTTATTCTGGGCCACCAGTTCCCTTATGTGAAAAGCCCCATAAAAGACTAATGAAAAGGCCAACCTAAATAGCAGGGCTTCCCTTTTGTGTTGCAAACAGTGTCCAATTTCCCCAGTAAGGATGTTAGCAATTCCACTCCTATTGGACGTCTTGAATCCGGTGCTGACCCTGCATGCATTGCCAACCCTTTAGGGCCTTCCTGACTGTGAAGGTATTGGGGTCTCTGGTTCGGGCAAAGAAAGATATTGCTGCTATGTGGTACCTGGCTGCTGCTGCTGAGCGCCCCTCCTCATGTAGAGCACCTAAGTAACGCAGGAGGGCCCCTGTGTCATGCCACTCCTCCGCCCAATCCTTTGCCAAGAATGCACAATATGCCAAAAACACCCCTTCATAAGCTTTCTTGGTCCTGGGTGCTAGGCTAGCTGCCACGAGGTTCAGTAGTTGGGGGCACCAATCAGCCTAAGAACTTCTGGGAAGGATGTTGGATTCGCTGCTGCAGTGGGGAGGTGTGCTCTGAAGACCTGCATATTGAAGCAAGAGAGTGCATCAGCAGCATGATTCAACAACCCTGGTACATGTTTAGCCCTAAACAGTATGTTCTCTTTCATACACAACAGCACTATCTCTTTTATCAGGCGGAGAATCATTTTACACCTTGATGCCTGTTGGTTGATGCATTCGAATAAGTCATGTTGTCAGACCAAAACACCACAGACTGATTACGCAGTCTTTCAGGCCAAACTGTTAGGGCCACCCAAATAGGGAACAATTCCAGGACACCAATGTTAGTTGTTAAACCATTCTGTACCCATGATGCTGGCCACTGCTGTGCCACCCACTCATTACCAAGTATGGCACCAAATCCCACACTACCTGCAGCGTCAGTCCATAAACCTAATTCTGCAGAGGTAGTGGGTGGACCAGGCCACACTACCCTGCCGTTGAAGTCCTGCAGGAATGCCATCCAAATCCACATGTCCTGCCTAACCTCAGCCGACAGCATGGTGTGGTAGTGCTTTTCCTTTAGGCCGGCCATGGCCTGGGAGATGGAGCGGGAGAATGGTTGTGCCATTGGAATCACTCTGAGAGCAAAGTTCAACTGTCCTACTGTCTGTTGTAACTGATGCAAGGTAACCTTATCCTTGGTGAGGCATTGCTGCAATGCTGTCTTGACTTTTGTAATCTTGTCTGCTGGTAGGCAGAAACACCCTTGGACTGAATATAACTCAATGCCTAGGAACTCTATCGTAGTTGATGGTCTCACTGTCTTTCCTGGTGCCAGGGGGACCCCAAAAACCGCATGAGCGTGCAGAATTCCTGCAGTGCCCACGCACACTTCCGTGAACCCAGATAGTGCATGACAAACTGATGCCCGGTCACCTGTCTAAAAACCCATTCCAAAAATGAACTGCATTTTTCAAAGTAAGCGCAGGAGACCGAGCACCCCATGGCAAAGAGTAAGATTCCTCTGCTCCCCAGCCTTTTATCCCCCAGTTTTCCACCAGACCGGTTCTAACCGGCCTGGTGCTGGCCACCTGCGGGACTCGGAACTGATTCCTTTCACTTCCGGGCCACGACCCATGTCCCTATAACTATCGCGCGACAGACCCGCCCCCCCTAGTCGTCAGGGACCGGCAGGACCGCCATACTCTGCATGTCCGATGCCGGCGCCACCTTTTCTATTCTCTGTTTTTAACTGCTGATGTTCTTGCCGCCAGGGCCAAGATGCCCTTCTGGGCAATCGTTTGCACTTTACAAATGTTATCCTATCTTATGTTTTCTTAGCTTACATTCTTACTTAAGGTCTCCCAGATGAGTCCACGCTGTACAGTGAATAGAACATTGTGAAATGCATTATGCAATTGCTTCACAGATATAGTTAGAGGCACAGATGATTTCCTTGCATTTTAATTACATTAAGCTACAGTTGAACCATTCCTGAAGATGATGCTATTTACTCAAATTCCTTCAGTGCAGTATCAGTTTAAAATACACATATGCATGAGAAATTATTTCTTGCCAAATGTAGAATATGAATGGATTATATGCTGCCACTTCTGCCTAAAATAAAGTTTTTCAAAACAGTCCTGCATTTGTCATTAGTGAAAAGGGAAGTGCTGTATTTCTGCATGAAACTTAATTGTGAAGCATGAGTTACAGCATCTTAAAAAAAGTGCCTTAATTGAAATTTAAAAATCAGTGGCATCCAACAGTTTTTCCAAAATACAGCCACTGCAGGGGGAAGTCTGCGTTCACTTAAATGTAAACATTGAAGACGGACTGCTCAAAAACTGAGGATTTTCTGTGATGACTGGCGTGAAAGGTCTTACATTATCACACACAGCAGGGCCGGACTGGGAACCGAAATCGGCCCTGGCAAAGTGCTCAGCCGGCCCCCCCTCTACCCTGAGGGTGCGACCGCACTCTTTGCCAGGGCCGGTTTTCGGCCGATTTTGTTACAGGGTCGTTTTTGCAGCTATGCTGCAAAAACGGCCCTGTAACAAATACGGCCCCCTGGGGCCCAAAACCGGCCCCCACCCATGCGGCCGACCGGGGATTGCCCGGTGCCTGCAACGGCCAGTCCGGGCCTGATCACACAGGGCTTCAGCCTGCATCGCACTGTGGGAAATATTACACTTCAGGGCCACATATATTATGAAATGAAGGGCTGCAAAGATGTAAGCCCTATGTGAGAGACTTATAGAAGTTCTGCATTGCAATTTCTGTCATTTCTCTGGTGCCTGTCCAGGCTCGGAGCGAGTTTAAATCAGCCGGCACTTAAGAACTGCGTAAGTGCAAAGTTAATGGAAAATATTTTTAAATGCCTGGAAGTACAATGGCTGCAACTTCTGTGCCCTAGTGCAGAAACCTCTGTAAAGTCGTGGGCTCTAGCCCTACATACTTAGTAAAACACGACTCGGACACTGAGGTGATGCTTACTTAACTGGCAATGAGCACGTGCACCCGGGCCCTTTTATTAGCAGATCTACGTCCTTCTTGACGCTTGAGCTGGATGGGTGTGGGCTGTGTGTGTGGCCAACCCTCGAGGGAATGGCTGGTTAACATGTGCCTGCTGAGACACTGGAATGTGCCCAGCAGGACACTATATTCCTCCCAAACTTTATTGAAAAACAAAAAAAGTCCAACCTGTGGGAATGAATGAAAACAACTAAAACAACACAGTATCACAGCCTCTAGAGGCAGTCTACAAGGCAGCGGGCAACATGTGCAGCTGGGAGCATCCATAGTTTAACCAGAACACTTCTAGACAAGAACGCTGTGCTGATGAAATCCGGATCCTTCTGCTTCACATTAATTGGGCTACAGTCCACCTATGAGATGGTGAACAGTCCGGCGTGCTCTCGCTGTGATGCACTGGATGTTAAAAGTTCAAACGTGGGGCATCAGGAGCATCATGGAACCCGCTGTGGAGCTTTCTCCTTTGGGTGTTTTGGTGGTTTGTAGGGGTTCGGCTCCACTTGGGTGTTGAGATACTCCTTTGGTGGTTATGGTGATGCTCATGGCACTGATGGATGTATTTGCCATATGGATGACCTGGACGACAGGTGGTGAAGACTCCTCTGGAGTGAGGCTAACTGGGGGACTTCGCAGCCACGTAACTCGGTGTCTTTGCTGGCTGTTCTTCTCCCTTAGCATTATGCGATCACCAGCAGAGATGCCATCTGTCCCAAGCAGCCGATGCTGAGGACTGACAGTCATACTGGGAAGCGAAGGGGGAGAGATTTAGTTTGCACTTGCTGGCGGCTTATATGTGATGTGGTGCTCCCATTGAGCTGTCTTGAGGGAAGTTTCTCCACCTCGGTGGCTAGCTTGTGTCTGCAGGTGAACTCTTGTAGTGGTGCGCGACCCGGTTTTTATCCCCATGTTGATGACTCCAGTGCACCTGTGGTTGTCCAGTTCTTCAGGGTGACAGAATTGTTACTCTTCTTTTTCTTCATGAAGTGGCATCATGCCACATTCTCTTCTTCGTGTAGTGTGGTGGCAGCGTGCCACATGGGGATGTACGGCTCTCCTCCTGTAATGGGCCGATGTGTGACGCAGTCTTACGGCTGTGTTGGGAGCACTTCCTGAATAGGCTGAGATGTAAATGCTCTCTTTCCTGCATTCAGGCCAAGCTTGGCCTACCCCCTCCCTTTTCTCCAGGGAATGCTGGGCATGTGCAGCACCTCTTTTGCAGGCACCTGGTGGGCAACCATGCTCTTTTTGCAATATGCCTAGTCTCTGTCAGGGTGCCCCTACTCTTCTCTCTTGTGGTGGTGGCGACTACCACTGAGGGCTGGGCTGGGAATTATTTTCTTTTGGGGTGCTCAGGGCATGGCATGGCACAATGGCCATCAGTTGGCACTACAAAGAATACAGGAGGCCACGGCAGCTTTGCTGATGCTGCTGGCATCGCGGACGCTAGAGATGCCGGTGCACGTGTTTGCTCACCGCAGGAGCGAGGCCGTGATTGTCTCCTCTGCTGTCAGGATATTCCAGTCAGCTGCTAGTGCACACACCTCTCACTGGCACTGCTGGCTCTGTGGACGCGCACCATACTGGGGAAGGGCCCCACAGTCGGAAGACCCAGAACGGGCACAGAGGAACATAGCCTCAGTTGTGAGCATAGGGGCTTCCAGGCCAGTAGCACCTAGTGATGAATGCCCACTCACCAACAGCAAAGGACATGTATGCCGACAGGGGCGGAGACGCCTCTACTATGCCTCAGTGGGTCCTGCTGCTGCCAGTGTGACAGCCTTTGCTGTACGGGTGAGGCAGAGTCGATATCGCAGGGCACTACCTGCACGTCGCTGTTATTGGGAAGCAGAGCTGCAGGCTACTGTACTTTTTGTAGCTTTTGGGTGATAGGGCAGCTCACAACAGCTCTCTGTGCTGCAGTCTGCATATTCTAGATGCGGCGTTAATGCCGGAGGTGGCAGCTTACGCGTGCCTCATTACCTTGGGCATTGCCTGGCATGGGCCCGGTCATACCTGGAGGGGCCAGGGCACTTGCGTCCTCGGTGTCCCGCCGATAGAGCTATCCACCATTCTTGGCGCTCTCACCAGTGACAGCTATGTCAGTGAGGAGACTGAGGCAAAGCAGTCTCTTTCCTCTCCTCCTTGCATGGCACAGAAAGGGTTCCACTCATCACATGGCAACGTGGCCTCAGTCTCAGGGCAGGCGATCTCAGCAAAGCTGATGCATAACGCACCGGGCACGGTGGGTGACGACAGGCATCATGGCGTATGGGGCCTGCTCCCTCGTCACCATTGTAAAGTCGTGGGCTGTAGGGCCACATACTTAGTAAAACACGACACAAACATAGAGATGATACTTATATAACTGGCCACAAGTACGTACACCTGGCCCTTTTATTATCAGGTACAAGTCACTTGTGATGCCTGTGGTGGGTGAGTGTGGGGTATGTGTGGCCAGCCCTCAAGAGAGTGGCTGGTAAACTTTTGCCTGCTGAGGCACTAGAACGTGTCCAGCAGAACACTACAACGGCCACTGAAGAGAAGTTGTAACTTTGGTGGGTAGACTTTTGAAAAAAAATGGCCTGCTGTAACTGTACCAGGTCCAACGTGCGACCTGGTGCTAGTTTTGAAATGTTGGCACTGACTGCCTTTTGAGCCAATGAAAGAAGCTACTCTGGGTTGGTTTTCTGCAAAGACAGCTCAAACACTTGGAAGGTGGGTCTGCAAGGCAATCTTCAAGTCCTGTAAGACAATGCATGAAGATCTCCTTACTTCTATACACGGTAGCTGTCCTCAAGGAATTTCTGCAACCTGGGCTGAGGAAGGAGAGGCGTCCTTACAGGAGATGTGAAGGACTGCCACATGGTCCACCCATCACACATTTATCAGACATTACAAGTTAGATTTGTCGAGGTCATATGATGGTAAATGTTCTTCTATATTTTGCATAGGCAATGAAGTAATTGTCTGGCTAATAAATTACTTTTCTGCTTCAGTGATTGTCGTGCATTATTTCTTGAAGCTTGGTACAGCCTCACCACGTACAGGCTGTAGACCAGGAGGACAAGATGAGGGGATAATGCTTCAATTACTTACTGGTAATCTTCATTACCTCAATTTGTTGAGCTCCTCATCCCAGTCTCTCTCCAGATCCCTTCCTCTCTCCTGTATGGCACCTCCAATTCTTATTTGTGTTATATGCAGGAGTCAGGACATGGTGATGGAGGTTCTTCTACCTTCCTATAGCTGTAGAAAGAGGACGAAAAAAGAACGGTAGAAAGAGGACAAAAAAGAATGAGATTATACCCCAAAATGTGGGAATTATCAGTCTGGGGGAAGAGATGTCTCACTGCATAAGTACTGGGACGAAGAAAACAACAAATTGAAATAATGAAGATTATTGGTGAGTAATTGAAACATTTTTGCTGTTTTACATTCCCCTGCCCTGGAATAAAAATACAGGAAGACATTCCTTGTTCAACAAAGTGAGAAATGCAGGAAACGAGAAACTCTTGTGCCATCTCACACTGTCAAGGACTCGACAATGTTATCACCTTAATAGTAATTACATTAAGTTAATTACACTGGAGAGCCCTTGACAATGTTCTTTAAAGCACCTTCCCCTAGTGGAGCTTGTGTTCCTCATAAAGCAACAGAAGGACCCTTCAGCCATTCACAGCACACTGAATTCTCTGTTGGGGAAGAGCACTATCAGGGGTCCAGGCAATGTATTTATCATAATGCAGGAACCAAAGGATGAGGTGTGCATAAGAAACAATACCCCTCCAACCAAACTCCAGGGCGCAGCGTGTCTATAGTACGCTTTGGTGCCTTGCCTGTCACATGAAGCACTATACAAATGCAAGTGCAATTACTGATTCCTGCAGGGACACAACTGAGAAAGTCACTTGTGTGTAAGAGATGTATGTGTGAGAGTTTGAGGCTTGTGGCAAGGCTGTACATTAGAGCATCAATGATTAGGATGCAGCAGTGTGGCAGGCAAACACTGGAGAGATGCTGGGCACAGTAGCAACTGTGCTCTGGAGGAGAAATCCGGGGGCATAGTTATCATTATGTGACGCAGCGGAACACCACCTTGCTGTGCTGCGTGATAGGGAAAGGGCGGGAATGCACTGTATTTAAGACAGCACATTCCTGCCTTTTCCCTGCAGTGGTGCACAATGTGCTGCATAGTGCCAACGCAGGCACTCTTCCACTATGCTGCGAGGGTGCCTGTGTTGTAAGCAGGATTGTCTTTGTGTAGGAAGGTGTACCTTCCTACACAAATTCTATCCCCTAAGGCATTTTCCTCTTTTCCTCTACACATAGAAAAGAGGAAAAAACGAGGAGAAATACAAATATTTTTCCTGGCAGTTTCGGCGCTTGCCCAGGGCTGCCACTTATGGTAAAGCTGGGAATGGGTCAAAATCCATAGGTGTTGCGTGGGAACATCCGCGCACAAGGCCAGCCCTAAAACGGATTGACCGGGACAGCGCCCAGGGTGGAAAGAAAATGTTGTGTTTGTTGTGTGGGTGGAGGTTAGTTGCAGTGTGACGGCAGCGGATGTGAGGAGGGCATGGGGTTGATGGGGTGCTAACAATTACACTGAGGTACATTAAGGGTTCATTGCAAAGTCTTTAACGGGACCCGTTTGGGACCAAGCGAGATGTATGAGCTGCTCTTTGCATTACATTAATTAGGCAGCTCCCTGCTGCGCCCCTTGAAATATTTGTCCCCCCGAGCCTATGCCCAGCTCGCTCATGCCCAAAGCCGGCCCTTCACACACACCACCTATGGAATGCCTCCCTGGGTCATAGTAACACAACACAGCGATTTGTATTGTATTGTATTGTAATTTCATTTAATATAGCGGTTACTACCCCTGACGAGGCGTCGAAGCGTTTTTTCGGCGAGTAGCACGCTACTCCGGCACCCATAGAAGATTAGTGTTGAATTAGTATAGTGAAACATGCAAGTACATTTTAAGTGGTGGATTTGCGCTGCTTTGCGTTACTCTGGATTCATCAAACCACTCAGGGACATGCAAGGTGGTTTTGCATGGCTTGCTAAATCGCACTTAATGGTTGTGTTGCGCTTGCACCCTGTTGCCTGATGTAAAAGCGTCTAAACCATTCGATAAATATGGGCCTAAATGAGAATTTAAATTGTTCATTTTCATGCGCAATTAAAACAAAACAATACCACGTGCACATGCAGCAGAAATGAGCCCGCACAGATAGAAATATGCGTATTCTACTTAAAGCCCTACCTTTTATTCCCACTCAACAAACACATCTGTCCCTTAGCTACAATTTCCTTTCCTCCTCATGCCATTTGAAGAGTGCATGCACTTTCACCCCATGGAAAGCACAGAACTCCACCAATGCTCTATGTGTTCATTTAACCTTCCACAAATG
This sequence comes from Lissotriton helveticus, assembly GCF_964261635.1. Classification (NCBI taxonomy): domain Eukaryota; kingdom Metazoa; phylum Chordata; class Amphibia; order Caudata; family Salamandridae; genus Lissotriton; species Lissotriton helveticus. The sequence goes on from NC_136069.1 coordinate 149,222,631, forward strand.
TTGATTGGCCTCCAGCTAAAAGTACTTAAGCTGTTTACCATTATCGCTGAAATGACACACTCCCGCACTGCAGTGGCTTCATGCAAGATTATGTTTAATCAGTAATACATTTTCACATCTATATCAGCGCCCTGGCCAAGAACGTCATCTGTCAGCATGTTCAGCTTGCCAAGGCTTGACATAGAACTTGTGTCATCAGGGTCGCACTGCCACCGGCTTCCAGCGTGGATTGAATGGCGTCCGCGAAGTAGTCAACCTACTTCGCGGACGAAGTAGTCAAGTTACTTTTCTCTTGTAACACACTGTTTGCTACCTCTCACATTTTTTTTGCTTTTGATACTTGCACAAGTGCCACCATTGTCTACGTAACGTTTGTTCTTGTGCCTCAGTGTCTAGCATATATTGCAGTATATTACCTCTAAATGTACTTTGTTTTCTCTTGTAACCTGCACTCTTGTCACTCTCTCCTCCTGTATTGCACTGTTTGCTACCTCATGTATTTTGTTTGCTCACAATTGTCACTTTTACTTCATGTAACTTATCGTCTGCTTTTGTAATTTGTTCATTTGTAATTTTCTGTTCCTTTGTGAAGCGCTCTGACGCCTTCGGGTAAAGTCCACGCTATATAAAAACGCATAAATAAATAAATAAAAACCCGCAAAGCACCAGAAATGCGATGCAGCGTGGGGAAGATTAGAAACATCTGGAAGTCTTTTTTTAGGTCTGGCAAAGACCGCTTTAGGTGTCTCACAGGCCACGTAGTCTATACAGAGAGGGGTGCCCCGGTGTTATTATACGTTATTGGCTGAGTGCAATGCAGCACGTGATGATTGCATTGGCCGAACCGTTCAAGATTTAGCAATTTGCTCAAAAAATTTTGTCAAAAAAACTGTGGTTTTTACTAAAGCCGCCACAATTTTTTTATCACAAACCTGGAAACTTATTTTATCCTTTTTTTATTGACCATGCACAGTAGCACTCTGCCAATAAGAGGAAGGTGGGCAGAAGGCAGGTGTTTTCATTCTCGCTGTCATGCTCTGTGCAGTGGTGTAACGCAAAATCTCCCCTGCAGAATGTGATGAGGGGCCCCAAATCTCCCATATTTCAGAGATATTGATTGGCCTTGGGCTGAATGGGCCCCCTCTTAAAGAGGTGGGTACCCCATGCTTCACAGAGGCTTTAGGGGTCCGCATTACTCCCCTGGTTCTGAGGCACCACTGTGAGCTCCCTGGAGGCAGAGCCCCCAACATGAACCTTAAAACAAGCTGTGCGACGCCTGGCCCATAGGGAGAAGATGGGCCTGATTTAGAACTTGGCGGGACTCACGTCTTTCCTCTGCGGCGGAGTATCCAAGTACTCCGCCAAGCTGATGGTATCCCACCCACTGTATTTAGATGTGTGCTGGCTGAACCACCGTCCACATCGTAAGAGTGTTTCCCGTCACATAAGTGGCGTACTGTCGTCGAGGCAGCAGACTCCTCTGCTGACTAACAGTACTCCGTCACCATCAGGGCGGTGGGTTTGCACCGAGCCTCTTTAGATGGCCCCATTGTGCTGGTATGTACTAGCAGTGGTTTGCTGACAGAGTGAGTTTCTGGTGGAGTGGAGACTGGTAAGTTCTACTGATTTATGTGTCAATACACATATATGTTGTGTTTTCTTCTAAAATATATGTAGGTAATGCGTTATGCCACTTTCTTACATATTGAATAGCACATAAACAACACACACACTAATGAATGAACACCTACAGGCATCAAAAGCACAATGCTCACAACCACCACAAAGACATCTTTTTTTTAAAGTGTTGTTTGAGCTGGCCCTTTTCACAGGGTTATTCCCAAACTTTTTGTCTTCTTCCTCCTATTTTGTCGGGCCTGTTTTTGTTGGTTTTAGGTCTCTCAGGACTGTACCACTGCTGATCAATGCTAAAGTGCATATGCTATCTTTCTAAATTGTATTAGTGATTGGTTTATCCATGATAGGCATATTTGATTTACTAGTAAGTCCCTAGTAAAGTGCACCAGGTGTGCCCAGTGAGTGTAAATCAAATTCTATTACTCGGTCTGCAGCTCTGATTGTGCAACCCACTTGAGTAGCCCTGCAGCCATGTCTCAAACCTGCCACCTCAGTGTCTGTATGGGCAATTTTAAGCTGTCATGTCAACCTGGCAAGTGCCCCCACTTGCCAAACCCAAACCTTCCCTTTTCCTACATATATGGCACCTCTAAGGAAGGCCCAAGATAGCCCCATTGGCAGGGTGCAGTGTATGTGAAAGGTGGGACATGTGCTGGTGTGTTTTACATGCCCTGATAGTGAAATACTGCCAATTTCTTTTTTTTACAATTGCAAGGACTATCTCTCTCATAGTTTATCATTGAAGCTTCCTTGTAACCACTTACAAGTGTAAATTTCAGTTGGGAAGAGATAGAGATTTAGAGTTTATGTTCCCTGAACTCAGGATTTAAAAACACATTTTTCTGTGAAGTTGGCTATTAGATTGTGTGTTTGAAAATGCCACTTTTAGAAAGTGGGCCTTTTCTTGCTTTCCCATTTGCACCATGTGTGAAACCACGTCTGGTGTAGACCGACAGTTGGGCTGTTTGTGCATTCACGTTAGACAGTCACACAAAGGGAGCTGAGGTGTTCCCTGCATATCCTGATTGCCCATTCCCAGGCTGATGGGTCTTCCTGAGCTAGAGTAGTAGGAACAGTTGTCACTGACACCTACTTAGGGCTGTACTTGTCCCATCACAATGCTGTCTCTACCCCCTTGTAGTGTGTCTGGAGCCAGGTCGGGCAAGGTAGGGTCTGTACACTACAAAGACTATCCTTAGAAGTATGCCTACTTCAAAGGCAGAAAGGGGTATAAGTATTGGACCTGTAACCCCACATTTGTAGAACACTTCTGGATCCAGAGGAGACTCTGCCAAGAGGAAGATTTGGATAGCTGTTAGGAGGAGTACTGCCCCTTTGCTGTGTTGCTTTGCTGGGTTGGCCTGTAGTTGCTGCTTCTGTCTGTAGAGGACAAGGACTGGACTTTGCTTTGCTATCCTGCTTCAGAAGAATCTCTGAGGGCTTGTGTGTACTTGCCTCCATTTCAGAAATCTCAGGGCCATCAAAGACTTCACCTGCAGCCCCTCTGAACTCCTCTGCTGCGAGTTCTGACCTGCCACGAGGTACCAATTCCAGTTCTGGGCCCTTGGAGGTAGTATGGTTGTTCTGAAGACTCAAAATCCAGACATCGCTCTTACGGCACTGTTTTTCCTGCCGCAAGCTTGCCATTTGGTTGAAAAACCAATGCATCAATGCTGTGCAACCCGAGTCCTGAGCACCGTTCCTCCAACGTCCGAAAACCCCTCTCCGACGACGATGCAGGCCCTGCTGTGCGGCTGCAGGAATCGACAAATCACCTGATCGCGGCTGGAAGAAAGGATGCAGCACCTCTTTCGCCACTGCTGCTTCGACTCCAAAGTGTCCAGATTTTCCACGCATTGCACCTGTGCGCCAAGTCTACATCGATGCTGGGCTTCAGCAAGGAACTGAGGTCGCATTTCTGATGAACTGATGCATCACCTCCCTGTGCAGTAAGAAACCAATGCATCACCACCTCTCACAGTAAAGATCCGACGCATCACCTCCCCTGCGTAGCAGTAAGGAACTGACACATCACCTACCGTGGGTGCAAGGAACCAACGCATCACCTTCCCTGCATGTAAGGAACCGACGCATCGCTTTGCTTTCCGGTGCCTCACCTCCCCTGTGCCTGTTTTCGTCTCGTGATTGTGACCCATCCCAGGTGCTTTGTGCCAAATGTGATGCATTCATAATTCTATAGGGATTTTACGTTTTTAAACATTTTTAAAGTGATATCTTGATCTATGTATGATGGATGTTTGTAATTTCAGTTTTGTTTGGTTTAGATAAAGATTGGTTATTTTTCTAAACTGTTGTGGTGTCAATTTGTAGTGATTTCACTGTGTTACTGTGTGTTTATGTACAACTACTTTACAAATTGCCTCTGAGATAGGCCTGACTGCTCATGCCAAGCTACCGAGCAGGGGTTATTTTAGGTGTGTAATCCCTGTACCTTGACTAGAAGGAAGGGTCCCTACTTGGACGGGGTGCAAACTACTGCCAACTAGAGACTCCCCCTTTCTAACAAGTGTCAATACAGGAGTGTGCATTTTACCTCAAGTTGTAAGATGTACACTAAAGCATTACACATAAAACAAATGCATGTCAGAGCAATTTAGAAATACATGAGACTAAAGCAATTGTCAACACACTATTTATAGTAAGACAAGTGTAAAAGAAGCTTACTTTAGATCCCCGCGACAACGAGTTGCTTAGCATCGTGGTCATGTAGTAGCACCAGAGGGAGGACAGGAACAATGGGGTTCAAGATGAGAACGGAACCCGGAAACAGAAAAAATTTAATTTTCTAACCCATTTCCTTTGATTCCACCATCTCAGAGTAAGAGGTATTCCTGCCACAGTTTCCTCGAAGAAAAGGTATATTGTGATATGTCCGGCGATAAGCTTCGCTGGACTCCTGCCAACAGCTGCTTCTGCCTATGACGCGGGGGAAAATTCCTGATGGAGTCGGGGGCACACGGGCAGTCTGTCACCCATGGACCCACTAGCATCTAAAAAAGAGCGGGCGGACCGCCAAGTAGGCAGGCGGTGGAAGCATTTAAAAAGTGACACCGGGTTCAGGTCCGCCCAGATTTCTATCAGGCCCTGAGACTGCTTGAGACCAGGACCGGGCAGGTATGTGAGCTCCCCGCATCATTTGGCAGTCTTTCTGCTGCTCTCCAAGCCCTCCTGTCCAGCAGGCATCTTCCTGCTCTCCCTGCATCTACCTGCCCCTGGCAGTCGCCCTCATTTCCTTTCCGACCACCTCCCATTTCACCATTTGTAATCGACACCACCCTTGCCACTCGGAACACCCTCAGCCGATTTGGGCGCTGAGATAGCCGAGTCTCGGGCAGGTTGAATCGACTTTGGCGGCCATCTTTGTTTGGGGCAGCGTTTACACGCTCTCTCTTGGCCACTATAAAAGGATACTCTAGACCAAGCACTCTAATTCGCTGTGCATCTAATCCCCTCCTGAGGCGGTAGCCGGGAGGTAGCTGTTTTTATTTGTTTGACTCGACTTTGGTGGCCATCTTTGTTTGGGGCAGCGTTTACACGCTCTCTATTGCCCACTATATAAACGGAAGGTAATGCCTTCGCGCAGCGGACGTGATCAGCGGACGCGCCGGACCTGCGCCGGAGTCGTGCCAGAGTCCTGCCCGTCTGCGCCCGTCCGCGACCAGGAAGCGGCCGCAGTCGCAAGTAATGTTAAACTTTCTATTTCCCCTTCCGTCATCTCCTACAACAGTGCAACGCTTAAGGATCTTAAGCCTATACACTGCACCCCGGCAGCTTTCACTTCTCAGGTTCTTACCCCACACCTTCCTGTTACAACCTGCAGCCCAGGACTGCCTAAGAATGACTCAAGGCACGAATGTTTTATTACTCGGTCCTTGGCACTTAACCCTCCCATTACAAACAAATTAATCATAAAATCTGGTATGATTAACTGTCCCTCCTTAGTAAAACACTCCCTGGACATTGCCCAAACTCTGGAAGAGGAAAAGTGGGATCTCCTCTTCTTAACCGAGACTTGGCTAGGGGACGAAACCAATCCCGCTATTCATTTAGCCATTCCTCCCGGCTATAGTATATTGTGCGCTAACAGACAGGACTCTCGCCCTGGAGGTGGAGTTGCCATAATACACAGATCCCATTGGACTATCTCTTCCTTCCCTTATAAACAACTGGAACGCATTAAAGCACTTCCCTTTTGTATTAAAATAGCGGCCAATTTCACTTTTTCTGGCCTTTTGGTTTACTGCCCCCCTAACTCCAAAACATTCCACTTACCACTCTTTCTAGATTATGCTCTGCAAGCAACATTGCGTCATGCGAATTTCACCCTCTTTGGGGATTTTAATCTCCATGTCGATAATCCCTTGGACCCTACTACACTCAACTTTCTCTCCACCTTATCAGACGGAGGACTAAACCAACTTATTGGCAGTCCTACACATAAGGCTGGTCATACTCTTGACCTGATCTGTACCAACCTGGATGGACTATCCATAAGTGAACTCCTCTCGGTGATCTGGTCTGATCACTTTTTTATTCCATTCTCATTCTCTCTGCACCAACAAGACCGCCATATACGCCCGGCCAAATCACTAGGCAGAAACTGGAGTAAAGTCTCCCCTGATAGTCTAGCCGCCCACCTTTCTCCTATCCATCCTTTGGATACAGCTTCTAATTTAGACACCAGACTGACCAATTTCAACGGTTGGATTTCTTCCGCCATCGACATTCTCGCCCCTATTAGGCCCATCAAAACCCATCGCTCTGCTCCTTCTGCCCCGTGGTACTCCGACGAGCTTCGAAAAAGCAAATCGGCATGTAAACTCCTTGAGAGACGCTGGAGACTAACTTATTCCCCCGACCAGAAGCTCCTCTATAAATCTGCCCAAAAAGAATACAGGAAAAAAATAATTGAACACAAAAGAACTTTTCTGGAAGAATAAATCAACCGCGCTCAGGGATCATCCAGGGAAATATTTAATACAGTCAGAACCTTCACCGACCCCCCGGCTCTAAAACGACCTCCTCTGGTATCTCAGACACTCTGCAACAGTCTTTCCGATTTTTTCGAAAATAAAATTGCCACTATATACGACTCGTTCCCCAGCAATACTGATCCAGAATTTTGTGCAACTAATAATGTTTCTATTGGTTCAGATCGTACGTTTTCCAACTTTAAAGAGATTACCATGGATCAATCCTTTAAAGAACTTTTAAAATGTAAATCCGGCTCTCCTCTTGATCCCTGGCCTGCCAAGCAATACAAATCCTTGGCACCCATTCTCAACCCCATTCTGAATGGGATTTGGAATGATTCTCTGCAGACTGGTGTTTTTCCAGACTCATGGAAACAGGCTCGCCTGGTCCCCATATTAAAGAAAGCCAATGCCGACCCCAGTGAACCCTCCAATTACAGGCCTATTTCCCTCCTGCCAGCGCCTGCCAAAGTACTTGAAAAACTGGCCCAGCAACAACTGGCAGGTTTCTTAGAAACACATGGTGCCTTTCACGACTCTCAGCACAGCTTTCGACCAGGGTATAGTACTGAGTCAGCACTAATCGAGATGGCTGATGCCGTACGCTGGAGGATGGACGAGGGATCAAGAGCGGTGTTGGTGCTGCTTGACTTGTCGGCAGCATTCGACACCGTCTCCCACCCCCTCCTCCTGGACCGCCTACAATCTAAAGGTATCCAGGGTACGGCCTTAAAATGGTTGGCATCTTTCCTGTCCAATCGGACACAGGCAGTGTTCACCCCTCCCTATACCTCGGACAGTCGTCCTCTTCGGTGGGGTGTCCCCCAGGGCTCCTCACTGAGTCCCCTTCTATTTAACGTTTATTTTTCACCCCTTGCTGATATCATCGCCCAAACTGGAATAAAGGCCACTTCCTACGCAGATGATATTCAACTTTTATTCACGTTTAATAGCACCACCGATTCCACCTTTGACCCACTAAAAAACTGCCTGCCTACCATCGCCCGATGGATGGATAACAATTTTCTCCGGCTTAACGCCGGGAAAACGGAGGTACTATTTTTTCATCAGCCATCCCCTGTGGATCCCAACATCTGGTGGCCTCTTGATTTGAGTGCTCCCCCCCAGCCCAAAGAATCGGTGAAAAACCTAGGGGTTAGATGGGACTCCAACCTATCTTTCCAACAACAAATAAATACGGTCTCTGCAGCATGCTTTGCCAAAATAAGGATGGTGCGGAAATTTATCAATTTCCTACCTAACAACACCAGGAAGATCATAGTCCAGGCGCTGATCACCTCGCACCTGGACTACGCCAATGGCCTTTGCACTGGACTGTCTGCTGGTCTTTGCCACCGACTCCAGACAGTCCAGAATGCTGCAGTACGGCTGGTTAGTGGCATTCCCCTTCGTGAGCACATTACGCCCCACCGCCGTAGACTACACTGGCTGCCAATACAACAAAGGGCAGAATTCAAAGCATTAGTACTGGCACATCGTGCAATAAGGGGAAAGGGCTCTGCTTACCTCTCTGCCTGCCTCTCCCCTTACAGTACTTCCAGGCCCCTTCGCTCTTCTTCAAAAAACCTGCTTACCACGCCCAGATTTAAAAAAACCCGCTCAGGCGGAAAAACTTTTCAAGTATGTGCCTCTGCCCTTTGGAATAAGCTCCCACTCTCCATCCGAATGATCCAGGAAGAACTCCCCTTTCGGAAAGCCTTAAAAACTTTCCTGTTCTGTTAAACTATCCATAAAAAACATTTAATTCAGCTTAAGATCGCACAGAAGCGCCGGGAAACCCCGTTGGGGTAGCTGTTGCGCTATACAAGACACACTAAATAAATAAATAAATAAATCCACTGTGAGTGGCTTCAAGAGGAAGACTCTGCCTTTCACACACATTCTGCTTCTCTAGGTGGCATTGAAAATTCGCTGCCACTGTACCTAAGTTCTAAGAAACCGGCGATGTTTTCGTACCGCTCATGAATGTCTCTTGGACGCGCGTGGAGCATTGAAGTGCATGCTTTGATAGAGTGTGCACGCGCTTGGTAAGTCCGTGTGCGCGCCCACGCACACGCGGACGCAGCTGGTAATAATTGTTGTGACAGTATCACCCTCCACTATTCTCCCACCCTGCATTACGTTGGGGGCAGGATGTAGGCGGCACATTTGCACCTCCCTCCAGCAGCATAGATGTCACACTTGTAAGCAAGGGGTCTGGGCAGTGCCAGAGAAAAAAACTAATTTTAAACTGAATTTTGCACCATCTCTGGCAACAGACATTTCAGTCCCTATCTCACACTTGCTGCAGATGCTGGAGGATAGCTGGCTGGGGTACAGCATTTTTGTGGCAGGAACAATTTGTGCCTGTCCCAATAATACCACAAACATTGCTCTTTTAGCTGCAAATGCTTGTTTTTATGCCACACCTTTTGGCAAATCAGGTCTAATGTCATGGAGGGGGTCTGATTGATTGATCGAAACTGTGAATTATGAAGCATGGAGTTGTACCATTGCACATTTTAACCATAAGCCACATCCCCATTTCATTGTTGCTTCTGTGACATGAGCCCACCCAGGGGGGCGTGTGCTAATTTGTTTACTTTATGCAGCTGCATTTTCTTTTCATTTCCTGAGTTGGAAAACAGTTTAAGGAATCCAGATGCAGACTCTCAGGCCATTTCAAAATTGTGAAAATCCGCTTGGTTTTTAAGACTATGAGCCTTGATGTGCACCTTGCCTAAATACTCAATATTACTGAATGATCAGAAGAAATATTGGGCGCCAAATAATGATGAATGGAAGAGAAGCTTTTCAGGGTTTGGATGAACCCCGACAGCCTTGAAGCCTATGAAAAGCCGCAGTCACTTGCATGCCAGATTCACCTCTGATTGGGCCAGTAGGTCCTGGGCAGAGCCAGTCACATGCGTTGAGCACAACTGACACGCCAGGAGGACTATGAGAGAGTCAGTTGCATGTCAGGGGGGAGATCTGGCTCATAAAACTTCATTCAGGAGAACTGTCAAATGTTAATTTAAAAAATAAGTCGCAATAGTCCACTAAAACACAACACAAGAAGAAAGAAGAAGACATCAAGACGCAGGTAAGAAGGGAAAAGAGGATGGGTGTACAGAATGGGAGGTGGCATGAATGGGGTATGGGAGGTTGTTATGATTTAGAAAAACAAGCATTGAGGTAAAGAAGGAGGGGAAGCAGCACATGGGGTATTAAAGGCAGGGGAGAAGGTGAAAATGGTAGAAGGATCATCCCCTTAAAAAAAAGTGAAAAGAATCAGAGCGGTTAAATGGCAGAAAACTCCCTTAAAAAGTTTAACAAACTGAGCTGACCAAAACAAATATTTCTTGAAGAATGCTTTTCACCAGGTAGCTTTGGGCAACCTGGTGAAAATAATAAAAAAAAATATCAAGAAAGATTCAACAACAAAAAAACATAACCCTTCTCTTCAGGTAAATGTGTCGTCAGGAACACATGTAAGCATCAGGGGAACTTCTGAAGGCTTTATCGGTCTGCAGAAGAATTAGTCACATACCAGACACACCTCTGAAAGGCTAGTGGAACAAGAGAAAAGTCAGTCACATTTCAGTTGAACCTCTGACACGCAGAGAGGTCAGATGAAGAGTCAGTGGCATGTTAGCTGCATGTCTGATAGGAAGTTGGGCACGAACAGTGTAAGTAGAGGCATATTTTGCAGTCAAATATACGTCTAAAAGATCAGTAGGGTTATTGCAGAATCACTTATGTGTCAGGGATTCCCCTGACAAGCCTGTAGATCATGGGCAATGTCTGGCACACGTGTGGCAGACAGAGGACTGAGTCAATCACATGTCAGCTCCCCTGTGCCTCACCTAAAAACTACTAGGTTTTTCGGGAAATCACTTGCCATCCTAACAGATTTTACTTCTCTGCTGCCACGTTTTAATAAACACTGACAAAGGCATTAGTGATATTATGTTTTGCATAGCCCTAGCACACCGGGTGCACATACGTGTATTTACAAGCAAAGAACAAGAGAGGGACGCATTTCCTTGCACTGACCAACTTTCTCATGCAGTCACCCATACACTCAGGCAACACGCAGTAAAGCCAACACACAAACACACCCATGCACACTGGCATATGTGTGTTTGTGTCTGTGACTGTAAGTAAGACGTTTGAACTGCGGATGCCATTTGTCATACTAATGATGAGTGTGTGTGTATGCATGCATGCACCTGTGTGTGTGTGTGTGTGTGTGTGGCTAGCAGTGAAGTATGCAGAGTTAGGAAACAATGTTCACAAATCTACTTTTTTTCTTTGATCAGACGACCTAACAATTTGTGTGGTTTAAATTCGACTTTCTACTTTTTATTTTTTTAACACACTCACAGAGCAAACTCAGCACCTTTCAAAACTATCAAAGAAACATGTTGTGACTTCTCTTGGTTGCTATGCATCCTCTGTGAAAACAAAAGGAAGGTACCCCTATATGATATACAGGGAGGGGGTGTCAAACATGAAGAACTGAAAACCCTGCAGTTGGAAAAGGGCCTATTTGGCACAAGGGAATATATTTCTTATTCCACAGTCATAGAGATGTTTTAACTATTACATCATACATGCATTCATAACAATTTTTGCGGTATTGACAAAAGTCACAGGGTTGTCAAAAATACGTACAAGTTTGTAAAATAGCGTAGGTTTTATTTATTTCTATGCCTCCCTACGGGTTACACTCTAAAAGACTATGATTACACCTGTAATCAGTTTAAAAGGATAAAAATGCATAAACAATATCAAATCATAAACAATCAATAAGTTAAAAAATGGTCGACGCGGCGTTTCGGTGTGCATTTATCTTTTCCACCTTCATCAGGACAAACAGTACAATGTTTTCTATAAAAGAAACAATAGTAATAATTAACAAACCTATCGTAATACTGTGACTCATTAGTTACATACAATGTCCAATACCTTACTATTTCTACAGTTCCACACTTCTATTCACAATCATCTCTATTTATCTTCCATGTGAGTGAGATGACCTCTTATGATTAATGTATCAATAGATAATCTACTTTTCTGGGCCTTTGTTCAATTCATGATCAGCTAGATTTAATGATATGCTCATTTCATTAGTTAAGATGGTTCCACTGATTCCATCTTGGTTTAAAACAAATCTGTCTCCTTGACTCTATGTGATGATTTTATCTGCGATTTATAAAATTTCACAGTACCTTAAAAAATCTTTTATGGAATGTGATTCATCAATTTCATGATTCCCAAATTTCCACGATAATGTGTTCCCTTCTGTCGCTCTATTCTGAATGACTTTGAGAGTAAAAAGTCACCATTATGAATTGTCTTAGGCTTCTTTTACATTAAAGTTTGTGGTCTGCTAATTTTATACATTCACATATATTTACCTTATTGTTTTGATTACTATCGGATGATTTTCCGGTGTTCTTTATCAATACTACACGTTGGAGCCACCGTTCGATATCACTGATGCTCTCTTGTGTGGTTTCCACGTCAATTGATTAATTACGCTATGGAAACAACATTTTCCTTTAGTTGTCTGTTAAATTTACTATATAGATTAAAGTAGAACCAAAGGTTTTGAAATATGGTCGACTTACCATTTTAAACAGTTGCGGATGTGCTCTCTAGACGTTAATCGTTGTTTTTATCACTTCACTGTGTTTGGTTACGAATTGTCTGTAAAAATATACATATATATTACCCATCCTGTTTTCAACCAGGTTAGTTGATTTTATCGTTTTACAATTTACTAATTACTTCGGTGTCTCCAGCTATTATTATGTAAGGGTTAACACCATTTTATGTCTACTCAACCTAATTTCCCCTAAAAGTGAGATGTTACAGCGATGTCAAACCAATGCAGTTCTTTATATTGTTTTAATTTATGCCACCCTCCGTGTTATGACGATTTCGGCAAGTTTTTACGAGTCTCCACCCCTCGAGATCCCCCGTTTCTTACATAATATTTTAACTGAGTTTTTTCTCTACATAACATGCTCAAACACGGGCTCCTAGTTTGCCAGTTCCCGTATACTCATTATCGAGCACTCTGACATACCTGATTTGTTAGTGGCGGCCTCCCTGCTCCAACGTGCGTCACCGTGATTTTTTCTGATAAAATTGCTTCCGTTTACCTCGCTTCTTTTATCCTACATTTACCTATGTTGACCCGGAGGTTCAAGAGATGGCGGTTTTTGTTTTTTATTATTAAACTTAAACCGTATTTCTTTTATTTGTACATTATTGTATGTATAACGAGCACACGGACAGTTTTTGATATGTAATTAGTTTTTTCTACCTCTATGTTCAGTTGTATGTATGTATGTATAGGCATTTATATAGCGCACTACTTACCCGTAGGGTCCCAAGGCGCTTCGACCGCTGCGAAACCTTTCCTGGCTTCCCTGAGAGATGGTCCCTTAATGGGTATCTCCAGGGTGAGACCAGGCATCCCCGGCGGTCTGGTGGGGCCGTTAGTGAAGATGAGGCAAGCTAATGCCCAGAGTTGCCGAGTGTGAACGCTGATCAGAGTGGGCACCGAGGCGAGAGAATTATCGAGTCCGCTGACCCTGGTCCAGAAACCTGCCGCGCCGGGAATCGAACCCTGGTCCCGGGCCGTCCTCTGCTCTCGGGTCTGCCGCCTCTAACCAGTGAGCCACACTACTTCACAGTTATATTTATTCTCCCGGCCTCACGAGGAACAAGGGCTATCGATTACAACTCTGTGTATTTTCCACATTTGGTTAGCAGCCATGTTTAAATATCTGATGTTATATACAATTGATCTTATCGGTAGTACATTTTAGATATTGCTCTGTTGTGTTCAAAACACGTGTTGCCAACTTATCGTGTTGTTATTTCCAAACCACCGAGATTATTTTCCCTCTAAGTTATTAAAATGATAACATATTATCACCTTTATGTACTATTTATCTGAACAATTAGCTGGTCCTCATGGTTTTCACTCCCCGGGATTAACCTCTATATTCTGTTATTACTGTAGATATTATCGACTCAAAAACTGCCTGGTTGTGGTTCAGATTCATGGCGGCCATCTTTAAGTTCTGAAATTGTGTTTCGATGACTTTTTACACAATACAGTTTTTGTTCTTACATTCTGACATACTTAATAAAATACAATCAAAAGTTTCTCGGCAACGATGTGGCCGTTACATTGATGTACATTCTCAATACTATACGTAATAATTCCCCTTTGGGCTTTGCCAAGAGATGGAAACAATACTTTCAGCGATACCAATCGTTACTTATGTACTTAACAACTTGATAATATAGCTCATAGAGAATTACCTTACTTGGTTAAACCTCACCACAATCTGTATAATATAATACTTTCAATGATAGTGGAAATAAGTCATTTCGCTACGGATTACTTCCGGTCTTCCGACCTCACATTTTCTGATACAGTAATATACATGATATCAGCACATTTGTGTGTTACACATTCTTATACATTTCAACGGACTAAATTAAAATAAAGTACTTATTCACGACACATGTTTATTATGATTTGTCCTCAATTTCATGAGACTCTATATTCTCCCTGTACCTTGCATTGGTATGAATCTATAAGACCTAATATTTTTCTGTGGGTGTTTTCCCTATGTAATAAGTCCTTCCCATTCTTCCCTGTTGTTCAATCCAGTCATATATGTATTAAAATGAGACATATAAATTATTCTCTCCTTTTCCTTTTCGTCAGACTATTTCCACCTCTTACACTATGTTGAATAATCTCTATTCCACACCACTTTAGTTCATCTATTTTGTGGTTCTGAGTAATCCAGTGTTCTACCAATGGGGCTGTTTTTTTCTTGGTTCTTATAGCTGACTTGTGTTCTGTAATTCTGGTTTTGATTTCTCTCGACGTTTCTCCTATGTAGCCTTTATTACATGGGCAGACTATCAAATAAATCAAATCTTTTGTTTTACAGTTGATGAAATTTTTTATTTTATGTGTCATTCCGTTGTATATCACTTCTGCACCTTTCATTATATTGTCACAGTTCTTACACATGCAGCATGCAAAGTTCCCAGTAGGTAGGTGTGGAAAAGTAAATTTTGCCATGTTCTGTGTCCCTACGTGTTCCCCATCTTATGGTATATGTGCATGATTAATATGCATATGTATTCCCTTATGATCGATTAAAGACGCAATTCTAGTTGTGTCCAACTCTAGTATGCCAGTTTCCAGTTCTCGTGAAAGCTACGAGTAATAGGCCTATGTAAAGTTATGTTGCCACGTTTCACAGTGTGCACGTTAATTCAGTAAAAGTCCCCGTTTCTAGGCCTCAAAAGGGCCCGGACACCAGATTCAGCTCCTGTCTCCTGAACCCTCGCTGAGGAGCGATACAGCCCCCACCTGTATTCCTGACCCTTCACTTACTTCCTGCCTCACAGTGCCCGGCTCGGCCTGGCTCTGCCTGCTAGTCTGCCAAGAGTATGTTATGATTCTAGTTATCAGTCCAGCCCTCCTTCTCTGCATTCCTAAGCTACTGAATCGCATCAATAGTTTTAGTCATAGTCTAGCCTTTTCGTCTCCATGTAAGAGAAATACTGTATTAATGGTCATTTAATATTCCTCAACACGCACTACATGTAGAATAATGCATGCACCAGTCTTAGAGTCTGTTAGCCTTTGCCCTGATAACTTTTGGATTCTATCGACATGTTCTCTAAACATCAGATACTAGATAGTGTTTAGGTACATGTCGCTCTGACTCTCCAGACTTTAGTCTCCTCTTCTAGCGCAGAAGTCATAGCCCCCAGTTCTCCTAGTAACACGTCATTGCCAGTTTGCGCGCACCACTAGGTCAGAGGTCCCAGCTCCTTAGGTAGCCCCCTCCATGTTTCCGCCCCATTTATGACATATTCTGTTACGTTTACATCACATGTCTATGTATACGCCTCTTGTTACACCTACTTTCTGCCTTATCTTTCGCGACTGCTACAAACCCCACCCACTGCTACGCCTACTGTACTTACTGCAATGCAATTGTTTTAGTATATATATGTTGCGTACTGTTATTAAAGTTAGCGCGCTCATCCCAGATCCTGCCCGGCAGCTGTCGGGCCCCCCTGCCAGGCCCTGCCATCCTATTCCCGTGCAGGTTGTCCTGTTGCTGTCCTTCATGCTGTATTAAAACCTGCAAACTCCAGCTACCTCGAATCTTGACTCTTATTCATTGAGCTATCTATTTGTATGAGTATCCTGAAAAATAGTACCGGTAATTAATTATTTATTTACCACATAATGGCGCCCGAATAGGGACTTGCCCTTTCCCCACGCGCCGGAGAAGCCACGCCAGCCCCCTGACCCTCTGCAGCCGTGACGGAACCATACCGTGCACGTGCAGATATTTCTGCTTCAAGTATCCCTCAGGCCCACGGAGGAGACGGAGGTTGCGGTCCAGCATCCAGACGAGGCGGTGGAGGAACGCGGCGAGTCCCGACCAGAGCCCAAGCCGAGAGTCCAAGGTCCGAGGTATCCGGAGGCCCACCCGTAACTGAAGTCCGAAGTTCGTCCGTCCGTCGTCGTAGCAGTCCAGTCCAGTCCGAGGCCTTCCGTTCTTGCTGCCCGGTGAGTACCGTTGCTGGGGTAGTATCTAGACAGGGTCAATCTAATTATCTCTGGTCCGTGGGTTTGGGTACACAGATCCAACACGAAGTGTCCACCTAGGTGGATGCGGGTCCTGACGTGTCTCTTTATGAGACCGGTATGTTTCGTACTGTTTCAGCAGTGCATCTAGTAATTCTAGTAAGTTCTGTTCTCGAGAAATTCATGTATTTCTGTTCTCAAGTATTCCAGGTAATGTCTCTGTCCGAACTGTTATTTTAATGTTATTCCATGTGTTTTCAATGTCGTGGTATGAGTGATCAGTCTCAAGTCATTATTGTGTTTAATTTGTATTGTATTGTGTCCAGAGCTCAGTATAGTCATGCCTTTGTTTTCAAAATTACGTCAGTTAAAAACTAGAAAATGTCTGCTCGAGGAAGCAGTTCCTGTCCCGCCTAGGGACAGTCCAGGTCATTTTATGTATCAAAAGCATGGCATAAGTGCCATATTATATCTAGATTTATGGGTGGAGTACACCAAGGAATTAGAAGAAAAGTATAGATGGCCCGTATCAGGTACGTGGGATGCCGAGTGCATCATGCGAGTAGAAGAAGCATTATGGAAAAAGAAAGCCAGACAGTCACAGAAAGATGCCATCGAGTTATGGCGCAAAGAATCTCATAAAAGAACTGAAAAAGAAATCAGAAAGTCAGAATTAAGTAGAGAATCCTTAGAAAGAGCCCAAGAAAGGGAATTAATTGAAATAGGTGAACGAGTTAAAACCGAACAGTCAGACAGACAGAGGAATGCCCTTATTAAGGGTATGTACCCTCTTCTTGCCGAGGGCTTGCCAAAAGCAACCCCGGAGGCATCCAGTAATTTTCCGCCACCATTAGTTCCGACCAAGCTACGTCACAAACCGACCACAGATGATATTTTTCTCTCGTCCTATTTGGACGACACAGTCCCAGAATATGCAAATCCTGCTCCGCCAGTTCCTGTAAATAATGTAATTCTTGCTCCTCCAGCCACCGGGGCACCTGTTACAGCACCTGTTACGGTACCCCCGGTCCAGCCTACAGTACAAGTTCCCGCTACATCGGTCACTCTGCCAGCACGAAGAGTATCAGTCGACGATTCCAGTTTAGGGGCCGCGGGAGGAGGTCCTCCTGGTACCCCGCCGCCACACAAACGTGTAACGTCAGTCGAGTTACATGAACGTGCGTTACAGCGTACGCCCAAATATCAGTCCGTTGCAGATATCAGGCGAGCTCTCACCGAATGCCGTTATGATCCAGTCCCAGGTGATGATAGTATGGTTATATATTCATTGCGTGTAAGACGGGTGACCGAGTATTTGGACACCCTACCAAATATGAAAGAAGATCTAGACAGAATATATCGTTTCATCCGTACAGGAACAGATCCAGAAAGTATTGGCGAAGCCATGTCTTTAAGGAAAGCCGAGATTCAGCTCATGCTATTAAAGTTTCTGATTAATTGTTTAATAAGGGAACAAGATTCCCCGACTAAAGATCCGACCGAAATGAAAGTTCTGACAAGGTGGAGTGATAATATAGCCGAGGGTAAACACAGGACCATCAGTAGTATAGAGAGTATGTACAAGAAAATACGTAAAGAAATAATAAGGTTACACGAACAACGTAAAGAAGAACTAGTAAGCGAGAAAGAAAGTAACTCTGATACTGAGGAAGCAGAAGACGAGAATACCGCCAGAATAGCGTATGTAGGTAAATCTAGATTTCCAGACCGACATTCACGCCTAGAACACAAGAAAGTTTTCTCTCTTACAGCACCAGAACAAGGTTCTCTAGAACAAGTATTTCAAGCTACCGATCACATTCTGAAATCACGAATCGGTTATAGTGAACTTAGTACTATGCATGAACAAGAACTAGCCCGATCAGCAGTCCGATGGGCTACTGATTCTACCACTTTTCCAGACGAAATAGTGGCACAAATGTTTCTGAAACTGCCCCCAGCCGAGCAGCGACTGGTGGGTATGTATATGATCCAGCACCTCATTACTCTGTATGAGGGTCAGCATTCTGATCCAGGTCCGTTACATGATGTCCTGAACGAGTTATTCCAGTATAAATGGAAAGGTCTAGGTACCGACTTAATTAGTGTCATTCTAGAACAGCGCCACAAATATAGAACGTTCCTGAATCCGCATTTTGTTCACGTCTCACCCCCAGAAAGTAAACCATTCTACATAGACAGACAGCATCCGTTACGAGAAGTACACCCAGTTAGGACACCAGCTGGTGAAATGCAACGAGTATTTGTTTACACCCCGATTACAAAGATGGAACTCTTAGAGATGAAAAAGTTAATTCCCTGTCACGACAAAGATCCAGCAGGGTTCCACCGTGAATTAAAAGACATGCTCCGTATGGGAGAATACACGTATCTAGATATGATTAAAATGTTAAAGGTCCTGCTGCCCGCAGGGGTATATGAAAAACTCAAGGAAAAAGAATGGGAGGTGGGGGAGAAAAAGATAGATTGGGCAGCTCTAGAAGCTGAAGATAAAATACGTGTACCAGGTACCGGTCTAGGAGACAAATGTAAAGAATTACCCGAACTGTTAATACAAGTTTTGCCAAGATTACTAGCCACGAAAAAGGAAGACTGGGATGCAATCTCAGCCTGTAAACAGAAACCAGACGAAGATACTAGTGATTTTTATTCTAGATTCGAGAAATGCTTTAGCATCAACAGTGGTTTGAAGACGAGTAGTGAGTCATACCCTCATCTTTTTGTTACTAAACTGGTCGAGAATTCAAGTCCACAAGTTAAAAATCGAGTTTTGAAAGTCGAAAGTACATGGCAAGCTAATACTCCGTCCCAAATGTTACAGATGCTTCAGTATCATCAGAATAGAATCAGAGAAGAGCAAGATCACGAAAGGAAACGTATGAAAGACACGAAAATGAAAGTATTAGTTGCACAATCTGTTCCTCAAGACAGTCAGAAGAGGGGTACGAATCAAGCCAGTCATCCTGCAGTTCCTGTTAAAGGGACCTGCAATTATTGTAAACAGCCAGGTCATTTTATAAACGAGTGTGCAGTTCTGAAACACAACATAGCTACCGGTAAGACTAAAGAAAGACCACGTCCGCCTAGACAAGAACAAGTTTCACAGACTTCTCAGTTACCACAGAATGCACAACAGACAGTTCCAGCACCGCAGCCTATTGCTGCAACACAGCATGTTACACAGCAGATGTACCAGTATGCACAGTCCGAGTATCCAGAGTATCAGCCATATTCATGAAACAGCCTAGAGAGGGAGGTAGGCTTGCCTCTCATCGAGATACCTGTAGATCAAGAGGGTCCCTATGTTCACAGTCAAGTATTAGGGAAAGACAGAAAGTTTCTGATTGATACAGGGGCAAGTAGGACTACTATCAGTCATGACGAGGTTCCAGGGGCTCCGCTCTCAGGCTCTAGAAATGTTTCCCTTGGATTTTCAGGAAAGCCAATAGTTAACGAGATTTCCAAACCAGTTACTCTAGAAGTAGGTCCATTGTCCCGAACTACTGACCTGTTACTTACGAAGTCATGTCCAGAAAATTTGTTAGGTATTAAGACATTAAAAGAATTAGGTGCAGTTATTTGCTGCTCCCCAGAAGGAATACGTTTGTTTTTACGTGACTTCAAGGGTCACTATGTATTACGTGATTTTGATCTAAGATTACTAAATGTCCCGCAGCATCTATGGGCACAAGGTCCAACTGATGTTGGTTTTATGCAAATCACACCCCATCGTGTGACTCTGAAACCAGGTGTAGTGTTACCACGAATCCGACAGTACAGATTGCCACCTGAGGCTGTAGCAGCCTTATCCAAAATTATTGACGAGCTCATTGCTCAAGGAGTGGTTGTAGAAACTGACTCCAATGTATGTAATTCTCCTATCATTCCAGTCATGAAACGTACTGATCCAAATGCACCTCCAGTATATCGATTAGTGATCGACCTTCGAGAACTCAATAAATGTATCATACCCCAGTATCCTGTTGTCCCAGATATTTCTTCCCTATTGACAGCTATTGATTCTGAAGCTACGTTTTTCACTGTCATAGACCTCAAAAACGCATTTTTCAGTATCCCCATTCATCCAGACAGCCAGTTCCTTTTCGGATTCTGTTTAAATGGAAGGAGCTATAAATTTACACGAGCTCCTCAAGGTTTCACAGAAAGTCCTAGCATTTACAGTCAAGCACTTAAGAGACAACTAGACAATATTCACATGCCAACTGACACTGCCCTGCTCCAGTATGTCGATGATCTACTGATCACAGCCCGTTCTGAACGTGACTGCGAGCGTGCGTCACTTACAGTTCTGTATTTCCAAGCCGAGATGGGGCACAAGGTGTCCCCTTCAAAGCTTCAATTCTGTGTCCAGCAAGTGATATACTTAGGCCACTTACTGTCCAAGTGGGGTAGGCAGTTGACACCTGACCGTATCCAGTTAATAGCGAGTCTCCCTCAGCCCAAGACCCAGAAGGAGGTACAAGCTTTTATCGGCCTCACTTCTTATTGCCGACAATGGATTCCTCAGTATGCATTTCTAGCCAAGCCACTGATACAGTTAACGACACAGGAGGCAGCCGTATCGACTGTCCTCCCTTGGACATCTGAACATACACTTGCTTTTAATGAGTTAAAGAAAGCCTTATGTCAAGCTCCTGTTCTAGCAACACCGAACTACAGTAAGCCTTTTACACTTTTTGTCACAGAACGTGAAGGTACAGCATTATCTGTTCTCACACAAGATCAAGCAGGACAATACAAGCCTTGTGCTTATTTTTCGAGCACACTAGATCCAGTAGCCCAGGCTCTGCCTGCGTGCCTCAAGTCAGTTGCAGCCACAGCACTAGCTATCAGACAAAGTGATTCCATAGTGTTAGGACACTCCCTGACAGTACAAGTTCCACACTCCGTGGAAGTTCTTTTAAACCGAACTCAGACTCAGCACTTGACAATTGCACGTTTAACAGGTTATGAATTGACACTGTTCCAGCCACACATAGAAATCAGACGCTGCAACGTTCTAAATCCCGCTACACTGTTACCGTCAGTTACTTCAAATCCTGCCACACATGACTGTGTGGAAGTTGTTAACACCATGACAAAGCCAAGACAAGACCTGACAGATATTCCGTTACCTGATCCCGACCTGACACTTTATGTGGATGGTTCATGTATGAGAACAAGTACAGGAGATCTAGTAGCCGCGTATGCAGTGACTACTGACACTGAAGTAATAGAGACACACCGTATTGACACCCTGTCCGCTCAAGCAGCAGAGCTAGTCGCTCTGACCCAAGCCTGCATACGTGCCAAGAACCTGAAAGTTAATATTTACACAGATTCACGTTATGCATTCGGAGTCGTACACGACTTTGGAGTGCTCTGGCAAGAAAGAGGTTTTATGACTTCTCATGGAACCAAGATTCAGCATGGTCTCCTGATTCAGGCTCTGTTAGATGCAATACATTTACCGACAGCTATCGCTATCATGAAGTGCAAAGCACATACAAAAGTCACTGACATTATTTCCCAAGGTAATGATCTAGCAGACCGAACAGCCAAGCTTACAGCCCAGACTCCAGACATTCCAGTTAACACGACACTGACACACACTCCAGATCCGACTACATGTATGACAGTTAAGGACCCCACTCAAGATGTCATAGATATCCAGTCACATGCTACTCCCGATGAAATCAAGAAATGGTCCGAACAAGGAGGGGTCCAGACAGATCAGGGATGGTTGACGAAGGGGAAAGCCACATGGTTTCTCCCCGACTCAATGGTTCAAGTCATTATTAATACCGCACACAGTCCTGCACATTTAGGAGAGAAGGCTATGTTAGACAGTATCCAGAACATTTGGTTCAACAAGCATTTACGAGCTGCAGCCAAGCAGAAAGTCCGTACCTGTATGATATGTTGTCAGTTCAATCCAGGTAAAAGTGTCCCGGTGGAACAAGGGGGATTCCAAACTCCTGACCACCCTTTTGAAGTCCTCCAGATGGATTATATCCAGATGGAGCGATGTCGAGGTTTCAAGTATGTCCTTGTAGTTGTATGTGCTTTGTCCAGGTGGACAGAGGCATATCCAGTCCCAGATTACACAGCCGCGACCACTGCCAAGCAGTTGGTTCGTGAATTCTTCCCCCGCTATGGACTCCCTAGGGTCGTGTATTCTGATAACGGCCAGCCATTCTCATCAGAGTTAATGAAGCATGTGTCCCTTCTGTTAGGGTACCAGTGGAAGTTTAATTGTGTACGCCATCCTGAAGCAGCAGGTCTCGTAGAGAGACATAATCAGACCCTGAAAATCCGCATCGCCAAAGTCTGTAAGGAGAAAGGTGTAGACTGGCTAGTAGCTCTGCCAGTCGCTTTATTTTATATGCGCATGGTCGCACATTCCAGATCAGGTCTGTCCCCTTATGAGGTCGTATTTGGCCGCCCCCCGAACATGTGGGGTACACCTAGACCCCGCAGTATTACAGATGTTTCCAGTAATATGCTGACAGATTACCTAGCTTCCTTGATGTCTGCCCTCCACTCTTGTCGTTCACAGGTTGCCGCCGCATTCCCAGACAATACTGAGGTGAAACCGCATGAAATCGCTCCAGGAAGTCTGGTCCTTGTCCGGAGTTTTGATCGTTCAAGTCCGCTGGAGCCCCGCTGGAAAGAACCGAAACTAGTCCTTCTGACCACCCGTACGGCCGTGAAGTTGGAGGGCCGTAAGGGCTGGGTCCACCTGTCTCACGTCAAGAAGTTTCATGGACTCCAAAACAAGACTTTTAATGACATTTCTACAGACATTTCCTTTTCTAAAGACTGCCTGAAACCAGACTCTAAATCAGACATTCATTCAAACCCAGAACTAAAAGTTCCTCTGTTAGAAAGAACTCCGCAGCAGGAGTATAAATTAAAACTCCGGTCTAGTAAAATAAGTCAGCCAGTTTAATTGTCTAAGTCCCCCTCGGGTGAAACGGTTAGACAGGTTTCTGACATGTATGAGATAGACCCCCATAGTGAGAGAGTTAGTCAAAACTCCATCAGATGTATCGTTATTTTATGTTTTCTTCTATTTTTGAGTTTGATGGTTACCTGCACAAGTTATGCATTGCATTTATGTTTTCCAATTTCTCATGTAAATAAGTTTTCTAATGCTACAGTAGAGCACACATTTAGTGATCTGCCTCCTCACGAGCTATCCTATCGTCTTGCTATGAGAAATAACACGTTTATCAGAATGCTACACTATTCACACCAGACCAGCAACGCCACTAATTGTTGGGTGTGTGGTCGACTCCCCCCTTTTCAGACACCAAAGGGAGTTCTGCCACTCTTTCCTTATCCGTTTTCACATAATGGTTCGTGTGGAGCATGGTCCACGTTAACGTCATCCTCAACTGATATGTCCCTTCTGAATAGAACATGTTTTCCAGACAAGCAAGGTCTTTCCCATAGAACCGGGTTAGATCTAGAAAATGAAGTTTATAATTTAGGTAATTATTCTTCGAATTTTATGGTCCTGAATGTTCAGTCTGATACTACTCCATATTTACCTGCAATTTCAGTACTACCAGTTAAAGGCGAATTATGTGTCCGAAAGAATGGTTCCGCACATATAGGACACAGTGATTGTACTACTACTGTCGAGTATAGTGACAGTGGGAAATCTATTTTCAAAGCCTCACGTCATTCTTATTTTGTTTGTGGTCAGACCGCATATGTTCGTCTGCCCCTCGATTGGGATGGAACCTGTTACATTGCCTTCCTACTGCCACCAGTTTTTCTAGCCCCATCCGATTATCATAGAAACACACATCTAGTACACATTAGACATAGAAGGGAGATCGAGTCCCCGATTGTCGATCAAACTGAAACTGCTCTAGAACAGTATCGAGATTTTAATAAAGGATTCTTCTTCTTTATAGGCCCTGTCCAGAATAGTAAGCTAATCCGTAGGTTAACCAGAACCCTTGAAGCAGTAGTGAATGAGACTACTTCTGCTCTAGGTAACTTAACCGAAGAGCAATCTGCTATGAGATTTGTCGTGCTCCAAAATCGTCTCGTTCTTGAAGTCATACTGGCCGATAGAGGAGGAGCATGTAGAGTCATCGGATCTAGTTGCTGCATTTTCATTCATAATAACGCGCCGTCTGTTTATTCAGCTATAACCAGACTTCATAAAATTGCCCATCAGTTACACCAGAATCCAGGCACCTGGACATGGTCCGGTTGGCTCTGGAGTATAATTTCTGCCTGGGGATGGAAAGTATTGTCATTTCTAGGTATAGCAGTAATGATCATTTTCAGTTGCTGCCTCTGTTTACAATGTGGCCCTGCGATTTGCGGCATTTGTGCTACATCCTGTATTCCTAGTCTTAGTCCCCGTCCTAAGTCCCGTTCCAAGACAATTCGAGACGAGCAAATGATGCTACATGAAATGATAGATGGTATCATGAATATTGATGTTTCCTGATGGAAACGTAGTGACAAGGAGGGAATGTGGAAAAGTAAATTTTGCCATGTTCTGTGTCCCTACGTGTTCCCCATCTTATGTTATATGTGCATGATTAATATGCATATGTATTCCCTTATGATCGATTAAAGACGCAATTCTAGTTGTGTCCAACTCTAGTATGCCAGTTTCCAGTTCTCGTGAAAGCTACGAGTAATAGGCCTATGTAAAGTTATGTTGCCACGTTTCACAGTGTGCACGTTAATTCAGTAAAAGTCCCCGTTTCTAGGCCTCAAAAGGGCCCGGACACCAGATTCAGCTCCTGTCTCCTGAACCCTCGCTGAGGAGCGATACAGCCCCCACCTGTATTCCTGACCCTTCACTTACTTCCTGCCTCACAGTGCCCGGCTCGGCCTGGCTCTGCCTGCTAGTCTGCCAAGAGTATGTTATGATTCTAGTTATCAGTCCAGCCCTCCTTCTCTGCATTCCTAAGCTACTGAATCGCATCAATAGTTTTAGTCATAGTCTAGCCTTTTCGTCTCCATGTAAGAGAAATACTGTATTAATGGTCATTTAATATTCCTCAACACGCACTACATGTAGAATAATGCATGCACCAGTCTTAGAGTCTGTTAGCCTTTGCCCTGATAACTTTTGGATTCTATCGACATGTTCTCTAAACATCAGATACTAGATAGTGTTTAGGTACATGTCGCTCTGACTCTCCAGACTTTAGTCTCCTCTTCTAGCGCAGAAGTCATAGCCCCCAGTTCTCCTAGTAACACGTCATTGCCAGTTTGCGCGCACCACTAGGTCAGAGGTCCCAGCTCCTTAGGTAGCCCCCTCCATGTTTCCGCCCCATTTATGACATATTCTGTTACGTTTACATCACATGTCTATGTATACGCCTCTTGTTACACCTACTTTCTGCCTTATCTTTCGCGACTGCTACAAACCCCACCCACTGCTACGCCTACTGTACTTACTGCAATGCAATTGTTTTAGTATATATATGTTGCGTACTGTTATTAAAGTTAGCGCGCTCATCCCAGATCCTGCCCGGCAGCTGTCGGGCCCCCCTGCCAGGCCCTGCCATCCTATTCCCGTGCAGGTTGTCCTGTTGCTGTCCTTCATGCTGTATTAAAACCTGCAAACTCCAGCTACCTCGAATCTTGACTCTTATTCATTGAGCTATCTATTTGTATGAGTATCCTGAAAAATAGTACCGGTAATTAATTATTTATTTACCACATAGGGGAGCATTATTTATGGAACACTGGGTTTTATTCTCTTCTTTCCTGTATGTGTGGACAAGTCTATTTCTAATTGTGCGGTTCCTTCTGAAACTGAACATTGGTTTCGGAAGTCTAGTGTTATTGGTTTCATTAAGTAGTACCCAGTTTCTATTTATGATATTCTTGACCTTATTACTGGCACTACTAAAATTGGTAACAAAAATTAATTGATCTTTAGCTTTATTTTCTTTATTACATTTTGCTTTAAACAGACTGTCCCTATCATAGTATTTAGCTCTTTTGTAGGCTTTCCTCACTATGTTTTTAGGGTAACCCCTATTGATTAGCTTTTTCATCAGGTCATCCGCATGTTTATTGAAGTCTCTTATGTTTGTACAGTTTCGTCCGATTCGTAAATACTGTCCGAATGGGATATTATTTTTCTGACTATTAGGATGATTGCTCATGTAGTGGAGCATTGTATTGCAATCAGTAGGTTTGGTGTAAAGCTCTACTGAGAGTTGACCTTCTGTGTGTTTAATCATAATATCAAGGAATTCAACCTTTTCTTTGGCGTAATTCGAGGTGAATTTAAGGTTACTATCACCAAGATTCAGCCAGCTTATAAAGTCGTTTAGCTCTTCACATGTTCCCGTCCAAATAAAGAAAATGTCATCAATGAATCTTGACCAACATGAGATATTTTCATAAAAGGGTGCCATTGGATTAAATATGTGTTTGTTCTCAAAATTGGCCACATATAGGCATGCCAGACTGGGAGCACAAGTGGCTCCCATGATGGTCCCTTTGATTTGTCTATAATAATCACTTTTAAACAGAAAGATGTTATTTTTAAGTATGATCTCCACACATTCTAAAATGAAGGTCGCATGAGCTGTGAAATCGCCGTCATCAGTACTTAATAGGCCCTCTAACATGATGATAGTATCATTTTGAGGAATGTTCGTATAGAGGGCCTCTATGTCTAAAGCCACCAGATATTGGGAATTGACATTATATGGTCGATGTTCAATTTTCTCAATCATACTCGTGATATCTTTGATATATGCCTGCTGCTGGGTGACCAATGGTTGTAGAAATGTGTCTACATATTTACTTAACGGTTCAGTCACTGAGTCTATACTTGACATAATTGGTCTCATTGGTGGGTTTGTTAAATCTTTATGGACTTTGGGCAAACCATATATTGCCGGGGTAATTGGGTTCAGATTTTTTTAAAACTTATATTCATTGCTGCA
This sequence comes from Lissotriton helveticus, assembly GCF_964261635.1. Taxonomy (NCBI): domain Eukaryota; kingdom Metazoa; phylum Chordata; class Amphibia; order Caudata; family Salamandridae; genus Lissotriton; species Lissotriton helveticus. The sequence continues at coordinate 149,249,888 of NC_136069.1, forward strand.
TATAATCTCATCATCTCTTGCAAAATCCAATAATCTTGCCACTTTCTGTATTAGATTAATCCAATCATTTTTATTCACTTTTTGGTAGTGTGATGTATTATTTAATAGGAGGAGCATTTTGTTATTGTAATCCTCCATATCCATTAGGACAATACTCCCTCCTTTGTCTCCTGGTTTTACCGTCAGTCCCTTATTGTTCTCTAATGTCTTTAAAGCTGTTTTTTCTCCAGCGCTCAAGTTGTTCTGCCAATATAATGGTTGAGTTAAAAGGTCTGATATATTGCTCTCGACCACTTTTTCAAAAAGATCAATTTTATTGTGGACCATATTTAGTGGAGGTGTCCACTTTGACTTAGGTTTTAACCCGGATTTATTGATTTGTTCCGTCTCTATCAATTCTTTGTCTTTAAAGAAATTTTGAAGTCTGATCTTCCTAAAGAAACTTTGTAAATCTCTTTCAAGATCAAATTTATTGATGTGTGTACTAATCGCGTAGCCTAAATCCTTTTCTAGAACCGTGGTTTCTTCTATGGTTAGGTTAATGCTAGAGAGATTAATGATGGCTGCTTTTTTTGCTAATCCCACTTCGCCTGGCTTCTGGTTCTCATGTATGGTCTCTTGTGTTGTGGAGGTTGAGGGTAAAAGTTCCCTCTCCATCTCCCTCTCCCTCGGTTTTGGTTGCCATTCGATTGTCGGTGATCTAAAAAAGAGAGAGAGTCTTTACTTGTTCCGGGTGTTGGGTCGCTGTTTTTTTTATTGTTACTCTCAGTAGTATGTTCATTTTCAGATTCCGTACTAGTGTATGACGTATCCAAAAACGTTACTCTCTTTTTTGGGTAATTTCTTCTAGGTTGTTGCCAATTATTACGACTGTATGTGTCTTCCCTAGGTCTATCAAAGTAGTCTTTTTGTGTATATGGGTATACGGATTCTAGATTATAGTAGGTTACATCCTTTCTGAATTTATTGGACTTTTTGTTTAGAAGGTAATCTTTATATCCAGATATGTCATTTTGGATGTCGTCTAGTTTTTTCTTTGCATCTTCTAATGCCGTATTACCACTTAATTGGCTTTCAAGTTCTTCTATTTCTCTTTTTTCGATGATAAGGATTTCGCTGGCAGTTTCAATAATTAATAACATCCAATCTCTGCTGCAGCGATTGGCAATAAGGGTCCAATTCTCGATAAATTTGGCATGTTTAATGAAGATCCCAGGTTCATTCTTAACTTGTAGTCCTCTTGGGATAATCCCTTTCTTACAGTACTCAATGAGAAAATCAGCGTGTAGTTCTGTTCTAATCGCTTTTTTCTTATTATTCCACAATTCCCTCCATTGTTCCTCATCACAGTTTGTGGTGGAAACTGAAGAGAAACTTTTTGAGGTGCCATTTATTATTTTATTAAATTGCTCCTCCGAAAATCCATACGTTTTAAGTGCATCCATTGTTAATTTGGACACGCACTATTAGTTTTAATCTTATTATAAGAGTCAATATACCGAAGGAAGAATGAACCTGGGATCTTTATTAAACATGCCAAATTTATCGAGAATTGAACCCTTATTGCCAATTGCTGCAGCAGAGATTGGATGTTATTAATTATTGAAACTGCTAGTGAAATCCTTATCATCGAAAAAAGAGAAATTGAAGAACTTGAAAGCCAATTAAGTGGTAAAACGACATTAGAAGATGCTAAGAAAAAACTAGACGACATCCAAAATGACATATCTGGATATAAAGATTATCTTCTAAACAAAAAGTCCAATAAATTTAGAAAGGATGTAACCTACTATAATCTAGAATCCGTATATTCATATACACAAAAAGACTACTTTGATAGACCTAGGGAAGACACATACAGTCGTAATAATTGGCAACAACCTAGAAGAAATTACCCAAAAAAGAGAGTAACATTTTTGGATACATCATACACTAGTACGGAATCTGAAAATGAACATACTACTGAGAGTAACAATAAAAAAAACAGCGACCCAACACCAGGAACAAGTAAAGACTCTCTCTCTTTTTTAGATCACCGACAATCGAATGGCAACCAAAACCGAGGGAGAGGGAGAGGGAGAGGGAACTTTTACCCTCAACCTCCACAGCACAAGAGACCATACATGAGAACCAGAAGCCAGGCGAAGTGGGATTAGCAAAAAAAGCAGCCATCATTAATCTCTCTAGCATTAACCTAACCATAAAAGAAACCACGGATCTAGAAAAGGGTTTAGGCTATGCGATTAGTACACACATCAATAAATTTGATCTTGAAAGAGATTTACAAAGTTTCTTTAGGAAGACCAGACTTCAAAATTTCTTTAAAAACAAAGAATTGATAGAGACAGAACAAATCAATAAATCTGGGTTAAAACCTAAGTCGAAGTGGACACCTCCACTAAATATGGTCCACAATAAAATTGATCTTTTTGAAAAAGTGGTCGAGAGCAATATATCAGACCTTTTAACTCAACCATTATATTGGCAGAACAATTTGGGCGCTGGAGACAAAACAGCTTCAAAGACATTAGAGAACAATAAGGCACTGCTGGTAAAACCAGGAGACAAAGGAGGGAGTATTGTCCTAATGGATACGGAGGATTACAATAACAAAATGCTCCTCCTATTAAATAATACATCACACTATCAAAAAGCGAATAAAAATGATTGGATTAATCTAATACAGAAAGTGGCAAGATTATTGGATTTTGCAAGAGATGATGAGAATATATGCAGCGATGAATATAAGTTTTAAAAAAATCTGAACCCAATTACCCTGGCAATATATGGCTTGCCCAAAGTCCATAAAGATTTAACAAACCCACCAATGAGACCAATTGTGTCAAGTATAGACTCAGTGACTGAACCGTTAAGTAAATATGTAGACAAATTTCTACAACCATTGGTCACCCAGCAGCAGGCATATATCAAAGATACCACGAGTATGATTGAGAAAATTGAACATCGACCATATAATGTCAATTCCCAATATCTGGTGACTTTAGACATAGAGGCCCTCTATACGAATATTCCTCAAAATGATACTATCATCATGTTAGAGGGCCTATTAAGTACTGACGAAGGCGATTCAACAGCTCTTGCGACCTTCATTTTAGAATGTGTGGAGATCATACTTAAAAATAACATATTTCTGTTTAAAAGTGATTATTATAGACAAATCAAAGGGACCAGCATGGGAGCCACTTGTGCTCCCAGTCTGGCGTGCCTATATGTGGCCAATTTTGAGAACAAACACATATTTAATCCAATGGCACCCTTTTATGAAAATATCTCATGTTGGTCAAGATTCATTGATGACGTTTTCTTTATTTGGACGGGAACATGTGAAGTGCTAAACAACTTTATAAGCTGGCTGAATCTTGGTGATAGTAACCTTAAATTCACCTCGAATTACGCCAAAGAAAAGGTTGAATTCCTTGATATTATGATTAAACACACAGAAGGTCAACTCACAGTAGAGCTTTACACCAAACCTACTGATCGCATAGTCAGAAAAATAACATCCCATTCGGACGGTATTTACGAATCCGACGAAACTGTACAAACATAAGAGACTTCAATAAACATGCAGATGACCTGACTAAAAAGCAAATCAATAGGGGTTACCCTAAAAACATAGTGAGGAAAGCCTACAAAAGAGCTAAATACTATGATAGGGACAGTCTGTTTAAAGCAAAATGTAATAAAGAAAATAAAGCTAAAGATCAATTAATTTTTGTTACCAATTTTAGTAGTGCCAGTAATAAGGTCAAGAATATCATAAATAAAAACTGGTCACTACTTAATGAAACCAATACCACTAGACTTCCGAAACCAATGTTCAGTTTCAGAAGGAAGCGCACAATTAGAAATAGACTTGTCCACACATACAGGGAAGAAGAGAATAAAACCCAGCGTTCCATAAATAATGCTCCCCTACCTACTGGGAACTTTGCATGCTGCATGTGTAAGAACTGCGACAATATAATGAAAGGTGCAGAAGTGATATACAACGGAATCACACATAAAATAAAAAATGTCATCAACTGTAAAACAAAAGATTTGATTTATTTAATTGTCTGCCCATGTAATAAAGGCTACATAGGAGAAACGTCGAGTGAAATCAAAACCAGAATTACAGAACACAAGTCAGCTATAAGAACCAAGAAAAAAACAGCCCCATTGGTAGAACACTGGATTACTCAGAACCACAAAATAGATGAACTAAAGTGGTGTGGAATAGAGATTATTCAACATGGTGTAAGGGGTGGAAATAGTCTAACGAAAAGGAAAAGGAGAGAACAATTTTATATGTCTCATTTTAATACATATAGGACTGGATTGAACTGCAGGGAAGAATGGGAGAAACTTATTACATAGGGAAAACACCCACAGAAAAATATTAGGTCTTATAGATTCATACCAATGCAAGGTACAGGGAGAATATAGAGTCTCATGAAATTGAGGACAAATCATAATAAACATGTGTCGTGAATAAGTACTTTATTTTAATTTAGTCTGTTGAAATGTATAAGAATGTGTAACACACAAATGTGCTGATATCATGTATATTACTGTGTCAGAAAATGTGAGGTCGGAAGACCGGAAGTAATCCGTAGCGAAATGACTTATTTCCACTATCATTGAAAGTATTATATTATACAGATTGTGGTGAGGTTTAACCAAGTAAGGTCATTCTCTATGAGCTATATTATCAAGTTGTTAAGTACATAAGTAACGATTGGTATCGCTGAAAGTATCATTTCCATATCTTGGCAAAGCGCAAAGGTGAATTATTACGTATAGTATTGAGATTGTACATCAATGTAACGGCCACATCGTTGCCGAGAAACTTTTGATTGTATTTTATTAAGTATGTCAGAATGTAAGAACAAAAACTGTATTGTGTAAAAAGTCATCGAAACACAATTTCAGAACTTAAAGATGGCCGCCATGAATCTGAACCACAACCAGGCAGTTTTTGAGTCGATAATATCTACAGTAATAACAGAATATAGAGGTTAATCCCGGGGAGTGAAAACCATGAGGACCAGCTAATTGTTCAGATAAATAGTACATAAAGGTGATAATATGTTATAATTTCAATAACTTAGAGGTAAATAATCTCGGTGGTTTGGAAATAACAACACGATAAGTTGGCAACACGTGTGTTGAACACAACAGAGCAATATCTAAAATATACTACCGATAAGATCAATTGTATATAACATTAGATATTTAAACATGGCCGCTAACCAAATGTGGAAAATACACAGAGTTGTAATCGATAGCCCTTGTTCCTCATGAGGCCGGGAGAATAAATATAACTGAACATAGAGGTAGAAAAAACTAATTACATATCAAAAACTGTCAGTGTGTTCGTTATACATACAATAATGTACAAATAAAAGAAATACAATTTAAGTTTAATAATAAAAAACGAAAACCGCCATCTCTTGAACTTCCGGGTCAACATAGGTAAATGTAGGATAAAAGAAGCGAGGTAACCGGAAGCAATTTTATCGGAAAAAATCCCGCTGACGCACGTTGGAGCAGGGAGGCCGCCACTAACAAATCAGGTATGTCGGAGTGCTCGATAATGAGTATACAGGAACTGGAAAACTAGGAGCCCATGTTAAGCATGTTATGTAGAGAAAAAACTCCGTTAAAATATGTAAGAAACGGGGGATCTCGAGGGTTGGAGACTCGTAAAAACTTGCCGAAATCGTCATACCACGGAGGGTGGCTTAAATTAAAACAATATAAAGAACTGCATTGGTTTGACATCGCTGTAACATCTCACTTTTAGGGGAAAATGAGAGTAGAATTAAGGTTGAGTAGACATAAAATGGTGTTAACCCTTACATAATAATAGCTGGAGACACCAAAGTACTTAGTAAATTGTAAAACGATAAATCAACTAACCTGGTTGAAAACAGGATGGGTAATATATATGTATATTTTTACAGAAAATTCGTAACCAAACACAGTGAAGTGATAAAAACAACGATTAACGTCTAGAGAGCACATCCGCAACTGTTTAAAATGGTAAGTCGACCATATTTCAAAACCTTTGGTTCTACTTTAATCTATATAGTAAATTTAACAGACAACTAAAGGAAAACGTTGTTTCCATAGCGTGATTAATCAATTGACGTGGAAACCACACAAGAGAGCATCAGTGATATTGAACGGTGGCTCCAACGTGTAGTATTGATAAAGAACACCGGAAAATCATCCGATAGTAATCAAAACAATAAGGTAATTATATGTGAATGTATAAAATTAGCAGCCCACAAACTTTAATGTAAAAGAAGCCTAAGACAATTCATAATGGTGACTTTTTATTCTCAAAGTCATTCAGAATAGAGCGACAGAAGAGAACACATTATTGTGGAAATTTGGGAATCGTGAAATTGATGAATCACATTCCATAAAAGATTTTTTAAGGTACTGTGAAATTTGATAAATCGCAGATAAAATCATCACATAGAGTCAAGGAGACAGATTTGTTTTAAACCAAGATGGAATCAGTGGAACCATCTTAACTAATGAAATGAGCATATCATTAAATCTAGCTGGTCATGAATTGAACAAAGGCCCAGAAAAGTAGATTATCTATCGATACATTAATAGTAAGAGGTCATCTCACTCACATGGAAGATAAATAGAGATGATTGTGAATAAAAGTGTGGAACTGTAGAAATAGTAAGGTATTGGACATTGTATGTAACTAATGAGTTACAGTATTACGATAGGTTTGTTAATTATTACTATTGTTTCTTTTATAGAAAACATTGTACTGTTTGTCCTGATGAAGGTGGAAAAGATAAATGCACCCCGAAACGCCGCGTCGACCGCTTTTTAACTTATTGATTGTTTATAATTTGATATTGTTTATGCATTGTTTATGCATTTTTATCCTTTTAAACTGATTACAGGTGTAATCATAGTCTTTTAGAGTGTAACCCGTAGGGAGGCATAGAATTAAATAAAACTTACGCTATTTTACAAACTTGTACGTATTTTTGACAACCCTGTGACTTTTGTCAATGTGTCAATACCGCAAAAATTGTTATGAATGCATGTATGATGTAATAGTTAAAAAGGAAAGATGACGGTCTGACATAGGACCGTGCAGCAGCAGCTCACCTGAGCTCCGGTGACCGGATGGAAACTTAAGGGTCACTCCCTCGACCAAGCGAGGCAATAATGATTTAACTATTTTTTCGTATCATTATGGATTGAATTACATGATGTTCGAGTGTTAACGTGCATAAACGCGAAGGATATCGAGGGTGCTTCTGAAGGGGGAAGAAAAGAAAAAAAAAAAGAAAAACTTAATACTCCAATGTTTTCAACGATGCCAAGTGACATTAACGGCTTACCTTCATGGGAGACGTGTGCAGTTTGCAAGCAGCAGCAGTTGTTCCTCGCCCAGCTCAGCGGAGCGATATTGAAAACTTTGAGCACCGCCCCGCTCGGGTGCTCTCAGTGTGCTCCCTGCTCAGTGGGCTCGACTCGAACGCTACAGCCGCAGACACATGGCTGTTTTTTTTTTTTTTTTTGGGTTAAAAACTTTTATTGAGCAACAAAATCATGTTTACAGAAATGGGCCTACAACCGCACGGGCTGGCCGCTAAGATCGACGTACAATGTGATAAAAAACAATGGTCGCCACTCCGGCGGTCAGGCACAAACTGGATACAAGATGTCGCCCACAATATAAACAAGATAAGGCAATTTTCTTTTTTTTTTTCAACACACCAAAAGCAACAAACATCAAAAAAGGCGAATGCGTAATAAACAGAGTCAGCCCTGAAGGGGGGGGGAAACCCACTAATCAGGAATACGAAATCACAATCAGTAGGATGAGGCAAGGTGGGGGGACAGCGGGGAGGTCAATCAAACCAAAGGACAGTATACGAAATTTCAGGAACGCCAGCCTAGGGAGATAAGGTAACATCAGGGGCTTCCACCAGTGGAGGAGCACAAATATCTCCGCGATAGGCGTTCCACTGACACCAGATCTTCGTCCATGCCCTAGGTCTGCCCCTGGCTGCGTAAACAGTCTTTACGCGGAACATAGACCAGTCCATGTTTTCTTCCCACACAGAGACAGTGGGGGGCCTGTGTGAGCCCCAAAGTTGCGCTATTTCCCGCTTCGCAACCATATACCCCAGGGTCGCCCATCTGGTCTGGGCCACCGAATAGTCGGTAGGTTCCCACACGTTTAACAAGCATCTCCGAGCCTCCGGCACCAGGGCAATTCCAGTCACATCAGCCATCACCGCAAGCACCTCAGTCCAATAGGCAGCCACCCTCGGACACTCCCAAATAATGTGAAGAAACGTAGCACTCAACCCACACCCATGCTTGCATAGGCCATCTGGGGAAAAACCCATCGCAACCAAACGAGGACCAGTAACATACACCCGGTGGAGGATCTTGAGCTGAACCAGACGGAGACGGGCAGGAATGGCGACCTCTTTCGGAGAAGATAGTGCCGACGGCCAATCCTCGTCATCCAATTCCAGCCCGTCGCCGACCCATGCCTCTCTAAGTCGAACAAGCAAGTCAGCGCGATTGTGAATCAGCTTCTTATAAATCAAGGAGATAGTGCTATCAGGGAGATGACCATCCAGGATACGATCTTCGAGGGGAGAGGACTCGGGGATGGCGGTACCGGAAGTCAGAACAGAAGTGAGGGCATGACGGACCTGTAAATATCTAAAAAATTCTCTATCACTCAGGTCATAATCATTCCGAAGGGCCTCGAAGGACTTCACCGCTCCGTTCGCACACACGTCACCCACTCTACAGATTCCAATCATGTCCCAGCGGTCAAACCCCTTCGTCGTCCAGAGACAACCCAGACGCTCAGATGCAAAAAGCGGAGTCGCCAGCGTCACTCGTTCATCCCACCCCAAGCTAACATTCGCAGCGCGCCATACACTAACCGCAATCCTGGTCGGTCCCGTAAGGTGGCGCCCAGCCGACCTAGAATAAAGCGCTCTATTAAAATCCCCAACCCGGCAGTTGGAGTCTGTCCATTTCAAAGGCCGGATCCGGACCCGGGGAATACATTGAGTGGTTAATGGCAGACAGTTGGGTAGCCCAATAATATCTCCTGATATCAGGAAGTGCTATGCCCCCGTCATACCAAGGGATGGTGAGCTTCGCAAGGGCAATACGTGGACGCCCGTCCCAAATCAGTTGCCTTTGTAGACTCTCGACCTCTCGGAAATAAGTAGCGGGGATATCATCATAGGAATTCTGGAGTGCGTAAAGGAATCGCGGTAAGGACATCATCTTGAAAAGGGCGGCTCTGCCCAGCGGCGACAAGGGTAATTTACGCCAGCGAGCCACGTCCAGCCTAAGTCTATGAAGCGGGGGAAGGAGATTACGTTCAAACCGGAGCGACGAATCCAGTGTAATAAAAACCCCCAGATATTTGAAACCGGACTGAACAACCTGGATGGGAAACCTATTCGGCAACGGGGGCAAATCACCCGAAATAACATAGACACAGGATTTAGCCCAGTTTATAATCAAACCAGAATTTTTGCCAAACGAGGTGAGAACGTCAAATAAGACATTTAAAGATTTACGCGGTGAAGTAAGATAAAGAAGAATGTCATCCGCGTAAAGCGAGACACGATCCTCAAAATCTGGGGACCAACGTATACCCTTGAGAGAAGGCTCCCAACGAAGCCACGCAGCTAGCGGCTCTAACGCGAGAGCAAAAAGCAGTGGAGACAAGGGGCACCCCTGTCTGGTCCCCCAACCGAGGGAAAAGGGAACCGAAACTCGACCGTTAACCACGACCTGTGCCAGGGGGTCGGTATACAGAAGCTTCACCCATCCGATAAACCCCGGGCCAAAACCAAACTTCTCAAGAGCCGCCCAAAGGTAGGGCCACTCTATCGTGTCGAAGGCCATCGAGGCGTCCAACGAAGCCAAAATGGCCGGCTCCGTCAGAAGCCCCGCCCTCGCGATGGCTCCATGAAGGCGACGCAGATTAAGAGCTGTGTTACGGTGCGGGATAAATCCGGATTGGTCCGGATGAATCAAGTCACTAATGACCGTTAGGAGGCGAGTAGCCAAGATCTTGGCAAGAACCTTAGGCTCAACATTTAACAGGGAGATGGGTCTATATGACGAACAAAGATCCCGGGGCTTACCATCTTTAGGAATTACCACAATCGTAGCCAGGCGCTGGTCATAAGGGAGAGCACCCCGCTCACGAGACTCCGAAAACATTGTTCGAAGATAGGGCGCAATCTTATCAGGACGCAGTTTATATAACTCAATTGGCAAACCGTTCGGGCCCAAAGCCTTGCCCGAACGGAGAGAGCGAATTGCAGTCGCTATTTCGTCCGTAGAGAACGGGCCCTCCATAGAGACCCGCTCCAAATCAGAGAGGCAGGGCAAAGCTATGTCGCGCAGCAAGAGAGGGTCCGTCACTTTCACTTTCACACCATTCAAAGTCTGAATCACAGGCACTACTCGATTCGCCCTCTCCTTCTTGTCCAACCAGGCAAGCAATTTACCCGCTTTGTCCCCAACATCATACAGACGACCCTGTTGCTCTCTAAACATCATTTTGGCCGCATCTGTGACCAGAGACTTATAGGCAAATTGCTTCAGACCCAGGGCATGGAGTTTGTCACGAGTAACATTCGATTCCAGGTCAGCCTCCATCTCAAGTATTTCCATCTCAAGATCCACCACCTCCCGATTCCTCGCCTTTTTGGTTTCAGCAATGAGAGACAGGGCCTGCCCACGAATTACTGTCTTAAAAGCCTCCCATAGGGACACCGCAGAGGAGACAGACCCCTCGTTTTCTAAAAAGTAGTTGTCCAGGGACTTAATCAATTGACTACGGGTCTCAGGGGAGGTCAGGTACCAAGGGTTGATAGGAGCCACCCGGCCCGCCGCCTCCACCCCCACATCAAAACAAAGCCAGAGCGGAGAATGGTCCGAGATGCCCCGGGGGAGGTGTCTAATCTCCCGGACAGCCGATGACTGTGCAGCTGGCATGAGGAAGTAATCCAGTCTAGACAAGCTCCCATGGCCCCCAGAATGGAAAGTAAACTGAAGCTGAGTGGGGTGCATAAGTCTCCAACAGTCCACCAAACCAAAAGTATCCAAAAAGCCACCCAGCCACAATTGGGCCGAAGGAGTATCCCTAGGGGGGTAACGATCACTCAGACCGGAGAGAACAGAGTTAAAGTCACCAGCCATGAAAAGAGGGAGTCCCAACAGCACACGGCCCAAATCGGAGAAGGTAGAGGTCTGCAGGCCGGGGGGCACATAGACGGTGAACAGCGAAAGGGTCCGGCCCTCGTATCGTCCCACGAGGACGGCATAACGCCCCCGATCATCAAGGATTACATCATCTATCGCAAGGGGAAGGGAAACCCGGACAAGGATACCCACCCCCCTGGAACCCGTTGTAAACCCTGAGTGCGCGACAAGACGATAGCCCCACCTATTCATTGCACGACAAGTATTACCCACTAGATGTGTCTCCTGCAGAAAGACAATATCGGGAGACAAACGTCGCAGGCATCGCAACACCACCCCCCGTTTTATACGATCCCCTAGACCATTGACATTCCACGAAATAAACCTCAACCCGCTACCCCCCATCCCACAAAGTAATGCAGGAACCATCCCCCAATGAGCATGACACTGAAAATTCAATTATCAAGATAGAATCGCCTTGAAAAAACAAAACACAAACCACAAACGCCCCACCAACCCACCCCCCAACATCCAAGAAAACACCCCCCACCCTGCACCCCTGCAGTAAGCAAAGAAGCCACCCCAACATGCAGTGTGCCTGTCGCCCAAAAACCCCCGTTCTACAAAAAGACCCCGGAGGAGGAAAAGGCCCTGTCCCACCCGCCACCCCGACAGAGATAAAGAAAGAGGAGAATACACAGAAAATAGAGGCGCTCAAGTACAGAACCCAGGAAGAAATTACATGACACGGAGACAGGGGCCCAGACAACAAGTTCAGCTCTCTACACCACCCTCGGCACCACCCGGGTGCTCGGTGGGCTCAGTCAAATTAGGCCGGTCCGGCAAAGAGTCCAGCCAGTCATTTACCGAATCAGGTCGATCAAAGAAAAGGGTCCGTTCATTGTACTCAACTCGTAGCCTGGTAGGAAAAAGCATGGCGTATCTCAGACCCAAGTCCCGAAGACGCTTCTTGACTCCACGGAAGCCCATTCGCTGTCTCTGCACAAGCTGTGAGAAGTCCGGGTAAAAGTTCACCATGGCATTTTCGAAGGCCACCGGGCCCTTAACTCTCGAGGCCTGCAGGATAGCGTCTCGGTCCCTATAATGAAAAAGTTTTGCGACAATAGGCCTCGGTGGGGCGCCCGGCTTGCCCTGGCCACCCGGAACGCGATGGGCACGTTCCACCGCAAAGAATTTGCTCAATCCAGATGGAGAAAGGTAGTTTTGTATCAAGTCCTCAACCAGGAGATCAACAGAATGTGGATCAGGATTTTCCGGAACACCAACCACACGCACGTTGCAACGCCGTGCTCTGTTTTCAAAATCCTCCAAGCGCTGAGTCATGAAATCGTTCACCTTTCTGAGGTTGCCGATCTCCGTCTGTATCTCCGAGACGTCGGCCGTGAGGCTAGATGACTTGAGGTCCAATGACTTCACCTTCTCATTGGTTTTAGATAAGTCGGCCCGAATCAAGTTCACATCAATAGCCACAGTATCAATTTTGTGGGCCAGAGCTTCATACTGTTGGCCGATGGTTTCTCTCATGCCAGAGATGGCGCCCATGATGTCCTGCAGAGACGGCTCCGCCGAAGCCTCCAAAGGGTGCCCCACTGCACTCGGGCCAGGCAAGGCGGCACCGGGGGACCCCTTCGATTGTGTGTACCGGTCCATGATATTAGACTGGACCGGGCCTCCGCGAAGGGGCGTCTTGGTCTTCCGCCTCTCTTGGTCCCCTCTGCCAGTCATAGTGTAGACCACGTCCCCGAGGGACCCACGCGACCTGGTGAAAATGGCCGCAGGAAGACAGGGCGCCGGAGCCAAAAGTCAGCAGCGAGGGCACATCGAGGTGTGAACCGGCCCGGAAGGATACGAAGCAGACAAAAGGTGCAACTGCGACCCCGCGCCGCTGGACTCAGCACCGGCCAGACACCTCCGCTGGAAGACGTAGTCTGAGTCAGAATCGAAACCGAAAGTTAAGAGGGGGACCCATAAGTCGAGTCCCCCTGCCGCTGTTGTTCAACTCAGACACGGCAGCAGAGCCTCACCAAGACCCGGGCGCACCACCAGGGCTGGCCCCGAAAGTTCGAGTCGACGTAGCTTCGGTGCCCCTGGTCCAATTCGAAATCCAAAAACAATATTAAGATCAGCCCAGGTTCCTCTTCATGAGTCCTTGTAATGAATCAGGATAAGTTCAGGATATCATGCCGGGAGTGGCGGGGGTCCGGAGAGCGCTGTGCTCACGCGGCCATCACGGATGCCTGCCAAGCTACCCTCCCTTCCATGGCTGTTTTTTTTAACCAAGCCCGGTGACACATACGGACTCGGAGGCTCGCCACAGAGTTTTTCGAACACTGTGTCTCGTCAATTCTTGTCTTGACTGCTCGGCAGAATCCAGTGATATGCCCCCGAAAACGACATCAGCGGTGTCATCCGCTGCAGCTCGAGCAAAACTGGCGAAAGCAGCACGAAAGCTTCGGGAAGAAACGGACCGGATCCAGAAGAACAAAGGCGGACCCGAGAACATCTCCACTCCTGCAGAGAGGTGCAAAGGGAAGACAAAGAAGCTACCGATAACCGAATACTCCCACAGGCACGAGGCACTTGCGGTGAGAAGGAAAATGAACAATCAGTTACAGCCCTCCTCTGGTGGATCAGTTATGGATCTTTTAATGCGGAAACAAGCTACTAAAGACAGAAATCAGCCTGGGGTGAGCCCTTTAGACCTGAATGAACCTGTGAGTGATATTCACCCCCTGCAGTTTTCATCGACTGATGTGCCTTCTGCCCCATCTCTGTCGACTCTACAAACTGTAAGTACTTTGAGCAGTGGGGCAGTGGTAGAGTCTAGCGAGCCCAGTGAGATCTGTAAGAGCGCAGGGGTAGCTTCCAATGGTGAACTGAATGAGCATGGTACAGCGGGGCTCTGCATGTCCTTTTCTGGCGAGAGCGCGAATGTACTTGGAGTTGAAGTGCAAGAAGAATTGGGGGTCAAGTTGGGAATTTGAATACCCCTATCCTGGAACAAATTTCGACTCTGACGGCGCCCAATCCCACGCTAACTTTAGAACTTTGAACTACTAGCCCATCAATAACTGCTTCAAAACCTACCCTGCCCCCTGCTATCTCAGAACCTGTATTGCTATCAAACGTTGTGCAGGAAATGCGCTCTATTGTAGAAGGGGATAAAGAGCTTACGGAATTCTATTCTTTTTCTGATTAAGCGGGGGTAGAGATAGACACAGATGGTTCTGTAGAATCAGAGATTGAGTCTGATTCGGAGTCTCCATGTGGCTCTGATGAGGATGAGGGACCTGGATCAGAGTATATCTGCAGCTCCTCCGAAGGTAACGCCGAAGAAAATCTAAAGGTCAACACAGTACGTGCCAAGCCAGTCTCTGGGTCTAGACCGCTGCAAAGCCGCACCGAGGAGGATCCCCCTTCAAAGCTGTCTCTCTCCCCCACACAAGAATCCGAGCTCCCTAACCCCAGCGATATTCCACCAACAGCGGTGGAGACTATCCTGCAAGCCATTGCAGCTCATAGGGAGGAGACGACTCTTGATAGTAAAAGATCTAGAGCTGCACTTCCGAAAGTCCAAGGGGTAGTTAGAAAGCTCTCAAAATGTTGAACCACATTTGGGGAGAGGGTAACTGAGATTGAGTCAAGAGTGCTCCTTAATGAGAATGAGGTTATGGTTAATACAGAAAAAATTAAGCTGCAAGAAGCTGAATTGATGGACATGAAATGGAAACTCGAAGACTTTGAGAATCGGCAACGCCGCAGTAACTTACGCATTTTAGGAATTCCTGAAAAGATTGAGGGCGAGAACATCCGTACTTTTGTAGTGAAAATGTTCAGAGAATCAATGCCCGAATTAACCGATTGGAACTGGGACGCGGAAATACAACGAGCACATCGGGTTCCATTTAATTTACCTACTAAACCTGGGGTATATCCACGAGCCATTTTAGTTTATTTTGGAAATTTTTTGTTGAGGCAGATAGTCGCGGAGAAAGCCAGGCCTGATCGTAAGCTTAAGTTTAATGACTGTTCTTTTTTTACAAGGCCTGACTATTGTCACGCAACGGTTGAGCGACGATGGCGATTACGCTTACTGATCAAGCCTTTTCAGGTTAAAGGTGCCCAGGCCTTTTTGAATAATCCAGCTAAACTGAAGGTTGTTCGTGGAGGACATACTAAAGTATTCACTTCAGAGATTAAAGCCAAAGCTTACCTAGATGAGATTTAAAACAAGGTCTACTAAGCAGATCTTTGGTCATAACTCTGTTGGTTTTTTTTTCGTTTTTTTTTTTCATTTTTTGAGGTAGTTTTGGTAAACTCAATGATTTGCTTTTCTTCCTAATGTATTTCCACTATCGGTCGTGTGGTTGGTGATCCTATGGTGATTGTATATTATTAATTTAAGGAGGTAGCTCAGGTGTAGCTCTGCTTTCCATCACCCAGACTCTGGCAGAGTCTGAATGCCTGTGGATGGGGGGAGCGTTGTTCAGGGGTGGTAGGGAAGGGTGGGGGATTGAGGGAGGGGGAGCAGCTAAACTAAAAAAAAACCAGACCAGTTAAAAGGAAACACAGTATGTATGAAGTACAATAAAATAAGTGTCAAACAAAACAAGTTACTGTTGCAAATGAAGCATACTCAGTTATTTTTTGGTTTTACCTTTTTCGGTATTACATGCAGGCCAATCTACTGTTATGATAATGGGTAGGTTAACTATACAAACATTGAACGTAGGGGGGCTACTGACTGCTAACAAACGACACCTCTTGGCTGAATCGATTCGCCTAAATCCAGTCGATATTCTGTGTCTCCAGGAGACACACATACCCTGGGAGAAAAGATCCTTGCTTAAACTGAGGGGTTATAACTTATTAGCAAGCTCAACTCAAACTTCAAATATTAGGGGTGTGGCGATTATGGCAAAAACTTATCTCGGTGCAGCTACCCGCCAATTGTCCGACCCCGATGGTAGGTGGACGGTGATTAAATTGGCCCTGGGAATCATAATCTGTACCATTTATGGTTCAAATCAAGATGAGCCAGCTATTTTTGAATTCTTAGAAACAGAGCTTCCAACTTGGCAGGGACCAATTATTGTCTGCGGGGATTTTAACATCTCCCTCAAAACACAACCAACTATAAATCCCCTTCAACAGAAATATATAGGTCGCAAACCCAAGGTTTTTAAAGCACTTGCCAGACTGGCTAATAGTTTGGGTTTAGTTGATTTGTGGAACCATGTAAACAACGATGATCCAGGGTACACATACTTCTCGAATCCTCATCAGAAACATGTCAGGATTGACTATTTCTTTGTTACACATGATCTACCTACACAATCTTCAATTAGCAAATATCCCAAGGGTATTTCGGACCACAATCCGCTTATCTTGACAACAAAAACACCCGACTCCTCTAGTCAGTACAGGCCTTGGACATTTGACCGCAAATTGTTGGTGAATACTGAATACATCTCTCATATCAAACAGTGGACAAATCAATTTTTTGAGGCCAACGGGTTTAGTGCATCGAGGAATACAGTCTGGGATAGTTTCAAAGCATCTCTTGGAGGTGAAACTATTAGTTTTCAAAGTAGGGCTAGGAAACAGCAAGTCAACGAATATAATCTAAAGATACAAGCCCTAGTGAAAGCAGAGGAAAAACATATTACACAAATTGCACGGGGTTGTGATGCGAAGCGTGAGATGTATCAGGTGGCAGTACTGAAATCAGATCTTAATCATAGTCTTAGTCAGAGAGCAGCCCAAACTTATAGAACATATAGAAAGGATGTATATGAGAGCGGAGAAAAGGTTGGCAGACAGCTAGCACTACGTACACGGCAGAAGAGTGCGACTAAAAATATCATTTCTATTCATGATAATGGCCAGATATATACCCAAACAGCTGATATTGTTACGCGATTTCAACAATATTATCAGAAATTATATACTGAAGACGTAGCATATACTGAAAGAGATTCTTTTGCTTATTTAGACAACTTACTTAATTCCCCAGAGGAAGAAATGCGTCTTGATGATTTCTCCCGTAACGATTTGGAAAAAGAAATTACAAAAGAGGAGGTACTGGCGGCTCTGTCGGCACTTTCCCCTGGCAAGGCTGCTGGTCCTGATAAAATTCCAATTGACTTGTATAAAATATTGAGCCACCAGCTTGGGCCTCTTCTCCACGACTTATTCTTAGGCATCCAATATAACGGGACCCACCTCAATCCTGGAACGAAGCCAATATAGTTGTATTTCCTAAGAAAGGTAAACCCCCGGAACTTGTTACTTCTTACCGTCCAATTTTGCTAATTAATTCGGACTCCAATTATATGCCAAAGTGATGGCTACCAGACTGAGCGGGGTCATTGAACACTTGGTCTCCCCATGGCAACATGGCTTCGTCCCTGGGAAGGGGACTACTGACCATGTCAGCAGGGCTATTACTCTATTCGATGCCATGTCTGTTATGGGGGGTCAGATGTCAATGATCCTCTTGGACGCGGAAAAAGCCTTTGACCGTGTCTCTTGGTCATTTTTATGGGTGGTCATGTCATGTCTTAATTTCGGCCCTACATTTTTGAAATCTATTAAATCTATGTACCTATCTCCCAAAGCAAAGATTCAGGTGTTGGGGTATGACTCTGGCCATATAAATATCTCTAGGGGCACTAGGCAGGGCTGTCCTTGTTCCCCCCTTTTTTTTGCATTATATATCAATCCCTTAATTTTAAAACTTTTGGAGAGTCATCTAATTAAGCCAGTTGTCTGCGGTCAATATAATACCAAAGTGCTAGCATATGCAGACGACATAGCGGTTGTCACACCTGATCCTTCTGAGGCTATGATCACAATTGAGAGTGTGACTTCTGAGTATGGTAATTACTCGGGCTATTGTCTCAATAAAGGGAAAACAGTAATAATATGTACTGAAAATGTTGATTACATTGATGCCAGGGTAGCTAATAAAGCCACATATCTGGGAGTTGTGATCAGTCCAGATATCAAAAGTATTATAAAACTAAATTTTGATCCTCTCCTGGACAGAATTAAATCTGATCTAGATCGTGTGAATAGCCTGTATCTCTCAATTATTGGTAGAGCTAATTTTTTAAAAATGAACGTGCTTCCTAGGTTTCTATACCTATTTCGGACCATTCCCCTAGCCATTGACGATAAGATCCTAAAACTGTTAAACTCTCTTATGTCCTTATTTATTAGTCAGCACGGTAAAATTAGGAGGTCACACAAATTGTTGACTCTACCACTCGAGAGAGGAGGGCTTGCTATCCCTAATACTATTTTGTATCATTGGGCTGCTTTTTTACAAATATTTGCGATTTTGAATAATTCAAAGTTTGACAATAGGGAAATCAAACGAATACCTTCGATATACGAGCTTCTGCTCGGGAGCAATGCGGAAGGCTTGTTTCTGCGATACACAGATTCTTATTATTACAGAAATAACTATAAATTTGCAACTATAACTAGTGCCTTTAAAGTCTGGAATAAGATTAATTAACATATGCATATTAGTAAAATTAACAGGTATACACCCTTGTGGCATTCGACTCTCACATCTGGTTTAATTTTTGACGTCATAGCAAAAAAATGGGAACTCCTCGGTATCCAAACGGTTTACGATTTTTTGTTTAAAGGTTTTGAAACTACTTTTCAGGATTTGAAAACGAAATATAATTTACTTAATGGAGACTATCTTAAATTTGTTCAATTGTTTGCTAAACTTAAAGCTAATGAACCATCAGTTGATATGTCAAGTATTGAACTGCTTGATTTAATGGGAAGATCTAAGATCAGAATTGGTAAACTATATGATATATTAATGACTAAAATTCAGGATGATCTTGAGAAAATTGAAGCAACGTGGGCAATGAAGCTCGTGAATCCAAATGTTGATGTGTATAAATGTATTGAGTTGTCAAATTGTCTTCTTATGTCTAGCAACCTTAAAGCCCAGTTTTACCAAACTATGTTTAGTCTGTATTATACCCCTGCTAAGCTACATGCTTGGGGGAAAAGAGAAAATGATCTATGCCCCAGATGTACAACGGGTCCTGCTGACAGCATTCATATGTTCAGTAGCTCTTGCAAGCTTGACTCAATTAAAAGTATGATCGCAGGCTATTGGGAGGTACTATTTGGTCACAGACTCCCCGAATCTGACTGTTTATATCTAATGGGATATGATAGTTCTCTAAAGTTGTCAAGGGGGGAGAAAAGACTTTTATTTATCGGCACAGCAGTACTAAGAATTATTCTCTCTGCACGCTGGAAAGATTCAGATCCTCCCAGCTTCCAGATGTGGCTAGCCCGCTTTTTAGCGGTATATAGCTATGAGACTTCAATTTATGCTACAAGAGGACTGAAAGCCAGGAGGTTGGGAGATGCAATCTGGACTCCGGTATCACACTGGAAGGATGGAATTAATCCAAATATGAATAACAGCATTTAGTTTATAGGCTAACAGCCACTGGTTATCTGTATTCTGTTATTTTGTTACTTGTTTTCTTTTTATTTTTCGCTTTGTTGTGGAGACTATGATAATATGATAATATGGTTTGTCCTTATTATAACTGACTCAGTATCCGGTGTACTGTTCTGGTTTAATAAAATAAAAAAATAAAAATAAAAAAGATGTAATAGTTAAAAAATCTCTATGACTGTGGAATAAGAAATATATTCCCTTGTGCCAAATAGGCCCTTTTCCAACTACAGGGTTTTCAGTTCTTCATGCTATGCATCCTCCCCAGAGTGCAAGTTCCCCGCTGCTCAACCAGTATGTGAGGTCATCATAATGTTGAGAGTGGTTAAAGATGAAGGAGTGTCAGTTGAAAGAATGGGCTGAGCAGCAAGGATGCTGCACCTTGTGGGTGTTATCTGTAATTTGGAACAAGCTTAATACACCTTCATCTTTAATCCATAAAACTTGGCTACACAGCATCTTCTATTCATTACAACAATACCCCACCTTTTTTTTAAAAATATGTGAGCCTTTATGTGCTCATGGAACCATTGTCAAGAGTACCTAAGGATAGAAGAAAACTTGGAGGAAATTACAGCTGGATGGAACATGCTGTAGATGAAGTACACTCACTCCTGAGTACATTGATAATGATTTATTGCTCATCATAGTCGGAGGTTACCCACCTGCTCAGTACCGCCTACTCTGCTCATCAACCGTCACGGACCACTCGCTGCAAGCCACATCGAATGACGCAAATGTGCATTCCATTCATCAGCCTACAGCAGCCCACGAGACAGCTGTGAGGCGCAACATACGATTCTCATCAACATAATGTACAACATATCTCCTCATTTTATAAACAAAATATAATATTAAGCTGAAACAAACAACAACAACACAAGCAGGGTATAAAAAAACAAAACTTGACATTCCATATGAAGAAACAAAGGAATGCATGGTCTATGCAATGCAGGAGCTGTTCCATATCTCCTGACTTTTACTTATCTAACGGAAAACAACTCAAAATTCGATTACATACTCAGTAACTCTAACAGGGTGACAGTGCAAACAACATGGCCTCTCAATAACACCCTGTTGGTTTGCATGTTGGTCTCTCCTGTTTCCACTAAACACCAACCTTGTCTTATCCAACCCACCTCTTGCCTCTCCTCCACCTCCCTTGGCCAGTTTACCCTCATCGTTCTACACACCCACACGTACATCCACACACAAATCCTCCCCAACAACATTATTATGTTTTTTATACAAAGCAAATTTTCTTTTGTTCCAATTTTGGCCATTCTTTAGCACCACATGCCATTCATGCACCTCTTTTACCTCCATTGGGCCAGAGGGCCTATTCACACCATCCCCTTCCCTTCCAAACTTGATTTTAATCAGATCTCCAACACCTATTCTACCAACACCATAATTGGCTTTTCCATACTTCCTCATGTTACCCTCAATTAACCACTGAGGCATACGTTTTTTTTGGGTTCTCTACCCCTCATACTTTTGAAGGGAGTTTCACATGTAACTCTATTAACCACCGTATTGTATGACCACACTGCATCGTCCACACACTTCTTGACATCACGTTTGCCGTCTATTGCCATTTGTATAGTCCCCTTCACCACTCTATTCATACATTCTACCATTCCATTTCCTTGAGGATTGTAAAGGGAAGTGCTCACATGTTTTATGACATTCCACAGTAAAAAACATTGAATGGCATAAGATGTTAATTGTGTGTCATTATCAGTCACAAAAATTCCTGGACAAACTTTCCTCATGAAAATTAGTTTCTAACTTTTAATCACATTGGCAGTGGTGATACACCTCAGAAACTCCACAGTGGCCCACCTGGAATAGACGTCCTCAAATACCATAGCAAACCTTTTATCCTCAGACAAAATATCCATGGGGCCAATAAAGTCCATACACACTTTTTCCGAAGGAGCACCAGAACCTTCCTTATTCACTCTGTGTATTGACCTTTAGTCCCTTTTCATTTTCCCTTTACAATGAAAACATTCCTCCACAAAAGCTTTAACATCCTCATCCATACCTGGCCCCCAAACGTAATTTGAGACATTTCTTGGGAAGAGTGTGTCCCAAATGGCCCTCATGCCCCACAAGACATACCAGAAGTACATATCTCTCTCCTCTCAGTACTAAATTGTCAGTTGCTCCTATACTAAGGTCCTCTTGCAGCTTAACATAGCACTGCAACACTGATCTTACATCACCCTCATGTTCCAACCAACTCTAATGCACCTCACTAACTCTTTAAGAGTGTCATCCTCCTCTTCCACTTCCTGTCACTCTTTACTGGTAATCGATTTACATCCATCCTCTAATGCATCCTTAATGCTATCTACAAGACAAACCACTTTCTCATTATCCAATTTTTCCACACCACAAGCAAGGGGCAATCTCGATAAACAGTCAACCTGCACATTTTTCAATCCAGCCACATACTCCACTTCGTATTTGAAATTCTGCAACCTGGCACCAAAGCACAAGTCAAGGAGCCTTTGTCTGCACTGCCAGGACTCAAAATCTTAAGTAATGGCTTGTGATCTATCTTCAATGTGAATCATGCACCCCACAAGTATGCACGGAAGTACTGAAAACCCCATGCTGCAGCTAAATCCTCCCTCTCAATTACATCATAATTCCTGTCTGATTTGTTATGGGTGCGTGAACCAAAGGTTACTGGTTTCTCCTTACCACTCTTCTCCTCAGACAAAACTGCCCCAATACCTTGAGCACTGGCATCAACAGTGAGAAGAGTTTCCTTCCCTGGTTCAAAGGGAGTTTAAATACCGGCATTCACTATTTCATTCTTTTTTTTTTTTTTTATATAAAACCTTTATTTTGTAAAATAAAGAACAATTACAAAAGTACAACCACCAATGTTGGCCAATCAGGCACTAAAAAGATCAACATCGATACACACAGCCATTTAGCCTACAACCCGAAGGTCAGGCGGAAACGTTACGTGATCATGTAAGGCAGATGGAAGGAAGAATAAGTGAAAGGTCTCATATTTTATGATATTAAAAACAACAACAAAACACAAAGAAATCGAGGCAATACAAGGTACAGCAATGGGCAATTCCAGCGGGCAATAGGAGGAAGGTAAAAATAGAACATATTATACAGGAGATGATGGTGTCAGGGGGATATTTAGGGGAGGAGATCGGGGCGCAGCTGCACAGTAATCAACAAAGAAATAAGTAGAAGGAACGCATGATCAAGGGAGAAGAAGTGGATCCGAGGGAGCAGTAAAGGGGGGGGTGCAGATCTCCCCCCGGTAGGTATTCCACTGGTCCCAAATCCTGCCCCATTTCTTGGGTCTACCGCGAAGACATACACCACCTTCTCCCTAAACATGGACCAGTCCATGTTGTCAGACCATTTCGAAATCGTCGGGGCCCTTGGGGAACCCCACAACTGGGCAATGTCACGCTTAGCAATCATATTACCCAACGTAACCCATTGAGTTTGAGCTACGGTGCAGTCAGTCGGCTCCCACACATTCAACAGACAGCGCCTGGCTTCAGGCAACAACTCCACTCCAGTCACTTCATGCACGACCTCATATACTTGGCGCCAAAATATCGCCACCACAGGACACTCCCAAAGTATATGCAAAAAAGTAGCCAACATACCACACCCACGCCTGCACAAGCCATCCTCCGAAAAACCCATGTGTATCAATCGCGGACCCGTAACGTAGACTCTATGCAAAATTTTCAGTTGCACTAAGCGAAGGCGTGCCGGGATAGCAACTTCCCGGGGGGAGGATATAGCCGCCTGCCAGTCCTCATCATCCAGTTCTATCCCATCCCCGGTCCAGGCGGCTCGTAACCGGAGAAGGAGATCAGAGCGATCATTGATGAGCTTCTTATAAATGAGAGATATGGTGCTGTCTGGAACATGCCCATCAAGCACCCTATCCTCAAGAGGAGAAGACTCCGGGATAGCAGCCCCAGCCGGGAAGACCAAGTTAAGTGCGTGGCTAATCTGGAGGTATCGAAAATATTCCTTGTTACTCAAGTGATATTCCCGTTGCAATGTCTCAAAGGTCTTGACCTTGCCTGCGGCCCAGAGGTCGCCCACCTTACTAATACCAATAAGGTCCCACTTATCGAAGCCCTGGGAGGACCACAGGCCGCCCAGTGCCTCCGTAGCGTACAGCGGGGTCGACTTTGTCAGTTTGTCAGTCCAACCCATGGCGGATGTAGCACTCATCCAGACCCGCACAGCCACCGCCGTGGGACCGGTCAGATGCTTACGGGCTGTTTTAGAGTAAAGTGCCCGATTAAAATCTCCCCCAGGAAGTATCAACCTATCCATCTCAAACGCTGGGTTTGGGACAGGGCCATACATGGCATGGTTCACTGCACTCAATTGGGAAGCCCAGTAATATCGCCTGATGTCGGGCAAAGCGATTCCTCCATCGTACCACGGCAAGGATAACTTAGCCAGTGCGATACGCGGCCGCCCGCCCCAAACCAACCGCCTCTGTAAGCCCTCGATTTCTCGAAAATAGCCATCTTCCTCCGGTGCATCAGAGACCGGAGTATAGACATGCTGAAAATGTAAAGCGAATTCCTGAACTATAGCAATAGGATCAACAACACGCTCCCCGTCCAGACGCTCGACCACAGGCACAACACGATTCAAACGCTCCCTACGATCAAGCCTGCTGCTCGTGATGCAACGCTTTAGCTGCGTCTGTGACCAGCGCCTTGTAATCTGATCGTTTCAGGGCAAGAGTATGTAACACTTCAGGAGAGGACCCTAATTCCAATCGCCCCTCCAAATCAACAATCTCATTCTCCAAATCCACCACCGCAGCATTCTTACGCCTTCGTTCGCTGGCAATGAGGGACAGAACCTGCCCACGGATGACTGGTTTATAGGCCTCCCACAATGTAACAGGGGAGGACACCGAGCCCTCATTCTCAGCGAAGTAAAGTTCTATACTTTTCACCACATCAGATCGGATCTTGGGGTTGCGGAGGTGCCAGGGATTGATAGGTGCCACTCGACCCTCCGATCCCAACTGTATATCAAGCACTAGCCAGAGAGGGGAATGATCGGAAATCCCCCTAGCCAAATGTCGGACCTCCCGCAAAAACACTATCTGGGCAGCTGGTGCTAAAACATAGTCTAACCACGAGAGGGTACCATGAGCGCCCGAGTGGAAGGAGTATTGGAGCTGACCTGGGTGTAACTGCCTCCAACAATCCAGGAGACCGAATGAGTCTAGGAACCTACCAAGCCATTGTTGTGCTGCCGGCAGGACTCTGGGGGGGCTACGATCCTCCCCTCCACTGACGACGGAATTGAAATCACCACCCACCACTAGCATACCATCGGGAAGTCCCAGGATCACAACACCCAGGTCGTCAAACGTGGCAGACTGTAGGCCCGGGGGAACATAAACAGACAGAATGGAAATCGTCCTCCCCTCCCACCGACCAGTAATAGCTGCATAGCGACCACGATCATCTAGCACCACATTATCAACCTCCAGGGGAAGGGAAGATCGAACCAAAACTCCCACACCTCTCGAGCCCGTCGTGAATCCAGAGTGCGCCATCATACGATAGCCACGCCTATTCAGCGCATGGCATGCATTCCCAACCAAGTGTGTCTCCTGGAGCAAAATCACATCAGGGGCATAACGCTTCAAGTATTGCAGCACAACACCCCGCTTAATCTTGTCCCCAAGACCGTTAACGTTCCAGCTCAGCACCCTAAGCTCCCCCCCCCATCCCGACAGTAACAATCCCGCCCCCAGCGCCCCGAAAACAGCCCAAAAATCAGACAACAGAAGAGACAAAGACCCCACCACCGCCCCCAAAGAACCCCGAAGAACACACCTCCCCACCCTGCACCCCTGCATTAGACCCAAAACCCCCCCAACTTGCAGTGTGCCTGTCGCCCCATTAAACTATCTAAGAGAAGAGAGAAAAAGTCCCCAGAGGAGGAAAAGGAGGCCCAGTACCCCCCGCCTCCGGGTAACCACAGCAGTTAGCAAGTCAATGAAACTACCCCAATGTCAAGGGTCCATTGTGCACAGTCCGCCGCTGTAGACTCGCTGTTCCTGTTCAGAAGAGCCCCCTTCGGCACCGCCTGAGCTCTCACCGCTCGGATGAGTGGAGGGCAACGTGTCCAACCAGTCACTGACCACTTCGGGGCGATCAAAGAAAAACGTGCGCTCTTCATATTCAATCCTCAGTCGGGCCGGAAAGAGCATGGCATATTTGAGGCCCATATCCCTGAGTCGTCGCTTTACCCCAGTGAAACCCATCCGCTGCTTCTGTACCGCTTGGGTGAAGTCCGGGTAAAAACTAATTGAGGCATTGTCAAATTTGGTAGGACCGGCCGTTCTTGAGGCCTGCAGGATAGCGTCCCGATCACGATAGTTGAAAATCCTAGCGATAATAGGCCTCGGGGCGGCTCCTAACTTGGGTTTCCCACCGGGGACTCTATGCGCCCGCTCCACCATGAAGAACTTGCTGAGGCCTGTAGGCGTAAGATGTTTAAGGACCAAGTCCTCCACAAACAAATCCATGGGAACATCAGCGGAGCTCTCCGGCACACCGACAATGCGAACGTTGTTGCGCCTGGCCCGACTCTCGAAATCCTCCAGCCGGCGGGCGAGTTGATCGTTGGAGGTGTGAAGGGCACGGACCTCAGTCTGCAAGTCGGAGACATCCGTAATCAAGCTAGCAGTTTTAACATCCAGAGTCTTGACCCGGTCATTGGTTTTGCCCAGGTCTGCCCGTATGAGGTTAACCTCGATCGCCACCGTATCGATCTTAGCGGCGAGAGTCTCATACTGTTGGCCCATGTCGTGACGAACATTAGTAATGGTGCCCATAATATCCTTCAGCGTCGGTTCCTCAAAGGAAGGATTACCATCTCCAGTACCTTCGGGAGTCCTGACCAGCCCGCCAGGGGATCACTTAGGGCGTGTAAAGCGCTCGATAGACTGTGACTGAACAGGGAGCCCCCGTAGCAAGTTCTTAGTCGTCCGTTTCTCGCTCTCCGCCTTGCCAGACATGGCGGGCGGCAAAGCCCTGCGGAGTCTTTGCGATCCGGTAAAAATGGTCCCGCTCTACACCTCCGTCGATAGAAAGGATAGAAGGACCGGAGCAGATCAAGGAGCTATGACGGGAGGGAGAGTCAGGACCTGGACAGCCGGGAGTCGTCACGAACAAAGGCCAAAAACGAAACCGAAAGTGCCAAAGGGGTGGAGGGCGTGGCCAACAGGCCGTTGTTGTTGAACTGCCGCCCGGATGCCCCGAAGACTTGAGTCCGAGGATGGTCCGTGATGGAGGCCTCCAATCGCAGGTCACAGCAAGCCCGATATCGGCGTGCGAATTTCAATTTGAAAAAGACCCTTGAGATCAGCGGGGCACGATCTATGAGTACTCACAGTTTAAATCAGGATCAATGCCAGGATATAAGCGGGAGGCGAAGAGGGTCTCCGGAGCCCCTTGCTCACGCGTCCATCTTGGATCCGCGCGAAGCTCCTCACTATTTCATTCTTTATACTCTTAACCCCTTCGATGCTTGTGACGGAACGGTTCCGTCACGAGCGCCGGTTGGGCTGTGCTTATGACGGAACCGTTCCGTCACGGCCACGCCCGTTTCTTAGAACCTTCAGCACAGCGCGAGAATTCGCGCCGCGCTGAAGGTGTTAAACGCCCTGTCTTGACTAGCACACCACTCAAATTGTTTACCTTACCTTAGCAACTCTCTCAAAGGCTCAGTTTTTTCAGCAAAATCACTAACTATTTTGGAATAGTACCCTACAAACCCCATACATTACTTTAATTGGTCTTCCCCGTAGGAGTAACAGCCAACTCAGTGGATTTCAACAATACCTATTTGGGTTGCACTCCCCTTTCAGAAATAGTTAACCCAAATAATCTGTTCCCTTCAACAAAAATGTGCATTTGTCCTTTCTTGGGGTATGACCTGCATTCTCCAGCATACCAAGTACCCTATCCAAAGTCCTATTATGCTCAACTTCACTTTTCCCTGTAATTAAGATGTTGTCCTGGAAATAATGAACATTTCTAACCCTACCAGTCAAATTATGCATCATACGCTGGAAAACACTAGCAGCGGAAGCCAGACCAAATGGAAGTCTTTTGAATTGAAACCCACCTTTCATGGTGATGAAGGCTGTATAAGCTTTTGAATTTGGGTGTAGAGTGGTTTGATAATAGGATGATCTTAAAAATCCATTCATTAACAAAACTATTTCTGCTATGTTGGGTAGGGTAAAGCAGTCTACCAGAATATTCTGCTTTAGTTATCTGAGATCAACACAGAATCAATACATAATCTCAATTTTCCATCCCATTTTTGTAATAGCAACTGGAGAGAGTCATTC
Source organism: Lissotriton helveticus (assembly GCF_964261635.1). Taxonomy (NCBI): domain Eukaryota; kingdom Metazoa; phylum Chordata; class Amphibia; order Caudata; family Salamandridae; genus Lissotriton; species Lissotriton helveticus. Next base: position 149,278,075 of record NC_136069.1, read on the forward strand.
TGACACCTCTACAGGCTCCATGAGTCATTCCTTTTGCATATCAGACAACATCTCTTTCAGTTCACTCCGATTAGCATTGGGAATCATTCTCACTCCATATCTAATGGGTTTGTAACCTTCTTTTACCTTAATTTCATGTACGTAGCCTTTGAGTTTACTCAAATTTTTACATAAGTCTTTCGCATGTTTAGTGATAATGGATTCCACATTGTTACCATTCTGTACTGACAAAACATGCTCTTTTAACCTGGGATCCAGGACTACATGCAAATCTTGTTGGTGAGCCCACCCCAAGATGGCTGGACCGTCCCTTGAAACATTCATTTTCCCTATTGCTTTCCTCCCCTTGAACTCAAAGTTGGTCTCCACGAGCCCCTCAATTGATATGGATTCTCCACCATAACCCTTAGGTGTAATGTCACTATTGCATATTGATGTATTTGGCCACTTCTCCTTAAAGATGGTGAAAGGTACTATTGTAAGCATGGAACCGGGAAAAACCATTCGTTTCACCGACACGCCATTCATTATAAAGACCGCTTTTGGTCTCTGTATATTCACCTTACCCTCAGACTCTACACACAATACTATGTCCGATGTGGAACTATCTTCATCAACAAATAGAACTCTGTTTTGTGAAAAATCTTTGCAAACTCTTGCCAGATGCCCCCCTTTTCCACATTTCATGCAGTCGTTGTCTGTCGCAAAACAACCTCTAAAATTTGCAGCATGACCCATGCTGCCACACCTACAACAACCATTATATTTGCTCTTGTTATCCACCACAGCTTTGGCTTTGGGTCTGGTCACAGGTGCTTTGTAATTATTTTATGTTTAGATCTTTTGTCAGCAGATTAAAGATCTTCCTTCCTCCCAACTACATTTACAACATCGTCTTTTCTTAGCTCTAGTCTCTGCATTTCTCTCATGCATGTATCGAACTCCTCTACAATTTTTGCTATAGCAATGGCTTCTTGTAAGGTGGGATTCCTGGTTGCTCACAGTCTTTCTTTCATTCTTTTACTCTTGAATGTCTGATCTGTCATGGTACCAAAGTCAGATTTGATTTTTGATGATTGAGATTCTCTCAATCGTGTAACCATTGGATCTACTGTCTCTTTCTGCAGTAAAGAATAAAATGTATGGCGTTGCATGACAATATTGTCTTGTTTCCCATAGTACTTCCCCAATCTATTCTTTGCTTCTGAGTAAGGATTTTCAATGGGTTCACCATTAGGTCCCATTACTTCTTCCAAGAATATAAAAGCTTGTTGGCCTTGTTTACCTAGACTATTTAACAATAACGTTTTTTTCCTAGAAGCAGGGAAACGTAAGTCATCAATAGCTTCAATGTAATTTTCAAAGATTGCCATTCACTCTTACCACTCTATAGAGGGGGATTCACCCTCTGGTAAAAATGAGAGAGGTGATGTACCCATCTGACTGGTTGCCATATTAATATAAGTAGGGTACCTAAGGGTAAAGTTTATCCAAAGAAAGAAGAACTGTATGTCTTTAATAAGATAACTGGTCTAAGCTCCAATGCATACAATCAGACTGATGTGCACAAGGAAGTACATCATGGTGCTGCGTTTTGCATAAATCAACTATGCTGGTGAACATATCACTGTGATTTGCAGTAATGGTGAGCAGATCACTGTTTGTAAAAATACAGAGAAAATATGAAGTAACTTGTGACAAATGAGAAGGCAAACGGAATGGTGTGCAAATCACTATAGTGTGATCTGCATTTACTTGAGGTGTGCAGATCACCGCTCGTAGACACTGAGGGGCCCATTAGGATGGCGGGTGGACTTCCAGCCTCACAGCACTGCCCACCACAATGCTGGGAATGCACTGCGTGCATTGTCATGCATAAAATTACAGGCACCATGAGGTGCCTGCCACCAAGCCCATGACAATGCAGTGAGGTACCATAGGTACCCCCCGTGTGCACCCCCACCCCTTCCAATACCCTGGGGGCCCGCAACATTCCCCCGAAAGCAGAATTTGCATGCCTTTCCGTGGCAGTAATACCACCACAGAAAGGCATGTTTCCGCCCCATGCTAATATGGATGGCGGTGTCTATCAGACACCGCCACCATATTAAACCCTTTTTGCCCGGTCGACTTGTCTTCCCGTCTGCAGCCTTAACCTCCACCATACTAATATGGGCGAGGGTAAATGGGTGGCGGGCAGGGAAGGATGTTGGGTGGATTGCCATCGCCATGCGGGCAGTGGCGATCCGCCCTACATCCTAAAGGGCCCCTGAGTGCGTAAAGCTGATGACTTGAAATCAGATGCTGAAGAAGCTGACCAACGCTCTAGGAACTTACAGGAGACGCGTACCTCCAAAGCTTGGAATCGGAACTGCACCAAGATGGCATCACGTACAGCATGTTGCGCAAGCTGTGTGTGGTGTCACGTGCTACCCCAGCCGTGGAATGGATGAAGACAGCGTTGCGTGCGAGGTCCGAAGTGCGAGATTTTAAACTAAGGAAGTAATTTATTAACCAAACAGTAGCTTGTCAGAGAAGGTCCTCTGTATGCCGAAATACAACTGCTCAGTCACACGATCTCCAGAAATCAAGAGCCAGCACTGAGATGTGTTTGGTTAGGTTCAAATTCTTGAAAAGTATATAAAACGTAGGTCCGACCTCACTGTGATGAGACACAGGCAATCGCCGCCAAATGGTTGTAGATGAAGTTCACGCACTCTTGAGTAGGTCAATAAGGCTTTATTGCTCATCTCTGTCGGAGGTTACACGCCTGCTCCACCCATCAACTATCTTGGACCACTCGCTGCGAGCCACATCAAATGCCACAAATGTGCATTCCAGCATCCCACGAGACAGACGCGAGGCACAACATACGTTCTACATCAACATAATATACAACTCAATACTAGCCTCTAATAGTTAAAGAAATCCCTCTAGGTCAGTGATTCTGAAAAGCCAGTATACTTTGGCAGAGTCATTCACATACAACGGGGGACTCTGACTAGATGGTGTGGCTGCTGTAGAGTCAGTCATATGCTTAACACACCTCTATATTTGAGAAGGTGGCAGTGTTAGTCAACACCTAGCTGCAACTCTGACAGAGCATTAGTGCTGGAGCAGTGTTAGTTGCATGCTCTGGGGAGCATCTGACAACCGGCTACAGCTAGTCTTCTGACAGTTACATGCCCTGGTAGGGCTGGGGTAGAGTCAGTAACACATCAGGAACACCTCTGAAAGGGCAATAGGGCTAGAACAGTGTCAATCACATGATAGTTGCACCTCTATACTGTATGTATGGAATATAGGATGTTACAACGCAAACAATTACAACGCATGCTTTTACAATGTGGTATTTACATCGCAACTACTATTACAACACATGATTTTACAGCGCATGCTATTACAACGCATTTTTTAAAACTACCATGTTATATTCCATATAGGTACCTTGATATAGGCTCAGGTAAACTTAATAACCCTTCACCTATATTCTTCCCTACATTACATTTATAATGGTTTACGGGGACTGACCTTTTACCTAGATACAACACTGCATTCAGAACGCGGGTTTACCTTAGTACGAAATCTCATACATTATGCATGAGGATTCTTGGAAGCACAGCAGTACTACCATCTCCTGTATACTATCTATGTATAAAGTTCATGCCCAATGTCATCCTTAGGCCGACACAGTAATACAACGAGGTGGGATCCCTGGGAAGACCTATGGGTATACATACATCACATCTTGCTAAAATAGAACAGAGGAGACCGACACTTCCAGCCCGACACACTGACCAGAGATGCTGATGTACCTGCATGCAGACATTACATCTTGCAGTGGTCTAAACATCCCTCGCGGGGTGTCCAACTCGAGACCAGGAAGGGGTCCCACAGTCTCTCACTTCAGGTAATGGGGTTGACTTTATCCTAGAGGGATTCTTGGCTTAACACCTACACACATGCTAGGTACACTTAGGTAAATCTAGTTAGAGAGGCATTGTAGGAGTATGCATCTTTTTATCATGTATTTTATATACTTGTATGTATTCATGATTACTTCAAGGTGGTAGAGCTATACCATCCATTTACCTTTATAGTCAATCAATCAATCAATCAGTCATTTGTTAAGTGCACTACATACCCGCGAGGGTCTCAAGGCGCTAGGGGGGGAGCCGCTACTGATCGAACTGTAGTGTAGTTCCTATATTCCCATTAGGCTCTGCGCATTGTAATTACATAAACGATAGTTTAGACGTAGGACTTAGGTCGACTAGGTCTCTATTGAATATGTTAGACTTAATTATGAATGCCAGCTAGCTCAGAGGTCACTAGAAACGTTCTCGAATTCACAAGAAGGGATTAGTTTCTGACAACCGCATAAACAAGTCAACTTTGCTCCCTCAAGAATAAGGAGTATACCTCCAGAGTCGCGGAAACAATAGATAGCTATTTTACTCAGTCAATCGTGCATGCTTAGTTTCACCAGAAGTGCAGAGAAACAGAGAGACGGGCGTTTTCAATAAAAGAGGTTATGTATTGAACAGTCTTCTTTCTCATGCAAGAGAAGTGAATTGCTACAATCGCAATACTTGTCATAAAGTAAAGTGCGTTCAGTAAAATGAGTACTATAAAATAGTACTGTAAAAGCATAGTATGGTTTCTAAGCCACACGGTGTTTAAAATGGATAAAATACATTCAATGATAAAATAATGACTAAAACGTACTCAACTGGTGCTTCTAAGATATGCCTACCCCGGTGTACCTAACCTAAGCCTAGTACATGGGAAGGAGTAAGTGAGATGTAGTTTCAGTTAAGATAGTTTCTGCCAAGGATCTAAATCAAGAATTCTCTACGGGTCTAATCAGCTCCGTACCTTGGTTATAGAATGAAGGAGGTCTTGTATCTCTCTCTCAGGACTCAATCTCCCAGCAACCCGCAAGGGTGACAGGGAAACAATAGAGCTGGATTTCTCTGCTGGAGAAAAGACAGCGTCTCTCTCAGTGCTTCAGCGGGAGGGTTGGCTTCCTTCGGCACTTGCTACAGCAGGGCGTCGGGCAAGTAGATAGTCGATCTGCTCCAAACCACCGTGTGTTTTGCTAGGGCAGATGCTGGTATATTTATACCTGGAAGGTGCCGAGTTTGACGTAAGGTTGGACATAAGACGTCACTAAGAACTCGCAGTTCTTTCAGGACTCCGGGAGTTCTAGGACAAATCAATACAGAAGCAGGGGGAATTCCCGGGCTGCTGGAGGCTTGGTTTATCTAAGAACACGTTGTGCTTTCTAGGAGTCTATGGGAGTAGCCTTGCCGTATTTGGACTGCATTGGCTATGTCTTAATATGGGTATGATTCTTATGCCTATATAAGGATATGATTTGATATAGTAAAACACAAACAATTGAAGAAGGGTCTGAGGGAAATTTAAAGACCTGCCCAGTTCGTATCCCCCTAACTGTAATCCTAACAACAAAAGAACCGGGGGTCTATAACGGAGCTTCAAGTACTCCGAGCTGCTGCAAAACTCCTACATAAGTGAGTTAGGCGCTAATAGAGCTACATAAGTCTCTATATCAGAATGTGTGCCAGGAAAAACCTGTCGAAGGACCTACTGAGATTGTTGGTAAGACCCGTGCAGAGATGTGTTGGATTCCCATCAAATAGGTATGTAGATCAAGTGTTCTCATTTGGTCATCCAAAAATGGGGTGGTATGTCTCTTGATCAATGAGACCCATCCATCGCCCTTACTCAATTGGGTCGCACCATCAATCGCTAAGGTACCCATGAACAAATGTTAAAGATGGGATCGAGTGCAGTGCAAAAATCAAAAGATGTGCGAGTTAAAAACAAGGGGTAAAAGGATCAATAGGCGAAAAACTCTAATGTAATTTGTCCTTTCCCTCAAACAAACAAGAACAATGCAGAGGAAGCAGTCTAAACATATAACTGCATTTACAAGGCCTTGTAAATGCAGTTATATGTTACAACGCATAATACTTTTAGGGCAACAGTAGGGTAAGTGTTGGATAGTGTAGGGGTAAAAATGACTATTCCCGCTCCGGTGAATGCAACAGTAGGGAAAGTGTTTGATAGTGTAGGGGTAAAAATTACTATTCCCATGTACCCCAAAACCCATACCCACCCTAAAACTAAAAAATCTCCATTACTTACCTTATAATGCGTTGTAATGGCATGTGTTGTAATGGTATGCATTGTAATGGCATGCGTTGTAGTGACATGCGTTGTAATGGCATGCGTTGTAATGGCATGTGATGTAAAGGCAGTTGCGTTGTAACAGTTACGTTATAAAGGTAGTGCATTGTAATGACTGCCTTGTAATAGATGTTTGGCTCGGGCCTAGCAGACACACCTGTGAAAGGCCAGTGGAGCTCTAGAAGTCAGTCATATGTCATGTGGAACTTTGACATGCAGAGAGGCTTGAGGAAGAGTAAACCACATGTTAGTCATGTGTCTGGCAGTCTGGTAGAGCAGAGAGAAGGAGTCAGTCATATGCCAAGTGCACATTATTCAGGTTGTAGGTCTGGACGGAGGCATTCACATGTTAGAGGCATCCCTCAAAGGCAGGGTTGGTGCAGTGTGCGTCACATCTGTTCACCTGTGTATGATCAATAGGACTGGGACACAGTCAAGCACATGCCAGGTGTACCACTGACAGTGACGTCAGTATGACTGGTACAAAGTTTGTCACATGTCTAACACACTTCTGGCAAGCAGCGAGGGCTGGAGAAGAGTTAGTCACAAATATTGTACACTCAGTATCTCTGGAAGGGCAGCAAGGTTGTTACAAAATCACAGAAGGTTCTGTCTCCAGCCATATCTTAACAAGCATTGGCAAAACTTATTTTAGTTATATTATTATTATTGTTATTATTATCAGTGGTAGGAGTAGTAGTAGTAGTGATATTAATTAGGTAATTATCACAATTAAATTGGCTGTAAATGCCAAACAGATTTGGCTTTTGTGTTGTGCATGCACACAAAGGGCACACATACCTGCACATATGCAGACATAGCAAGACAGTTACTGGTTGCATGTGCACTCATAGGGTAACACACGTGCAGGTACACATATACTCAGACAACATACATGCCATAGTTTGTATATAGACAACAGATGTATGAAAAGCCAAGCACACCACTTTGTGCAGAGGTGCACAGGGTAACATTTCACTGTAGCTGTTTGCACTATAACTGTTCTGTAAGCTTCTGCTGCTGATGCATGCACTGTATCTGTGTGGCGTTTGTGTCGGGTGGGTGTTGGAAATTGGGTTACTGGTTGAGGGGAATGAAACCCTACTCAAGCAGTAACCACAATCCCACTCAGGATGAAACACAAGCAACCCCCAAATTAACCTGTGCTGAATACTCTAGTAGCTTTGCACAAAGCAGTCAGGCTTAACTTAGAAGCAATCTGTAAAGTGTTTTTGCAGCACAATAATAAAGCAAAAACACAACACAAGAAAAATCCCACACCAATTTAGAAAAATAAAGTAAAATGTAATGAATTATTTGAGAAGTAAACATGCCTTCTGACTAATTATTTGTCTGCAGCCAGCCTTTAGTCTTTCATCACCTGTCAGGAAGGGGTATCCTCAACAAGAGATGGGTGCCGACTATGGGTGTTCTCTCGAGGTGGTCAGCAGATTGAACTATTCTGCTGGGGCAGCACCAAAAATGTACTGCCAGCCCTCCAGTGGTTTCAGGAATATAAGCCACTGTAAAACAAAAACATACATGCATCCAACTTCAGGAGGGAGACAGGATAATACAGGGACTATGAACTGTGCTGGATATGTGTATGTCTGTTGGTATAAATGCATGGGTATTCATGTCTGAGCTCGGGTGCCTATATGTTTTTGCCCTGTTTCAATCGGTCCCTGTTGATGTATGAGGTGCCTAAACATATGTTAGTTTTTATGCATGGGTGCCTTCCCGCTTCTTTATAAGTGCCATCGATGTGTGCATGTGCAAATGTATGCTGTGTGTTTCTGGGTGCACACACTAAACAGAAACAAAGGCTTTTGGCTTTGCCACCACTTATTTAACGTGTAAATGGATATGCAGCTTCATAAGGTTCATGAATGACTTACTGGACATATTTAGTAAGCGTCCACAAAACAAAATGTTTTTTTTTCTTCTCTTATTTCTGCATAGCCAAACAGATAAGTATTTGCTTTCTACCTGAAGCTTCTAAGTGAGGACGAGAGCTTGCTTTCAAGTTGTAGTGTATTTCCACAGCAAACAGAGCAGGAGTGGCCTCCTTGTTTACACAGATTATCGTCTGTAACTCTTAGAAAGACATTATCATTATTGTGCATGTTATGCATGAAGACCTCTCTTTTGATCTGAGAGGACATGTAGCCTAGGGCCTGCTGATGAAGGCATTTGTACAAAAGGCGTGTGATTTTGAAAGGAATATGATTTGTGACTGGAAGCCAGTGCAAAGATCTGCTTGCTGAATCTTTTCAGCCAGAAGCCTGTTGCATTTTGGGACATGTGGAGCCAGTCCAGAAGAAACTTAGGAAGGATAGTGTAGAGGAAGTAGAAGTAACTGAGCCAGGCATTTACTGCGGTGCATGCCACCAAAGCTCGGCTGCTTCAGTTTGGTTGGTTGAGTCTGTTGCTCAAGCAGTTTTTGACAGCAGCATTTATCTGAGGCTTGTAGGCAACCTTAGCATCTACCAGAATATTCAGATTTTTCTAAATTATCCATAGGAGTCAGTTTAAGCCCAAAGATGCTCGGAGCGCGGAAGCTCCTTTACACACCTGCCTTCCAAATTGTGGAATTCTGTGCCGCTGAATCTACGCCTCCGGAACCAGTTTTTAGTCTCAATCTCCCAAAACTTTCTTTTTCGATACCTCCCTTATCCCCATCTCCCTCAAGTACTTTCCGCTAGCGTTGGACACCTCCCCTGAGGTAGCTGCACACTTTACAAATGCCATGAATTGAATTGAATTGAATTGAATTTAAGAGACATCGAGGTATCCTCTTCCTTGGGGTTAAAAAAATAACTGGATGGTTCAAGAAGGAGGACATTAGCATTCACCAACATGCTTTGAATGTTCCTTGGCAGTTTAAAGGGGAAGATTGGGAGGCAATGGAAAATGCATTGAGGTTGCTGTTCAAATAAGGTAATACTCAAGCAATTTGTGCTGTGCAAATGTTCCTGTATTCATTTATTGAAATATGGATAGGAATGTTAGGAATATTTCAGCCTCTTAAACACAAAGGGGCTTATTTATGAGCCCTTGCGTCGCTTTTGTGATGTCGTGCGTCACTTTTTGTGACGCACCAGCAGCGTAAACAATGCACCATGTTGCGTCATATTTACAACGTGACGCATCTAAGTAAATGCGTCACTTTGTAAACCCCTGCACCACATTATACCTGCGCCAGGTATAATGTATGCAGGGTGGGCATTCTGACGCAAGTAAGCCTCGTAGCAGTGACGCAGTGACATCTATGAGATGTCACTGCGCCACTTCTAGGATGCATCTGTGTCAATATCTTACGCCTGCCTCACAGCAGGCGAAGACTGATGCAGGAACATTTGAAATGGGACTTGCCCATGTGAAAATTACCCATTGATGAAGTTGCGTCATTTTTGTGACACACTCCAGCAATTAGTCATTTTTGCGCCTACAGATATGTCAGAAATACTGACTCCTTGCGACATGATGCGTCATACTGTAAATATGACGTATCCAGCATGTTGCAAGGAGGGCGCAATGTGGAGGAATTACCTTGTCCCCTCTCAAGAGGAATATGGCGTTCTGGCTAATGGACAGTTCCTTATGCACTTCCCAGAATTTCTGAAGGTCGGTATCCAAATGCCTCTTCTCTGGCCACCCCTGCGTGACGACATTTTTCATGCTCTCAAGGTGGAGGTCTGTCTCGTACGCTGCCTTCCATTCTTGCGCGCTTATGACCTCTTCCTGGTCATTAGTGAATGCTATTGTGTACTCGTCCCACTCCGTGTGTGTCAGTGCTCCTTCCATTGCCGCCGATCTGCTGAGATAGTCTGCCACTTTATTTTTGTTACCTGGTAAGTATTCAATGTCATATACATAGTCCAACAATCTGAGGGTCATTTTGGCGATGCATTGTGTGGCGCTGGCGTGTCCGCTCGATGTAAGAACTTTAACCAGTGGCTGGTGGTCCGTCCGAAGTAGGAATTTGGAACCCCAGAGGAATTGTCGGAATTTTGCCGTTGCCCAGACAGCTGCTAGCATCTCCTTGTCTACGACGGTGAACTTCTCATTTTAAGCAAGGGAGCGGGACGCAAAACTGACAGTGGTCACAACACCTTCAGTGGACCTTTGCGATAAGACGGCTCCCAGACCCTTGTCGCTGGCGTCCGTGGTGAGGATGGAGAGGGCCGATGGGTCAAATCCGTGTAGAGGCACAGCATCGCAGATGTCGTTTTTGATTTGTAGGAATTCCTCATTGAAGTCGGCCGACCAGCTGAAGGTATTTTTGTCTTTGAGCAACTGACGCAGGTGGTGTGTCTTGGTGGCAAAGTTTTTCACAAATTTGCTGTAGAACTCGGACAATCCTAGGAATGAACAGACTTCTTCCTTGTTCTGAGGAGTGAGCGCAGACTTGATGGCCTCAACGCTGGCTCTCTTGGGTGAGATCCCTTTGTCGCTTATTTCATGTCCCAAGTACGTGACGGAGTGAAAGCCGAACTTGCATTTTTCCCACTCAGCTGTAAGGCCATTCTGCGACAGAATCCATAGTACCGTAGTGAGTTTCTCATCATAGTCTTGTTTGGTTGTCATCAGGATGTCGTCCTGGAAGTATTGCACCCCACTGATGTCTTTGAATAACCTGTGCATGAGGTTTTGAAATATGGCAGCTGCAGACTCTAGGCCGAATGGCATCCGTCGGAACCTGTAGCATTCGAATGGTGTGATGAAAGATGTTAGTTTTCTACTTGAGGGGTGCAGTGAAATCTGGTGATAAGCTGCAGTGAGGCCGATGGTTGAAAACCATTGGATTCCTTTGGTCTGGGCCACCATTTCATTGATTTTGGGCAGCGGGAATTTGTCCACTATGATGTTTTTGTTCACTTTCCTGAGGTCAATGCAGAGGCGCACATTTCCGTTGGGCTTGTGTGCGACCACCAAGGGCGCCAACCATTCAGCGCTCTCAACAGACTCGATCACGTCGTTGTATTCAAGGCGCTGCAGTTCAATTGAACGGGATGTTCCATACTTTGTGACATACTGGTGTGGCCCCTTCCTTGAAACAGATTCTATGCGTAAATTTGGCGAGCTTGCCTATGGTGCCTTCGAAGACAGATGGGAAGTCTTCTTTCAGTGTTCTGCCATCTAGTGCAGGTGAGTTATCTGTCATGAGAACTTGGGTTGTGCCCCCCAGGATTTAGTTGGATCCCTAATGCTCCTTGGTCTGCCTATCCCAACACGGAGGGTCCCTTTTCTGCCACGTACAGTTTGATTACTGAGGTCCTCCCCTTGAACTCAGAGCGGAGTGGGCGGAAGCCTACCACAGGGATCTTCTCTCCCATGAAGGTGACAAGATGGACGTCCGTGGGGTGTAGGTGAGTGCCTAAGTTGCGCATGAACTTCCTCTCCCGATGTTGCGTTGAATAATGGTGTAAGGGGGACCCTGAGGCTGCCACCATGGAAACCTGTATTCCCCCTATGGACAACAAACAAGAGGGTTTCTTGGTACTATAGCAATCAATACCCAGAATCTGGTCATCTATGCATAGAATACTGTCTTCGTCTGCTTCTCCCTCCACCCCTTCAGTGTCTGAATCCTGCATGCCACACTTGCTAGGTTTACGTCTACACACTTTCCTGAAATGGCCCATCACCCCACAAAAGGAACATTTAACACGAAATGCTGGACATCGTATATCATTGGCATTGTGTGCTTGACTGCCACACCTGTAGCAATTTGCATTGTGGTCACTCGGCGCTTTGTGGGGTCCTACCACTTTCAATGTGGGCTTCCTGTTGTACCTCACCCCACCCTGGGGTGGAGGTTTGGCATTGTGGGCTTTGGTGTCGGTCACCTTGCATATTGTGGCTTTGCTGTCACTGTGCTTTTTTGCTGCAGCTGCGTATCTTTTCGACAATTCCGCTTTCTTCACCATGGCAATAATCTTGTTGAGGGAGGCATCTCCACTAACCCACAACTTCTCCTGTATATTTGTGTTGACGGTGTGCATTATTATCTGGTCACTTATTAACTCATGGTGGAGGTGGCCACCTTTGCAAGTGACCGCTAACTGCTTCAGTGCAGCTACATAATCTTCCACAGACTCAGTGTCCATTTGTTTTCATTGGAAGAAATTAAAGCGGTCAATGGCAGTGCAGACCACTGGTTGGTAGTGACTGTCTAAATCTTCCAGCGCATGTTTAAAAACATCGTCATCGTTGGGGGGTCTAGTCTTTTTTACCATATTCTCATTTACCCTAAGATCCTCCGGCCCCAGATTGTGCAACAGGATTTTCTTTCTACGTTTGCGACTGGATTGGTTAGGGAAAATGTCTGCGCACACATGCTGACTGGGTGATGGGGTAGGGGTCCATGGGCGTGTACCAGCAGATGCAGGGTGGTGGCTAGCCGGATAACTGGACCTAGAACCACTTTGTGCACGTGGCAGTTGCTGGTGTGCGTTTCTACTGCCTCTGTTCCTGGGACCGGTGTATCAGTGGCAGGAGCCCTTCACTCCCCGACCCTTTCGCGCTTATTGGGTGCTCTGGGGATGGGAAAGGCGTGTATGTAGCCTGGGGTGAGCTTTGTATGCAATCAGCTCCCTGGACTGCACCCCAGGAGTAGCAGCAGGTGCAATTGTGGGACTGCCAAGTCTAGCAACCAGCGGGGATGGAAAGTCCCTGGTGCTGAACTCTTCCCAGAATGGCTGGCACGCACTGTCTGGCATTTACTGTGGAGGAGCAGGGCTTCAAGGCTAGACTTTGCAGGGTTGCAGGGCTCTGTAGTCTCCGTGTACAGCACTCTGCCTGGTGGCTGCCTCCCAGCTATGAGCGCACCAAACGCTGTTGGTGGCGCTGCGTGTTCTCCTGATCCCTCTGCTATGCTCTCCCTCTGAATCTCGATCACCGTGCTGAGCGCTGCAGCTCAATTTCGAGGGCACGTGGGTCAGCGCTGCTAGGGCGCGACTTGAGCACCAGCCTTGTCGCCAGTTTGTAGAGCGGTGATTCCAGGATAAATGACGCTACAACGTCGTTGTCGGATAATTTCTTTATTGGTACTTAACAGAGGGAGAGCGCCGGGGTCAATCTCGCACGTAGAGCCCTCCATGCGGAACGGCCGCCGGCACTCCCAGGATGCCTTGCGCCATCACGTGGTGTGGGGCACTAGAGCGCTACACCACACATTAGGGTATTGGCCACGAAGTAGGGTGAAGCAAACAAAACTACAGATTAAACCAATCAAGGGCATGCAATCCGTGTGGTACCACCCCCTCTCTCAATCGTATCTTTAGCAGCTGTATCTGATCAGGACCAGTTTGAGTGTCTTGGGAAAACCTAGATCAGTGTCATCTGTAGACAATTGTACTGACACTTGGAGCTGTTTAACTGGGTCAAGCAAGGAATGTAGGTAAATTAAGAGCAGCAGAAAGAACTGCCCCTGTGGCACACCTTGTATGTAATGGTCTTCTGAAAGAAATGGACCTAGCTTTTGATTCTGTACATCAAAAAGGTTGTAACCTTTTAAATGTCTAGGCACCTTACTTGATGAACAAATGCTATGCTTAATTTGAGCCGGTGGTTTCCAGTGCTCATCACCAGCACGTAAACATCAATACCTACACTTTTCAGGAGCACCAAGTTAAGGAAACATTAATTTGTGGTAGGCACGGGGACAGGAAGTGATTTGCCCAGAATCATAGGATGTTGGGCTGACGCAGAGCCTCGGAACTGGTTCCCCAGCTCCAAAGTCCACAGCTCTGGCCATCCTCTCCCCACTTTCATGGTCTGTAGTTGGTTCTGTTTTAGACGCCACCAACAGGAGAAATGGCTTGGAGCAAGCCGCCTCCTGACGAGAGCCCGCCACTTATTGTTTTACAAATTAACTACTTGACAAATGCTTTACAAGTACAGTGTGGTTGACCAACCTGAAGATCCAACATGCCAGGTGCAACACTACCCCTCCCCCCCATCAATGAACTGACTTGTGTCTTCCCTTAAACATAGAAGGGCTGTTTCAATTCAATGTTGTGGTCTAAAACGCTCCTCCCGTTTCCAGCCAAAGTCATCGAGAAGACCGTCAACAAGCAGATGGCCGCCTTCCTCGAGACGAACGGATCCCTCGACCCCTCACAGTCCGGCTTCCGAGCCAATCACAGCACCGAGACCGCCCTCATCGCCGCCACCGATGACATCCGAACCCTGATGGACAATGGAGAAACAGCGGCCCTCATCCTCCTAGACCTCTCCGCGGCTTTCGACACGGTCTGCCACCGCACCCTAGTGCAGCGTCTCAACAACGCCGGAATCCAGGGGAAGGCACTGGAATGGATCATCTCCTTCCTCGACGGAAGAACACAGAGAGTCCGCCTACCACCGTACAAGTCAGAGGCCTCCGAAGTCATCTGCGGCGTCCCTCAAGGATCATCTCTGAGCCCCACCCTCTTCAACGTCTACATGAGCCCCCTCGCGGCCATCGTACGCAAACACAACCTCAGCATAATCTCCTACGCCGACGATACCCAGCTGATCCTCTCCCTGACGAACGACCCCGCCGCCGCCAGAGCCAACCTGCACGAAGGGATGAAAGAGGTAGCCGAGTGGATGACGACCAGCCGCCTGAAACTGAACTCAGACAAGACGGAGGTCCTCATCCTGGGCTCCTCACCCTCCGCCTGGGACGACTCCTGGTGGCCCCCCGCCCTGGGCACCGCACCCAAACCGACAGACCATGCACGCAACCTGGGCTTCATCCTGGACTCCTCCCTCTCCATGACCAGGCAAGTCAACAACGTCTCCTCGGCGTGCTTCAACATCCTACGCATGCTACGGAAGATCTTCTGGTGGATCCCCACCGAGACCAGGAAGACCGTCACCCAGGCCCTCGTCACCAGCCGACTGGACTACGGCAACGCCCTCTACGCCGGGACCACCGCCAAGCTCCAGAAGAGACTCCAGCGGATCCAGAACGCCTCAGCCAGACTCATCCTCGACATCCCACGAACCAGCCACATCTCCGGACATCTGAGAGACCTTCACTGGCTCCCCGTCAACAAAAGAATCACCTTCCGCCTCCTCACCCACGCACACAAAGCCCTACACGACCAAGGCCCGAGCTACCTCAACAGCCGAGTCAACTTCTACGCTCCCAAACGCCACCTCCGATCAGCCAACCACGCCCTCGCCGCCGTCCCCCGCATCCGAAGAGCGACTACAGGAGGAAGGTCCTTCTCCTACCTGGCCGCCAAGACCTGGAACTCCCTCCCTCCCGACCTGCGCCTGACCCAAGACCACCTCTCCTTCAGGAAGAAGCTGAAGACCTGGCTGTTCGAGCAGTAGCGGCACCCCCCCCCCCCCCCCCCCCCCCCCCCCAGCGCCTTGAGACCCTACGGGTAGGTAGCGCGCTCTATAAGTGTCAATGATTGATTGATTGATTAAAACCAAACAAACAGAAAATAGTTACAGGTGAAATCTAGAAAGTGTTGATGTTGTTTAACTTCCCACTTCTCTAAAATATTTTCCAAAACTGGCCTGGTGGTTGTATGCCGGGGTTCACAGGGCATAGAGGTTTTTGGACTGGAGCATTATGAGATTGGCCTATGGCAGTCGCCATGTTGGCAATGATCTACAATTGTCTCGGGTTTCAAAAATATTCTTCAAATATTATTGCAATTATCTGTTAGTTGGGGGTGACAATTCGGTCTGAATGCTGATACTGCCAACAGCTTTTGCTGCACACAAATGTAGATACTGCTGATAAAAAAACGGTTTATATGATACAGCCATGGACACCATTTAGGGGTCACCTGGGGTCACAGCTACTATCCCTGGCTTGCCCCTTGCCAGCCTTGGCACTGCTTTTGGGACCCCTGACCTCAGCGTTGGCAAAATCAGTGCCTGGAACCCAGGGGCAGCTCTTAATAATGGACGTTGGTTGAAGCTCCACTTCCGTAGGTTCTGTAAAAAAGTATTATTACACAAATAGTGAATAATATTATTCATTATTCGTGTAAAAAAAATGGAGCATATTAGCAGAAATATGACCTTATCTGGAAGCCTAGGTAAGTAAAAAATGCTGTTCAATGTATGTTGTATGCATGCTTGTGTGTGAGTGTGTGTGAATGTGTTAGTATGTGTAAGCATGTCTGTGTGAGTCAAAGTAAAAATCAAATGGCGTGCGATGACACTTCTGCTACCCCAGGCATTTTGGTGAATTGATTTCCATGGATGCAGTCCTATATCCATCAATTCTACCCAACAGTGCTTGCTTCCTCACCATGGGTTCTACCTAATCCCCAACTATGGCCTCATTACCGGTTGTACTCGCAATACCTCTGGGTCAAATTCCACCCCTGCAATATTAAGTGTCTCACCATTGTGTTGCCACCACTTCTGTTTCCAAAAGATGTCTTGCATTCCCTAAACCTCCTCTGTGTGCTGATATTCATGAACATAGAAGTTGGTACTTGATAAACCTCTCGTTCCAGATCGCCATCGTAGACTTCTCATGAATGACAGAAATCAGGAAAAACACATGCTAACCCCTTCTGAAGACTGCTGTTATTGTATCACTCAATCAGCCACAAACAGGATGGGTTTGACTTAGGCTTTAGTGATACACAACAGCTCGAGTACAAAACAGCATTCACGCCTGAAAGAGAACATTGAAAGCAACAAACCACGCTGGGAGAGCGGTAAGTGATCTTGGCACAAACACTGCAGCCTACCCGCTGCTGTGTAGTCTAGTGCAGCAGACAGCTCGAGCCACACACCATGAGAGTGTTCAGAGGGCAACTGAGTCACTCTCAAAAGGATGGTGATAACATAAATCAAGTGATATATTATAGACACCAAGCATTTGGAAACTTTACAACCTCTTGCCAGCAAATATGATTGGAAGTCTGTAGACTGCAACCTAACATTGTTTGGGGAAGCAATTTGAAGTTAGGAGCCATGTTGTTTTGGACATGGGCTTAGGGTGGCCATCTCGCTCTATGTCAACTTTTCCCCAATAAAGAATTAATATTACTTGTGTTACTCTAATTAGTAAATTTAGCCAATTTAGAACTGAAACATGGGGTGAAGCTGGTGTCATATGCTGATGACGCTCAGCTGATCATCTCGTTAGAACAGAAGGATGAAGAGGCTGCACCTAAATTCAAAGCCTGCTTAATTGATCTGGCTAACTGGATGAATTTCAGTTGCCTCCAATTAAATGCAGGCAAGGCTGACATCATGGTTGTTGATAAACAGCCTTCCATCTGGTCTCATACCTGGTGGAGAGAAGAATTATGGCTGGCCCCGGTTCCCAAACCGTAAGATAAAAAATGTGGGAGTTTGGTTTGATAATACACTATCCTTTACGGAACAAATATCAGCTCTGGTTGGTACTTGCTTTGGCCTCTTAAGGATGCTAAGGAACATCTTAGATCTCGTACCTCAAGATGCCAAAAAGACAAATATTCAGACTTTGATTACATCTCGATTGGATTACTGCAATCCCCCAGATTCATCATTGTCCTGTTTTGCGAGTCCTTAATAGCGATTATTTGGATATTTGGATATTTGGAGGGGTATTTATAGAGCGCGGCGTTCGCTCCGGAAGGAGCATCATGGCGCTGAATAGTCCTTGAGGCCAGGTCGCAGAGTGGTAGGGGGGAGGCTAAATGGAAGCTTTGGTCCACTCGTCGGGGAGATTGATTTAAGGATTATTAAGGAATCGCTATCAAAGACTCGCAAAACGGGATTCATGTAGAAATCGCAATATTATGTGCGATTTCTACAGCTTCCTTATTTGCGATTAGCAAATTGCTAATCGCAAATAAGGAATGACTCCCCATTCATTCCTATGGGCCTATAGGCATTTAGGCCCATAGGAATGAATGGGGAGTCATTCCTTATTTGCGATTAGCAATTTGCTAATCGCAAATAAGGATGCGATTTCAAGGGTGCCAGGGGTGTCCAAAGGACACCCTGTAGCACCCCATAAATGAAAATGTAGACTGATGTTGCGCACACACATGTCCAAAGGACATGTGTGTGTGTAACATACAACGTAGAAAAATGCACTAAAGTGCATTTTTCTAAGTTTTCGCTATTTACCACGAAGTCAGACTTCGCGGTAAATAGCGGCCAAAAATTGCGATTTCGCAATTCTAAATTGGTTCATGAATTGCATTTAAGGAATCTCAAATAGAGATTCCTTAAATGCAATTCCTCGCAATTTAGCGATTTCGCAATTTGTGATTTTTGCATTTGGGATGATGAATCCCAAATGCAAAAATTGCGCTCGCAAAGGGCGAGATTCTCAGAATCTGGCCCTTTGCGAGCCGTTTTGTGCTTGATGAATCTGGCTGAATATTCTGTATCCGGGGGTCACTAAAAGCAATATGAGAATGCTGCAGAAAGTCCAGAATGCTGCTGCCCGGATGCTACTGAACATCCCGAGGCGAACCCCGGTGGGAACAGCCCTGAGGGAACTGCATTGGCTATCGGTGCAGTACAGTGTCATTTTTAAAGCTCTGTGTTTCTGCCATAGGATTTTTAATGAGAAAGGACCCAGCTATCTGCAAACCATACTCACTCACTACAGACTTATACGGAAACTTAGGTCTGCGAGCACGGCTAAGCTGAGAGTGCCAAAAATTCATAAGGCACACCTAGGAGGCTTTTAGTTTTTTAGCAGCTAAAGCCTGGAATCAACTACCGCTGGAGTTGAAGATGCAGCCCTCATAAGTGCTGTTCCGTAGAAAACTCAAAACATGGATCTTTCGGTCTCCTTTGGGGGATTGGTGTTAACTTTTGCTGTCTTGGATTGGGCCCTGTTTTTCCTCCAGACAGGGATGTCTTAGCACGGGGACACTCCTTTCGAGTAATCATGCGCTTTATAAATTTTTAATCTAATCTAATCTATTACAATTGTAGCAAACCCAGTGCTTAATTTATGCAGGTGGTGGGCACAACAACACTCATTTTTGGGACACAGAACTTATTTTTCATTATCAGACTTTCACGCATGAGAGAGAAAGGCTGAAAATGTGGAAGATAAAGGTAATGTATCTGTAACAAAGGGATTAGACTGTTGTGAAAAATAACCTGCAAGCGATACACAGGAAACATGCAGTGGAAACAGAACCAGGCACTGTTGAAATTCTGCAACCCCAGTATTCAGCATCACCTACACTAGTTTCCTGAGAAAACCTTTGGTCCTATGCACTTATGTTTTTTTAATAAATTGAACACATGGCTGTCATTGATCCGGCTCAAGGTAAAGCAAGGATCATGGAGTTAACATGCATTAACACAACTGTTAATGCGCCACAAAGTCCAACACACTCCAAGTACCATCCACACAATGCTGCATCACTCTGACATTGCCTCTAAAATTAACAGATCACAAGCTTGGAGATGTGGAAAACAGGCCTGTGGCAGCTGTCCCATCAGTGACCACAGGGCAGGAATTCCTGGTCAGACTGATTCCATTCCAGAGCAGGGTAGTCAGAGTCAGCACAAAAAAGTTTGCTTAGTACACCTTTGCCTGACAATGCTTTGTGACGTGCTCCTAGCTTCTTGCTCCTGAGTGTTATTTACCCAGCTTTGCGTTTCCACACGTTTGTTGTTTTTCCTCCCCTTTTCTGTTCCCTCGCATGTAGATTTTTCATTAGTTATTTGCTTTTCTGAATTGTCTCTCTCTCATGGTTTTTTCCCTGCTTCCCTTCTTAGTTGCAGTACCGCAAGTATCTGGATCAAGGGTGTCCAACCTTTTCTATAGTAAGAGCTACTTCTGAGCAGTGAAAATCATTGTGAGCTAAAGAAGGCTAAGCAGCGTGCTCGTTGTTTCCGGATGCCCCACTCCCAGTTTAATTAACTTGAAGCCTAATGTCAATAGAGCCAGATGCTATTGTTTGAATATAATTCTTTGACTAGGGGCGCTATGACAAGCCTGCCAAGCATGTCATTGAGAGCGTGGTCTTTGAGGGTGTATGAACATGTGTGCGTATGAATAGTATATAGGTGTACAAGTGACTAAGAGACTCTGGGCCATATGTATCAAGAAAACGATTTGCGATTCTGAATTTGCGAATTTTACCGAATCGCAAAATCAGAATCGCAAATCGGCATGTATCAACCCAATCGCAAATATTTAGCGATTCGCCCATAATCGCTAAATATTTGCGCGATGGGCAATAGCGATTCCCTAATCTGTAAAATATCGCAAAATTGCGAGTTTGCAGCGTGAAAATCGCAAAATAGCGATGTTCCATCCGGAAAAATCGCTAATTTGCGATTTTCTGGAAACTTCCAATCGCAATCCTGATGCTTTTTGATGACATCACCATCCAGGAAGTGAGTGATTTCCCATGGTGCTGCAGTGTTGTTTGGGAGAGAGTGTGGGAGTGTTGTTTGCTACTCAGGAGCCATGGCAGAAGGTGGAAATAAGGATGTTCCAACAACCCAGCAGGAGCAGCAAGAAGGGGAAGCAGCCAGGAAGAGAAAGCTGAAGTTCTCTGAGGCAGAACTTGAAACCCTCATTACAGAGATGGTGCAAAACCATGACATATTATTTGGGAGGAGCTCACACAAGGTTGCTGAAACCAGGAAGAGACGGATCTGGGAAGGCATTCAAGCCAAAGTAAATGCCCTTGGAGTGACACACAGGACTGTAGAAGTGTTGCGCAAGCGGTGGTACGACCTGCGCCAGCGCTCCAAGGAGAAATTGCCTGCCAGGCTGGAGCAGTCCCAGCTCACCGGTGGGGGAACCTCCAATGTCACAGACTCAACACCACTGGAGGAACTGGTAGAGGGCACACTGCCTCCACAGAGTGTTGCGGGCGTGTCCGTGCTAGACAGCTCAGCCCAACCAGCTGCAAGACCAGGTAAGAAGCATGCCTTTCCACCCTAAACCACCCCTAGCAACCCCCTGCAGCAACCTAGGGATAAGGGGAACCACATGTCAGCCTAGAGCAAGTACACAGGCAGTCACAGCAATGCATTATGGGAGATGTAGTCACAATAGTCAGTAATGTTGGAAGTAGCATCCATCTAATGCAATTTTCACATGTGCAGGTCAGGGAAGGTGAATGACACAAGTAAAGTTAGGGAACACTGTGAAATAATGTATTTGAACATCATATGACAGGAGAAAAAATTGATGTGTGCTGTTCTATCCACAGCACCTGGAAGTGGAAAGGCAACAGCCAGTGCAAGTGACACAGGACCCCAAGCCCCTGGAGAAGCTAGCCAGGGCCAGGACACAGATGGGGAGGACAGTCCTTTCATCCCACCACAGGGACACAGAAGGAGGATCGTGAGGCCATTGAGAATCATGGAAGAAGAGGATGAGGACAACAATGAGTTAGTGCAGTCTGAAGCACCTGTTTCCCAGCAGCAGGAGTCAAGACCACAGGGCACAGGCAGGCTCGGGCTCGGGCTTCAGCACCAGGGAGCATCAGGATGATTCTGTTTTTGCTGGTCTCGAACTGCACATGCTTCAGGTATACCGCCTACGAGCAAGACATATGAAGTCAATTCAGCGAGAGGTTAGGTCAGGGAACAGGGCAATTTGCCAGGAAATCAGGGGGGCTGTGCAGGAGCTAACTGCCGTGTTGCGTGCAGAACGCACAGCCAGGCGCAAAGAGATGGCCCGCATGGACCACTACACTCGCGCAATTAACCGGCTGGCCTCCTCCACCAATATGCTGGCAAGGCGCACCATAGAGACCCAGCGTGAGTTCTCTCACGGAATTCAGGATATTGCCACTGTGGTAGTGCAGTCAACTGCTGCCCTGGATGAACTGCGCACACTGCGTACTGCTGGTCCAGGGGTGCTGACCCCCAGTGAGGAGGACTCCCAGTCAGTGCGGAGCTCCAACACCCCACCACCCACTGTTGAGAGGCGCCGTAGTGGCAGGAGCAACAGGCCTGCGACACACCAATAGGAACTGCTGCCAAATGACAATCACTCACAGAGGAGAAATTGGGCCAGCAACAGTGTAGCATTTATTGTTATTACACTAAAATTGTTGCACTGTGATTTCAACATGTGCATTGGATTGGGAGAGTTAATTTTTGTTTATTTGGATGTGTGACATTGTTGCTATTGGGAATTAAACACATTAGCAAAGGCTTAAGTTGTCATTGTATCCTTATCACTCACCTAGAAGTAGTTGCGCATGATCTCATCACGCCTCTGTCGCCCAGCTGCAGCAACAGCTACGCCAGCTTCCATGTGTACAGGTCCAGGTCCCTCCACGTCGGAGGATTCTGAGTCACTCAGCTCCATTGGTGTCCCTTTCCTGGTTGCAATGTTGTGCAGCATGGCACAAGCTACTACAATTTTGCAGCACGTTTCAGGGCTGTATTGGAGGGTTCCTCCACTTTTGTGAATGCATCTGAATCTGCTCTTCAATATGCCGAATGTTCTCTCGATGGTTCCTCTTGTTGAAATGTGTGCCCGGCTGTAGCGCCGCTCCCCAGCAGTGGCAGGATTTAGGTAGGGTGTCAGGATGAAATCCCGGACTGCATAGGCACTGTCCCCTGTGGGTGGAAATGTTTAAAGGTCAGTCACTGTAATGCACATGCGAGTCATTAGAAATGTGGCCTGTCATTGTGTGCTTTTACCTAGTAGGTATCCCTCTCCAAATTCACCTCTTGAGAGTCTACGGTATAGCCCACTGTGACTGCATATAAAGGCGTCATGTGTGCTTCCAGGATACTTTGCCACTATGTCGGTGATTATGTTTTTGGCATCACACACCATCTGTATGTTAAGGGAGTGGTAGCATTTCCTGTTCCGGAATACAAAATCTATGTTTGAGGGGGGGGAAATGGCAACATGTGTCCCATCTATACATCCTATTACGTGGGGGAATTGGGCAATGTTGTAGAATTCCTGCTTGGTCTGTGCTAGTTCCTGTGGGGTGCTGGTGAAGTGGATGTGGTGTTGCATCCTATGTGTCATGGCGTCGAGGAACGCATGAAAGAAGCGCGACAGGGCACTTTGTGACACCCCTCCTGCTGAGGCTATTACCCCCTGAAAACTACCTGAGGCCAGCAGGTGTAGTGAACACAGGACCTGGATGTGTGTGGGTATGGCTTGTGTCCTGCGGGAGGGGTGTTCTAGGTGGGGCCTGAGTTCCTCAATCAAATCAAGTATGCTCTCTTCCTCCAGTCTGTAATGGGTGTAGATGTCCTCCTCAGTGCGCTGGAAGATGGTGGTGCGCAAACGGAATATCCTCTCCTGTCGTCTCCTCCTCTGCGCCACAGCTCTCAGTCTTCGCCTCCTCAGTATCATGTAGAGCCCAGACATTGTGGAAAAGAGTGTGTTGCATTCTGGGATTCATTTTATACTTTGCACCTGGTTACCACCTGCTCCCACTTGATGGTAATTGCGATTCCTTAAATTGCGATTTTCCTCAAATCGCTATTTGCGAATGGTTGATACATACCATTGCGAATTCTTAACTGCGATTTCCAGAATAGCGAATTTCGCTATCCGGTTTCAGCGCAAATTTGGAAATCGCTATTTAGCACTTTTGCAAGATTTGGAACTCGCTAAATAGCGATTCCTTCTTTTGCATGCATTTTCGCCTTCATACATTGGGAATAGCGATTTGTTATGTCGCAAACGCTATTTTTAGAGAATCGCAGCGTTTGCGACAGCATTTTCGCTTCATACATATGGCCCCCCTGTGTCTTTTGCACTTGTGGCACAGGACACACCTTTTACCATATGTAGCCCCGTTACATGTATAACTCAAAACCGGAGAAATCGAAGGTGCAGAAAAATGTTCAGCGAAAATTTTCAGAATATGGAATGTTTGTCTGCCCTTTAAATTTCTTCAACTTAAAATGATGTCTTTATTTTTCAGTTATAAATATGGCACTCTATCAAGAAAATGTAACCGAAGAATTACCTTTGTTCATATGGATTCCCTAAAACTCATAATTTAAATGTTCTCTCATTTCCAAGTGTCACATTAACAAACACCAAACATCTTGCTCCTAGAGGCCTGTAGAGAACTGGTGCCATATTTATAACAGAAAAATACATTTGTGTAAGTGGGAGGAACTGTAAGTGAATAAACATGCTTAAAAAAACATTAAGATGTATTTGGCTTAAATGAGTGTGAGGAAATACATTAATACTTAATGTTTCATAGAAAATATTTTCTTCACTTTAAATTTCTCCCATTTGAAAAGGACTATTTTTCAGTTATAAATATGGCACAGGGTCTACTGCCCACTGTGAGCAAAAGCCCTGCAACTTGTAAATAAAATACTATGAAATGGGAGAAAATTGAAATGAAGAGTTAGTCATTAAGGTAACTTTTCATTTGCATTTTCTCCCATTTAAAAGCACTCAGAAACATTATTTTGTTTTCACATTCCAATATTGAGTCAACAATGACTTTTATTTAAGAGTTAAATATGTCAGTGCTTCGGTTCTTCACCTGTGTGACCCAGCCTAGTCTATGAATGTGACTGAGCACTTCTTATTATCAGGCCCTTTTATCGTCAGCCTGATGACAAAAATGTCAAGTAAACTCAGCATTTCCTTAACCTGAAAAGAATAAAGTGACCCTGTGCTTATTTAACAAGCATTGGCATAGCCAATAGGTCTCGCTTTTGGGACCTTATAAGTATTTAGTTATGTAGCACAATATCCTTGGTGCAACAACATAAACTGTTGCATGGCTAAACACTTATAAGGTCCCAAAGGCGAGACCTATTGGCTATGCCAATGCTTGTTGTTTTTTGTGTCCTCAGTGTTTCTTGGTCCTGATGAGAACCCCAGTATTGATCGGGTTTGAAACGCGTAAACCTCTTTGTTCACACTACCAAACAATTGTATTTAGCATTTTGTGATTGGGGTTTTGGTGCACCCTGAAGATAAACTGTAGATCTTTAGGTACTTAGAAATTGTTTGGTAACTATTATATGTCACGATGCTTTGTATGCAGTTAGGTGCACCATAAAATTAGAACCTAATATTGCTTTGTTTGGTGGGTGTTAGGGCCTTCATTTAAGTTGAATAAGTCATATTGGCCCAAAAAGGACTTTGTGGTGTGTGGTGAGTGTGGTGATTGTTTGATTGTAGATAGAATGTATGTGACCGTGTGTTTGTAATAGTGGTGGTAGCGATTGAAAATAGTAGTGTGTAGAAGGTATTTATTACATGGTTTTTGTATTATATGTACGAATATGTTCCCTGTATGTGTTTCTCTATTGAAGAAATGTTTGAATATTTGAAAATAAAGGCTACTAATGAGCGTATGGTTGCTTGGTTTGGATATCCTTGCACCATTCATTTAACTGTTTCAAATTTTCATCAGTATTGGCATCTTGGTTGTTTTTTGGTTCAGCCATCTGAGGCATTGGCTGCCTGTAACCAATCACATGCCGCTCATGGCCCAAGGCTGTGCCCGGAAGGGGAGATGAGCGCAGGTCAGGCTCTGCAGCCAACCTCACGCTGCACACGACCAAAGACCATGCATGCCAAGGGATTGATTGCCTGCAGCCATATGTGGTGATGCATTGGCTGCCTGTAGCCCAACCCCATGCTGTCTACTGCCGGGGGACTGGCTGTCCGTGGGGGGTGGGGTGCAAGCAGCCAACCCCTCGCCGTTAATAGTAGAAAGGCTGTGTGAAACTTGGCGTGGGGGAGGCTGCCTGCAGGGGGTTAGATGCAGGGCTAGGCCGCAGTAGTTCAGAATTTGTTTTTTGAGAATAACACTACCAGTCTTAAAACACAGAGACAAAGTAGGACTGGATGACCTGCTCATGCCTGATGAGGGACACCCTGATCCAGTGTGACATCACCATTTGCCAACAATTGCACATTAATGTGTCTCGCCTGTTGCACAACACCATGTGAAACCATTGTACCCTGGTTCCATGTTGCGTATCAGCATGTTTCCATATAATGCACACATTCCTGCACTTCTTAACTGCACATCACCCAGTTCGCATCTCGTATTCAACACCCAGTGTTCCCCGATGCACGTACCCAGAGCTCTCATGAGGTGCATCAGCCAGAACTCCCCTGTCACATATCAGCCGGATGGGTCCCTTAGATGCATGAGTAATATTGTCATGCCATGAACCACCTGATGCACATCATCTTGTACATCACCTTGTGCACTCCACTATGAATCATCTGATGCTCAGCTTGTGTCCATAACCCTTTACCTTCTGGTGCCCTGTGTGGTGGATACCTGGCTGTGTTCATTGTTGGCTGTATCTCTGCTGCACTGTGTGCACGGATGACTGCATTTTTGCTAGACTTCATGATAACGTGTGTCTGTTTACTGCGTGCATTTATGTGCATTCACATTACAAAAGACAACATATTGAGCATCGTAGATAATTGCAAGGTAAATTCTGTAACAAAGGCATAATTCCAAATTACATTTTCTGAGTTACTATTTTCTTCTAAACGCTAAGTTTAGCCAAGCATCGGCTAGGTTTCATAACAAATAATGATCACGGGTAGTACTTCCGGCATTTTGTCATCAAAAATGCAAAATATATTAAGGGCATTTCAATGTATATGTTTGTGTTGCAGCTGTGTAGCGTGAAATAACTGAGGCGTGGCAGCTTTGGTGTTTTTCCTTGTTCGAGTCCAGTGCCTCGGCACGGACGTGCAGTACTGTGCATTTGCCTGCGTCTTCCACTGCTCTCTGCCCGTCCCTGGGGGAGAGTAATTGAGCACGTAGGGAGCCGGCATGACTCATCGAGGCGCGCAAACCGGTGCTGGGGCTTCCACGCATTTGCATCACGGCACGACGGTCCTGTCGGGAGGAGGGATAAAGATTACTCGCTGCAGACCCAGTGTACACGATGGAAAATGTGCATAGAAAAAAGCACCATGGCACGGTTAATGCTGCTGTGCAACATCTTTAAAAAAACATTGAGCACACCAATAGGTGAAACATTAATTTATAGAGAGCAGCACCTCTCGACATATCTGGGCGCTTGGGGTCTACGTCGAAAATTACAGCGGTATTATTAGTAGCTTGGAATGATTTTCATTAGCCATAAGAAGCTCTCATTACTGAAAAGGTTAGAGACCCCTGGGATGCATATCAGTCACGTTTTGAAAAAAGGTGATTGGCCCATGCTGCCGTTTTTGCTGGGGCCACGACGCACCCTGCAGTTAGAAATGATAGCGGACCAGAGAGGGAGCATGTCTAAAAGGAGTACTGCCTCCTGATTGGCTGAGGAGCCGACGCGGGAATCGAAACTAGTGGTGCGCGCGCACCAGAGGAGCGGGGGCAAGGGAGCGCGAAGACGCCGAGACGAGGTAAGGGATGTGTGTGTAAGCGCCGGGGGTTCTCTGTGTATGTGTGTGCGTGCGTGCGTGTGTGTATGCGGGGGGTTCTGTATGTATGTATGTATGTGTGTGTGTATGCGTGGGGGGGCTGTATGTGTGTTGTGTATGTGTTGTGAAGAGCCTGTTGATGCGCGCGACCTGATCCCGGCAGGCTGCTGCTGCTGCTGCTGCGTGCGCGTGACAGTCTGTTGTCCTCTCCGGCTCCCTTTGAGTCCTTGAAAGCCGGAATGATAACAATAGTCTCGCTCTGCGACAGCAGGCCTTTGGCCTGCAATCGCAGGGCGAGACCTAAAAATGAACTCAAGGCCATGAATTACTTTGAAGGTGTTTGAGAGCTGCTGGTAGCTCCTGATTGACTGGTTGGAGACACCTGATCTGTATAATGCTGGGATTGATGCATTTCTACCTGTAGTAATAGTGTATGTCGTTGTATAATGAAGTTGTGTGGTATTGTTTGAGGTGATGTGGTATGATGGGTGGTGAGTTGTATGGTATGTTGGGACAGCATGTTGTGTTATGTGGTGTGGTGCTATGTGGTGTAGCACAGTGTAATGATGTGTAGTGTGGTTTTATGTGGAACAGCTTGATTTGACGTGTGGTATGGATTTGACAAAGGAGGATTCTGCGTGTATTATAATGCAGTGCATGTTTTCATATATTATCTGGTGTAGTGTTATACAGCGCAGGATGGAATTATATGTGGATTATTGTGGAGATGTGTCAAGTGGTTCAGCAAGAGGTGACAATGTGGGGAGTGAGGCTGTGCAGAGTGACATACTATGAGTTTAAAGGGTGTTTTTTAATAGTTTATATATTTGTATAGTTTTATATTTTTATAGTGGCATAAATATTGTAGCAGTGGGATATTTTTTGTTGTTGTGCAGTTCGATGTTTTTGGTTAATGAAGAGTGGTATTCGGTGGAGATATGTGGAATGTGCTGTGATACATATACTTTTATGTGTGTTGGAGTGTAGTGAAGTGTCTAATGGGTTGTGCCATGACAAAGTGTAATGGGTGGAATAGTGGGATATCACTTTTGTTTGGTCGTATATGATGTGCTTCTAGCTGCACAGCAGAGCAAATGAATGCGGCAAACAACTTATACACACAAAAGATTTTGGGCCGAAGGTTAACGTGGGCAAAGTGCAAAAACCAATTTGATTCACGGTATATGGAAAGGGCTTGTAGAGGTATGAAAACAGTGCAAACACCCACTGGATTCCAGGAAAGCCAGACCCACCAATAACCTGGCTTATAAGATGAGATCAGGAGCAAAGAATGCCTGCACGGTTTATGGTAATTGTAGTTGTATTTATATAGCGCTTACTACCCAGGCGAGGTGATGTGGCGATTTACAACGAGTAGCATGCTACTCCAGAACCCAAGGTTAATGGTTAATCTAGTAGTTATTGTTAGTTATTGCGATTAGTCATTTGCTCTTAAGAAAAAATTTGCATGCATTTCCCCTAAATATTTTGTAATGTATTATATTAATACCTGTTAGGTGTGATCATTAGTGGGGGGCTATGTGGTTTCAGGTGAATGGTTGGTGAGATAGATAGGCTGGTGGTGAATAGGTAATGTTAGATTACAGGGATAGGGTTTTCAAGAGGAGAGGTTGTGATCTATGAAGTGAGATATCAGCCAATTTCAGAATTACAATAAAAATGATTGAGGAATGCAGGTGACTGAAAGAAGGATATACCCAGAAACAGAAGGCGTTCAGAGGATGGATGGTAAGGAGAGGGTCACTAAAGAAAGGAGAGGAGTTATGCATAAGCACGTCATGGTCAATTTTTCATGGAGGGTCTTAGGAGTATAGTGGGAAGTCTTTCTGCGATAGCAAGCAATCAGACGATGTAGGCTACAGAAGGAAACAAATTTACATAGTGTTCCATATCTTGGGCAAATAGCTTGAACATGCGATTCTACGTGTACACATCATTTAGGCATTATTGTGTGATATTGCCACATGTAATGCCACAAGTCGAGTATAGTGGCTCAGTGGACTAATGCGTCAACTGCAAGGGGCTGTGTTTGACCTCATGGCCACAGGTTCAAATTCCTTCGGGTCTACTCAGCCTTACATGCATCTGAGTCGATAAAATGAGTACCATTGAATTGGGTAACAAACAACATTTATAATTCAGCGCCAAGATACCCTTCTGGGTGAACGTGCGCTTTACAAATACACGTTATGTGTAATATCTATGGAATTACACATTTTCGTGGCTTACTCTTGATGTTGTGGTTATATAGAATCTTTTACTGAATGGTGTACCTCTAGTTCAAAATTTCACTCAGTAAATCGCTTACTTACCTTTCTGCTGAAGCCGATCACTCTGAACTGTTCTTTTGTAACAGTGGCTGATGACCTCATCTGTGCAGAGTTCTATGTAAATATACACTGCATATTTTTTCTCACCTTTCAAAAAATGCAGCACTGCAAATTTTGATGCAGCGCAGCACATTTTAAATACATTTTGCCTAGTATTTAATCATTAAATCAATTCTTATTAGCCATTAAAAGTACATAATCTATCTATACTACTATTATAAAGGAAGAACTTTGAACCTTTGAGGCGGGTAAACTCGGGAACCACAGCGCCAATCCACACACCCGATACATCGTTGCAATCGTCAGGGTGTGCAGATGGACATAGGCTATATAAACGTAATAAATATACGTTATTTAAAAAATGTACAGAAAAAAAAAGTAGTCCCTTGGAAGAAGCACGGGCCGCGATGTGCGTGCCCGACGTGAGGAGCGCGGGGAGGAGCGGCGTCCAGGAGCACGAGGAAGACCAGTGGACATGGCGCAGGGAGGAGCAGTGAGCGGCGGATGAGGTAGGTTATTTATTTATTTATTTAGGAGCGGTGAGCGGCGGAAAAATGAAGCAAAAATGAAAATCGTGAGCAAGAGGAAGCAAACGGAGCATTACAAAAGTGAGCCAAACGCTGCATTACTGGAGGAAAAAGGTACGTGTGCAGGTTACAAAAGCGTACATCGTGAGCAAGAGGAAGCAAACGGAGCGTAACAAAAGTGAGCGAAACGGTGCATTACAGGAGGAAAAAGTTACGTGTGCAGGTTACAAACGCGTAGAAAGTAAACATAGAAGTATAGGAGGAAAAAGTGATGTGTGCAGGTAGCAAGAGGAAGCAAACGGAGCATTAAAAAAGTGAGCCAAACGGTGCATTACAGGAGGAAAAAGTTAGGTGTGCAGGTTACAAAAGCGTACAAAGTAAACATAGAGGTATAATACTGCAATATATGGAGGAAGGCTGCGGGGGACCCACGGACAACGTCGGGGCGGACGGGGGCCCTGAAGCCTAATTGCTCCCGGACTCATACCTACTTGCTTTTTCTTTGCTGGGATATCGGGACAGTGAGTGGAGGGTTCTGACCTACTTTGCTGGGACCCAATTGCCTCGTAAGTTTCCCCCCGCCGCCGCTGCTGTTGACACCGAGCGCGGCCGCCGAGTGGGGGAAACTACACTACCCAGAAGCCTTTGCGGACCACGCCCACACCAGCACGCGCCCGCTGGCGCTTCAAACATCGCTGGTATTCCGGTGGAGCGGGCGACTCATACCTACTTGCTTTTTCTTTGCTGGGATATCGGGACAGTGAGTGGAGTGTTCTGACCTACTTTGCTGGGACCCAATTGCCTCGTAAGTTTCCCCCCAGCGCCGCTGCTGTTGACACCGAGCGCGGCCACCGAGTGGGGGAAACTACACTACCCAGAAGCCTTTGCGGACCACGCCCACACCAGCACGCGCCCGCTGGCGCTTCAAACATCGCTGGTATTCCGGTGGAGCGGGTGACTCGTACCTACTTGCTTTTTCTTTGCTGGGATATCGGGACAGTGAGTGGAGGGTTCTGACCTACTTTGCTGGGACCCAATTGCCTCGTATGTTTCCCCCCGCCGCCGCTGCTGTTGACACCGAGCGCGGCCGCCGAGTGGGGGAAACTACACTACCCAGAAGCCTTTGCGTACCACGCCCACACCAGCACGCGCCCGCTGGCGCTTCAAACATCGCTGGTATTCCGGTGGAGCGGGTGACTCGTACCTACTTGCTTTTTCCTTGCTGGGATATCGGGACAGTGAGTGGAGGGTTCTGACCTACTTTGCTGGGACCCAATTGCCTCGTAAGTTTCCCCCTGCCACCGCTGCTGTTGACACCGAGCGCGGCCGCCGAGTGGGGGAAACTACACTACCCAGAAGCCTTTGCTGACCACGCCCACACCAGCATGCGCCTGCTGGCGCTTCAAACATCGCTGGTACTCCTGCGTCGCGGGACGTGAACGGGACGTGCCGGGCAAAGCCCGGGCAAAGGGCAGGCCCTCTTAGGCCCTCAGAGGCCAAAGTAGGCTGGGCTGGGCCCATTTATTTCCATTTTAATAATTGTTTGTTTGCTAACATTGTTCGTTTTCTCGTGTCTGGCATAGAAATTGACTCTTTGTTGGCCAGTTTCAGCTCCATACAGTCTTTTCTTGCTCAACTTTCTATAGTTATCTTTATTTATTACTTAGTTTGTATTAAGGATTGTATTTGATTACTCCCTATTTTAAATACAATCATGACAGCTAAAAAGCTTTGTTCAGGGAGACTTTTGGTAGGAAGGTCTTGTGCAAAAACCAAATCCAACCCACTTCGAAACAAGGAAGTTCAAAACCTGCAACTAAAGGGCCAGTGTCAACTATTCCATTTATGGGAAATGCCCAAAGATAAGAACAAGACTACGGATATTGGTGTAGTGTGTTCCCTTGTGAGGTCACCTAAGCAGGCATTGGAGGGTCCGCTTATGGAAAATAAATTAGCCAAGAGCTCACTGGTTTGTGAGGAAATTAATCCAACACAACTTACTGCTTCCCTTTATGCTAAGTCGCCCGCTCCCAGAGCTGAGTGTGTGCAGCAGTATAATATACCTTCAATGCCGGGGATCAACTTGATACAAGAACTAGCAGGTGGTTCCCACCAAAGGGAAGTAGGTAATGAGGACTCTCAAATGCTAGATATTGATTTGGAGCTTTGTGGGCGGTACTTAGTAGACGGATCTTTGAAGCTCTTTGAGGCCATGAAGACCCCGTTTGTCTCCACTCCCTCAGGTCTCCAACTTTATAGTAGTACCCCTTCTGTTAAATCCCAAGATACTTCCTCCCAGTTCAACATCTCAAAAAGCCCAGAGCTGAATATATCAGGCATCCATCCAACCTCCTTCCCCTGCCCAGAGAGACTTGATAAACCTATCTCCGACTCCTTGATCGCTTTAGAACATCTGCTGTCCTCTATACTACTGCTATTGGGTAAATTTGTGAGTAGTTCTGATTGTGTTCTGGAAACAGTTACCCAGATATTGAAGGTCCTTGTAAATAATTCTTTGGAATAGTTACCCAGTTCATATCCTCAAGATGGTTTGTTAGGGCCCAAATCCTGTGGTGATATCTCTCCAGGAACTAAGCCCTTGGACTCTCCTCATAATTCAGTCAAGAATACCCCGGCTGTTACCGTTAGAAACGAGCTTCTAGCAGCCCCTGAACTTTCTGCATACAATTGTATTACAGACTTGGTTCTTGAAGTTGTAGAAGAAACCGGCGAAGTAGTTGATCCAAATTCTGTTAAAGAGTTTTTTCCTATTTATGTCCAAGAGACTAAGGAGAAGGGGGAAAAAGAAAAAATGGAAAAGCCAAAAAAGAGTAGAGGAAAAAAGAGGAAACCTATCCGCAGAATTAGAAAAAAGAGGCAGAGACAAATAATTTTTGATGATCTTCAAGACTCGCATGTTAAGAGTGATGATAATAATTCTTTGCCGGTTATTGTTGGGACTGAAGATGGAAATCCGAAGCAGGTCTTCAATATGCAAAAAGACGATGCTCCAGCTCCCCCCTTAGAGTACAACGACATCGTCTCCAGCTGTACGAATCCCAATTTAGGAAGCCCTAATATTAGATTGGGGAGGTCAACGAATTCTTTTCCGATAGTGAGGATGATAAAGTCTGCTCCTAGTGTAGCATCTTCCCTTAATCCAACGGCTCCCTCTTTTTTTGCCTTGGTAGAAGGTGCAGTATGCTCCAAAAAATCCTCGGTAAATCCAATAGAGGATAGTATAGACACGCTGACGTTAGATTTCCTCCCTCTCTTTGATCCTGACTTAATACTGAATAGATCTTTGCTTCTTAAGTGCTTCAAAGAGATGGAGAGTCTGAAGCTAATCCAAACTAATGACATTGATTTGATCTCAATTTTGAGAGCTGAGGCAGGATCATACAGCAGGGTAAGGTTCTACTCCAAACTTATTGCGAACCTCATTCTGAGGCAGGCTGAGAGTTTTCAGAGTCGTGGGATCGACGTAATGCCTTTCTTCTCCAAATGTAGAGATGACTCCTCTGATAGGAGGTCCTCGGGCTCGAGACAAGCCGATCCTCCTATCATTTTTGAGGACTTAAAGATCTGCATTTCTAAATCTAAACGGCTAGTGACACATATAATTCCTCCCTCTTTATCCCCAAATGTTAATAGAGTAGAGGATAGTCAGCAATGGAATTGGTTACCTGGTGCTTTATCAGGTAAATCAACTGACAACCCTAAACTATTTTCTCATCTTTAGCAACAGCTTAAAAATGATCTCATGGAATGCTGCTGGAATTAATAACAGTCCCGAAAAGTTGCAGTATCTTTATTCCTTGAAGGCTAGTGTGATCTGTATTCAAGAGACGTGGTGTGTGGACAAATTGATTATGGGGAGGGATTATTTCATCCTAGAAGGAGGGGCTGTCCCCTCTAAGAGGGGTCACGCTAAAGGGGGAATTGCATGCCTTCTATCTAATCGGATAAAGTGGAATTATTCCCACCACTTAGATCCTAGCAACCTTTTTCAGGCTGTGACATTATTTAGTTTTGACAATGTGGTAAAGAAAAACCCCCTGGTAATAATAAATGCTTTTATCCCCCCCGATGACTGTTTTAATGGAGTATTAAAACAAGTCTTTGTTTTTATTAAACAAGTTAAGGATACAGTTCCCTCCCCCCATGTAATTTTATTGGGTGATCTCAACTGCAAAGTCTCAAATTTAAGCTTGGATCTATTTAGAAACAAGCTTAAAGAGGAATATTTTCAGATTCCACAAGCTCTTTTCCCAGTTAAAATTAGACCAAATAAGAGAGGGAAATTGCTCCTGAAAGAACTATCCGAAACAGAGGGTATTATAGCAAACGGAAGGCTTCCTTCCGATACTCCAGCACACTTTACGCATAAATCCAATTAAAGTGAGTCGATCTTGGATTATATAATCATTGAATATTGTTTCTTTTATCTCCTGAGAGATCTGGTGGTCTCTCAGACTTTATTCAGTGACCATAAGGTGATTACTATAACCCTCTCTATATATCCGCCTTATGCTGACCCCTGGTCCCTTAATGTTGATCGGGTCAACTTTAGTAATAAAACTGGAAGATGTTTTTGGAACTCAAATGCCATGAAGGGCCTGGAACATATCCTGGATAAAACACAAAAAAATCTTCATAATTGGCTAGGGGCCGAATTAATTTCTTTTGATGATTTTATGAAGGAGGTCACTCTAGCCGCAAGAAAATCTAATCTAACCACAAAAAAGTCCATACTTCCCAGATCGGCCATCCTCTTAAACAAGGAAATAAATAAACTGGTGAGGGAACAATATTTGTCCAGATCCCCCGAAAGATCCCGCAAAATAGTCCTCTTAAAAAGAAGGAGACGCAGGGCCAAGATTAAAATAAAAAAAGAAAAAGAGGATTCTTTATGGATCAATCTGCGAGAGGCCGTAGTAAGCAGTCACGCAAGATTATTCTGGTCTTTAATCGGGGAGGGTTGTGGAACAAGAGTCAGTCCCCGTCCAATTCCCATATCCGAGCAAATTTGGGTCAATTAC
This sequence comes from Lissotriton helveticus, assembly GCF_964261635.1. Classification (NCBI taxonomy): domain Eukaryota; kingdom Metazoa; phylum Chordata; class Amphibia; order Caudata; family Salamandridae; genus Lissotriton; species Lissotriton helveticus. The sequence continues at coordinate 149,313,527 of NC_136069.1, forward strand.
ATCGCTAATTTATATGCTAGTAATGGGCCGGTGGCCGAGTATGGGGATTCTGTAATGATAGTGATTCTCTAATAGATTTCCCTTCTGAAAAAACTATCGAACTGGCAATAAAGGAACTGCGCCTTTCTGGTGCAATGGGGCCTGATGAGCTCCCAATAGCCTCCCTCAAACAGGACTCAGTTGCATGGAGCAAAATTCTTTTCCTCATATTTAGATTTTGTTTCTTGAGTAAATCTGTCCCCTCGACCTGGAAAGGGAGCATATTGGTGCCATTGTTTAAGAAAGGCAATAGGAATGAACCCAAGAATTATCGCCAAATCGCCCTGCTTGACGCAATTGGTAAAGTCTTCTCTAAATGCCTCCTAAACTCGATTAACGACTGGGTTGATAGGAATCACATATTACCTTTAGAACAGACAGGCTTCCGCAAAGGACATGGCACTTTGGACAACCTTACTGCACTTCAGATAATTTCTGATAAATATGAAAGGGTTCGTGGGGGAAGATTCTTTGCTGCGTTTATAGATTTCTCCACAGTGTTCGACAAAGTGGATCGGCCGTTGCTGTGGAGAAAATTAGCTGCTCTAGGCATGCCTCCTCTCCTGTTAGATTTGGTTAAGGCTCTCTACTCAGATACATGGTGCCCGGTCCTTCAAGGAGGGGAAAGGGGGTTATCCCAAGTCATTCCGTCCATCAACGGACTAAAGCAGGGTTGTCTTTTGGCTCCTCTGCCTTTTTCCCTATACATTTCAGATCTCCCTATGTCTTTATCTGCTTGTGATGGTATTGCACCATCATTGAGGGGAACTCCAATTTCTTGTTTGCTATATGAGGACGATATCCTTATATTGGACTTAACGCCAAAAGGGTTAAATAATCGTCTGCACGCTCTGCACCTTTCTTCTGAATCCCATTACTTAAAGATAAATGCAGTTAAAAGTAAAATTATGTGTATCTCAGGGAGGAAAAAAACAAAATACGAGAACTTTGGTTGGTCAGTAGGAGGTCATAAGCTGGAGGTGGTTAAGTCTTATGTCTTCCTGGGGAAAATAATATCCGATAACCTAAGTGACAAGGCCCACATTGATAATAATACCCGGAAGGCCCTGTCTCAGGGTAAAAACGTGAGTGCATTATACTCTGCCACAGGGAGAAGACATTTCTCTTACCTGCTAGAGGTTTTTAGGGCGAAAATCCCGTCATCCCTTTTGTATGGAATTGAAATAGTCGATCTAGGGCAATGGGGTTTTTTACACGTTGCAGAAGGTAAAATTCTACGGTTCTTAGCCTCTATTAACACCGTCTGCACAGTGGCATCCCTGAGACTTGAGTTCGGCATCCGTAGTAGTTGGGTGCAGGGCTTGGCAGGGCTAGTGCATTGGGTAGCCAGTCTGGCCAGAGGGGAAGTGGGGACTTTGAAACATTTAATGAAGTCGGAATTGCTGGGCACCTTAAGGGAGTTCTCCTTAATTGTAAAGAATTTTAGAAGGGCAGTCGCACTTCTACAATTGGAGGAGAGTACTCTTTTCACTCTGTCTGCCATCCAGTTAAAATCACTTTTGAAACAGGCCTCGTGGTATCTCAATTTTAGGTTGGACAGGGAATCCATTCTTGTAAAGAAGGGAGTAACCCCTTTTACTGATACTTGCATATTAAAACACATGCAACCCTATGTCGCCTGAAATTTATCCCATGGCATACGGCGGTTTTGGCTTCTCCTGAGGCAGGATTTACTCCCTTTAAATAATCTTATGGCTAGGTGGTATGGTTGTTCTGCAATTTGTAATTTTTGTAATTTGTTTACCCAGGACTGTATACATGTTCTCTTTATATGTCCTGTACTTCGTTCATTTCGTCGTAAGTGGCTAAGACAAATATGCTTGAAATTAAATATTCTTACTGCCAATTCCTTCTTACATGCTTTATATAATCCTCCCAATGAAATGTTCTGTTTTAGTATTTTTAACTTTTTTAATGTTTTTTAGATATTTATTAGAGGGTTTTTATTAACTGTGTTGTGCTGATTATGTTGTACCTTGGTAAAAATTTGTAAATGTCTTTTGCATTTGAACGAGTACTTTGTATTATGTATCTTTTTATGTGGACCTCTTCGGAGTTCCAAAACATAACAGTGATTTGATCCCGGACAACGTCGGGACGGGCTGCTAGTGATAAAACTAACACGATTACAAATATAAAACATGATTAAAAAAGATGTGCAATAAAATTAATTTTATCCCAACATTCTTAATAAATGTACCCATTTGCTGCAGTGGGGATTTCTTCAACCTCTATGCCAAGTACTACCCGTTCCTTATTTTAACTCACGCTCCTAATTCACTCAGTACAATTCATTACAGCATAACAAGTTATTTTGACTCCAACTCTTGTAAAAAAGTAAATTCAGTTTTGTAGTGCTTTATTAGCTTCCTTCAAAATTGGGATCAGAAAACGTTTCCTGAGCGTGATATATACCAGGTGCAAAACAGCATCTGATGTAAAGGGCTTTCTCTAGAGAAATTATCATAGGGACAACTGGGGAGATTTTGAAACTTGTAAGCATATTATCAAGGAGGGCATTAAAATTATCGCTGTTTTAGCGGCAGATAACTGCCGCTAAAGCGGCGATAATGGGCTTGATAATATGCACTGGAGAATTCCAATAGAAGCCCATGTTTACACCAGAACATGGGTTTCTATTGGAATTCACAAGGCCATATTATCAAGCCCATTATCGCCGCTTTTGAGGCAGTTTTCTGCCCCTAAAACGGCGATAATGTTTAACGCCCTGCTTGATAATATGCCCCCAAGTTCCCCGATTAGGAAATGTAAATAAAAAGTGCAAGGTGCCTAATCTAAGACGAATGAGGTAGCAACTAAATTGAGGATACTGAATCCAGCAGAGGTGCGGTCTCCAAAATTAATGCGATCAGCAGGTGAGAGTATGCCTCTGTTGTCTGCACTTTTTGTACTCTTTCCATTTGATCATTCAGACAATAAGTATATAACAGTCACTTTACCCAAACTTTGAAGGCACTAACTATTGTCTCCGGGATAGAAAAATGTTCAGGGACCCCCAAAGTGGTGAAGGTCTGTTTCACATATGCATGCCTAGGACGAGCAATCCTTTAAAACAGCCCTTGAGAAATTTGCTCCTGATCTGTCACAGATTCTAGGCCATAATAACAAAAGACTTATTAAATACCTTCGCCGCGGGGCTAATTCCCCGCGGCGCTGGGGGGAGGGGGGTTGCGCGCAGCGCCAGGGTGCTTGTGACGAGCTCGGCTCGTCACGCTGCACGGTGGCACTGCGCTCATGACGAGCTGAGCTCGTCATGACCACGCCCGTTTTCATAGAACGCTCAGCACAGCGGGGAATTAGCCCCGCGTGTGAGCGCCGCGCGTGAGCACAGTGCCACTGTGCTCGTCATGAGCACGGAAGGAGTTAAATCTTGTCTCCCAGGTAACCCATCCACACCTCTGAATAGAAGATGTATGTTGGTGTGGCTTGGGGATTATTCGGTCTCTATAAATGACCATCCTGTGTCTCCCAAGGTTTTCAGTTATTTTAGTCTACATGTGAGATGGCATTGTCAGCTCATTATGCTGACAACGGAGGTGGCTTACATGGGTGTCAATGTGTGTGCAGAGTTGAAGATGGTATACTGGAAGGGGCATTGAGTATAGAAACCCAAGGATGAACATCTTTCGTTTGCTGGGTGGGGGGGGGTTCCAAAAAAGGTGCCCTCTTGATGGGCCAATGCATTTGTGCTCCTGACCCTGGACCTCTTTAAGCTTTCACTTCTGGTTGTCCTTGTTTGTCCCAGCAGAGGTGGCTTAGATTTGCAATGGAATGGCAGGTGTTCCTAGGTGTCCCAGGGTCAGAGGGCATTAAGGACGCTCATTTTTGCTCATTTGCCCTTTAATGAGGCTGCCTGGGTGGGGATGCCCGGGGCTGCCTGCAAACAAAAATTCTGACCCAACTAGTCTATCGAGGGCATTGGTGCAATAAGGTGCATTACTTGGTTAACAAAGAAAACATAAACTAACAAAGTCAATAGATGTAGCTTTTTTCAATTGATGAAAGTACTTCTCTGACTGGCAAAAACTGGATTCTGGTGCAAACTGGATTGTGGTTGTGAAGATGGCGAGTGGATGAATGTAAGTATAAATTAATAACTGATTGAATGAATGATTGCAATAATGGGTGAGTGAGTGCATGTGGAGAAATGTAGGAGTGAATACGTGCATAATTGAATGGGCATTTAATAACATGGCTCAGTGAATTGGTGAGTGAGTGGATGGATGGATACTGAATAAAGGAGTGAGGACAATGGTGGACGAATGGATGGGTATGTTGATAGGGGACACTACGAAGAATGGATTAATGGGAAATCTGGTATGGTGCTAGAATACTACTAGCCAAAACGTATTATTCATGCCTCTTGTCAGCATGCTCTATGGGAAATAAAGCCGACTTCAGGATAAATTCCAATTGTATTGCTTTCAGGTTTTTATATACCTCCCTGCCCACACCTCTTTAGTGATTGTTGCACATATGCTCTTTGTCTGTCTATATGTTTGGATTGTGTGTGCAAGAGTGTTGGAAGGTGTGTTTTTAGTTATGCATCTTGCCTGTAGGTCTGCTGGTCTGTGGGTCCTGTGTGGCTCGGTAAATATGGAGTAACGCAAGGCACCGCAAGTTGTCCCAGGGAGGCATTTCACAAGTGGAGTGTGAGTGTTCCCACTCATCCACACTCATGGATTTTGGCACTTTCCCAAATTTACCAAGGCTGGTAAACCTGGGAATGAGTCAAAAATGTTATGCCTTCCTAGGTTAGGCGTAATGAAGAGAAATATATGTCTTCCTCATTTTTTCTCTTTCTATGTGTCCTGTAGCCCGCAGCACAGACAGAAAGTGGAAAGATCTTCAGAGGAGTGTTTTGCACAGGAAGGTGCCACTTCCTTCACAAAAACAATCCTGTCTGCAAGGCAGGCACCCTTGTATCATGGCGCTAGGGTTCCTGCAATGACGCTAGGCAGCAGTTTGTGCACCAGTGCAGGCAGAGAGCAGGGGCCTCATTTATGAGAATTGACGCATCGCTGCGTGAAAGCAGCGATGCGTCGCTTCTCAGTGCCCACTCCTTGCGACATACCTGATGCGTCATATTTACTGTATGACGCATCATCCTGCCAGGAGTTACAGATACGTCAGTATTTCTGACGTATCTGTATGGTGCAAAAGTGACGCATTGCTGGAGTGTGTCACAAAAGTGATGCAACTCCAGCAATGCGTCCTTTCACATGGGGCAAGCCCCATGTGAAAGGGCCTGCGTCAGTCTTACGCCTGCTGTGAGGCAGGTTCAAGATTTTGACGCAACAGCATCCTAGAAGTGACGCCGTGAAATCTCATAGAATTCACTGCGCCACTTCTACGAGGCTTTTTGAGGAGGAACGCCCTCCCTGCATACATTATACCTGACGCAGGTATAATGTAGCGCAGGGTTTTACAAAGTGACGCATCTGCTTAGATGCGTCACTTTGTAAATAGTGCGCAACAGAAGGCATGTTTTACGCTGCCGATGCGTCACAAAAAGTGACGCATCAGAAGCGCAAAACTGACGCAAGGCCTCATAAATTAGGCCCCAACATTCCACCATATCTTCGTAGATATGGCGTATTCCTGCCCGCGCCCTTTCACGCAGGGCAGCGCAGCAAGGCACCTTGATACTTTGCGCGAAATAATGAGATATAAGGCCCTCTGTCTTTAGAGAGAGCCAATCCTGACTCCTGCTATATCTCAAATGGGAAAACAATGACAGAACATCAATTTGTCACAAAGGGGTCCAATATAACATTTAGATCGAAAACATATATCTTCAAAGGTCATTCAACTGGTGTCTACGGCATATTTATTAGTCGATATATTCAGGCAAATTCCTGGAAGTGGACTCGAGCATTCTGCTCTGTTATCTAGCCTGATAAGAGGGAGCACATGCGTTTCCTCTTTATATTATAAAAAGGTCCTACGGGAAAACAAGGACAATGGGTCAGTTTGGTCTATTTGACTAAGTCGACAGTTTTCCATTTTCATTTGGGCAGAAATGTTTAGTTTACTCGAATGTCCTGGGACTTGCATTGAAGTGCAGCAAATTTAAGATTTTTTTTTCAAACAAAGTTTTATTGATTTTTAATGTTTTCCATACATCATACAAGTACATATAATTGCATATCTGTGCGTTAAACAGCTTGTGGCAATAAATACAGCACATCGCATCCGTGCCACTGCCTTGCGTGGCAAAAAAACCCTGTCTGGTACTTACAGGCACTGCCCCAGGTTCTTGATCACTCACAGCTGAACAGCAAATTTAAGATTAACTAAAAAAAAAATGAAATCGAATGCTTTTTTTTGCGCTAAATATTCCTGTGTCTTTAAAATGGGAACGAGAAAGAAAGGTTCATTAAAAGTTATTTTGCAATTTAAATCTGTTTTTATAAAACATTGGGGCATATTATCAAGGATGGCGATAGGCACTTTTCGCCAGTTTAGCGGCCGTTTTCGGCCGCTAAGCGGCAAAAATTCTATCGCCCCATTATCAAGCTATCGCTAACAGCAGTTAGCGACAGCTTGAAGGCGATAGCGAGCGGTTTGGGGCCCGCTTTGCATGTCAGCGATATTTATCGCTAATGACATGCAAAGTGGGCGTACCCAAACCGTTAGCGACTGAAAGCGCCTATTCACAAGGCTGGCGTAGCAATGGAAATATTACCGCTATCGCCAAAAACTAACGCCTGCTCTGACCAGTTCTTAGCCATGTTATCCAATGGGAGGTGGATAACATGGCTAAGAGCATTTCGTCGCTAATGCGAGAATATCGCTATATTCTCAGTGATATTCTCGCATTACGCCGCTATCGCTGGATATTTTAGCGCAATGGTGAAAAACGTTGCTAATAGCATGTTTTCTCCGCTAAAATATCCAGCGATAGGCAGGGATAAAAAAAAAGTAGCTAAGCGCAATTAGCGATAAATTTCGCTTGTTGTTGGTAATATGTCCCAATATTTTCAGATGAGTTGTGAATTTATTTTGCCATTTAATGGTCTTTGTATAGTGCTATATCGTCTTGCGACTACTTCAGTGAGCTGGGTGTACAACACAACAAGTTGAAGTTGACCAAAGGATCTCTTATCCAGTATTTTTCAGTCACTACGTCCCTTATATGAGACCTCCCCCGCCATCAATGCCAGAGCCCACTGTACTATAAGTGACCTCACGGAGCTAGTCAATAACCCTTTTATTAAATGTTAATATTACCTAACTCAATGATACACCATTCTGCCATGCTTTAAACGTGTGTTCTACAGAGTAAGCACAGATCTTTGCAGCAACAACACAACCCACTGAGAGGCCTTACCAGCTTACTTCTTTGACAACACTGGATTTGAAGCAATCCAGCTGACAGGATCACTTAAAAATGTTTGACGTGTCACTTGCACATATTTTGTGGTGAAAGAGTCCCAGTGGGGAGAACAGTTCTTTAAAAGGAAGCTTCTATTTTCAGACACACGTGAACTTAAAATCCCTTAAATCGCTCCATGGGGCAGCTGCAGGTGTTTACAGGAGCCCGGCATTCTGATGACGCTCATCATAGTCTTAAAACAGCACTGCCATGTAGGGTATTTTTAATTATCAAGTGATTCATAAATCTGTCAAAAATGAATTTGCTTCGGACAGAAAAAGAAGTTCTTAGAACATCAGTTCTGAGAAGCTATTTCATCTAAACGGTTGTCAAGATGAATGGCATTTACCATTTAGTGGAAACCAATTCATAGATTCTCTTTTTTTTTTAAATTGCCTTTGATATGCTTTTGAAGATGTAAAGGTTTCAGGTTTTATTTTTGATGCATTTACATGTTACCATCAAACATAGAGACTACTGGGTCTTGGGCTGGCCTTAATGTTTGAGTTTCCAAAAGTATGTTCTTATTCCTGTTCTTATTCTGGTAAGTGAAAATATAAGACATACATCTTTCATTGTGGGTGCTAAGACACATTTTTAAACTCTTGGTTCAAAGTCACTCCCAAATGGTTGATACTGCTGGCCGGAGTTAGAAGGGTCAGATTATTACATGTATGGAGGGGGCGTTGCGCGCCCCTTCTTGGCCATACCGAAGTATTTCTGGAATACCGCTGTTGGTCCTGCTCATATGCAGGTGTGTGGGTTGTGCAGATGAAGGCAGAATCTCAACCTGCTGCAAGAAAGATACAATTGTGGAAAATACAATGTTTTAATTTTTCACATTTCGCTCAATAACGCCTAAGAGGCTTATTTTGAGGTTGGGCTAAGCAGAACATCTTGGACTTCTCCTGTCTCATTTCGAGGAACAGAAACAATTTAGTGTCCTACAATTAAGTCCCTGTTGCCCTGGCCATCTGAAACCCCAAGAAACCAATGTAACTGCCTCAGGAATGCTGATTTGACAACGTTGGTCTGGATATTCAATGCCATTTTTTTCTAGTTGGTGGTTTTCAATGTGAAAAACAGTAATGTGCCTCAAACAATGGGATAAACTTTCCAGTGCATTTTATTATTGTTTTCTGAAAAAATAAACCTTACTTTGAAAGTTTTATTCTTAAAAACAAAAAAATGTCAACTGGGGCACCATGAGTTGGTATTGGCACTGCTCAAACGTGTGTCAGAGGGAGCACTGTCTGTGAAACCCAACCCCAGAGTAACTGAAAACTGTAATTATAGTGGGCCAGCCTCCACTGGACTAACCAGCATGGGGCATCTATTGCCCCAGCCGAATGCCAGCCCTTCTGCCTTTTAACTGAGGCCCTAAATACAGATTTCAACTCGACTGAGAAAACCTCTTAAAATGTGTTCTGTTCCTGTGATGAGGTCTGTCTCTTGCATTTCTGTCGGCTCATGGTATTATTCTCAAGTGCACAGTATTTTGCAACTTGGTCAGCATATTTGTTAACCAGCATGGCCAAGTCATTTGCACCCTTATGAGCTGCACTCTTGACAACTGCAATTTCTTTTTGTCCTTGTACTGCTTCCAAAATATCAAGAATAAAATAACCATTCCCTATGGGTGAACCTAACTGGTTGTCTGTAGGAGAAGTGTTTGGAGCAATGATACCTAGTTTGGGAGTGGTCTTCAATGATTCGAAGGTTGTCAACTATAGTGGATAAGTTGTTTGTTAATACAGCTCAGTCATTTTTACTTGTGGATGGAATGGTCTCTGTAAGAGCCATGGTGAGGCATAACCGTCTTGTTGTAGACGTGTTATTAGCAAAAAAGCTGAGGTTTCAACAAGTTGTACTTATATCCCAGACCATAGTAAGGATCTGAGGAAGTACGTGAGTAACATTACTGAGAAACATCATGAGATACATGACTTGGCAAATGAGGGAATTTGGTATAACGTTGGAAAGGGTTTTGGAAAGGTTGGAAGTTGGTTTTCAAACCTTTGGAAATGATTCATTGGCTATGTCCAGAACCATCCAATGAAAGTTAACTTATCTGTATCCTTGAAAGGTTTTTAACTCCAGTAAACTGGCTAAAATTAGCTCCTCAGACTGATTATTGGGCTTCAGGTGAAACGGCTTTCAGGACTGATCGAAAATAGACACTGAAAAAAATACCAACCACATATAAATATCTTCCTATTCCTGAATCTAACCACACTAACTAACTACCTACCCAATTAACCCCTTCAGTGCTGCGCGAATTTCGCTGCAGTGCTGAAGGGTTTAAAAGTGTATTGGCTCATGACGGAAATGTTCCGTCTTCAGCACCGGAGCACCGACGCTGATGACGGAACCGTTCCGTCATGAGCATGGAAGGGGTTAACTACCCACCTACTGTAGGGCCGGTATAAATTAGTATTCTAAATCCAATCATGGTATATTTGGCTGCACATGGTTGTCAGTGTGTTAGGTGCGTCTTGAAATGTTTACTGGGAGATGTTGTACGGTCAATATTTTTTTAGTCTTTGATGATATCCTCAGGCAACCATGACAAGCAATCAGCCATTCTATTCTTCACATCTGTTACATATTCCTCTCAGTACACATACTCTTGGCACTTCATGGATAACTTCTCAATACTCGCTGAGGACTTCAGAATGCCTCCAGTAATCAAAAATGTTATTTTAGGTTTATGGTGTCGCCTGATTATAAACTCTGATCCCCAAATGAAGTTTTCGAAATGATTTGTCCCCAAAACACAAAAGAGCTTTACTCTGTCACCAAATATCTCTCCTCCGCAGGGGATCAGTGCTCTTGATGCAAACACATTTTCACTTTTGCTGGTCTTCTAAGACAACATTGCACCAATCTCACGTGCATCAGCCATAACCACACTCGTCAATTAAAAACAAAATTTATTCGCGGAAGAGACTCCTACGACACCCTTTAATCTCAAATGACGTTTAACATTCCTCTTGTACTGTTCATCTGAGAGGGCTACATGCGAACGAGGTGTGAAACGTATTAGGCAGTATCAGAGGTGCTCAACAGATCAGACATTTCCAAAATGCAAGTTAATACTGCAGGTTGTCAAGTGGTCACTCAATGACCATGAGAGATGATATGACCAAGTCATTGACGACAATATCAAGAAGCCTTTTGTAAATGTGGGGTGAAATAAGCCTGTTCCAGTCATCTAATCAACTTAATTATTAGAACGGAAAAAGAAGGAAGCGATTGTGATTAGTAATATCTACCATAGATTAGATGGACATAATATCTACCATCGAGTAGATGAACAGTAGGAACAGATGAGTTTTGAGTTTTGTTCAGAATCTTGGAAATTAGTTTTGAGAAAAAAAACTACCATAGGGTCTTGCCTTCCTGTACATAAACAATCCTTCCCTGAACGGAGACACCCATGCACTATGCTGCAAGGATGCCTGCGTTGGCACTAGGCTTTTAAACCTAGCGCCAGCGCAGGGGGAAACGCAGGGCTGCACCATATTCTTGTAAATATGGTGCAGCCCTGCGTTTCAGAAGTGTTGGAGCGTGGCATTAAGCCAAGGAGGCTAACGACACACTACGCCACTTTTTTGTACATATGCCCCATAGATTGCTAAACATGAAAACATGCAGTTTTCAGTTGTTATTTTTGACTTAGCAATCATCAATTACCTCATGGGGTTTGATATCGTTCGTCATCTGCATTCCTCTGTTATCTTATGTTTTTCCAATAATATAACTGAATAGCCTTTATATTCTGTACTTTAATTTTAGTAAACATCATTAACTCCTTAACCGTGGCACGAATTTTGCAGCGGTGAGGGAGTTCTAAAGAGTGGGCGGGGCTGCGTCAGCCAGCGGTCGTGCGCAGCACTGGGCAGGTAGCGATTGTGCCGGCCGTTGGCGGACACGATCACGGAACGGGTTAATTACTTTCATTTTATTCAATTTTGACGAGTAATACAATAAAACACAGAAATATAATGACTGTGGAGGACATTTAGGGGCATATTTACAAGCCCCTATCGCCACAGGAACGTCACTTTGTTCGATGTTCTTGTGGCAATGGGGACTTTGCCATATTTACAAGGCAGTGTTAAGCCACTAAACGTGGCTTAATGCTGCCTTGTAAATAAAGCACCCTTTTACCCTGTACTTAGCGTGAAAGGGGTGGGCAATGGGTGGTGCGATGGACGTTCCTCCGAAACACCCATTGATTTTGACATTTCCCCATATTTACAAGAGTGGTGTAAATATGGGGCAGGGCCAAAATTAAGACCAAAAAAACCTGGACTAACATGGGGCTATGGGGAGAAATGCTTTATTTCTCCTCATTTTTGTTATTTTGTTTGTGTGCTGCATTGTGCAGCACAGATAAAAACAGCGAAACCCCCTGCATGATTGTTGAGGTGCAGGAAGGTGTCCCTTCCTGCACATAAACAATCATTTTAAAAATGACGAGTTACAACTTCTATGTGTTCTGCACAAAGCAGCACACATAGAAGTTACAATTTGCCATTTAGGAATATGTATATGCAGGAAGGGACACCTTCCTGCACATAAACAATCATCCACACAATGAAGGCACCCTTGCACTAGGGTGGAAGGGTGCCTGCATTGGCACTAGGCAGCTGTAATTAGTGTCAGCGCAGGGCTGCACCGTATTATTATAAATACAGTTCAGCCCAGCGTTTCAAAAGTGGCAGAGCACGGCGTTAATCCAAGAAGCCTAACGCCGCGTCTGTCTCCTTTCTTGTAAATATGCCCCTATTTTTTTTAAATGAAAAAAACAGAGGAGGTTACATGATAAAAAAATGAAATATTGTTAGTATTCTCATGACTGTTCATTTATTGCACTGCCCAACGGAAGAAAGCGGACATTTGCTGTTACTTAACACTTATAAATATACAACTTTACCTAAAGACAGGATTGCCTTTCAAGGGCTCGCTCATCATTTCTGTGATCCTCTCACGCATACATTATACTAATGGAATGTACCTTGGAATCCATTTCTATAGACGGTGAAGACTCCAGAGAATCCAGAAAGTGTCTGAGAGACAACTCCTACATCTAAGTATCGCAGCCCACACCTCACCAGGCCTGCCAGCTCCCCACTAGTTGAATAGGGCTCAAGGCAACTCATCCCAAGACCTCTACTTTGCCCACTGGGTCATCAATGGTATATGAACTATCTTCTTCCAGCCAAAACTATCACCACACTGCAAAAAATAAACAACAAGTTGCACCTGCAGTATAACAAATTGAGGACTTATATCCCTATCTCAAAAACCTAATGGAAACACAAATGGTAATACATAACAATCTACAAGATGTAAAGGCTTTGATAGAGAGTTATATCTACGACATATATCCTACTTAACCTTCCATATCTAATACCTAATATACCATAACCACCTTATCAACCTACCATACATATCCCAACATATGTTCCAAACGTACCTATGATATCTATGTACTTTACCTTATCTACGTGAATACCATTACTAGTTTACCTAAATGATCATACCTACCATACTGAACCTACCAAACTTAACATTCCTAATTTGTCACCCTTAAGCCACCCTAACTATTTTACCAAACCAACCTACAATACCCAACTACTATAGCTACTTACCATATAGCTAATGTACTATACTTAACCTAACATATCTAGCATACCTACCATATGTTATCTACCACAAATATCTACCATGGCGTCTTCCCAGCAGCCTGGAAGTTGGCCATTGTTAAACCCCTATTAAAAAAACCCACCTTGGATCCTGGGACCCTTAAAAATTTCCGTCCCATATCCCTCCTCCCTGCCCCTGCAAAGATGCTTGAGGCCCACCTGAATCATCACCTCAATGCCTTCCTGGAAACAGCTAGCCTGCTAGATCCCTCTCAGCATGGCTTCAGGAAGGCTCATAGCACCGAGTCGGCCCTGACAGTGGTAGTCAACAACATCCGTGCTAAGGTCGACAGAGGTCAATCTACCATTCTGATCCTGCTCGACCTTATAGCCGCGTTTGACACCCTGTCCCCCTCCATCCTGGCCATGCGACTTGCTGAGATGGGAGTGGAAGGATCAGCTTTGGGTCTCCTGACATCTTTCCTTAACCACCGTGCCCAAAAGGTCAAACTGGGAGACTTCCTTTCTTTGGCCAAGTCTTTGCATTGTGGGGTCCCGCAGGGCTCTTCTTTGAGCTCCACACATTTCAACATATATGTGGCCCCACTTGCAAGACTGGTTAGATCCTATGGCCTGGAAGTCCTGTCTTACGCCGACGACACTCAGATAATGGTCTCCCTATCCCATTCTGTGGAGACCTCGGCCTTGAATTTTAAGAACTGCATGGAAGCGGTGGCAGGCTGGATGACCTCAAACTTCCTCAAACTCAATGGGGAAAAAACTGAGGTCCTTGTCTTTGGGGGAAAACCGGATCTTTGGTCAGAGCAGTGGAGGCCTCCTGCTCTGGGCTCCTGCCCCAAGCCTTCCCTTTCCGCTCGAAATTTGGGGGTTACCTTTGATATTACTCTTGCTTTTGACAAGCAAGTAGGCAGGACCGTCTCCACATGCTGTGGGGTATTAAGGATCCTCGGGAAACTCGCTCATTACCTCTCCCCTGATGCTCGGAAACAGATTTCAGTGGCCCTCATTTCCCCCCGCCTACTGTAATGCCCTTTACCTTGGCATTAGCAAGAAATTGATTCATTGCCTCCAAATTGTCCAAAATGCTGCAGCCAGGTTTGTTGTGGATGCCCCCAGATGGGTCTCCGTCTCGGGGATTAGAAAAGATCTCCACTGGCTGCCAGTACAGGCAAGGATCAATTTCAAGGTTCTTGTCCTCACTTATCGTGCCCTTCACGGTCTGGGTGCTGAGGACATTGGATCCCTGGTATCCTTCTACACTCCCGTCAGGGACCTGCGTTCAGCTCATAAAAATCTTCTGATTACACCTCGAATTGCCAAGGCAAGGTGGGGAGGGAGAGCTTTTTTCTCCCTGGCCCCCAAATTGTGGAACACGCTTCCCACTAATCTTAAGGCCCAGCCGACTCTTGTTCTTTTTCGAAAAAGTCTTAAGACCTGGCTCTTCTCAGAAACCTACCTGTAAGCTGTTCCTCTCTGGGTTGCTTTTTTCAATCTTTCAGCTCGTTTGTCACCTTCTGCGCCTTGATGCCTCCGGGTTAAGTAGCGCCATACAAATTCACCATCATTCATTCCTTCTATCATGTCTACCTACCTTACCACCATACTTTTCCTTACCTATCACAGCTAACATATTTACCTATTACATCATACCTACCACACCAACCACACCTTTGATATAATATTTAAATAAACATCTATATATAACCCACCATACCTAAGAGACCTTACCTACGTATTATACCTGCCATACCTATCTTACCTATCTTACCTGCCTACAGTCCCCATCTTACCTACTTAACTGATCATACAAAGCGCATCTGCCATGCCCACCCACCTACAACATCTACCTACCATAGCTACCTCTCATACTTACCTAACAAAATATACCCAACCAAATATAACTAACCTATCATACCTTACCGCTCATAACTATCAACCATGATTAACTTATCATGCTTACCTTCTATACCTACTTACCTACTATACCTACCATAACTAATTTGCCATATCTAACATACCATGCCTACCCTACAAAACTAAGGTAGTTACCTTATCAACTCAATTCAATCAAGCTTTATTCAGTGCATAATATACAACCATAAAACCATTCTAATCAAAAACATAACATCACTAATAATTACTAAAATCGTTCTCAAAAATGTTCTTATGTAGAGGCATTCCATCTACAGATTTCTATACAGATTCCTACTCCAATATCAACAATATAATAATAACTTGTAACAATGAAACAATTAATAATACAAAACATTTTACAGTTACAGAATTATTCATGTTTGATAAAAGCATTCATTAATTAAGCATATAAAAACATGTTGATCCATACATACATTAAACACATCATTCCCCTATAAAAACTACATTTATAAGAACTTAGACTCAAGGTCAGAGGACAGTGCATGTTGCATTTTCGTGTTCATTTAGCTTATATAGACAAAAGTGCTTAGTGATAAAGTGCAATAAGTGCAAGGCAATGACTAATTTCAGGCTGAGAATTATAGTCCTTCAAATATTTCAAACGTCTTGTTTTTCATACATTAAGGCTTCTAAATATTAATTATCCTTTCTTCTCCTGATTGCCATTTGTATAAAAGTAATAACTGCATTTCGAATGTTATCGTTTTCTAAACTACAGATATAATTAAAAGCATGTTTATAAGAATATAATTTATTATCTAGAAAAAGTGGTTTTACCACAGATTTCTGAATGTCCCGGTAAATACTACAAAAAAGAATAAAATGCAGCGTGGACTGAACGGACTTTCTGTCACAAGGGCTGTTTGGTAGGTTATGACTCCACTTTCCTGATCTAGGGAAAACTATTAGGTAGTATAGGGAGCCCAACCTAAGCCTGGTCAGATAGAATTTATACTATATATTTCTAACTGAAATAAGGTACGGTTGGATGCCCACCAATAGAGGGCACTCACAGTAAGATTTAACACTCTGTTTTAAACCAGCTTCCTCAACTCTTACACATTCCCTAGAAGTGACTAGCCTTGTTTTTAGGTCTGGTTTGCTATAATCCTGGATGGGCGTTGGCTCATGAAGATCAGGGTCCACCTTACATTCTTTTAAAAGATTATGAATATACTCTAGCCAGGGCACTTTACTGCTATGGTCATCATATGCTGAATGAACTTAGGGGGTAATTAGGATAGGATGCCACCATCCCATCGGGAAATGGGACCGCCCGCCATAAGGGCGGGGGTCCCGTGGGGGGCATTAGGATGTGCCAGCCACAGTGGTGGGCGCATCCTGCATTCCTGTCATTGTGGCGGGGGGTGCACTCAGCACCGCCCACCACAATGCCAGGAAGGCATGTTGTGCATGGAACTGCATGTGCAACCCCTACCCCCAGAGTCCCTGGGGGCACGCAACGGGTCCTGCAAGCAATTACCGCATGCCTTTACCGTGGCGGCAATGCCGGCACGGAAAGGCATGTTTCCGCACCCATGATAATATGGCCGGCGGTGTCTGACAGACACCGCCCCCATATTAAACTCTTTTCCATCCGGTCAACTTGTTGACCGGGTGGAAACGCGGCAGACGGTCTTCCCGTCCCCCGTGGTCCCCCCCGCCATAGTAATAAGGCAGGGGAAAATGGGTGGTGGGGAGGGACGGATCTCGGGTCAATCGCCACCGCCCACATCCTAATGGGCCCCTTAGTCTCCTCTTTAGTCCAAATTCTGCGCCAAAAAGTAAGTGCTGCCGTGCTAATAAACTCACTGATGTCAGGTCCGCACAACTCTTTGTGAGCTATATATGAGGCAGTGGAACTTGGGACTGCCAACACCCTTTTTAAAAATGTGTTTTCCTGAGTTTGTAACAGGGATGTGTTAGCCCTCCCCATCTGGCTGCTCCATAGCATGCGCCTGTAATACACTTACTCCTATAGAGTGTAAGAATTTCCCATACCGGTTTGTTACCTATTTTTGCAGAAAATCTAAAACTGCTCTCGCATGATCGCATACATTTCAGCTTGCATAGGTCAATATGTGCGCTCCAAGTACCACTCCTTTCAAAAGGATTCCCAACTAAGTAAAGGATGTTATCCTGTTGATTTGGGCACCTCCCACGTGATGTTGCCTATTCTTCCCTCTACTTTTCTCGCAAGTCATGATGAAAGTTTTGCTAAGGTCATACTGTAAATCTTTTTCAGTCATGAAGTGCATGAATTTTTCAATTAAACATTGTAAGCCATCGCAGTCCTCGACAACAAGACCATGCCGTCTGCGTATAGGATTACTGGGCTAGCGCGTGTATCAACTCTGGGGGCATCAACACTTAGGTTTTGTAAAAATAGATCAACATTATTAAAATATAAGGAGAGAAAAAAGGTGCTAAAATGCATCCTTGTCGTATCCCCCGAATACCTCTAAAATCGGGGGAACATTCACCTTTTGTGCCAAACCGCACTCTAGAAGTTAAAAAAGTGTAAATCTGCGATAAATAAATATTAATATCATTTGGAGCGCCCAACCCATCAACAAAGCAGAGATGTAGCTGAACTTCCTTAGCTAGGGTATATTTCCCTATTAATAGCTCGAGGTTTACACATTGTTCCATCGTCCCAATACCTCTTCTAAATCCATACTGAGCCTCAGTTAGGATATTGTTCTCGATTACCCAGTTTGTATGTAGAATAGAGAAGGGATATGGGGTGGCAGCACTTAGCGTTCCCTCTGTCACCTTTTCTAAAAATAGGTACTATTATACTTTCGACCAACATTGCTGGCAACACTCCTCCTATAGTAGCATTAAAAACACATAATAAAATCCGTGACTAAAATTCTATGTTATATTTAAAAACATCAATAGGTACCCCATTTGGTCCTGCAGCTTTGCCATTTGCACTTTTATTTAAGGCGTTTTTAATTTCATCCAAGGTGATGGGTGCTATCTTAACAGTGTCCACTAAAATAAGATTACTGTTACCATCTTTCGTGGCGATCTTATCGTCTGGATTAAAAATACGCTCAAAGTGCTTTGTCCATTCATCAGGTGTTACTAGGGTCTCTATTTTTGCCACTGTTGTATCCTTAAAAAAAGGGTGGTCTATCATTTTCCAGAATAATATTGGTTCAAGTGTCTCAGCAGCTTGAATCAATTCTTCCCAAGCCTTCTATCGAATTTCAGTTTTCCTTAAATTCAGGGTATATTTATAATTTTTCCTTAAGGAGCGGATCCTTTCACTATCCCTGGGTCTTACTTTTAGGGCTGCTTTTAGTTCCTTATTTATCTTTGAACACTCCTGATTGAACTATCTGGGGTTGTGGTCACTATTTTTCTTATTTTTCATGTTTCGAGCACCAGAAATTTCAGTCAAGATATTATGAAAAGCACTTAAAATATCTGTGTTGAAGGATGAACTACCCAGACAGGTGTTAATGACTTTTTGTTTTTTCCCTATTATATGTTCCATGTATGTTGTTCGGTTCACGGCCAACCATTTATTAGCTACTCCATTACTACCTTGTGTTTCAATATCTATGTAGGCTACCTTCCCCCGAGGTAGGCTTAGCTTCAGGATCAAGAATACAGGGTGATGGTCGCTAAACAAGCTTGCATTAATGAAAAACGTTTCCACTAAACCTTTACAATTCCATGATACAATGGTGTGGTCAATGTTCGAGGAAGATCTCGCCCCTTCATATGTTTGAGTGGTTATATCTCCATCATGTTCACCCGGCTCCATGATTTCTAGATTATATTTGTAAATAATAGAATTCATTGCGTCACCTCATGTATTATGGGGGAAGTGAAGGATTGGGTCGCCAAATTGGTCACAGCATCCACATTGTTCTCCAGGTAAAATTTTACACTTATCACTATTAAAATCACCAGGCTAGATAAGTAGCTGAGTGCACCCTCCGCCACAATGGTAGGAATGCTGGATGCACCCACCACTGTGGCGGGCGCATCCTAATGCCACCAACGGGACCCCCGCCCTTATGGCGGGTGGTCCCTTTTTCCGATGGGATGGCGGGCGGACAAAATCCGCCCGTCATCCTAATGGGTGCCTTAAAATCCATTCTGTCTTGTCAGCTTCACCAAGCATGGAACAAAAGCCTTCAATTTCACACACAGAACGAGACTCCCTGCGTTTTGTGCATATGCAATATATTTAAAAGGTGAACTACTAAAGTGCCATTAAAACGAAATTAAATTTAGGATAACTGGTGAATGACAGCCCTTCACCAAATATGTCTCTTGGAAGTAAATCATTTGAAATCACATTTGGTGCCTTAAAGATATCTATATCCCCTGCTATCACTCACTAAAGGGAGATAGGTAATAATATAAACGCACATGTGCATGGTCCAGTGAGCCCCCTGCAAATTAGAAACAACTTATGTTTTAATATTATTGAAGGAGAAATTACCAGACATGCCTCATTCATGCAATGAATTCATAAATAAAGTCACAAGGGTAATTTGCTCACATTGCTTTTGATCTTCATGATATAAGGAAGCTGATCCTTGTCACAGCACTCATAGTTTTAAGTGTGACCAACCCGTAAAGACACGTTGTTTGATATAAAAATAAAAATTGAGAAACATAACTGTGTCCGTCAAGTCAATGAAATTGTTGAAGTCACCCTCCATACCAACATCCTTAGATATATACCAACGCAATAACCACATGACCCAAGAGTCAGAGAAACATCCACAGTGGTGGAAGGAAATCCAGATTATGAGGAGAAGAAGCAAAACTCAGTATAAACTGAGCTGCTACAACAGCGCCCCTCTTCATGGCCATAGTCGATATGAAACGAAGATCTACAAAGCAGCGCAATCGACCACGGAAAACCTTGAGACATGTTATTCTGCATGTGTTCTTATTTTGTCAAACGTGCTCCTCACATATTAACTTCCTTTGGGATCATTCCAACAAAGTGGGCAGTCAAAGGTCCCACATCCTCCTATGACTTTGCATAACCGCGTAAGGAGTAGCTAGCTTGATATTACAACATATGGAAGTCATGGATACTCCTCAACATTCGGCCCCCGAAGCCACCAGACTCAATTGAATAGCAAGATCAAACACCAAGAGGATGGTGAACAAAGCGACAGTAAGTGGCAACTTACTGATTTTTCCAGGCCCAAATGTGACATACAGAGGCTTAGCAAACCTGAAGGATCTCGGCCAGAAAAAATATCTTTTCACAACATTTTTAAAAATGTCATCACCCTTAGAACATGCATCAAAACCATAGTAGGAAGCATAGTGTTAAAATTCAAATATAAACCTGTGACCACCTTGAACAAAGCACCAAGCCCTCAGGCAAGAAACACACATACATTTCCTTACATAGGAGTGTCTCCAGCTCCCTCAACCACCTGACAGAGATGTTAGTGATCAAAGTCTTCTCCTCGGCAAATATCTCAATAAGAATCTTCTCAAGTGGTACAAAGTAGGCTGTTCTGACAGTGTTTAGGACCAATGGAAGACCAGAAAACAACTAAGGAGAATCCCCAAGGTCTAGTTGCCTGTAAAACTTTAAGCAGCCTCAAGTCATAGGGTGTCACATGAACAATCCTTGCCTAAGGCTTATGGGGAGTGAGCACATAAGCTGTAGTCATCTTCTGACCTTTGAGTCAGAAGCTGACCGATAAGTGTCGAAACAGGAACACATGTAAGGAACCTATTGACAGGAAGTCAATTACCTTGTGTGTGATAGCAAGGAAGAGGACAGTTTAGCAGCACAACAAACCCTGTGAGGAAAGTAGGACTTGTGCAAGACTGGAAGTTTGTGCTGTTGAAGGACCACCTCCTTGAGAAATCATTAATGCTACAAGCTGAGCTCCTCAAATTCCAAAGAACTCCTTTCTGTTCCACCTTGTTTGTCGAAACCAAGGCCCATAATTAAGAGGGTTTTGTGTTGTGTTACTTTTATAATGCATACCCGATGCGAAATCCTTGGTTTTTGTTTGTAAGAAAAAGAAATGATTTACTCTGCATTAAGGGGCATTCCGTGGGTGGTACATGGGAATTCCTGTGCAACCTCCTATGGTTTTTGACGCAAAACCCTATCTACTAACAATAGTAGATAGGGCTTTGCGCTAAACAATAATGCTACTTGAACACAGGAGTTTAAAGGGAGAAATGTTCCTAATGTTTCCCACTTTGCATGTGTGCTGCACTCTACAGCACACATCCAAAGTGGGAAAAGTTTGAAAAGTGTTATAGTTTGTCTAGGCATAGTATTTTTTCCTAGCAGGGTACTCTTCGGCTAAAAAAACGATGCTAGACTCACACAGACACATTTGCACTATGTTGCAAAGGTATTTGCATTTAATTTGGCAGCCTGATAGTGTGCTGCACTAGGAAGAGAGGAGTATAGTGCCATGCCCTAGTAGATATGGTGCTTTTCTGCCTGCTCAGCACAGCAACTTTGGGTCATGTGCTGCATTGTGTGACAGTTTTGTAAATCTGGGCCTAGCCATACAAGAAGGAAATAAGATATTGGCAAGGTACAGTCTATTATAATCCCCAGGAGATCAAGGAGGTCTGGTTGGGCTTTGTTAGAAATGGGGGTCTCTAGTTGTCTCTAGTTATCAGAGGTATGTACCTTTGTCCAAATAGAGACCCTTGCTTCTAGTCATTGTAAGTGGGATACACACTCTAGATAACCCCTGCTCAACCCCTTGATAGCTTGGCACGAGCAGACAGGCATATCCCAGAGGCAATGTGGAAACTATTTGTACCAACACTCACAGTAACACAGTGAAAACACCACAAAATGACACAACACCAGTTTAGAAAAAAGAATATCTTTAGCTAAACTAAACAAGACCAAAACAACAAACACCTAACATACACAGCTACAAATATTACGTTTAAAATGGTTTCAAGAACATGTACCATAGAAAACAATGGATGCGTGACTTTTCACCAAAGTACCTGTAGTTGCGTCAAAGTTCACCGAGCCAAACAGCCTCAGCGTCGGAAAACAAAGAGATGGGACATTCCTCAGACCCTGAGGAGGCGATATGACAGTCCCACTGCACTCAGAGGAAGGGTTGCGGCGATTCCGATCTGTATGGGGAGTGATGCGGCGATTCTTCGTGCCGGTTCCGGTCTGCAGGTGATCCATCAGGAAACCGTGTCGCACAGGTACGATGCGTGGATCTTCGGGATGCGCCGGCGATCAATGCTGCGGCGTTGTGCCGCGCTGTGTCGGTCCTCTTCAGCCGCGATCCCACAATGCGTAGATTCTTGCAGCTATGACAGGCGCTTTAACGGTTTTCGGTGCGCGGAAATTCTTCTCGCGCTGTGAAGTTGCATTGGATAAACAGCCACAAGAAAAGCGATGTGTCGGTTTCTGTAGTTCTTTGAGTTTCTTCTCTCTTCCAGCTCCCAAACAGCAGCAACAACCTCCAGATGCCCAAAACTGGCACAGGCACCTCAAGGCAGGTCAGAACTCACAACAGCAGAGCTCAGGGGAGCTGGGGGTGAAGTCTTTGTGTCCCTGAGACTTCTGAACAGGAGGCCAGCACACTTCAGGCCCTTGAAGAACTCCTTCAAGCAGGGGACACAGCACACAACATAGTCCTTCTCCTTTCCTTGGCAGAAACAGCAACTACAGGTCAACCCCAGACATACAGCAAGGGCAATACTTCTCCTCAGTCTCTCCAGCTCTTCTCCTTGGCAAAGGTTCCTCTTGAAAACCAGGAAAGATCTAAAGTTTAGGAGTTTTAGGTCTAATACACGTACCCCAAAATATCTTTCTTCTCTTTGCGCAAGGGGCTCTGAGCCCAGTTCAAACCAGCTCTGGGGGCACTCTGCCAGTGCACAACAACATCCTTCGTTAGTGTGGGCCTTGGTCTCAGACACACCATAGGGAGGTAGAGCCAGCATTGTGGAAGGCAAGAACAGCCTTATTCAGGTACAGGTGCTACTCCTCCCACCATTCCAAATGCAGATCAGGCCTATTCAGCCTAGTGCTGACTCATCCAGACCCCTGGAGCCACTACACCTCCCCAGCTCCTGTCACTCCAAAGACAGACACTCAATCCACAAACCGGCAGAGGCACACAGGAAAGTTGAACAACAAAATAGCCACTTTCTAAAAGTGATATTTTCAAACACACAATTTAAAAACCATCTTTACTGCAAGATGTGTTATTAAATTCTGAGTTATGGGGTATTAAATTCAATTTTTCTACCTTATCCTTATGGAAAGATATGCTTGCAAAATGTCACAAAGCATTCTCCATTCTGTCCCATGGGCAAGATAGCCTTTTAGTAGTGAAAAACAAATTTGACAGTATTTCACTATCAGGTCATGTTACACAAACCAGTACATGTTCTACCTTTGACATACACTAAACCCAGCCCAACGGGGTACCTTGGGCCTACCATAGGGGTGTCCTATGTGTAAGAAAAGGGAAGGGTAAGGCCTGGCAAGTGGGTGCACTTGCCAAGTCGAAATGGCAGTTAACAAACTGCGTACAGGCACTGCAGTGGCGGGTGTGAGACCTTTTTTCAGGGCTACTCATGTGGGTGGCACATTCAGTGCTGCAAGCCCACTAGTAGCATTTGATTTACCCACCCGGCACACTTAGTGCACTTTACTAGGGACCAACTGGTAAAACAAATATGCCAATCAGGGAGAACCAAACTCAATATCAATTTACATAGGGAGCACTTTCATTTTGACACTGATCAGCAGTGGCAAAGTGCCCAAAGCATCTTAGCCAGCAAAAACAAAATCCAGCACAGCATCAAAATCGCAGGGGGTAGAGGCAAAAAGTCAGGGAAAACCACGCCAAGAATGCCAGGTCTAACAGGCTTCATAGTTAAAGTGGGAGTTAGTGTTCTGTGTACTATAAAACTGATCTTTTGTTTCTCTAAATCCATGAGAGGATGAAGGTCACAAGCGGATCTCCAAAGCAGGAGAATGAGAAAACTCTTAAGCCATGTCCTCCAGACCAACAGGATTAATTCCAGGTCCTTCTGCCCCACGCCCTCATTTTCCTATTGAAATATTTGCATCTTTAAAGTGTTCCAGCAAACTCTGGAGGATTTTGCATATGCTAGAGTTTAAGGGGCGTATTTACAAGCCCATTGCGCCGTCTGGTGTGTCACTTGTATTGATGCACTGGCAGTACAATGGGCTTGCCCATATTTACAAGGCCATGTAAAGTCACCCCGCTTGACTTTTCATGGCCTTGTAAACATGTTTGCCTTTCACACATAACTCTGAGTGAAAGGGACATTCCATCGGTGTTGCACTGGGTATTCCCACTTAACATCCATGGAACTTGACGCATTCCCAGATTTATAACATTTTGTAAACCTGATAATGCATCAGAATCATACGCCTCACTATCAAAATAAAGTTTATTTAGACCATTTGGTATTTAAACCATGACACATACATTATAATTTAAACAGTTTACACATTATAAAATCATTTTGTATACAATAAAATCAATATTTCCTTAAAACTTTGTTCCTACAAATTTTAAAACAACAAATTTCATTTTAGATTGCGAGCACCACGCTTCTCTTAAGCCTCAATTGGACCAGGGTACCTATAAACCCCCTGCATGAATTTCCCAATGGCTATCGCAATGTCTAAATGTTCCATGTCAGCCAGAAGCTCCCATGCTTGTGAACGCGCCCTAACATCATACTTTAAAAAAATCGGGTGAAGAAGTAATTTACGTAATTGTAAAAATGTTCAACAGTCCAATAAGATGTGTAAAATATCCCTATATTACACATACATTTGCCGTCCTGTTGCTTTAGGGTAGAATTTATTACACTGTTTATTATAGGCGAGTTAATACCGATTCTAATTCTTAGTACATTTATTCTTAGCCAACGATTCGGTAAAATGTCTAAGTAAGGATAGCTCATATCTTTCTCCCAGCTTTCTCGCGTAAATTCTACAGAGTCTTTCTTACTCAAAAACTCTATGTCAGTAGCTCCCGACAGTACTTTACCCTGTATTTTAAGTGCACTCTTTGTTACATTGATTTGCAATGTCTTCTTGTCTATTTCCACATTCAGAAGCTCACAAATGGTCTGAAGTTTACATCTTGTGGCTTTAGCCCACTTTCGCTCACTGGACTGAATCTCTTTCATGCACCACTGAGACACCTTAGTAACCTCCCCAAGACCCAAACAATGCCAAAATCTGAGTAAACTTAATTGCACCTGAATGTTCCACGCTGTCAGGCCTAGTTCCTGTCTAAATGCCTGGATCATTGCCGCGCTAGGGAGAGACAGAAGAGATTTTAAGAATTTCCCTTCCTCTTTCTCCCAGGAACTTTTGCCATCAATACATAAGATTTTAGAACCATATTGGAGTTGCGGAGGAATCATTGCTCTGTAGGACGTCAAAAGAGGTTTATGGGACATATCGCCATAACTGTTGTTAAATCTTTTCAGCCCACATACCGCTAAGTGTGCCTTAACTTTTTGTGCCTCCAAGTGCATGCCCCACTTCAATGAACTCGTAAACCATATCCCCAAATATTTATATTAATTTACAATATCTAGTTTTGTTTGGCCAAGGTACCAGTTAAACTTCAAATTTCTCTTCCCAAAACACAGAATTTTAGTTTTGTCCATGTTTACCGTAAGTCGTTCTACTAGGGGAGGCATAAGAATGAGCAACGAGGAGAAATACTTTTATTTCTTCTTGTTTTTTCCCCTTTCTATGCTTGCTGCTTCTGCAGAATGCATAGAAAGAGGAAAATGACATCAATTGTTGTTTTTGCGCAGGAAGGTGCCCCTTCCGGAACCAAAACAATTATCATTGCAACACAGGAACTCTTGCAACATAATGCAATTGTGTTTGCATTGGTGCACAGCTGCTGTTTCTGGATAGTAATGTGCCAAATATTGTAGATACTGCACATTCCTGCCCTTTTTTTATGTACGCCAGCCCAGCAGGAAGGCTTGCCGCACTGCTGTGTGTCAAAATATTGTAAATGAAGCATTGTGTGTCATGGACCACCTCCAGACCCCGAGCCTTTAAAACATGGTTGTGCCCAAAAGAGGTGAAAAGCAAACTTCAACAACCCATTGGTGTCTAGGTCCTTGAAGTTATTAGGAGCTTTGGCCAAGAATGATCAGTATTGCTGGCTCCAACGAATGGAGGAAAGTTGGCTTTTAACAGGAAGACCGGAACCTGTTGCTGGAGAAAGATTGAAGTTGAGTGTGAAGATGGTTGAAAATATGACTGCAACTTCATAGAAGAGCATGTCTGAGCTGTACGGGTAGGCTTGGGCCAGAAGGGAACAGAAAGCTTTTCATCCTCTGCCAACTTTGACCATTTTGTCAATTAAAGAGTTAAACACATTAATTTGTTTGCAAATAAAGAAGTTGACATCAACAACAAAATGTTCATAACAATAAAGGAGGCTCCGTTTGCATCTGACTTTCCAAAACTTCCATTAATAGATTCGCAATTCATACGTTCATTAATATCCAGTAGTATTACCTACAAATACCACAAAAGGCACATCTTGATGTAGGTTACATAAGTCTTAAATTGAAAATCAACAGTAGCCACAGAATAGACCCTCTTTTCCAGGAAGGCGAAGAGAGTGAGCGCCCAAATTTTCGCGAGCTAGAGTCTGTTTTTATGCATTCTTCGGGATGTGTTTGCCATGCTCCTCTACATTTTGGTCACTTCATCTTTAGAGCTGTAAGGCTGAAAGATGAAGGAAGTGCTATGGATGATGAAGGGAATAGGTAAGGCTTTCTACAAGTATGTCTTTGAGATGAATGGAAGGCAATGCAGTCTTATTCTGGAGGTGTATGACAGATTACTGCAAGGTAATTAGGGAGACTTCTGCAGATGTGAGGCAGAAGCACAAAACAAGGACAGAAAATTAGATCCTAAGAATTATGCTTCCTGGCAACCTGGTTGGACTGCACTTAAAAGGGTTTTTTGCCCAGTTACGAATGACCACAAATGAGCCTTTCCATTTCTTGGTTACCAGAAGTACCTAGTTTCTGACCACTTTAGATTGTTTCAGCCTTTTCATACATTGCACAATAATATAAGAGGCAGACACAGGGGTTAATAGTCAACATCCACGACCAGATGATGCACAGTCAGAGCATCACTTACTATGCAGAGAGTATTGCATGCTTATTCCAGCTTGAGAGAGTTTAATGCCCTTGTAGAGACTCATATTTAATGGCTGTCTTCCTTTTGATCTGACCTCCATGAGGCTGTAACCCTGCCTCCATTCCAATCTTCCTTCAAAACGTCAGTTGGGGAGTTCTGCAAGGTTCATCACTTTGCTGTACTCTCTTTGAACATTATGTCTCCCCACTTGCAACTCAGATTCATTTTTCTGCAATTGTACACCTACTCATCAGTGATGTCATTTGAGATGTCATCAGTGATGTCACTGACCATGTCATGAGTGATGTTATATGTGCGGTTATAAGCAGTGCATTGCAGGGGGGGGGCGAGTTATTATTAGCTCAGCTAACAATAACTGCTTAATTTCTCTGGTTTTGTACGACTAAAATATCAGCTTAACTATAACATCCCTGTCACCTTTGGTTATTTCAGTGACGACCTAAGGTTTTTTAAATCCTATTTCCTAACTATAACAGCCCTGTAAGCTTTGTTTTTTTCAGGGAATTTCTAAGGTTTTTTAAATTCGAATTCCTAACTATAACTTAGTTGTAACCTTTAGTTTTTTCAGTGAATTTCAAACATTTTTTAAATTTTATTTCATTACTATAACATCCGTTTATTTTTTTCTATATTTAGATATTGAGCATTGCATCTGCATGGTGAACCATTTATTGTTGTATTTGTAATCTGTTGGACTTGGGCCTTAGGGCAGGTTCACCCCTAATCTTTTTGCCTTTATTTGTGACCCTGTGTAGTGATTTTTGGGTCTTGGCGCACTTTTTCCCTGTGTCCCCTAGTAAAGTGCGTGCGTGTAGTATGGCTGGCCTGCCCTCCCATAGGAATGCATGGGGAATGTGAGTGTCCATGTTAGTTCCTGATGCGTGGGGAGTGCAGGCTCGAGTTTAGTATGTGTGAACTCGTGAGAGTGAATGCTGCAAGATGGTGTATGCGGCATGTATGTGTATAGAAGGGAAGTGCTACTTCTGGACATTGATGTATGTGTGCAGTGAGGATACTGGGGCGTGATTGGCTGGAGCTGGCTGGCATGCCAGGCTCCAGGAAGTCTGGATGGGTCTGCCCGGTGGTGAGTGTGAGATCAGCATGAGTGATGTGTGGGAGGAGTGCACCTGGGTCCTTGATGGGCTGGGGTTTTCCCCACACAATGCTGGCTCCACCCCCCTGTGGTGTGTCTAATGACCCAAGCCTCCCCAGTGAATGAAAGGGGTGGTTGGGCCATCAAGGGTACTCCCAAGCCAGCTGCAACTGGTTTCCCCCCACCCTGCACCCTGGAAACAAAGGATTTCGCTGTATAAAAATGGGGCTGTGTCCCCACAGAAGTGGTTCTACTTTTGGATCCTTGCCAGAGGGGGCTGTTGCTGCTGCTGGGGCCAGGAGGACCGCCACTTGGCTTGTCTCCCTGCCTGGAGACCCAGTGTGCTGGCTCTGGCCCTGCCTTGCCCCTCTGCCTGCCTCCAGACCCTGCTGGAGCTTTGCTGTGCCTGGAAGCGCTCTTATTTTGATTTATAGCGCTAGGAACGCTTTATTTCCCTTTTAGCGCTGAGCGCGCTTCTCCTTTGCTCCCAGAGCGCTTGGGAGCGCTTTATTGACATTGCCGGTGCCCACCCGGCATTGGAGCAGATTGGCCGATTTGTGGTACCCCGAGCGAGTGCCCATCTCGCTTTATATTTTTATGTGAGGCCGGTGCCCACCCGGCATTGCCCCGCTATTGTTTTATTATTTGCGAGCCGGAGCCCACCCGGCATCGCCCGTGATCACCGCCGCAGCCCGGGGACGCAAGGAAGCAGCCGCTGACGTCACCGCCCAGGGATTGGCCCAGCCGACCGAGCCTTCCGCTGCGTCATCCAGGCAGCCGAAGGAGCAGGAAGCAGCCGGCCGTGTCCGAGGCTCCCCGTAAGGCGAGAGGAGCCCCAGCGAGACAGCTGGTGAGTGAAGGAAGGGAGGAGGGCGTCGGGGCACGTTGTCGGTGGCCGCCCCTCCCCTTCCGTGTGCGGGCCGAGCGAGGCCCTCGTTGTGTTCGAGCCCAGAGGCTCGTGGGGCATTATTTGATTCTGAGTCCCCCGTGAGGGACTCCAACGCAAGGGGCATTTCTTTGTTCTGAGTCCCCCGTGAGGGACTCCAACGAGTGGGGCAATTGATCTTTGTCGAGCCTGCGAGGCTCCCGCCCTATGTTAATTTGAGAGCCCCGAGGCTCTGAGGGGCCATTCTGTTTGTGAGCCGGCGAGGCTCAGACCCAGCCCCATCGTTCTCTGAGCCCCGAGAGGCTCAAGGCAATTTCATTGATTTAGAGCGATGAGCTCTTTTGTGCCTATTTGTCCACGAGCCCTGAGAGGCTCTTGGGGGGCCCAGTTCGTTGGTTGTAGCCCCGAGGCTCCCACGCTGTGTCTCCCCACCTGTGTTCTTGAGCCCACGCGGCTCCAACGTTTGCCTACCTGCTATTTTACAACTGTCCAGCACTTAGTGGACAAGTTGCTACGTTTAGGCTTTTGTGTGCTGGCTGCCTGCGCAGCCTTCCCTGACTTTGAGACTCAGGGCATTCCAGCCCTTTCGAGGCCAGTTGGCCTGGGGGACCATTCTAGTGTTGTGCCATGTGCACCCTGCGCAATTTATGATTACTGCTAATTTGATTCCTGCGCAAATATTCTACCTGCACCTCTGAATGTGTTTTAATGTTTCATGTGCATTTGTTTGTTTTATCGCCTTTGCTAAAAGTGACCTGCTTAGGTGATTCTTTGTTCTTTTATTCCCCTTTGCTAAAAGTGACCTGCTTAGAGGAATGTTTGTTGTTACCTTCGCTAAAAGTGACCTGCTTAGGTGATTGTTTATGTTTTATCCCCTTTGCTAAAAGTGACCTGCTTAGAGGATTGTTTGTGTCATTACCTTTGCTAAAAGTGACCTGCTTAGGTAATGCCTTGTGTTTTTATTTCCCTTTGCTAAAAGTGACCTGCTTAGAGGATTGTTTATGTTTTATTGCTTTTGCTAAATGTGACTTGCCTAGGTGATTATTTTAGGTTTCCTTCCCTTTGCTAAATGTGACTTGCTTAGGTGATAGGTTTTCCTTCCATAGGTCCTGATGTTAAGGTCCTAGTTCCTTGCGTGATTTCCCTACAGTGTTTAGGGTGGCGTAGGAGGTATTTACCCTTTACCAGGAAGTCCTGGTTGTGTGCTACATGTAACTATTTTGTGTACTACATTCATTATGTTTATGTGCTAAAGTGTTATACCTACAAGTGCTATTTCTGAAAAGTGCATACCCCTGACAGTGGTCCAGGTGGCCCTGTCCTGTACATAATCCCTTGTAAATCTTGCCCGTGCCTGTTGGCACATTGTAAAGTTGTGTGTTATCTAATGTGTTTTTATTATTATAATACAAAGGCTATTTTTGATATAACCTTGTGTGGAGTTTCCTTTGTGGTGGGCCTAGGGTGTTGCTGCTGGGGTGCGCGCGCAAACGCTTTACACATCGCCTCCGAGATTAGCCTTGCTGCTCGCGCCACGTTACCTAGAGAGTGAGCGGGGGTTATCTTGGTGTGTGACTCCCTTGCCCTGACCTTAGAAATGGTGGTCCCTGACTGACCTTGGCG
The DNA here is from genome assembly GCF_964261635.1 of Lissotriton helveticus. Lineage (NCBI taxonomy): Eukaryota > Metazoa > Chordata > Amphibia > Caudata > Salamandridae > Lissotriton > Lissotriton helveticus. The sequence goes on from NC_136069.1 coordinate 149,344,400, forward strand.
TGAGCCTTGGCCAGCCAGAGATCCCTTTTCTAACATAATCTATTTATTTAAAATGTACATTAATCATCTTATTTCAAGATATTTTTGATTTTCACGATGATGTCGCGATTGCTGAGGACACACCGTAAATACTGAGTGTTTTTGACAAAGTGTAAACTACATATATAGACATATTTTGCATAAAGTTTCAGTAAAGCTGTTTAGTAAGATACTAATTTAACTTTCCCCTTTGTATTCATTTATCAAAATAACTAAATCAAAAATGCATTTTCCTTCTGTACCTCAGCAGCAGAGGTCGCAATGACATCAGTAGTCACAAATACAAATAACAAGGTGATTCAGATTCAGAAATGCTTTATTCGACTTTAACAAAATATACAAAATCATAAAAGCTTCACAGTATAAAATCATAATTCATAAAATACATGACCATCCTCCATTAAAAACAACTTTTTTTTAAAAAAGGCATTAAATTGGTACATTATCGATACTAAGCAATTCATATTAAATACATTAATTATCTCGATTAGGTCATCAGTCAATTGGCATCATTAATTTCCGTTTCTTCAAAATACTTTTTAAGAAGCCAATCATAACCATGATACATTTATCACTCCCTAATTGCTGCAGGCTTAAATACGCTGTCTACATTGTCGCTAATAGCCATGTCTCAAATATTGTCTAATCCATCTTTTACGTTCAGTATCGTAGTGTTTACAAAATAAAATCAGATGGAAAGTAGATTGTATAGACAAATTGTCACAAGTACAAGGTACCAGGTTCCGTGACCAATCATTTCTTAAAGGAAAGGATACCAGGCGAAAAAATAAGTCAAATCTAAACCGCGTTAATATAAAACGATCAAAGCCCACATTGCAGATAGATAAATAGGGTTGAATCAGCTTGCATGTCAAGGTCATATGGTGTTGGATGACTGTACTTTTCAAGAGTTCACCTGAACTTCTTAATATTTCAAAGTGACTCATACATAGTCTTTTAAAATCTTTCCTTGATATCCCGTTATTTATTTCTGGGTTACTATATAACTCTGATCTTTGCAAATCTGAGAGGGTATTCTTGACATACATTAACCACAGAATACATTTTGCATTATCAAGGGCCATCGCATCCTTTATAATGTCCCGGTTAAGTCCCAAAGCTTTCCCCGTCCATACACTATGCCAGAGTAAGATTGGCTGAAGTTTTATGAGATCGGATATGTGTTCCAGACCTAGCCCCGCATGGCAGCTGAATGTTGCCGCACCCTGCGGCAGTGCTAATAAATATAGTAAGAAACAATTTTCGACTATTTGAATAGTCGGTGCATTCTGGATCCCCCAAATACCAGCCCCATAAAGGGCGATACTCCTGCATTTTGCCATATAAATTTTTAGGAGGATTTCCAGTGGTCTTTTGCCCAATTGTTTGGAGAAGTTCATAAGAGCCTCTATGGAGCGTTTAAATAGCAGGGTCCTGGTCTTTATGGCTGCCCCCCACAGGCCTGAACCTTCAAGCAATACCCCCAGATAAGGAAAGGTTTTTGTACATCCAATTGTGAGGCCGTCCACCTTAATTTCCTTGTGTTCGGCCCGCCCCTTACTGCATACCATCATGAAAGATTTTTTGGCATTCATTTTTAGCCCTCTTGATCCCATAAAATGATTATATTTTGCTAATGCCCTTTCGGCACCTATCTTTGTTCGGGCCATAAGCACTGTGTCGTCCGCATAGAGGAGTGAGACAGCCTGTCTCTTACCGAATCTCTGGGAGTCAATGTTGCTGGCCTCCAATTCCTCCTCCAATGAGTTAGTATAGATGGAGAATAGGAATGGGGCCAGCACACAGCCCTGTCTCACCCCCTTCTCTATGCGGAAGGGCCTTGTGCATTCTCCTTTGGTCCCGTATCTCACCCTAGCTGTAGCCCCAGAATACAGCTGGCGGAGGAATGATAGTATGGCTGGTTTGCCATAACTTCGCGTGATCCACACAGTCGAAAGCGGCTGTGAGATCAACGAAGATGGCATATAACCGTTCTTTCTTCGCACGTGTGTATTTCCCTTGAATGATTACAAAATTAAGGACCTGTTCCACCGTACCCATCCCTTCTCTAAAACCATATTGAACGGGACTCAGGATGTTATTGTCATTTGTCCATATATGGAGTTTATTTAGGACCACCCGACCTGCTAGCTTCATAAGGGAGTCCAATAGGGAAATAGGCCTATAATTAGCCGGGCTCTCTCTATCCCCCTTTTTTTGTATCGGTATTATCACCGATTCGGACCAGGTTTTGATGAATCCTATTGCACAGCATGACTGCAAGACACGCGTGCATATTGGGGCCCACAAATCCGGGGTCAGCTTAAAGACGTCATTTGGTATTCCGTCAGGGCCCGGAGCCTTATTTCCTTTACTACTGCTAATTGCAATCAGGACTTCATCAAGACGAATGTCTAGGCCTATCGGAAGATGGTTCGAATTTTGTACATCCATTTCAACAATAGGGCACGGGCTTTCCCCCTCCCTTTTATAAACATTTGAGAAGAAGTTGATCCATGCCTCTTCATCAATGGCGACCTCTATTGTTGCCATATCCTCCTTTGTGAAATAAGGTGCTTTAACCACTTGCCAAAACAGCTTTGGGTTTCTGCTTTCAGAGGCTAGGAGCAGGTTTTGCCATGCTTGCTCTTTAAGTTCCCTTTTCCTTTGTGACCTGGCTTGGTTATATCCCCTTCTACAATTTCTTATTAAATCATGGTCTCTAGATTTAGCACTAAGCTCGGCTTTTAGTTTGGTATATGCCTTTGTGCATTGGGTATCAAACCACCCTGTGGTCTTAGCACGCTTTTTACAAGTTTTAATGAGAGTATCCTGTATTATCACAGTGATACTTCCAAAAGCATCCAGTATTTCTTTATGTGAGGCCTTTTCATCTAAACAGACCTGAATGGGCGACAAAGCTTTAATAATAATCCCCCTGTTTGTTTCCACAGGATCTAACGCGCTCCATTTTAGGCTAAAACCATTTTGTCGGGCCAATGTTATGTCCTGCACCCATGCCAGAGCCTCAATGGTGGTGGATTTATTGGAGACAGGTAGGGATAGATAAAGACTAATAGGCATGTGGTCACTCAGGCCATTTGAGTGGATCTCAAACTTCTCCACCCAGTTGCGGTGTTTATTAGGGACTAATATGAAATCGATGACCGATTGTAGGCCCCTTGATATGAAGGTCGGGCTAAATTCCACCAAAGGAGAGCTCATCATGTTCGAGAACCCCTGGTCGAGAGTGGCCATAATATCAATGAATTTTTCCCCTTTCCCTGAGTGGATAAAATGATTCACACTATTACTTCCTTACCACTCATCTTCTCTAGATCTCCATACATGTGATCTACAAATACTGATGTTAAAATCCCCTCCCCACAAAACAATTATATCTTTTTCATTAGCAAGATACAAGTGATTCAGATCTTCCATCAAATTATTCAATACCTCCTCAAACATTCCTTTTGTATTATTATAAAAGTTCACCACCAGCAAATCTAATCCCGATGTAAGGTGGATGGACACTATTTGATAATATGGGGACCACTTCAGCATTTTTATTCCCCTCACTCTCATTAAATTAGAAATATAGACACAAATTCCCCCTTTATGTCTACCATGTGCGGAGTATACCGCCGGCATGTGAAAGGTCTTAAAACCATCCAGGTGTTTTTCCCCTATAAGCCATGTTTCCTGAATGCAGAGGATATCGAAGCCATTTATAAAGTCTCTCCATGCTATGTTAGAAACCTTATTCTCCAAACCACAGATGTTCCAGAAGACAACCCTTATCCTAACTCGTGATGCCCCTAACTTTGTAGGTGGGGTGTTAGCATTTCCGTTTGACAATGGCTCAGCTACCTTTGCCGCATTCGCCACTACACATGTTGGTTTCATAATGAACTCATCCTCACTTGCTTTGGGGATTCTATTAAAATGTGTTGAATCTGTTATCACAGTACTAGGGATTCCACTTACTGCATTACTATAAGCCTCATTGTATGTCGTAATTCTTAATGCAAGATCTATAGCATTATGGGGTTCTATTGGTGCGCCTCCTGTTTCATCCCCTTTCGAGGTTATTACTACCTTACCCTCACTCTGCTTTGGAATACTGCCGTTATGCTTATTATAGTCCTTGTTCCTTTCACACCGCCAGCGCTATAAATCTGTTAGGCCCTGAGTACCCGTTAAGCCCCGGTAAACCCCATCTCTGTCCTCCTAGTGTCCCACTCTGGTATCCTTCCTGACCATGGGGGGCTCTCCTGACTTCTTGCCATTTATTCCCGTTAACAGGTCTGGCTTGATTAAGGGGTCTGTAGAAGAAGCCTAATGGTAAGATCTCAATACCTTGACCACTCATCCCCCCCACCCCCACTTCACTCATGATCCTCTCAACTGGTACTTGGCTATTAAAATTAATCACCACGCAGTCACCCTTTTTTGATTTCCTAGATCTGCCAACCCAAAGCACCCGTCTGACCATTATGATGTTCGGGCCTACCATCCTACCCTCTGATGCATTGCTAGACAGCCAGTGCATCACCTTATTTCTCAGCTGGTTGTAATTCTCACTTACTCCTTCCTTAAGAGGAGGTACATTCCCTAGTACTAAGACAAGTGGTGCGGATTGTGGTGGTAGGTCAAGGGTCCGGAGTTTAACCGGGGTGGGTGATGTTTCAGGTACACATCTTACTCCCTCATCCTGTGCAAAACATGAGTTTACCCCGGGATTCCTCTGCTCTTTAACTTTAGTATTCTTTTCACTGCCTGTTATTTTACCTGTGTTGTTCCCTGAATCACTCTTTCTTGAGGTCAGTTGTGCCCCCTCCGCTACACTGGCTGGATTCAGACATGAAGTTGGGAGGGTAGATTTACCCTGCTTACTTTGCTCATTAACAGGTCCCCTGCTTTGCTTAATGGCTACAGGATTCCTTGACCCCTTTCTATTGTTTGCGACTGCCTTATAGAGATTATCCATCTTATCATTTAGGACATTCAACCTCTTAATGAGTGGGAGTGTGAATGACCTTAACAAGTGCTCCATATGTGCTATGGTACAAACCCCATCTCTAGCTACTGTGGCTAGAGGTTGATGATCGATCGCTGGGGAGGGTGTAGATAGTGCTATTGGCGAGGTTTCCCTGAGGGGGCTTGATGGTGTTGCTTTACTCAGGAGAGGTTTCACCCATTTTTTTGTAATTTTAGAGATTTTTGGTTTTCTACCTACTTGACGATTCCCTCCCCTTTTCCTTTTTCCTGCTTGCTTAAAGCAAACAGGTCTGCTATCCTTTGGCATAGTTTTACTTTTTAATACAATAGGATGGAATTCCTCAGAAGAGACACTATTACAGCTAGACGAATTATCGTCAATGGTGGATATAGTCTCGTTTAGATAATTTCCTGAGAACATCAAATTAACTGGAGTAAGTCTTGGGCCATCAGCATGCTCTGGTGTACACGCTTCTCTTATAGCACCTAGCGACGACCTCTTTGTCGCTCCGAGTTCCAAGGATAGCCGTTTCTCCGTTAGTTCTATTTCCCTCCCCACCACCGCAGCAGTCCTTGTAAAGAAACTTTCGAGGGTCCCAATTATGCTGCCACCTGATATCGTCGGTTCAGTCTTTCTCCCCTTCTTTGATTTAAGGGCCATCTTTTTCTTTTTTTTTTTTTTGAAAAACAGATATATAGACATATTTAAAACAAAGTTTGAGTCTAACTGTATAGTAACATATTGGTTTAACTTTCTGTTCACAATACATTTGTGTCTCTGTGTCAGTGAGTGAATGCATGTGTCAGTGGTTTATGGGTGAATAACTGGGTATGTGAAAGGCAGTATAGGTGAATGATGGGGTATGTGACCCAGTCTTCCCCTCCAGCAAGTACATCTCCTTCACCCACTCCACCGGACTCCACTGGACAGACCACAGCTGTGTCCACTTCTACTTCAGAAGGACCACGACTCCCCACCACCCGCAACAGGTTCCTCGCAGGAGCTGGAACCAGATCACCACCGACCAGCTCACCACATCCCTGAACCAGAACCCTCCAGCCAGATCAACAGACCCCAACCATGCAGCCAACAACCTCACACAGTAGATCACCAACTGCGCTGACGACCTCGCACCCCTGAAAAACCATCCCAGCAGCCCGGAAGCAAGAAAGCCTCCTGGTTCAACTACGACCTCAAGAACTCCAAGAAGAACTGCCGTACCCACGAGAAAGCCTGGCGAAAAAACCCGACTACAGAGAACATGACCGCCCTCAAGCACGCCACGCGCAAACACCACCAGCTGATACACACCACCAAGAAGTCAGCATTTAAGGATCGACTAGACAACAACGCACACAACAGCAAGGAACTCTTCAGCATCGTCAAAGAGCTCTCCAACCCCAGCACCGGAAACAACGACATCACTCCATCACAAGACCTCTGCGACTCACTTGCCTCGTTCTTCCACAGCAAGATCGCAGACATACACAACAGCTTTGTAGAACAGACCTCACACCCAACCACAGAACCAACGCCCCCCACCACCACCCTCGGCACCTGGACCCCGGTCAGCACCGAAGACACCATCCACACGATGAACACCATCCCCTCCGGATCGCCAACCGACCCATGCCCCCACCACGTCTTCAACAAGGCCGGCTCCGTCATCGCACCCCAACTCCAGGACATCATCAACTGCTCCTTCAACACCGCCACCTTCCTGGAGAGTTGGAAGCACGCCGAACTCAGCGCCCTCCTGAAGAAACCTTCCGCAGACCCCACCGACCTCAAGAACTACCGCCCCATCTCGCTCCTACCGTTCCCTGCCAAAGTCATCGAGAAGACCGTCAACAGACAGCTTGCCGCCTTCCTCGAGGTGAACGGATCCCTCGACCACTCGCAGTCCGGCTTCCGAGCCCACCACAGCACCGAGACCGCCCTCATCGCAGCCACTGACGACATCCGAGCCCTGCTCGACAACAGGGAAACAGCGGCACTCATCCTCCTGGACCTCTCCGCAGAGTTCGACACTGTCTGCCACCGCACCCTAGTACAACGCCTCAGCAACATCGGAATCCAAGAGAAGGCACTGGAGTGGATCATCTCGTTCCTCGCCGGAAGAACCCAGAGAGTCCGCCTCCCCCCGTTCAGATCCGAGGCCACCGACGTCATCTGCGGCGTACCACAAGGATCATCACTCAGCCCCACCCTCTTCAACGTCTACGTGAGCCCCCTCGCGGCCATCGCACGCCAACACAAGCTCAACATCATCTCCTATGCCGACGACACCCAGCTGATCATCTCCCTCACCAACGACCCCACCACCGCCAGAACTAACCTACACGAAGGGATGAAAGACGTAGCCGAGTGGATGAAGAACAGCCGCCTGAAACTGAACTCAGACAAGACGGAAGTCCTCATCCTGGGATCATCACCCTCTGCCTGGGACGACTCCTGGTGGCCTCTTGGGCAGCGCACCCAAACCAATGGACCATGCACGCAACCTGGGATTCATCCTGGACTCCTCCCTTTGGATGACCAGACAAGTCAAAGCCGTCTCATCATCATGCTTCAACATCCTACGCATGCTCCGAAAGATCTTCTGTTGGATCCCCATCGAAACCAGGAAGACGGTCACCCAGGCACTCGTCACCAGCCGACTTGACTACGGAAACACCCTCTACACCGGAACCACAGCCAAACTGCAGAAAAGACTCCAACGCATCCAGAACGCCTCCGCACGACTCATCCTGGACATCCCCCGACACAGCCACATCTCCGGACACCTGAGAGATCTACACTGGCTCCCCGTCAGCAAGGGAATCACGTTCCGCCTCCTCACCCACGCACACAAGGCCCTCCACGACCTGGGCCCAAGGAACCTCAACAACCGCCTGACCTTCTACTCTCCCACCCGCCAGCTACGATCAACCAGCCACGCCCTCGCCGCCGTTCCACGCATTCGCAGAGCCACCATGGGAGGAAGATCCTTCTCCTACCTGGCAGCCAAGACCTGGAACTCCCTCCCCATCCACCTCCGTCTTACCCAAGACCACCTCTCCTTCAGGAAGCAACTCAAGACCTGGCTGTTCGAGCAGTAGCGGACCCCCCCCCCCCAAGCGCCTTGAGACCCTCCGGGTGAGTAGCGCGCTATACAAATTTATTGATTGATTGATTGATTGTGAGCGACTATGGATGAGTGAGTAAATATAACAGTGGCTGTATGAGTGAGTGTGTGCTTGTGTCAGTTACTGTAGGTGAGTGAGTGTGTGTTAATATCTGTATGAGTGGGTGAGTGAGTGTATGTATAACTGTATGGGGGAGTGAGTGGCTGTGTTATAGACTGTATGGGTCAGTGAGCATGTGTTTGCGTAACTCCATGGTTGACTGACTATATAATTGATCCTGATTGAGTATGTGAGTGGGTGTGTGAGTGTCTGAGTGGGGATGTGAATGGGTATATGATTTTGTGAGTGGATCTATGAGTGGGCGCATAACTGTCTGAGTGAGTCTCTTTATTATTCGGTGGATAAGTGGAAGCATAATTGTCTCAGTGCATCTGTGAGTCAGTGTATGAGTGTCTGAGTGGGTCTGTGACTGGGTGCATGAGTCTCTGAGTGGGTCTGTGAGTGGTTGCATATGTTTCTGACTATGTATGTGAGTGGTTGCATGAGTCTCTGAGTGCATCTGTGAGTGGGTGCATGAGCCTCTGAATGCTTATGTGAATACACACATGGGTCTCTAAGTGAGTCTGTGAGTGGGTGCATTAGTGTCTAAGTGGGTGTCTGAGTGTCTTAGGAGATATGTGAGTGCGTACATAAGTCTGTGACTGTGTCTAGCGAGTGTGTACAAATATATATATATAATAATTTTTTGTAAAGATTTTCCCCAATATTCGCGATGTCGCATCAATATCCGCAACCATTGCAAAATTGTTGCAAAATATCCACGGCCAGAGATATCACTATATTGTTAGGCTTAAATTTCTCAAAAACTACTGAACGGATTTGCACCAAATAACAAAAGGCCCAATCTGCCTAACAACATCACCCTTTCTGCCAAATTTGGTATAATTCTGTCTAGCTGTTTAGACTGTAGGTTCTACAACACATTCCTATGGGAATTAACATTTCAAAAGCACCTTTATTTAATGCCCCTATTTCTTGGTCCCCAGTGCACGGGTCACCCCCAAGATTTCCATGACACACAGAACCTACTTTTGACACTTTTTGGGGAAACGTTCATGAAGATTAGTCAAACAACACAAAAGATATAGGCAAGTCCAAAAATGCTTTTTCTATGGAAACTAGGTCCAAATTAAACCAACCGCCAGTAGGTAATATATAAAGAAAATATGATTGACAAAGGCTGTGGTTACAGCCAAAACTCTTCTCTCTTGGTTGCTGGGTCGGGAGAGGCCCACTATATCAAGTGTAATCCTGCAGCCCTTGTGTGCGTGCTCTCCTCCCTTTGGGAGTAGAGGTTGTGTGTGTGTATGTATATATGTATGTATATATATATATATATATATATATATATATATATATTCTTTCATACCATGCTTGTACGATTGAAGAAGGCGCTGACTCCGTGGATCTGAATCCAAACTTTTATTCAAAGATCAGTGTCTGCTTATTTTTTTATTTTTAAAAAAAAAAAATTCTGAATCCAAACTTTTATTCAAAGATCAGTGTCTGCTTAGACGCGTTTCGGCGTTGCCGCCTTGTTCACTACATCTGCATTAGAATCTAGGGCGTTTATATATGCACATAATACTGGGCGTGTCATTCAATTAAGGTACAGGTTGAAACTAGATAGTGCCATGGTTACAATGTGGCAAAACCTGTATTGTATAATAATTTTTTACATTTTTTACATTTGTGCACCCAGAACGAGCATTACTTCAGAATTAATTTTACTTTTTCAAAATATTTACACTATTGCGATTATTACCAAACCCATATGTGTCAACATCATTTTGACCTTTCCATCATACAGCATGTTCAAATTCACAGGCGAAATAAGGTCATCCTCCAAAACTCAGTGACATCATTTAGTGAAAAGAAAATAATGGTAGTTACCACAACATGCTACAATTTCCATTGTGTCCTTCCCATGGATGTTCCCAATAAAGGTCCCACAATGGTAGCCCATCTGGTTTGCCTGTGTATCCATTGTACTGCTGAAGCCTCGTGTGGACGCTGTGCGCGTGTATTGGGAGACAGAGCAATTTCACCGGAGACGGCCGGCTGGGGCGGAAACCTTTAACATGCTTCGATTCCCTCTTGGTGAGTTATTCCGTGATGCGAATGTAGGAGTTTAATGAGCTACATTGTACTTAATAGAGTGTAGACAGTGATTTGCCTGTGCATCATAGTTTTGAATGCGCTTCAAGTGAGTGCGGTGCTCGTGTGTTTGAAACAAAACATTTTCACACGAAAAGGCGCCGGACAGAGCGGAAATCATTCTGCATTGTATGTTTGCCTCTTTTTCTTTTTCAGTGTTTACGCGAAGCAAATGTGAGAGTTGGTGAGGTACAAAATACACATGCGTGTGATGACAATTAATAGTCACATTTGTTGATTACTGCCCTAGTGGGCGAGCGCAGCCAGGTATGGCGCGTCAACTTATATCGCAAAAATACCCATGTTTGCTATATGTTAGCCAAAGTTTTCCAAGAGGGCCTGTTTAGGAACAAAATACATAAGGTTTTGGTTACTATTAGACTGAGTAGCTAAGGGACACGAGGTGGTAGGTTTGTGTTCAAAAGTGTTGGTGAGTGTAAAACAACTGAATGTGATTAAGTGATGTGTACTACTGGCATAGTGTTATGTCTGTAGTGTGCTCTATTGTGCCCATGTGTATACCCGTGAGTTGTGTAGTACGTGAACTGCAGATGTTATACGAATGGTACTAGGAGAGAAGAGGACACTAAGTGATGCTGTTGCTAAAGGTGGACACTTAGGGCTTCATCCGAATTCAGACCGAATGGGATCTTGGAGTTCAAAAGTAAAATATACCTTGACTCCAAACGGCGTAATGCCAATGGGCGATTGCCTCCCCTTGGGTTTCTTGGAATGCTATCAATAACAAAATATTGTATGTTATTGGCATTGCCTTGGTGAGCCTCATGTATGTGTCTAGCTACAGGGTATGTCGGGTCATTATTGGCGATTGCTCTCAAGTGTTGTAAGATCCGTACGTGTGCTGGATGAATTGTAGACCCTACATATCTCTTGCCACATGTACAAACAAGCACATATACTGCAAAGTCTGTCTTGCATGTGAATGAGTCCCTCAGAATGTAAGGTTTGATCCTAAACGGAACATACACTTTGGTAGTATTTACACCGTGAGTGGAAGCCTTGCACTTGGAGCATTTTCTAAAACCTTTCTGGGAGTCTAGCCAATTTTTCGTTTTTTTGAGAACTGGCGCATTGCAGACAATCTCATTCCTCATTGATTTAGCCTTTCGAAATGTTATCAAAGGACTTTTTCCCACTGTGTCACCTATATTTGCATCATCACGAACTAGGGGCCAATGTCTTCTTAAGATTTTTCTCAGATTACTATGGTATCTGTTGTACCCGGTTATGAGTCTTGGGGGATTTTTGCTGTTGTCGTCCCATTCTTTCGCCACAGGTTTAGGGAAAATCAGATCTTTTCTGTTTATGCCTCTGCATTTCTCTTCGGCCCTCTGGCAAGTGTTAGCTGTGTACCCCCTCTTCCTGAGTCTTGTGAAAAGCTCTTGTTTTGCACTCGAAAGTCCCTCAGTGGTGCTACAATTCCGAGTCATTCTCAGGCACTCGGCATAGGGAATTGACTGTTTTAATGGTGTAGGATGGAAACTGTGCGCATGTAAAAGGGAATTTCCTGCGGTTGGTTTTCTATATGTGCGTGTTTGTATTCTGTTGTTTTGTACATATAGTTCAAGATCAAGAAATTGGATATTTACAGAGTTGGTGTTACATGTAAATTTCAGATTTAGGACATTCTCATTCAAAGCCAAAGCAAAACATTCTGCCTCTTCAACACTGCCCTGCCACAGGATGAAAATGTCGTCTATGTATCTTTTGTACATCACTACATTGTTTTTCATAGTCTCTGCGTGCTGGACTTTTAGTACCTGCTCCTCCCACCAGCCCATATGCAGATTCGCGTAGCTGGGGGAGAAGCAAGTCCCCATGACTGATCCCTGCAGCTGTTTATAATGTAATCTGTCAAAGATGAACGTATTGTTTGTCAGACACCACTCAGCCATTTCTAATAGCATTTCTGTATGGCGGTATAGTTCAATAGGTCTGCTGCCCAAGTAGTGTTTCATTGCTTTGAGACCATCTATATGTCTAATACTGGTGTATAGCGATTGGACATCCAATGTCATGAATTTGTAGTTGTCATGCCATTCTATATCAAAGATTTAAGACAAAAAATCACTTGTGTCTCTAATATAGGCCGGGAGCTTTTTGACCTCAGGTTGTAGAAAGGAGTCAATGAAAATGCTTGTTTTTTCAAAAAGGCTGCCAATCGCTGATATTATCGGCCTCCCAGGTGGTGTATCTTCATTTTTGTGGACCTTCGGAATTAGATATAGTTGAGGTGTCACCGGGTAGTCATTTTTCAGATAATTAAACTCGTCCTTACTGATGAGGCCCATTCCTTTCCATCTGTACAATTCATTGTGATATTTTTCTTGGATGCCCACGTTATGAGTGGGGCTTACCCTCATGTTGCAATCTTTGTCTTGAAGTTGAGTGAGGGCTTCCGTGTTGTACATTTGTAGGGGCCAGAGTACCACATTGCCACCCTTGTCTGACCATCTGACCACGACATCTGATCTTGATTTTATTCTCGTCATTAGGTTGTTGTATTTCCTTCTGTGATCTTCATTTTCTTTCCAAAACTCTTTTGTACTTTGTAGTGACAAATCTTTGAGGTCTTTTATGACATTGTCCGAGAATAGATCTAGATTGTCTTTGGGCATCAAAGGCATAAATTGTGATTTAGGTTTGAATGCTGTTTTGACTGACTCATATATGCTAAGATCTGACGCAGTGGCTGCTCCACTAGGTGTGATACCATCACCTGTTGTTTCTTGTTCCAAGTCAATTAGAGTTTGTAGAGCTTCCATGTTAGCCACTGATAGATTCCGGTCTGGGTCTTCTATTTGTACCGTCATAGTTGGGCGTTTTTTAGCATTGATAAAATATTTTTGCAGTTTAAGTTTATGAACATACTGAAACAAATCGATACGGGTCTGGGCATAATCAAAGTTTGTGTTGGAACAGTATGATAGCCCTAGGGATAAAATTTAGAGTTCTTGTGCATTGAATTCCATATCTGTTAAATTGATGACTGTGTTGTCTATTTCATTTTGTACTTCCATTATCGGCGTCTGTATCGTCTGTTTTGTGGTTTGTTCTGTTGTCGATTTTGGCCTTGTTTTTCTCCACCGTCTGTTTTTTCTTCTCCTGCTTTTGGTTGTTGTTTTTGGTTTTTGTTGTGTGCTTTCCCCTTGTCTGCTCCTGACTCTTGTTTCGAAGGGAAACGGGGCCTCAGCGTTCTGATATATATATATATATATATGGTCTTCCTATGGAAACTTGGTCCTAACTATAACTACCTACCGGCGACCGCCAGTAGGTAATGTATATATATATATATCCATTTGCAGTGCAGCAGCCGCCGCACTCCGCTATAACCCCTCCTCTGACAACAGTGGTCCGTACCGGGCAGCGAGCCCAATCAATTCCAAAACAGTCACACTCACGTCCTTTAGATGCAGGGACAGTGCGAAGTACGGACACAAAATAGCGTGTTCCAAAGTTTCTTTAATCAGCAATGGCAAACAAAAAACAATGTCTCTCGACGCGTTTCGGGGCTCCTCCCCTTGGTCACGAGTATATATATATACATTACCTACTGGCGGTCGCCGGTAGGTAGTTATAGTTAGGACCAAGTTTCCATAGGAAGACCATTTTTTAATTTGCTTATAACTTTACCCTCGTTTGATGAATCTTCATGAAATTTTCCAAACTAATTCTTTGTTCATATCAGCTCCTATGTTAAAATTTACACACGGCTACAGGTCGAACGGGTGAACGGAATTACTCCAAATTTGGCAGGGAGAAGGATCTTGGTCGAGAAAGTACACTTTTGTTTATTTGGTGTAAATCCGTCGTTTTTGAGAAATATCAAAATTTACAGATATCGATATTTGGGAATTCTGCCATCTGATTGGCTGGGGCGTTATGAGCACGAGCTTGCTGCTTATTGGTTGCTTATTGGTTGTGAGCGGTTGCAACTAGGAAGTGTTGGCCGCCATTTTGTGATTCCTTTGAAGCGAGTAAGGGGAAAAAAGGGCAAAAAGAGGAGGATAGGAGCACTATAACCTCTGTGAGGGAGTGAGAAGCGAAGTAGTCACTCTTACCGGTCTGAAAGTGCGGTGTTGCTCAGAGAGACATGGTGCTGAGATGAGATGCTGCTACACTCGGGTATGAAACCGAGAGCCTAAACCGTGAGCTCATTGCTGTAAAGTGATGTGGTCTTGTCTTTGTAGCATACGTGTGGAAGTAGTGTTAGTAGGCGTTTATACCATACAGGGAGTGGGAAGCAAACTACTGACAGCTACTGTGCATTTATACTATACCGGAAGTGAAGTACTCACGCCTACCGGTGTGAAGACTCGGGGATCAAACCAAACTGATTGGTGTAAAGTGATGGGCTCTGGGCACTGTGGCATACTGGTCGCTGTAGTATAACTGTGTAAGATGTGTTAGTATGCGTTTATAGTATACAGGGAGTGGGAAGCAAACTAATCACCCCTGCTGGTCTGAAGACTCGGGGATTACACTATGAGCCTAAATTGTGAGTTCATTGCTGTAAAGTGATGTGTTCTGGGCGGTGTAGCATACCTGTGGAAGTAGTGTTAGTTTGCGTTTATACAATATAGGAAGTGGGAAGCGAACCTCTCACCCCTACTGGTCTCAAGACTCGTGGATGAAACCATGAGCTCATTGCTGAAAAGTCATGTGCTCTGTGTAGTATTGCAATGTAAGTCATAGTAGAAAGTTTGGGCCCGATTCACAGAATTAACTTAAGACAAAATCCTAAACTTACTTTTGGTATTCACAGAAGGCATTAAGTAGTAGTAAAGTTAGGATTTAGTCTTAAGTTTGACTTAAGACAAACTTAGGACAGACTTAAGACAGACTTAAGACAGACTAAAGACAAACTTAAGACACACTTAAGACTGACTTAAGACAGACTTAAGTTAGGATTTTGTCTTAAGTTTGTCTTAAGTCTGTCTTAAGTCTGTCTTAAGTCTGCCTTAAGTTTGTCTTAAGTCTGTCTTAAGTTTGTCTTAAGTCTGTCTTAAGTCTGTCTTAAGTTTGTCTTAAGTCTGTCTTAAGTTTGTCTTAAGTTTGTCTTAAGTCAAATTTAAGACACAATCCTAACTTTACTACTACTAAATGCCTTCTGTGAATACTTATCGGATCCACTGCTGTCTGCCTCTTCAGTACATAAATTTGGTGACGAGCGGGAGAAGATAAAAAGAAGGCAGCACTCACCAATATTTCGAGCTTGCTTGCGTTGTGCTGAAGACCCGTTTTCTTCGTGAAGCTGTTTTTACTCATCCCAGGTTCGTCGGCTCATTGAACTATGTTATCCGACCTCTGGTAGGATTCATATTTTTAGATTTTGGGCTTCCTCTGTCTCTTCAGTACACTCTGGTTGCTGTACTACACGTGTGCAAGTAGTGTTAGTATGCGTTTATACTAATTCTGTAGTTATGCAGTAACCAATGCATCATGGCCCTAGGGAGCGCCACGTCACAGGCGCAGCTCATACAATGTCCTGGGGTGTGCATCCACGGGACATTTATGTTTGCTATTACAGGGCGGGAGCATGGCTTACACCCTGTGATAGCAAATACTTCAAATCAAATCAAAAATCCTTTATTCGGTTTTCGTGTATTTGAAAAACCATAAAAGTACATATGCGAAACAGTAATTTTATCATAAAAACGTACAGTCTTTACATTTTAAAAAGTACAATTAAACAATCATGAGTTTCAATAGTTAGAGTCTAAAAAACATGGAATAAAAGACATGTGACCAAAATCAGAATATAATATTTCAAAGTTTAATCTAGATTAGTCCTGTGTCTGATTGTAAACTTCAAAAATCTGACTACCTGTTTCGCAGTGTGTTCTTCCTCTAAAAATCTGAGGCGAAAAAATGCTGGTCTGCATCTTCGTAAATTCATGATTTTTAAAATAGGAATTATCCAACGCTTTCTATGCTCTGTGAAAAACTTGCAAAAAAGGACGGTGTCCATTGTAGTTTGGCCAATAAGTTCATCGCAAGGGCAAAGGGATAAACGCGTTGCCCAATCGTTGGTTCGCGGAAAGGTGACGAGCCGATGGAAAGTAATCATCCTAAACCTTGTTAGTAGTAACCTTTCATAAATAGTTAAATTAAAGGTTAGATAAGGCTGAATGGACATTGATGTTTGGACCATTAGCGTGTGTTGCACAGTTTTTTGGGAAACCTCATTACTCAGTCGCAGCTGCTCTAGGTGTGTAATGCACATTGTTTTAAATGCTTTCCTCGATAGCTCTGCAATTGCTGCCAATAGCAAATACTTGTTTGGCTCGTTAAAGCGAGAGGAGGAAAACCTCGTATCACTTCAATAATGCAGATCCGGATGGTAAAAATATAGAGAAAAAAAATTAAGCGGGGTCTCACCCGTTCATTTAAATGAGCCCCCTGGTGGGTAATGTTCCAGGGCCAATCCTATTATTATATTGCAGGATCTGTGCAGGACTGGGGACCTTAATCTCACATGTAAATTAGGCGCGGTAGGGCACAGAGACGTTTGGCAGCCTAGGGGATCGCCACCTCCCCGGGTATTGTTTACTAATTGTTTGGGGGGCTTCGAGGCCAACTGAAGTCCGGGGATCACCACCCTCCGGGGCTTTACTTAAATATGCTGGGTGGGCCTTGCCAGTCCTTGAAGCCTCGGTAGTTCTAGGCAGTGCCTTATTGGTTTGTAATCACACGGGCAGTACTCATGGTGTTGTAATAAAGTGATACACGCATAGAACCCTTGCAGTTGTAGAATTCCGAAGGCTTCATTTATGTAATAGTCTGTTGGTTTATATTTGGTAGGTGCACCACAAAATTACAAATGGTTTCCCTCATAACCTCCTATAAATAGACTATTTTCACAATAAACTACAGACATGTGTTGTCAGAAAAAGAAGACGCTTACACTCACTTATTTCTTGGTAAAAAAAATAACCTTTATTAAAACAACACAAATAAATGGAAACGCAACTTTTTTCAAAGAAATAACAGTATAACATGAAATAAGTGGCTGGGACTCCTCCGGAAGCAGCGTACAAAACCTGTAAGACAAAAATGAAACATAAGTATGTGTGCTATGTCCAAGAGAAAAAGAAAGGTAGTCAGAATGAAAGGAAGATAGTGAGAATTGGACAGAGAGGGAGTGGGTGGAAGGGAGAAGGGGAGGGAGAGTCAAAAGAGCAGAGGGAGGAAGAGACAGAGCGTCGGTCTACTGCACCCAGCCCTCACTGTTTACCTCCTGTCACCCGTGTGTCTAGGACGCTGGGGTCCGCGAGAAAGAGTGCGGTCCAGCAAGTACTTAAAATGAAACAAGTATGAATTAGGCCAGAGATTACATTATTGGCTACGGGAACATCGCTTGTCTGCACCTGTGCACCCAAGCTGCTGCACCCCAGCCCCTTCCACCACACTGTGCTCAATTGTAGTTCCTGCGCACCGAGGCATCACTGCTCACCTGCCACCATTGGTGTGTCCAACGACGTGCCGGCACAAGCTCCGACTCCGGGGTACTGGGGTGAATGTATGACATTGTTCTACATTCTGTCCATCAACTGTTATTTTTGCATCTGTAAGGTGGCACAGTAGGTCTCCGGTTGGGGACGGTGTCTTGATACCATGATAGAAGGCGTCAAAATGCCCAGGGCATCATCACGGGGTGAGCACCCACTCCGCCCATTTCGGCGCAACAAATTCAGTGTCTGAAAAGGGAGAAAAAATATAATGGTGGAAACGTCTGAAGGTAAATGAAGGTTTATTTGTAGCTTAATAGAGAACACCAGTTGAGTGCATCCTTCCTTCTTGAAGTACGATCTATCAACTGTTAGAGGTAATCGTGGTTCAAAGAGGAGTTGGAGTGCACGAGAATACACAAGGTTAAATAATAATATGTTATGCCAACATTTACATACAAAGGAACAGAGAGCATGCTAGAAGCATAATGCGTGTGTGTAATGCAGTGGCGCAAGCCTGTGTGCATGTACATTTAGTAATCAGTTCACTACAGTGCCCTAAAAGGCATCGCCACGTGTCTGTAGGGCAGCAGGGTGTGGTTTGCTGTTCACCCTATGTGGGAAGGGTATGCCCAGACGTGGGTGCCATGCTCACTACGCCACTGGAGTCAAGCTATCCTGACTGATGACGGCTGATAGCCAGAAACCGGTCCTAGGATGCTTGATTCCGGTCCAGGGAAGACATGGCTTGGTAGTTCAGGCTGGACTGTTCCCATGAGGCACGGGGTCAAGACTGATTTGCATATGGCCATTTCTGAACTGTAGTGGTGAGGGGAGCAAAATAATGATGGATTAAACCCAGATCTGTGACTGGGGGTGAATGTTTTGCCAATGTGCAACATTCCGTCCATCATCTTGTCTATTTTGCTGTAGGGCAGCGCTGCCCGCTGGCTCAGGCCTACAGTACGGTCCGGCAATTCCTTAAAATGAGACAGAGATGTCACTGAATGAGGTCAGAGATCACATCATTACGGAGGGCAATATTGTTTGTTCGCACCTGCGCACCCAGGCTGATACATCCCACCACTCCTGCAGCACTGCGCTCAATTGCATTCCGGTGCACCCAGGCCCCACTGCTCACCTGCTGCATTGTTGTGTGTCCAAACACAACGGGCAGCAGTGTTCACAATTCAGATGCAGTGTTGATTGCAGGATGGTGTACACCTCATGGATCCCTTTCGAAACACGATGTCCAGTAGGGTTCACAATTGATGTCCAGTGTTGATTGCCAGGATGGTGTACACCTTATGGATCCCTTTTTTTATTGCACATTGTGATATGCGAGGTGGATGCAGCCATATCACCTTAGGCAGTGTGGAAGAACTGGGACATGTGGCACCGTCGTTACCCTATTTATACGTACGCAAAGTGTGCTGGGCTTGCGTACGTCAGGCCAGCGTAGGGGTGTGAATAATTGTTCGGAGAACCTGGGCGTTGTTCAGTTCCTGCCTGGACAGGAACTGTACTTATGTGTGTTTCTGCTGCAGTTTTGACATCGCAGAATGCGCAGTTTACTTTAATGTAGCATGTACCTGGAGGCTGGCAACTATCGCTAATGAGATGCTGTTCGGAAAGATTGAATGGCCAACATCACATGTCGTTTCAAGCTTGTGGATATGCGCAGACACGCATGTCAATGGTGTGCGGTATTATTGAAAGTGTTGCTATCGCGAAGCGCACACATGTGAATGTGCTTGGATGGAGGGAGGATCAGCAGTGAGGCGACGTCATACATAGTGATAACGTTCATTACAGTCAAGTAATGAATGCCAAACGTGAATCTGAAAGTCTCTCATATGACACACTACTGTACTGGTAAAGCCTGACAACAGAGCATACAGCAATACAAATCTACACATTACTGTTTACTGTTTGCCACATGTGATCTAGGATGTGCACTCTGCCGGTGGCTGATGATACCCCTTCAAGCCAACAATACCCAGGCCGAAAGGCAGCACAATAATGTGCACACACACACACACCAGGGGCATCGTGTAACACACATTTGTTTTTTGATGTAACATTTGAGATGCATACCCATCACGCGTGGAAGGCTAATGTACAGACCATGAATATTGATCAAGATAATCGTTGCATGTTGTGAGTAGTATAAGATATGTGTACACAGCAAAAAAACTTTTCACAAAAGCTATGTAAGGAGAAGGGGTGTGTCTATTTAAACGCTATAGAGAGAATGACTAAAATGGGTGGGGTCCTCTACCTGTTACAATGGGAAATGTTATGAACTAATCAAATGCTTTATTTTCATGTCATGTGGCAATCGCGTATCAAGGGCGCAAGGAGGCCGCACCTGACGTGATTTTAAGAAAGTTTATTACAGTTAGAAATATATAAATGTTTAAAATATTTTAGATTATCGCTCGCTCTCATATACAGTTTAAAGTTATGTAGATTTAGTTTTGATACATAAAAAAAAATGAGGGAATGGCGTACCTTGGGCAACACCATATGTCTATGACATAACACAGGGCCAGGAAGCGTGCACTCATCGCATACGCAATGTGCAGCGGGCGTGATCCCATAGGTACATGACGTAATGCGCGGCTTGGTACTGCATAGCCGTCGGATACCAAAGTAGCAGCTGGCGCGACCTCATACGTATATGATGTTATGTGGGGACGCGGTGCCAGAAACCCGTCGGATATGAAATGCGCATCATTTACGAGTTTAGCAATATGGCGGCTAGGATTCGCTTGGTGATCGAGCTTGGTACACTACCAGTATGGGAGTGCAGTTTTTCACAAAAAAAAAGATATACATATTTTTGGGGGAAGATATAAAACATTACATATTTTTAAAGTAAAAAAAAAAGAAGTATAATACAGTTCCAAAATATTACAAAAAAAAAGAAAAAATATAGGTTTTATAAACATTAAAACATGAAATTAGCATTTAAAAAGCCTTTGAAATTCACTGAAAAAACCGTAGGTTTTACAGACAATATAGTTAGGAATTAGCATTTAAAAAACCTTTGAAATTCACTAAAAAAACATAGGTTTCAGGGACGTTATAGTTAGTTGGATATTTGACATATAAAACCAGAGAAATTTGCCTGTTATAGTTAGTTGAGCTAACTATAACTCCCGCGCCCGCAATGCACTGCTGATGATGTCACATATTACGTCACTCATGACATGGTCAGTGTCATCACTGATGACATCACTGATGACATCTCAAATGACATCACTCATGACATCACTCATGACATCATCGAGTGAATGTGTGTTTCTGTAAAGTTTAAATATGTTTTATATATATATATATGCCAAGGTGCATTGAAGAATGAATGCATTTACAAGTGCCTAAAGGGATTATTTCGTAGGTGCTTGATTGACTGTATAAATGAGTGATTGAACTTGTCTTACTGAATGCATGGGTTACTGACTAAATTGTGTGACAGTCTGTATTAGTCTCTCAGTTGGTGTGTTAGCAACTGCATGAGTTGCTTAATAGCTACATGAGTGTCTATATAGGTTATGGATTTGTTGTCTGAGGATCTGTATGGGTCCCTGAGTGTCTGTGTGGGTGGGTGGGGGGT
Source organism: Lissotriton helveticus (assembly GCF_964261635.1). NCBI lineage: Eukaryota > Metazoa > Chordata > Amphibia > Caudata > Salamandridae > Lissotriton > Lissotriton helveticus. The sequence continues at coordinate 149,365,880 of NC_136069.1, forward strand.
ATATGAGTCTGTGCATAGATGTCTGAGTGAGTTGTATGAATTAAAAAGTGCACCTGGAAAGGGCTGTATAGGTGAGTTAGTGTGTGTATGGGTGTTGGTGAGTAAATGAATGTCTCAGTGGTATATCTTTGACTAACTAGATATGTTTTAAGGCACTATATGTGAGTGTTGGAGTATATAAATGACTAAACATGAGACTAAGTTATTTGAAGAGTGGGTGTATAAATAAGTATCTGCTTCTATTAGTGATTGTATAAGACAGTAAATATGTGTTATTATCTGTATAAATAAGTGATGTGGTATGCATATAAATAATGGAGTTGGTGTGTATAACTGTATACATGAGTAAATGGGTATGTGGTTGATTCTTTGCATTACTGGCTAGGTGTGTGAGTAACTCTACGGATGAGTGGCAGAGTGTGACTGCATGTAAAGATGTATGAGTGCATATTATAGTCCTGTATTGATTTGTAACTACATGTATAAGTGACTGGATGGGTATACAACCTTGACCACGCATTTTTTACCACGCAATACCATTACAACGCAGGCATTACAACGCAAACCATTACAACGCATTGCGCTGGGGGGCGCTCTAGGATAGGGAATAAGTTTAATTTTCTATCCAACACCTTCCCTAGTGTCCACGGGGACTGGAGTTGGAATAGAAAATTATACTTACCACTATCCAGCACCTCTAAGCGCTATGCGTTGTAAAGGTTTGCGATGTAAAAACCGCGTTGTAAAGGTATGCGTGGTAAAAGTATGCATTGTAACGTCATACATCCGACTGGATGTGTCTGTGTAGACCTAGTAAATAGTGAGTGGTGTGTAGTATATGGCATTCTTGTGGGTATGGTTTCAAGAATTGTAGTCTGCATTTTAGAATGGGTGTATCAAAGTTTATATTCGGGCATCAGTATGTGCATCAGATTATCACGTGGATGATGTCATGAGTGATGTCATTTGAGATGTCATCAGTGATGTCACTGACCATGTCATGAGTGATGTAATATGTGACATCATCAGCAGTGCATTGCTGGCACGCGAGATATAGTTAGCTCATCTACCTATAACAGGCACATTTCTTTGGTTTTATATGAGTCAAATGTCCAACTAACTATAACGTCCCTGAAGACTATGGTTTTTTTTTGTGAATATATATATATAGAATTGGAATTTACCACCTAGCTCTTTTGCAAAAATAGTTAAATGGTTGGTCTCTCTTTTATATATTTTATATTATTTGACTTGATCAATAACTGAGAGCACCTTTCTGTATGTGCACTTTATTTGTAAATAATGCATTGGTACTCCACTGATTAAATCATGGTTTTGAACATCCTTTCATGTAAACAATGACATGTTCGCCCCCCCCCTTTTAGAAAATGTGCCCTATGTTATTTCTTTTTTTTAAATATCCTGTCTACTTTTTCGCTTGGAAATAATATGGTTGCACCTTTTTAACGATGCTTCATAACATTGCGAAAAAAGAGATTTAATGATTAGTGAAAACATAGGAAATGAAATGTTTTTACTCTATTTATAATTGATAGCATTGTATAGTACTCGCACTTTAATTACAAATAAGTTTATTTATATGGTATGACCAGATTATGCTCCAAAAGTGTGTACAACATCTATTAATGTACTTAACATGTAATGAAAGGAGAAAATGGCGAAAAAACAAAGCCATTTAGTAAGAACAGTGGGTTAGCAGTCTAGAAACATGCACAAGGGTAGAAACAAAAGATGGATCGTAATGAAAACCTACCACTTTAAAATGGCGATCTAGACAGCTGGACTCTATGGTCCAGTCGAAGAAATGGCGCCGAAACGCGTAGATCTTCCATATCTCTGCACAAATAGTGAAATGAAATAAATATTGAAACAGAAAATGATTGCCCACACCGGACTTTCTTCATGGTGCCGTGGTTGCCTTGCTGCATAAGGTGAAAGCACTGGTGATTGTGAAGATATATATATATATGTTCACATTTATATCTGCTGTCAGCCTCATGGTTAATATATTTGCTGAGCTATTAGCAATATCCCTATATATTCTATGTCAAGCTATGTAACTATCCCTGCATACCTGAGAAAGCTGTCAGGCCTGTGGTTGAAAATGGTGTTCTGGCATGTCCCTTATAGCAATCAGTCTCTGTGTATGCCACAGTCACATTTTTAGGCCTCTTTATAGCACTGGAGAGGAGGAGCTTCTGTATATGTATCTGAAATTCAGAAAATGAACAATGCTTCTGTTAAAGACGCTCTTGAAAGGCAAGTGACCTTTACCAATTCTTCTTCCTTCAAAGACCAGATAGCCTTGCAGTGCTAATCACTACACATAGTCCACATAGGACTGGAAATTGAAGATTCCTTTCTTTTGTGTTTCTATTCTTTTTGCTAGCTTAACTAATGTCACTGTGCAACTAAAATAATATGATGATTTTTACACATACACAATCTGAAGAGTAAGTGTCCTTCTTGATGATATTAGTGCCCTTCCTGGTGATATACAATTTGGCCTGGTTTATATGTAGCTTGCATGTACTATCAGGAAAGCCCTACCACACATGACAGTTCTGTCTCTTAGTTGAGCTACAGAAGAATACTCGAGAGGGTCACATATGTCCTTAATAGTAATGAATTTCTTTTTTAAGGTAATTATTATTCACAATAACAGGGATCTGCTATAAGCACTGCATTTGCACCATGATACGTTAATCAAATGATGGGCTTCTTTGACAAACAATATGTGTAAGAAACTGGGGTATCAGTTGAAGGGTGTGTGAAACCACTTCAAATAATAATCACAATCTCTGTCATGGTGAACAACTAAAGTCCCTAAATAAACCTGTGATTAACTCTAACTTACATACAATGTCTAAAGTATTTATGCTGCTCTCAAACAGAAATAAAGTGAAAACAGATCACAAGGAAAAATCCCAAATCAAATTAGAAAAATAAAATACATTAAAAAAAAAGGCTTTTTTAAATGCAAAATCTGTAAAGCGTGTCAGCAGGGCGAGAACAGGATAACTTACACAACTCCATGTAGTCCTAGTGTTATGAAAATAACCAAACTCCTGACTTGTAAAACTAAATTTGCAGTTTATGTTCTAGCCTGCCCATACAAATTACAGTATGTGGGTAGCACCAAATTACAGGTGCATAAAAGGATTTTACAACATATGAGGGCGATAACAAACCAGGATAATACCTACCCCGTGGCCCGGCATTTTAAAGCAAAGCACCAATCAAAGAATCAGGACTATGTTATAGACTACGTACCGCCCAGCAGAAGAGGGGCAAACAGGCAGCATAGATTGCGACAACTGGAAACCTGATACGTTTTAGAATTTAAGACCAAACAACCGGCTGGGCTGAACATAACTGAGGATTTATATACTTGCTTATGATCTCTGGGGAATCGTCCATAAAGCGAATTGTCTATTTATTGAATTAAATTATTTTATACAGAGCCTTTTTATCCAATATTTAATGACATTTTAGCATCATATATATTTATATTTGCATTTATGTATTTTTTATATATATTTTTGTTTTATATACTTATAGCATTTTATATATGTTTGCATTGAAGTGTGACGTTACTATGGGGCACATTAGGACATAAAAAGGGACCACCTGTCATAAGGGCGGGGGTCCCGTGGGCGGGCGCATCCCGCATGTTTAACATTGCGGCGGGCGGTGCTGAAAGCATGCTCAAAATGCATGTCATGCATTTCAATGCACAGCGTGACAGGCACCGCGCGGTGTTGGATCGTTTAACACTAACCGCCAATTTCTCAGAATAATGCGATTAATTTCTTTCTCTTGTCTACTAAAGCCCATTATCATTTTGAATGTATCCCCTGGGGTATTTGGCCTATATGAAACTACCACCGCTAATGGAGTGGATAATTGGGGTTGACTGGGTTTGAGTAAGTCTGCCCTGTGTAACATCTGACTTTTGGTAATCGCTGTATCAATGCATTTCCTTGTGTACACCCTCTCTAGAAATCTAGCTTTGCTAGCGTGTTGTGCTATTCTTAAATCCTCTGTGTTGCTACAGATTCATTTTAGTCTAATCATTTCCCCATACGGGATACTGTGTATGAGGTGTTGTGGGAGGGCACTGGCTGCATGCAGCACTGAGTTGCCAGCCGTATGTTTTCTATGTGCCCTGGTCTCTATTTTGCCATTTTTAATGTAAACCTGAACATCTAGAAAGCTTTCAGTCTCTGTGCTGATATTGGCTGTAAATACCAAATTAATGTCATTATTTGTTTAGACTGTCTACACATTTCTGTGCATCTGACGCGGTCCCGTGCCATAATAAGAACAAATCGTCTATAAATCTTAACCACATTTTCAGATTTCTCCGTAATGGATGTACGTTGTTACAACACATGCTGTTACAAAGCATGACATTACGATGCAAGTTTTACAACACAAGTCGTTACAGCGACTTGCGCTGGGGGGCGCTGGATAGTGAATAGTTTAATTTACTATTCCAACTCCAGTCCCTGTGGATAGTAGGGAAGGTGTTGGATAGTAAATTAACCTATTCCCGATCCTGGAGTGCCCCCCAGCGCAAGTTGTTGTAATGACTTGCGTTGTAAAAGTTGCGTCGTAATGGTAGTGCGGAGTAACAGTTGCGTTGTAAAGGATGTTTCCCCTCCGTAATACTGTCTCATATGTTTGTTGTAAAACCAGCTCCTCCCACCAACCCATGTGGAGGCAGGCATAACTGGGGGAAAAGCTGCCCCCCATTGCTACACTGCGTAACTGTTGGTATAAGGTACTCTGGAATAAAAATATATTATTATTCAAGCAAAATTCAATCATATTTATGAGCATTTTACTGTGTTGCTCATGTGGGGTGGGTCTTTTTCTGAGGTAGTGCTGAACCACCCTCATGCAATCTTTATGATTGATCCTGGAATAGAGTGCTGTAATATCCATAGTTATTAAAATAAAATCCTCTTGCCAATTGAAATCTTGAATTTTGGCTAGGAAATCTCGAGTGTCTTTTGAAAAGAAGGGAAGTTGCTGAACGTGCTCCTGCAAAAAATGGTCTACATATTGTGATGTTTTTTCAGTCAGACTATTCCGTGCAGATATTATTGGCCGTCCAGGGGGCTTGAGGGATTTCTTATGTAGCTTTGGGATGAAGTAAATGACTGAAGTTGTTGGTGTGTCATTTTCTAGAAATTTGTACTCATCCGCGTTGAGCATGCCTGCACTTTTCCATGCTAATAGTTTATTATAGTATGCATTATAAGTTGATATTAAGAAAGGCATGTCACTCTTGCGATGGCAATTTCGATCTGATAATTGCCTTGTGGCTTCCTCTAAGTACTCTGCTTTCTCCCAGATAACTAAGTTGCCTTCTTTGTCAGCATTTCTCAGCTGGGAATTGTTCTTTAATTTAGCCATGAGTTGGTGGTATTGAATTTCCTGTCAGTTGTTTTCTTCTTTGTTGGATCCTCTTATTTTGTGGTTTAGACGTTTTATTCCTGCGATGGTCTGTTCATGAAATATATCAATCGAATCTCTTGTCACTATTGGAGTGAATACTGATTTGGGTTTGAAGAGTGCGGGACAGTATTTGTTTTTCTGCTTCATTTAAATTAACATTGGCCAGATTGATGACCACGATGCTAGAGACCGCAGTACTTGTTATCTGCATTTCCATTTGCGTGTGTTTGGTCTTTTTTGTTGTTCTCCCTCGTTTGGCTTGTCTCAGAGGCGTTCTTAGGCATGTGCAAGCTGTGCACCTGCACAGGGCCACCCAACCCCAGGGGCCACCACGCCAATATATATCCTTAATATAATAATCCTCTGCGGATGGATACATATTTGCGTGGTGGCCCCTGGCAGGGATTTGGCGGCCTCCGGCTATGTTCCACTTCCAAACACCCTGACCCCGCCCCATCTTCACTGGCCTCCACGCTCTGCCCTGCCCGGATCCCCTCTTCCGGGGCCCCCTACCTACGCTCCCTGCCCAGGGCCGCCATGAGCCTAGAGCCGCCCCTGCTTGTCTCCTCTCCCGTCGTCTAATTGTGTTGTTTTTCCTTGTCTGGTTTGCTGGGGTCGAAGTCGTCGAGTTTGTTTTCGTTCTTCGCATAAAAAATCAAGTTCTTGTTCTAATTATAGTTTTGCCGGGACCTGCAATCCCCCTGTAATTTCTGGATTCAAGCTCAGTCTCACTCTGTAGGGCTGAACTTAGGTCTGAAGTGGAGGAGTCTACATGTTATTGCCAGTATTGGTTAAGGCTGCCCTTGTCTCGCTATATTTTGAGATTTTCAGAGAATCGTATTTCTTTGCAAAAGTAAAGATGTGGCCGCACTCATAATGGGCCTTTTCCCTGTGGAACTTGAAAGTCTTGTGTTCCTGAATTTTCTCCTCTTCTTTCCAGAGTCTTTTGGTCATGTCATCACGCAATTTCGTCTCCTCCTTTCTCTGACCCATCTGGCTTATTTAATCATTTAGCTTTTCTATTTGTTCCTGTAATTTCAGGCAATCGAGTTCGGCATATTTAACAAGTATCGTCACCAATTTTCTTGAGGACCCTAAATTGGTTTCCGCCCACTCTTTCATCATTCTTGGTTCCCCTTCCTGCACATAAACAATCATTCCACCCAAAGCAGGCCCCCTTGCACTATGGTGTAATGGTGCCTGCGTTGGCGCTAGACAGCTTAATTTAGCACCAGCACTAGGGGAAATGCAGGGGTGCACCGTATCTTTGTAAATACAGTGCATCCCTGCATTTTCAGAATGGAGGAGCATGTCGTTAGCAAGTTTTGCTTAACACCACGCTCCGTCATTCTGTTGTACATATAACCCTTTATATTATATCTGAGATTCAATAAATATATAATGGCATTAACAGTAGACTGAGATATTTGTAACAATAATTGTTGGTTTTATTAAGTGTTTGCACACTGGTTTTAATAATTAGTATTTACTTGTTCTAAGGGATGTATAATCATGCACCTAATTTGAACACTGCTATTTATATCTCATAGACATCTTTTTCTCCAAGCAGTTCATATAATGGATAGATTCTGAATTTTTAAACTATCAATTAAAATAATCTTTATATAATCAGGTGACATGAAAGCACTTATACGGCTGTAAAGAACTCTATTTTGTGAACCCTTTTTCCTTCCCAGGATGAAAAATGCATCATTCTGATTAATGGTCACATTAAGTGCATATATAACAGAGTGAAGCATTGTGGGATATGTTATCCTTAGTGTGCACTTACTGTTATCATTATATATAACAGGTTGACACTTTTGAAATGCATGTGTGGGTTTCTACTCACGGATGGTTGAATCTTGCTGCAAGTCACATGACTTTGATAAAGCCTTTGCATGTAGGTGAAACTAAAGTCAACAAGTAGCTTCAGCCACTGTGTTTTTTTATGAGCTTGCAAATCTTGCACTTTATGGGTGAATAAATAAATACTTGCACATCTCTGTGAACTGAGCTTCTTTGCTGGGTTATGGGGTATAGAATTCAAATATAAAAGGACCTGAGAGTAGCTCTGGGTGCCTTTTTGTTTTAGTGTGCTTGAATTGCACCCCAAAACTGTGCCCTGGCCCCTGTCCAACCTTCAGCCCGGGCATTTGGGGAGCAAGTAAGGCTCCTCCTCCACCCCGCAAGGCGGCATCTCCCCTTTCCTCCCCCATGCTCTCTCTTTCTTTCCCACACCACACAGAAGCCATCGCAGACATTTACCACATGCTTGTGTAATTCTAACCAGACAAAAAAGGTCCATACACTAATAAGAAAAGGGAGGAATGGCTTTAATATTCAGACAGATCAGACCTCAGGAACTGTGTAGTGCCTGTAAGACATCAGGGCTTTTTGCAGATGTCCCTCCACTTCTTGCCCCCATTTGGGCTACTAGATACTGGTATTTTGACACTGACAGTGCACTGAAGCCTGCTAACCAGGACCTAGGGCCAGTGATGTTATGGGTAAATTGGTCTTAGTAATCATGACTTTCTGTTTTTGTGAATTATTCTGACTATTGAACTCTTCCAATAAAAATATATTTTTAAATGTGTAAATTGGCAATCCCTATTTACAAGAACTTTGCCCCCCTTATGATTCCCTATTATATGGTATCAGTGGTACTCAGGACATGGTTTGTAGAGGGTCCCCAGGACTTGCAGCACTGTTTGGGCCACCCTGAGTGACCCACTACTGACAGCAAGCCAACCATTGCAGACTGCAGGAGCAGTGTAAATTGTTCCAGCTCAACGTTACCCTCAACATGTGAAGCAAGGTCTGTGCACTATTTTAAATGCCAGTTGCCCCTAAGGAAGGCCTCCTAAAGCCCAGGAGGTAGGGTGCCTTATATCAAAGGTGTGGACTTGTAAGTGAAAGCTTATATGGACCTATAGTGTTGTTTAGCATAAAAGAACACTATAAGTGATGGACAGTTCTTGGATAGCATGAGATGGCGCTGGGCAAACCCAAGGTTGGCAGCTCCATTATGGTACTGACTAAATATGTTGTGTTTATTATCAAACTATGTGCCTTCTTACCCCTGACATGAATCTCGTGTTAATGATGATGTGGCATGCACCCAGGTGACTACCTTAGAGGTTGCCTACCTGGTTGCCCCTGCTTTTCTGTGCTCTGGCTGGCAAGCCTACATTTCTGACTTTTGCTGCACCCAAGACAGGATTCTGACTTCCTGCCAGGTAGTGTGATCACTCCCAGGAGTCAGGAACAAAGGCTTGGGCAGAAAGGAGGTCACACCTCCCTCCGCCTAAGCAGGCTAGTGCCGTGGCATGGCACATCATAGCAGTAAGCTTCAAAGGCTGCACTGCCTCTGATATGCATCAAGGCTGACTCATAGGGGAGGAAGCAGCCTACCCTTGCCCCAGGCACATTTGCACCCGGACAGGTGGGAAATTAGCTACTCAAGGAGGTGTACACGCCCAGAAGGCTAGACACACCTCCAGGGTGAGCAACCTGGTCTGCACACTACAATTTGATTTCTACCATCTTTAGGAGTGGCAGAATAGAGGCTTCTGAGTAGAAAAGGGGACCCACACCCCCGGATGTAGTTACTTCAGGGTCAATCTTGCTGTAGGGATTGGCATCCCATTGGCTACTTACTCCCACACCACTCACTCTCCTAAATCGAGGATTTAAGGGACACCCATGACACCAGAACCTCAGTTTTGATCAACCTGCTTTAAAGAGTACAGAAGAATTGATTCATGTCAGCGACAACAGGACGTGCAAAAAGCAAAAGAGGGATACCCTGCACCTGTAGCAGGTAAAGAGAGAAAAAGGATAAAGAAAGATGGGTTAAAAAAAATTGTCAGCTAAGGTTTTTTTATTTTTTTCTATTTTTTTATTTGACTCTTTTTTATTTGTTACTGGTCTTTGGTCACTTTCTGTCTGTGACATGTGGCTTCTTGTATAATATTTCTAATCGTTCCCAGGCAATGATTTTGCCTTAATGAAGTGACCTCATTGATGCGAAACACGTGTTGGACCCCTTTGTTTCGGTGAACAATATTATCAACACATATTTTGATACATCTCAAAATAAATGAAATTGATATTCAATCAACAAGCTGTCCTGTGTCGTGTTAATTAGTTCCATTACATTCAATAGAACATACAAATGGTTGAATCACTGTTTCTTTACAGATCTCAGTCATAGTCTTTGTTTCCATGGGTCCACACACTTATTCCCTAATACATGGGGTGTAAATTGTAATTGCAGCAATTCCATGAGGAGGTTTCGGGTGGTGTTGGTAATACCAGCCTTCTGGAGACTTCATATGGAATTTTGCGATACTTGTAATCAAAGTCTGTGTGACTATTTAAACTTCATCCAGTTCTGTTCTTCAATTGACATACCACCACTCCTCACCTCTTTGTTTGAGGTTTTCACCTTCCTGTAATACTGCTTTATAATAAATTGAGGCAAAAAAGAAGGCGCTATGGGAAGTGATTCTTTTATTATGATCTATGTGGAAGTAAGCAGAGGAACCATTACCCAATATTTTTTATTATGTTTGCCACCATTGCTCATTTTATTTTGGGAGAACACTCCTCCGCCTGACTCCTCTCTTTTACCATTCCACAAATATTTAAATAGATTATGTCTAGCTCCCCTCCATCCCTGGTATGGCTTTTTTAGATTATGGGTATCTTTGTTACTGGGTATTGATTGTCACATAAGGCATTTTAAGAAGTCCAGATGAGGGACTACTGAAAAGAAAAAAGACCATTGTCAAAGCCAATAGTTCGCAGGAGTGAAACCAATTTGTTTTTCTAATGCTTTTATATTTTGCTTTGATAGCAACTACGAAAGCACACATATCAACGTTGGCCATCTTTTAATGAGTTTTAAACTATTACAAAATGCTTTAAAAGATGGCTGATGTGGATGCACGCACATCCACAGCTGCCATCTTTGACTAAGCTTGGCTTTCTGCCTTCCCTCTTTCGATGGGGCATATCATCAAGGGCAATATCGGCACTTTTTGCCGCTAAAGCAGCGATATTTTTATCACCCTATCAGCAAGCCGTCGCTAACAGCTATTAGCGACAGTTTTCTGACAATAGCGCCCTTTTTTTGCCACTTTGCATGTCAGCGATATTTATCGCTGACATGCAAAGTAGGCTTTCCCCACTAAAATGAAATGAATAATACCGCTAACACACCATCGCTCTATTGTCAATGCGGAGCCATATTCGCGAAGCGATGAATAAAGGTGAGCTAAGCACCGTTCATCGCAACTACTTAACGCCTGTAAAATTGTTTACTTAACCACCTTTAACATGGGAGATGGATTGTTATGATGAGTCCACGCTTGCCTATTAGCAAGCTTTTCAATATCGCACTCGCATTATCGCAGGATTTCTCCTGCTAATCTCCGCTATCGCTGGAATTCACATCGCATCTTAGCAAAGCGTTGATAATACGCCGCTAAGAGTGTGATGTGATCCAGTGATAGACGGCGATAAAATAAAAGGCGCTAAGCACGTTTTGCGATATTTATCGCATTTGCTTGCTAATATGGCCCTCTGTTCTGTAGCACGGACTCTTGTAGCATGAGCCACACAGGTGCTTTCCGTCCAGTTTGCCCTTAAATGAATTACAGGTTCAGGAATTTAATCAATCCATGTCCAAGATGCCTTTTCTAGCCTTCATCAATTTACATTATCAGCAGCAGAATATCTGACAAATCCCTCCCAATTTTAAGCATTGCGTTCTTTACATAATTCTATAGCTTACATTGAAATTCCTCGTTTTCTTTAAATTTATATCAAAGGGAGATAAAGAAATGTGTCTAATGTTCAGTCATTATCGCCCACTTGAAAGTCTCAAAATGCCTTTGGCTCACGAGCCCAAAAAAATGCAGAAAAGTATGCTTTTGAATTCAATTTAAGGGATCTTTAGAGTAACTTTCATGATAAAATCCCCTCTTTCCCACTCTCTCTCTACTGGCACCTTTTATTCCGTGTTTTGCAACATCTTTATTCTGAATGTTGTCTGCGGTCTGATCTTTAGAGCTGTGTCTCACTTCCACCTCACAGTCCTTTTATGTGAAGGCGGCTAACCCATGGAAATATTTAATTAAAAGAAAAAATATCTCTTTGCGAACTCATGAGATAAGGCTATGACGCACGAGTATTTTTGACAATCTAATAATACTTCCACCAAAAGCATTCCGGTACCATTATTCATTTCTATGGCAGGCTCGGAAGCCATGGGCCTTCTTATGCAGGATTTGCATGTATTACAGCAAACTATTTTTAAAATCTGATTCCAAACACACCTGCTCTCTGATTGGTCGCCTTTGGTCCATGTTTACTACTGATGCCCTTCCCTGGGAGTGATGGGTGGGTGAGGTAATGCTGCCTGTCTGTGGCATAAGCATAATAAAAATAAATGTAAGTGTATTTTGTGAAAATATCCTACATGCTGCCCTGCATACTGAACTTCTTCTGCTCTTGGCTGTCCTAATTATGTTTATGTTCCACTGTATTGTCATTTGATGCCTACAAGGGGGGCGATAGGCACTTTTCGCCGGTTTAGCGGCCGTATTCGGCCGCTAAGTGGCAAAATTCTATTGCCCTATTATCAAGCTGTCGCTAACAGCAGTTAGTGACATCTTGAAGGCGATAGCGAGCGGTTTGGGGCCTGCTTTGCAAGTCAGCGATATTTATCGCTAATGACATGCAAAGTGGGCGTACCCAACCCGTTAGCGACTGAAATCAGTCGATAACGTCGCTATCGCCTATTCACAAGGCTGGCGTAGCGATGGAAATATTCCCACTATCGCCAAAAACTAACGCCTGCTCTGACCAGTTCTTAGCCATGTTATCCAATGGGAGGTGGATAACATGGCTAAGAGCATTTTGTTATGTTATGTTATATATTGATTTGTAACGCGCACTGTTAGTCAAGACTGTCCTGGCGCGGAAGAGAGACATAGTGTCAGCTGAGAACAGTGGAGCTAGAACGCTTGCTGAAATAGATGAGTTTTGAGAAGTTTTTTTAAACTGGTCCAGTTCGGCGTGTGCCTCAGACCATCCGGTAAGTTGTTCCACAAGGAGGCAGCTCTAACCGCCAGAGATTGGCCACCTAGACGAACCCTCTTGAACCTAGGAATCACCACGTGTTTGAGGGTGGCCGATCGCAACTCACGTGTTGGCTGGTAGAACGCAAATTTGTCCCTTAAGTAGGATGGGCACGGGCCATGTAAAGCTTTGTGGGCCAGTACCAGGGCCTTGAAGCGCACTCTTTGGGCCACAGGAAGCCAGTGGAGCTCGCAGAGCTGCTTGCGCACGCTTAGCCTCCTGGGGATATCAAAGAGGAGCCTCACTGTCGCGTTCTGGACCACTTGCAATTTGCGAATCAAAAAGTCTGGTGCACCGATATAAAGGGCATTAGAGTAGTCCAAGCGTGAGAGTATAAGTGCCCGGGCTACTGCTTCTTTTACAACTTGGGGGAGGAGAGGGAAAAACTTCCTGATGGTGGTTAGGGTGCCAAAACATGTACCCGCCAGCCTCGTGATTTGTTCGCGAAAGCACAGATCAGGTCCGAACCAAATCCCCAGGTTTTTTGCCCTCCCACAGTCACCCTTGGGGCATGGTGATCCTTTGGGCTAGAGCGATTCTTTAAAGGCCACCGGGAATTGGCCGTACAGGAGTATTTCAGACTTGTCCTCATTACACTTGAGGCTGGCCCGGGCAAGCCATGCAAATACCGAGGACAGGCATTGCTGGACACCCTCCGTATGAAGGTCACCATCGTCCCATGTGAAGAAAAGTTGGGTGTCATCGGCGTAGGCCATTATTTTGGCACCCAAACTCTCCGCCAGGTAGATGAGAGGGGCCATATAGACATTAAAAAGCAGGGGGCTCAAGGTGGACCCTTGTCACTAATGCGAGAATATCGCTATATTCTCAGCGATATTCTCGCATTACGCCGCTATTGCTCGATATTTTAGCGCTATGGAGAAAAATGTTGCTAATAGCATGTTTTCTCCGCTAAAATATCCAGAGATAGGCAGCAATAAAAAAAAAGTCGCTAAGCGCATTTAGCGATAAATATCGCTAGTTGTTGGTAATATGCCCCATAATGTTTTCGCCCTATTTACAAGACAGTGCTAACATGCATTAGCGCATGTTTGCTGCCTTTTTACTGACGCTTCGCTTTGCATCTCTAATGAGATGCAAAGTGGGCATTTCCACACATAACAACATGTAAAATATCGCTGACTTCACGTCGAGATATTTACAAGCATTGCCCTGAAACACATAGCGATAATAAAATCCACGCTAACCGCGGTTATCTCCGTAAGCTAACATCTGATAATTTTCAGACTTAGCCATCTTTATTAAGGGGGGTGGATTGTCGTGCTATGACCACCAGGGGATATTTACAAGGTTTTCCCTATTGCTGCAAGAATATTGCTGGATTTCAAGCGATATTCCTGCATTTTGCCGCTATTGCTGGAATTTATATCGCGTTGGAGAAACCCGTTGTTAATAACGCGCTACCCAGGCGATACATTCCAGCGATAGCCGGCTATAACTGAAATAGCGCTAAGTGCGCTTAGCGATATTTTTCTCTGTTTGTTGGTAATATGCCCCTAAGTTCTGTGCAGTTTGTAAGAGCTCGTCATTGGCCCTGGGGGCATTCCGCGTGTACCTGGTAGCATCCATGGTGGGTGCTGTCATTCACCAGTGGGTTGTTGCCCCAGGGTCTCAGGGACTATTGCACTTCAGCAGCATAGCCAAGGCACTCCCTCTGAACAACTGACTATCCAAGGGTCCCTCGGTAGAGGAATCAGCGCTAACTTCGACATGGCTATAATAGGAAGTTCAGAATTCAGTAGTAAAACAAAATAAAATCAATGTCCAATCAGAGCGGTACTGTACTTAGTGGGTGCCCGTGCAAGTAACCGCAGTGAACCGGTGAGGCGGGAGTGGAGGGTTGGAAGTGACATACGATGGGTTAGTAAATCTGGACCTATTTGTTTTTTCAAACCAGAAGTCAAATGTAGAGAAATTGGTACGGCGACTCCGGCGCAGCTTCCTCGACTGCTCCGTGCTGCACAACACATGGGCTTGAACATGACACCAGTGATTCCTCACCTAGTCTACAAGCACACCACAAGTAAGCCCCAATGCACAAAACCCAACCAGGTTACAAACCACAAAACACTGCAAACACACAGAGGGACTGACAGACATCTATTATTAGATACTGTGGGCCTCATTTATGAGGCTCCTTGCGCCTCCGGGACGTCACTTTTTTTGACGTTCCGTGGCGCGTGATATTTATCAGGCAGCACTAAGCCACTTTTTTGGGCTTAATGCTGCCTGATAAATATCAGTACCTTTAACACAGTGTTCTGCGTTAAAGGGGCGTGCAATGGGTTTTGCTGGCGGCGTTCCCAGCAACGTCCATGGCCTTTTGACACTGCCTCAGATTTACGAGAAATTGTAAACCTGAGGCAGTGCCAAAAGCTTACGCCTCCCTAGGGGAGGCGTAAGAAAGGCACATCGAGGAGAAATATCTTTATTTCTCCTCATTTTTCCTTTTTCTATGTGTTTTGCATTCTGCAGCACACATAGAAAGAGGAAAACGCCTCTTGTTATTATTTTTGAACGAAAGGTTTCCCTTCCTGTACAAAAATAATCATTTCTGCAACACAGGCACCCTTCTACGATGGTGCAAAGTGCCTGCTCCGGTGCATGGCAGCCCATTGTGTGCCGGCGCAGGGAAAAAGGACTGGAATACACAGTATCTTATAGATACAGCACATTCCTGCCCTTTTCTTTTGCCGTAGGGCAGTGCAGCAGGAAGGCCTGCTGTGCTGCCCTGCGGCAAAACCTTATAAATGAGGCCCTGTGTATTTTACTCTGAGTGTGGTGGTAAGACTTCTCCACACATGGAGAGCAGGTAAAAAGATCTTTGCCACTGAACCATCCACCGGCTGCTGTGGGGGAGCATGCAAACCCTGGACGAGATTTACTGTCACACAACTCAACTCAGCAAGACAACTTGCTGCGCTGCATGGCAGGGGGAGAGCAGGAATGCCCCATATCTTCTAAGATATCATGCATTCTGCTCTCTTAGTACTGATGCACTTAGTGGGGCCTAGAGCCAAAGCAGTCACCCTTGCCCCATGGTGCAAGGTTGCCTGCGGTACAGGCAGGACTGTTTTGTGCAGAAAGTGACAACTGCCTGTACAAAAACAATCCTTAGCGGCATTTTCCTCTTTCTATGAGTGCTGCAGAATACATCACACGTAGAATGGGAAATAACAGGGAGAACTAAACATATTTTTCCTCATGACCCCGCTGCTGGGATGGCATAGCATTTTGATGCATACCCAGGTTTACTATTCTTAGTAAATCTGGGAATACACCAAAATCCATGAGTGGATGGATGGGACGCCCACGCTTCTCCTGTGGAACACCTTCCCAACGCAGAGTAACGCAAGGCAGCAACTTGCACTGCCTTGGTTACTCTAGATTTACTAAGGTACGCAGAGCTACGCAAAGTGACCTCGTGTGACTTGTGGATTAGTAAATCTGACTTAAGGGCAATGCAAGCCTTGAGTAAATGTGAGCCTTTGTCTATAATTGTCTGTTTGCTGGGGACAGTCAAAACTGAAATATTAGCAAGTTTTATAGGAGAAAATAATAAGGCAGGCAGAAAAAGTCAAAGAGGGTGGCACTACTCTCCTTGATACACAAAACTAACATTTTTAGTATGACTTTATGTTTCAGGGAGACCTATGATTGGTTGCTATATTCCCTAGTTCCTTTCAGTTGGTTGTTTTAAAATAGTATTTATGTAGTTTTCACACAATTCTTATTTTATTCGTACTGCTTGTCAGAGCAGGCAGTCTCTTTCGGCTTATTATTTTGATTAGTTAGTTCTGTTCGGTCTATTTTAAAAACATGTCGGAGGGAGGAGCCAAGATGGCGATCGGAGCAGACGTGTAGGCTCCCGGCTCTACCAGCCCTTGAGCCCCGCACCGGCATCCTGCTTTCTATCCTGATGGATTTTGGCGGTGGAACGTTTGGAATGATGTGCTGACTCTTTCCGTGTTTCCCCGAGATCTCAGCCTGCCCGGTGACCGGAGATATTTGCGGGGTTGTCCGCAGCCCTGAACCCTCGCCTGCACCGCCGCTCATCACCGGACCTCGGAGGCTTGGTGGCGGCCGGGCTACCCGCGTAGCGCCGAGGACTTGGAAAGGGTGCCGTTCTCACGGGACGCGGTCCTGACTACACCGTCTGCTGCTATCTATTGCAAGCTGAGCCTCAAACGTGCTTGCTGGGATGAGACGCTTCGAAGGTGCGGAGTCTTTGTTTGGAGCTGGATGTGCGCAGCATAGGTCACCCGGCCATCTTTGTTTGACGTGGATTGCCTGCTTGTTTGTCCCAGCTTTCAGCCTGATGCGAGGCGGCTCTAAGTGACGGGCGCTCGATTGCACTCGACCCTGGTGGCATCGGAGACCTGGACTGGCGCTGGTTCGTGCCGCACCTGCCTCGGCTACTACACAGGATTGTCGACACCATGGCTTTGTCTGAAGACTCGTGGCAGGGGGGAGATCGCCCATCCCTGCCCGTGGACTGTGCCACCCTGCCTGCGCTGTGGACCAGCTCGCATGCACCTTTTTGGGGTACTGAGACAGGGGGGCTGCAGCCATCACCGTCATGTGGGTCCATTCTGGCCGCCCTGTGTGAATTCCGATTGGCGCTGCGCAATGGTTTCCACGTATTGGGTGAGAAAATTGACAAAATGATGTCCGATCTGGGACAGGAGCGCAATGTCGGTTCCCAGCACGGCTTGGACTTGCCTTTGCCGCTTTTTGGGGATACAGTGTTTCTTCATGCCTACATTGATGATGTGCCTGTTACTAACTCTACCGGCGCCCGCGGCCGGCCGTCTGCCCGACCCGCCTGTGATACTTTGTTTCCCCCTCCTCCGGGGTCTGACTCATTGTTGCCTTCAAAATCGCTATTGACTTGGGAACCGGCTTCGCAGCCTCTGGCCCCCTTGATGGCTCTTTCCTTGTGGCCTTCGCTCTATCCCCTGCGGAACCTATATTCTCTGAATGCCCCGGTGGAACTTTACATGGTGGACAAGGGACTTTATGGTGATTGTCGACGGCCATTTTGCGCGCCTGAGTCATCTCCTTCTTCTACGCGGCCATGTTGTTTCTTTGTGTCCGGGGGAGTGGGCTTCCCTAGGGAAGTGTATTCAGAGTTGCATCCACGATTGGGTCAGGGCTAGGCTGCCTTTCTTTCCTATCGACTAACTGGCTGACGGGGACCGGATTGGGACTGTTTTGTACAGGTTTCGGGCGCACACTGCACAATGACTTTCTCCACCTGTATTAGCGTTGCTATTTGCTACTGTATTGGTGTGTTCAGGGTGGGAGGTTTTGTGGACTGCGATCTGACTACCCCAGCTCTGCTACAATGTCTTTAGCCCTAATGCAGCCTATAGTCTCGCCCTCAGCTTTCATGGAGCCGCTGATACA
This sequence comes from Lissotriton helveticus, assembly GCF_964261635.1. NCBI lineage: Eukaryota > Metazoa > Chordata > Amphibia > Caudata > Salamandridae > Lissotriton > Lissotriton helveticus. Next base: position 149,383,949 of record NC_136069.1, read on the forward strand.
ACATCTGGTTATCCTGGCTGACTGCACCTATTCCGTAACGACATCGATGACTTGTATTTTGCAACGCACTGCCGCTTTGAATGCGCAGCTCCTTTTGTTTGGTGGCGCTGTTTGGGGCTGGCGACGTCCATCTTGTCTTGGGACTTCTCCTTTTTGTCGAGTGCGGCCATTTTGTCTCTTTGTTTTAGTTGGGGCGGGCCCTTTTGGGGGAGCCATGTTCTGGGACACGTTTGCGCACTGGCCAGGGCTAGGGGGCATTTTTCTCTACGGACATGTGCTTGATTGGCGGGTGGGGACTTGAGAAGGGGCGCTTCTTCTTCATTGTGTGTTGCTGTTCTGTGAGATGGCTTTCCCCAATCTCGCCTGTGCTTAATGCTGTACGGTGGTGTTCAGGGGGGAAGATTTACTTGTGGCTGGGGTGACCGGGAGCATATACCCTTGGCCCTCTTCTCAGTGATGGCAGTGCCTGGAGGGGTTTTATCGTTCGGGCCAGGGCGGTGGGTGTATTCCCCGTTTGTTTTGCTAGCTCGGCTGGCGGGGACCCGGACTGCTCCGCATTTTGCTATGTTGATTGCGTTGAATGTGCTGATTTTCCCCACTTGAGATTGTAATTTCTATGTCCTGTTCTTTACTTTTGCTGATGGGGTGGCGGGGTTTTGTGCTGGGCCGGGGATCTGGGTGTGACTGCTTCTGACATTCTTTTGGTTCTATGTCTTCCGCATCTACTGTTCTGCACGGCGTAGTGGTTATGTATGGCTGGGGAGTCCGGGAGATCTGATATTGGGTGGGCTCCTCCCCACCTTTCTTTTTTCTTTTTCTGGGAGTAGTGGATTGGTTTATTCTTTTCTTACTCCCTATATTTCAAGTGTGAGGGGTTTTTCTTTCCTTTTTTCTTCCATTTTTCTTTTCCTTCCTTTTTTCTTGGTCTGTATTTCGGGTTCTTTAATGGGCGACAGACACTCTGCCGGGGGGGGGGTAGGCCGTAGCCTCCGCATTGGTGTAGGGTGGGGGGAGGGATCTATTTTTCTTCATTTAGTTTCTATGGGCCTTATTTTTTTTATTTTTCTGCGCTTTCTTAACCTGTTTCTGTTCTGGGTCCGTGATAGGGGTTAGTGGGGAGGGGGTGGCGCTGTAGGTGGTGCGTACATGCTGGCTGTTTATCTTGTGGTTTTACTTTGTACCGCCATGTTGCTCGAGGTCTTAATTTCTGTTGTTGTTTCCAGTGGTGATGCCGCCTGCCCATGTTGTGATACTGTGTATGGACTCAGTTCTCCTTATTTCTTATTCTTCACTGATTTCTATTTAGCTCGGGGTAAAAACAACAAAAAAATTTAAAATTAACCTTACACACTCCTTTTTCTCGGTGGCATGATTCTATTCAGTGTACCGTCTGACCAAAGCCCTGTGGCAGAGGGCTGAGGTCTAACGCGCTGAGCGCTGTAAAGCATTATTTTAACTTTTGTCTTGCCTGCCTTCCTGCTGCTGAGTGCTACCAGCTCTAATCTCCATTTATCCCGCTGATTGCGAGCGGTGAGTGGCACACTTTGTGTTTTTACTTCCCTCCCCCACCCCGCCCTCCTGACTCCTCCCACCTCGGCGTCATCGCCTATTTAGGCTTCGCCCACTTTTGCCTCGCGTCTGACCAAAGCCCTGTGGCAGAGGGCTGAGGGCTAACGCGCTGAGCGCTGTAAAGCATTATTTTAACTTTTGTCTTGCCTGCCTTCCTGCTGCTGAGTGCTAGCAGCTCTAATCTCCATTTATCCCGCTGATTGCGAGCGGTGAGTGGCACACTTTGTGTTTTTACTTCCCTCCCCCACCCCGCCCTCCTGACTCCTCCCACCTCGGCGTCATCGCCTATTTAGGCTCCGCCCACTTTTGCCTCGCGTCTGACCAAAGCCCTGTGGCAGAGGGCTGAGGTCTAACGCGCTGAGCGCTGTAAAGCATTATTTTAACTTTTGTCTTGCCTGCCTTCCTGCTGCTGAGTGCTAGCAGCTCTAATCTCCATTTATCCCGCTGATTGCGAGCGGTGAGTGGCACACTTTGTGTTTTTACTTCCCTCCCCCACCCCGCCCTCCTGACTCCTCCCACCTCGGCGTCATCACCCATTTAGACAGGCCTCATGTGTCAGCGCAGCGGACGAGCGCAGCGGGCGCGCCGGAGTCCGCGCCAGGCCGGGCCCAGGGCCTAGGGATGTGGATACTACCATCTCCTACTCATCCCCCGCCTTTATGCGCCTCCGAGCTGCTGCTTGCCCTCTATCGTTCGATACCTGGACGCGGATTACTTCACTCGGAATCACTGGTAACCTACCCCCTCACCTGGGTCCGCTCACTCCCCCCACCTCTCCCACTACTCCCGAGTCACAGATCCGCCTACTATATTTGAACACCCGTTCTTTAGTCAGGCATCAAACTGATATCTTCCATCTACTTACAACTGAAAGGCCTGACGTCCTTTTACTCTCTGAGACCTGGCTTACGGACGACTCCCTCCCGGACATATTGGCAGCGCTACCTCTTGACTACTGCCTGCTCAACACCAACCGCCACGGGGGTCGCCCTGGAGGGGGGGTCGCAGCAGTAATACGAAAGGACATTCAGGTTATCACTCCCACCTCCATGACTTTTCCCGATGTAGATAACCTAGTCTTCAGTCTTGGTACCGAGGTGGGCGCAGTTACCTTTGTGGTACTCTACCGCCCCCCCCAATCCATGCCCTCTTTCCCTGCGCTGTTTATTGAACAGCTTGCTAGCATTGCCACTTCTTCCCCACGCATAGTCATTGCCGGGGATTTTAACTATTGGTTTCAGCACAGGGACGCTGGTCCCCATGCTTTTGAATTGTTTGAAGGTCTCTCGAGCCTGAACTTCAGCCAATTAGTCACCTCTCCCACTCACAGTGGTGGCCATATACTTGACCACATCTGGGTCTATGGGGTGAAGCCCTCCCACCCGCTTATTACACCTTGCGTGTGGTCGGACCACCGCCTTATCGACACCACCATTTCTGTGGTTGGTCAGATTAGGATCCCTCTGCGGGAGGGTGGCATGGCTCGTAAGTGGAAGGCCGTTGATTCCTCCAAACTGCTAACTCACCTGTCTCATACACGCCCCCTCTCCCTCAATAACCTCGACATTAATGAGCTAGATGGGCAAGTTTCCAGCTGGCTTATATCAGCCAGCGACATCTTCGCCCCATTAACTAAGTTCCCCCGCTCTCGCCATAACCATTCACATAAATGGTTCACTCCTCATCTCAAAACCTTACAGTTAGAACTTCGTCAACTTGAACGCAGATGGAGAAGAGACTACCGTCCGTCAAGCAGAGATATTTCCGTGGCAGCTCGTAATAGGTACAAATCTGCTATCTCTGCCGCCAAGAAAGCCTATGTCTCCGAGCGCATCCTCTCAGCCCCCTGTAAGTCGAAGGAGATTTTCAGGGTTTTGGACGAATTTACGTCTGACTCCAGAACGCTCTTGTCCCAGGCCCCTACCCAGGAATCTTGCAACGCACTTAGTACCTTTTTTTTACAAAAGATTGTTTTGATTAAGGGCACTATCCCGGTCACTTCATTGGATGCAGACTCTGTCACATCCCCCCATAATGCTTTTTCTATTACCCAGCTCCCTCCACTAGACTCCCTATCTTTAGCCAACCTGGCTGTCCGGATCAAGTCTGGCTCTCCTGACGACCACTGTCCACCTTCCATACTTCGTGACATCTGCCATTCCTTACCTGACTGCATCCTTCCTCTGCTCAATTCCTCTCTTCTCTCCGGGACGGTACCCAGCTCCTTCAAGGAGGCCGTTCTAGTGCCCCTGCTGAAGAAGCCTGGAGCCGATCCTGCCGTCCCGGCTAACTATCGTCCCATCTCCCTCCTACCCTTTCTCTCAAAAATCCTGGAAGCCCATGTCACTGCCTGCCTCTCGGGGTTTATCGAGAGTTCCATCTTTCTCGAGGCCAACCAGGCCGGCTTCCGTCCTTGTCATTCTACGGAGGCTGTGATCCTGGCTGTCCTAGACACCTTGAGAGACGGAGCTGACAAGGGTACCTCCCAGGCCCTGGTATTATTAGATCTGTCGGCCGCTTTCGACACGCTGGACCACAACATCCTTCTCCACCGTGTCGAACAGGCCGGCATCCAGGGCCTGGCGCTGGCCTGGGTGAAATCTTTCCTCATGGGGAGATCCCAGTCTCTCAGCCTAGGTACATTTAGGGCCCCTAGAGAACACCTGCCTTGTGGGGTCCCCCAGGGCTCCTCTTTATCCCCTCTTCTTTTCAATCTTTATCTTCAACCTCTTCTTTTTTCTTTGAGGCAGCGGGACGTCCGCGTCTTCAATTACGCGGACGACCTACAACTCATTTTCTCTCTAAACTCTCCCTCTGCTATTCCCACTTTCCAGGCAGTTATGTCCCATATCTTTCAGTGGATGTGTCAGAACCAGTTGAAATTGAACCCAGGAAAGACGGAGCTCCTCCTGCCGGGTAAGAGCACCGTCCACTGGGGTCCACATTTCTGGCCGACAGAGCTTGGCACCCCTCCCACCCCGGTAGCCTCGGTGAAAAGCCTCGGGATCACTATTGATGCTGGGCTCTCCCTGGGGCCGCAGGTGGGGACAGTGGTCTCCTCCTGCATGTTCCAACTACGCAGGATTAGGAAGGTGGCCTACCTCCTCACTCCCGATGCCTTGCTACAAGTCATCATGGCCCTTGTTCTCTCCCGCCTGGATTTTTCAAATTCCATCTATTATGGTTTGCCCAAATGTTCCATCTATAGGTTGCAAATCATTCAAAACCAGGCGGCGAGACTGGCCCTCGGGATTCCGAGGTGGCAGTCCGCCAAACCCCTTCTTGTCAAACTACATTGGCTCCCGGTCAGCCTAAGAGCTGCCTTCAAGGTTGGCTGTCTTATCTTCAAGTCTCTCTCTGGTTCTTGCCCCGCTTTTCTGAAATCCCTTATCCGACCCTACTGTCCTTCACGTAACCTTAGATCACTTCACCTGCATCTCTTGGTGGTCCCCTCCTTTAAACTCTGCAGATCTGGGGGTCGTAGATTCGCTTTTCTCGGCCCCAAACTTTGGAACTCTCTCCCCCTCCCAGTTAGGACCTCCGGCACTCTTATCCAATTTCGCAAATCACTAAAATCCTGGCTCTTCCCACAATCCTGCTAAATCCCCTCTGTTTCCTCAGCACCTTTTCAGCGCCATGATACCTCCGGTGACAGTGCGCTATACAAAATTCCCTTAACATAACATAACATAACATAACATACCGTCCATTGCTTGTTGCTATGTCATCCGCTGCCGCTGAGGATATGTATTGCTTGCACTTGTGCTTCAAAAGTATCGTAGCCGGCCTGATGGTTGTGGGCCCGTATTTGTTCTTTTCTTCATGCACAATAAAGGTTTTGAAAAAAAAAAAAAGAAAAAACATGTCTTTGTTTGGTTTATTATCATAATCAGTTAGTTCTCTTGGTAATGTTCTTGTATATTCCACTTTTTCCTTCCCATTTCTTGCAGACCTATTTTTATGGCATCATACCAAGGCAGCCAACCTTTCCTCTTCTGCCTTATGGCCTCAGGATCATCAGCTCCTCTGCCCAATGAAGGTTTATTCCTTTCTTTAGGATCACTTACGTGCCTTATATGCCTTCGATGATTTAAATATGTCAGCTGCATGTTTATCTCCCTGAGGGATTTCAGCATCATATTCTGGCACCTTCTTGGCAGGAGTCCTTCAGCAGAGAGAGATTGCTCTTGGTGTATAGCCATTAGGGCTTGCAGACTATTTTTTTTATACTGCTCAATGGTGATTGATCTCAAAGGGCTATTTCCAGATGTTCTCTTGCTGGACAGCCATGACATCTTGAAGGTGTACATCTTGGTTGGTGGTCCTGGTTGGTCATGTAGACCTTCAGTGACTTATGAGTGTTGTTTCCATTGTCAGACTCACATCTTATCAGGCCTGCTACTCGACCAAAGAGGTGGGATAAGGAAGCTGAGACAAACAGTCAACGGGGTCCCCATTGGTGTCCCCATTGCAAGCTGCTTTTCTCCCCCAAAATGGTTCTCCTGCAACTGGAGGAATGACTTTTCGATAGTTAGCCGTGATGAATGAAACAGTGTTATTAGTGCCCTGGGGTCAGTATAAATGGATGGCTATATAAGTTCAGTTGAAAGGTGGAAATTATGACATCTCCACATCTAGGAGTGCAACGTCTATGGGAGAGTCTTAGTCCTGCTGGTGTAGGTAACGATACTACTCTTCTGATGTCTTCCTGAATTATTGGTCCAAGCTGATGCACAAACTCTCCTTTTAACATAAATCCGCTCTAACAGAAGACTTTTTTTGTGCAATCACATCTTTCAGGAGCTATGTGCCCTGTGTGTCTATGATCCATTCTCTGTGGTCCATAGGACAATGTCATATCAGGAGCACTTAACATCTTTGTTACCAAGCAGCAAATATTTATTCCATTCTTCTTTCCTCACCAGCACAAGTCTTCAATTGGTAAGATGTTGTACCACCTTGAACACCGGTGTACTCAACGTTTCTAGTCTAGGATGTGTTCAACAGATTACCTAATTGTCACTGTTGGTGGCAAAGACATTGGTAGAATTGTGGCTGTGGCCAGATGCATCACATCAAACATCCCCCACTAGACAGGACATCTTCCTATATCGGAGAGATGTGGAGGACAGCTAAATGGGCTACTCTAGATGAGTTCTACATGTGTTGCATTTTAGATAGCTTCATCCTCAAAGGTCATTCAAGAGATGCTGAGGAGCCCATCTTCTTTCCCTATCTCTCTGCTGTGGAATCTACCCAAACACTGAGATAGAGAGAGTCAGGAAGTAAGTGCAGGGTACTGATACCTTTATGGTGGCTCTTTTACAACGATTCTCTCTGACCATCAGCACCCGCTGGCCAATCCTTCCAACATCAGCCAAAAACAAAACACTGTTTGAATCCTTTCTGTGGTCCTGCTGCAGACAGCTTCAGCTGTCTGTTGCAGACCATACTGTGTACAACACAGAGTGAACTGAACTTTAGGTCAGCTTCCCATCCATTCTGTCCCCGGCTCAAGGAAGACCTTGAGCACCCCAGTGGTTACCTTGTATGAGTCTGGAGATGCGCCACACTTCTCCGTGGACACCAAGCGCCTGATAGTTGGCTTTGTGATGCCTTGGATAAACTAGAAACAACTATAAAAGAAAGAAAAGCCCAGAAATTGTTACGGGACAAAATTGATTATGAAAGGGTCCAGATTTACACCTTTGCTAAAAAGTTTGAAAACATGTGGAGACAAAGGATGAATGCAGGACAACAAGGTGTAACTAGACAAAATTCAGAACCAAGCAGTATTACCAGCTCAGAGTTGGATACTGACCTGGAAGAGGGGGCCTCAATTGCAAGACCTACAATGAATCCATCTGTCATTGATGAATTTGATTTTTTACGGGAGGAGAGACGCTTCAACATCCGTCCAAGACACCAATAGAAATCAGACTGCAAAGGGGAAGATGCAGAGGAGGAAGAGGCGCAAAGACGCCAAGCTCTGCAACTCCAGGAGAGAGATTGAAAGCCAAGAGCAACAAGTGAATGCCGTTAATAATGCTACAATTATTAACCTCACAACGATTAACCTGTCAAGGGATGAAGAAAATAATTTGAGACTAGGTCTTTCCTTTTGTCCTGAGATGGATATGGACTACACTGCCACACGAGTGGATATATTCAAGTTTGTCTGGACATTCAAGCTTAAAATGTTTTTTGCTGTAGCACCCAGGAAAAGTTATCGCCCGTGCATTCAAAGTAGTGAGGAAAATGGGAGTTTGCTAGTGGATGATCTAAACCTGATGGTGGACCTTCAAGACCTGAAAACTGAGAACGTGGGGGCAATATCCAGTGATGCTGTGCAGGAAATACCTAGTACCTCGAGGAGAGCAATGCAACTAGCGCAAGATGAAGAAATAGCAATTGGCGCAAGTGAACCAACTGAGTTTAAATTGCCTTCCAAGTTTATACCAACAACATCTAGGGACACTATAGGTATCTTTAATGATTTGGTGATCAATGAGGTTAAGAATTTGTACACAAAAATAAATGCAAAAAGAAAACCATCCTCCCAGCAGACTAAAGATTATTATGCCTTGGTAGAAAATTTGTCTGGTAATCATGAAGTTGTTGTCTGCAGTGCGGACAAGGGAGGTAATATTGTGCTGTGGGGGAAGAAACAATATTTGCTTGAGGCAAATAAGCAGTTGGGTAATAGATTCAACTATGTCAAGATTCAAAAAGATGTGATGCTAAGTAGTTTTGATATATACAATGACCAACTGATGAAGTGGCGTGCATGTAATCTGATCAGCCAAGATGAGTTTAGCTTTTTGAAAATATCTAATCCCACTACGCCAGTATTTTACCTAATCCCCAAGGTTCATAAGGACAATATAAATCCTCCAGGTCACCCTATTATTTCTGCGATTGTCAGTGCTTTTGAACATACATCAAAGTTTGTTGATTCTTTTTTGTGTCAGTTGGTCCAAAAGCTCCCTTCCTATATTCAAGATACGGGGGACTTCTTACGTAGGGTATATGATATACCATGGGAATCTGACTACCGCCTTATGACTATCGATGTAACAACATTGTATACTAGTATTCGTCATAAGGATGGGTTGAATGCTGTGAAGTATTTTCTAGGAGGAAGACCAGCGACAATGTAGCACCACACACAAATGTTACTATCCACGATCACTACCTGCCTGGAAAACAACTTCTTCCTTTTTAATGAAGATCTGTATCATCAACAGTGTGGAACGGCGATGGGCACCTTCTTCGCCCCCAGCTATGCTAATTTGCATATGGGCTGGTGGGAGGAGCAGGTGGTCCAATCGCTGTTCCAATCAGAGTGGCAGGAGAATGTAGTTCAATGGAGTCGTTTCATTGACGACTTATTTGTAGTGTGGAAGGGAGATGAAATCAGTGCCCAAGAGTTTGTAAGAAAGCTGCAGATAAATAATTTGAATTTGAAATTCACGAGTGTCATCAGTAATAAGGAGGTCAACTTCCTAGACCTAACTGTCTACATAGCACAGGGAAGAAGCCACACTAAGCTGTATCGCAAGCCTACTGACGGCAACACGTTACTTCAAGCGACAAGTTTCCATCCTGCTAATTTGGTTAGGAGCATTCCCTATGGTGAATGTCTCCGAGCAATGTGAAATTGCAGTACTAAAGATGGTTTAGAGTCAGAACTAGGCTGTTTAAAAGAAAGATTTCTAAAAAGAGGCTATACGCATGAATGTATTGGGGCAGCAATACATAAGGCAACACAACAGTCTAGGGAACAGATACTTTTCAGACCCAGTCAGAAAAATAAAAAGAAAACCAACTCCCAGTGTAGAATGATTACAGGATTCAACAGCTAACACAAAGACTTGAGACAGATCCTACTAAAACATTGGCACATTATTTGGAATGATCCAATTTTGAAAGATTATGTTCAAAGAAGGCCCCTCATAACTTTCAGAAGGGCACGTTCCCTCAGACAGGCACTGGTGAGTAACATGCTGCCCAGTAAAACCAAATCTAAACCAGGTAGAACATGGCTAGCCAAGAAGGATGGGTTTATTAAATGGTCGAAATGTAAAGCTTGTACCTTTGGCAGGAACACCAGCAGCTATACTCCAGGTTTCACTAAAAGGGAACTAAAGATCAAGGGCCAATTCACATGCAAAACAGAGTTTGCTGTCTACGTGCTTCAGTGCCCTTGTGGCCTGAGGTACGTAGGCAGCACAATTCTTCAAGTGCACAAACGAGTATTGCAACACTTGCGAGCTATCAAGAATGCTGACAGAACCTACCCTGTTGCTCGCCATTTTGAGGCCTGTCACAATAAAGATGTAAGTGGTCTCACTTACTTAGTTATTGATGCTGTACCAGTCAATACCAGAGGAAGTGATAGGTTTAGAACATTGCGTAGACTGGAATCTGGTTACATCATCAAATTGAACTCTAAGACCCCTTATGGCCTGAATATAGAAGAAGATTTATACACATATCTTTAAAACTGCGTAATTATGACGTATGAATACTGCTGTCTGTTTAGTTCCTTGATTTTTAACTCTTTTTAATCTTTAGTTTCACAAGGGTGTAATAGACAACTCATAAGATTGAGGCAGTATACAATTTTGACAGAAGCAGAGCAGGACATCGTGCCCACTATGGGCTGCAAGGTAAATAAATGCAAAAAGTTTTTGGGCGCACTGGTGCAATAGTCGATGCACATAAAGAGTAGTTTGCGGTGCAAATAAATTAAAGAGAACATTGTTTGTTGGCCCACTTGGGCTTTATATGAATGTGGTATGCAAATTGTGAGCAAACTGTGAACATGGTAGTTCAATAATACAGTATGTTTCCCAGTGATTTATTGTTTCGAACTTTTTAGGAAACAAGCTTGGGTGTACTGTTAAAAATAGAATGGAATTTATAATGAATTTCAGAATTATTTCAACGGTAAAAATGTGATAAATTATTTTTTACCGCAAAGACCCGACATGTGTTTAGGCATGGATTTGCAACTCAACACTGTGACAGAGTACCACTTAATAATGTAATCTGATGCCTTGATGAACTACGAGTATGTCTTCACTGTTTATTAGTTTGTAGTTATGCACGTGATACGTTTTGAAACACAGTTAAAATGGCGGAAAAACTTTATTCAAACTGTTAGTGACCAAGCCTGCTGGGCAGGCGAAACGCGTCTAACTTTTCCATCTGCTGACATCAAATGAAATTTTGAAGTGACACGGCGTCGACTTTTCATTTTTGTGGGAGAAGCGAGCATATATATATATATATATATATATATATATATATATATATATATATATATATATATATATATATATATATATATATATATATATATATATATATATATATATATATATATATATATATATATATATATCTTTCCCTCTAGATCTCTGACACACAAACACCACACCCCTTTCTTCCTCTCTCTCTAACACATTCTCTACTTTTCACTGTAGCTCTAGTTTTTCTGTCTTTCTTATGCTCCTTCCTTCTCTTATATTTCTCTGTTTCTCTACCTAACATTTTTTTAAATTCCGCTGTAACTCTACACTATTCCTTTCTATTATCATTTTCCCTTTCCCTTTCTCTCCTTTTTAATTTTGTTCTTTCTTCTCCTCATATGAACCCCACATTCTCCACTCCTTGATTGCCTTTATTTATGATATGAGGACAGATGAATGCAAAACAAACTGTCGCAGTCAAAGACCATAAAAAAATCTCTATATTGTTTATACATGTAGCCATAGCTTTGTTTTATGGTATGGTTTTATTATGCATTATATATAGGATAAGACATGGGAGGGGGCTGAGGAGTGCTTGTGCACTCTGCTTCCTAAGAGCTCATGTGTGTTTGGCCGGCGGTCTCAAGCCGACCAAAACACACATGCGCACTTAGGTTTTCTCCAGCCCAGCTGCATTGAAAAGACGGGTCGGAAAAACCCCACAGACTACCTGGTCTGAGCAGCACGTCTTTCCTGCCTGCTCAAACCAATCCCAGACAGGGGAATGGACAGGGAGTCTGTCCTGGGGAATGCTGGGACCAGCAGGCAAGAAGAGGAGAGGCCGCGCAACAAAACGTAATACTGGACCGGCCTGCGGCAAAAGGTATGTTTTATTTAATTTGTATATTCTATTTTTCACCACCCCGCCTGACGCCTCCTGCGCGACCCCACCCGCCTTTGTTAATGGCGGCCGCCAATGTGAACAGTAGATTAGAGCAGGCATTGGAACTGAAATGGAAGAAACTGGATTGTAATGAGATTCAAGTATTCCCTGGAGAAAGAAAGCACATAATTAGGTAGGTGGGTGAGTTTTTTCTCTTTAGGGGATGCTGTAGCATCCTTGTGGATTCTTTGGGCCAGATGTACGACCTGCAAAATTGCACATCGCAAATTGCGAATCATTTGCAACTTTCAAATTTCCAGGTGCTATTTGCATGTACAACAGTGTGTTTAACACTGTTTGCGATTCCCAATGGGGTCGCAAATTACGAGGCTCATGAATATTAATGAGTCTCTCGCAATTTTAAAGAACATTGGGAATGAAAGACCCTCCCAGGGATGGTGGCCTGCTGGGCACAGCAGACCACTATATCTGGGACTGCATTATTAATAAAGAATCTTTTTTTTTAATTCAGCCCGTTTACCTTAAATGAAAATGGGACGCATTTAAAAAAGAAAAATGAAACTTTTCAGTTTCATTTTTTTAAGGGCAGACAGTGGTCTCTGGGACCACTGTCTGCTCTTAAAAAATATTTTCCAACATACTCACAAAGGGCAAGGGGTCCTCTCCTTTGCAAATGGTTTGCCACCTACGTGAAGTGTTTGGCAGCTGCAAATGACTAATACATAGCATCTTGACTTGCTATTAGGAAGGGAATCCTCTTCCTAATAGCGAGAGTCTCAAATGCTATTTTGCGAGTCAGTGACTCGCAAAATAGCATTTGTACATGCTATTACCCTTTTTTGTGGCCGCAAATTGGAGGTTCTCCCATTTGCTGCTGCAAAAAATGGTCGACTTGTCACACATTGCCCGGAAGGAAATGGGTGGCCAGACCAGCCTTGGATGGCACTATTCCAAAACTCTATTCAGCAGCTAACGACAACATTCTGATCACATTAAAAGATTTCAGATTGGTTGAGGACATCCAATCAGAGTTGCTGAAACTGCCAGGTATTTCAGCAATGATTACTGAGCAGAACCAATCACCTAAGAAGGTTATATTGCCAGCATTTGGTTTCCTTTGCAAATGTAAGTCTAACTGGAACAGTGCTGAGAGTCTTATGAAAACAAAAGCAAAGAAGGACTCAGCTAATTGGCAGACTACCTGCAACAGCGTCTCAGTCCTAACCGTCATCCTCAGAGCCCCACATTCCTTCTCATTCTACAATCCGAGCTCATGCACCCTACCTACATCATAACAATACATAGTCACATTCTACAACATTGTGGGGTCGATTCCGATTCGGGAAAGGAATCCGTACGACGATTCGTATTTGTAGCCGTTACCATACGAATCATTCAAATCCGTCTGATTTGCGTAGTACGATCCGTTGGTAAAAAATACGTCCGAATCTTTGCGAACCGTACGAAAATCAAGGGAAAACCCATACGATACGGACCCGGAAAGTGAACCGTACGATTCGTAAACATGCTGTATTACCTGACAAGTACGATCCGGTCCGGGGACTGAGAACGCGATTTGTACGGGAAAACATCACGTATGAGCTGCGATTTGTACGGAAAGCATCGCGTATCAGCGAGCTACAAAATCAAATACGAAACGAAACCCCCTGAACGAAGAGCACCCGAACCCCGTAAAAACATCGCGTATGAGCGAGCCACAAAATCAAATACGAAATGAACCCTCCCTGAACGAAGCGCACGCGAACCCCGTAAAAACGTCACGTATGAGCGAGCCACGAAATCAAATACGAAACGAACCCCCCTCAAGGAAGCGCACTCGAACCCCGTAAAAACGTCGCGTATGAGCGGGCCACAAAAGTAAATACGAGACGAACCCCCCCTGAACGAACGCACGCGAACCCCTAAAACCGGCACAAGGAGGGTGCAAACCACTCGCACAACACCACAAAACATGTCTCCTGTATACAAACCATTGGAAATGAATGTCCTGGCCAGATCCAAACAAGCAAACAGAGGGCCTAACTCACACCCACCCCTTATAACACACCCACCAATAATTCAAACTAAGCCCCACTCACAAATGGACCAATAAAAAGGGCCCACACACACAAACCATGATCCTTTGCAACATACCCATTTAGCTACAGACACTGACAACACACCAACAACTGCACACATCCACCTTCACACATACCCCCAATCACATTCAGACCCACACCCCCATTCACATTCAGACCCACACACCCACATCCATACACACCGTCACCCCCCAATCACATTCACCCCACACCATGTCTGCACAGAAGAATCCAAAGTTCACAAAGGAGGAGATGGAGATCCTTGTAGATGAAGTCATCAGAGTCAAGCCACAGCTGTTTGGCGCATTGGTCAGACGGACCGGCATAGCTGATAAAACACGCCTGTGGGAGAGGATAGTCAATAGGGTGAATGCTGTTGCACCAATCAGACACACCAGGAGGGAGTGCCAGGCTAGGTGGTACGTTCTGCCGAGGAAGACCAAGCGGAAGATGGACGAGGAGTACCCTCAGAGCCAGGTCACTGGAGGTGGTGGTTCCCGCAGACCAGTACAGTACCATCTCTGGGAGGAGAAGGTCATGGCCCTGCTACCACCGGTGGGAGTACATGGCATTGAAGGAGTCATAGAGCCTGGTGAGTATGCAAAAAAAACAACTCATGTAACATGGGGGTAATGGCATCCACACTCCAAGTACAAAAAGTGCCCGCAACAACCCCCAAGCGCCCGCCGCCCACAACTACAGAAAAAAACAACGCTAATGCCACTAACATGTGTATGCCCCATTGACAAACAAAGGCCACGCTATGTCCCATGCTACAGGAGCACAGACCCAAGAATGGACGTCCAGTATGCTGGGAGGGTGGGTGTCACAAAATGCATCGTGGGACTCCAAATAAGACCCAATTGCATGGGTGTCCGCAGGGGGGTAAGGGGGGCTCTTGTCCCTCCTGGATTGCCAGTGTGTCTGGTGTGGGCCCAGTCAGGACCGGCCCTAGTCCATCATGCTTTTGAAATGATGCCATTGTCGCAGGTGGCAGCACCCTCCATTGGCTGGGAAGGGTGCAAGGGGGTTGCCGAGAATTGTGCAAGGCAGAGGGGAGGAGGGTGCAAGGGGGAGGGTGAGAAGGGTGCAAGGGGAGGGCGAGAAGAGTGCAAGGGGGAGGGGGAGAAGGGTACAAGGCAGAGGGGAGGAGGGTGCAAGGCAGTGGGGAGAAGGGTGCAAGGCAGAGGGCCAGAAGGGTGCAAGGCAGAGGGCCAGAAGGGTGCAGGGCAGAGGGGAGGCGGGTGCAAGGCAGTGCGGAGAAGAGTGCAAAGCAGAGGGCCAGAAGGGTGCGAGGCAGAGGGGAGAAGGGTGCAAACGCAGTGGGGAGAAGGGTGCAAGGCAGAGTGCGAGAAGTGTGCAAGGCAGAGGGGAGGAGAGTGCAAGGGGGAGGGAAATAAGGGTGCAAGGGGGAGGGTGTGAAGAGAGCAAGGCAGAGGGCGAGAAGGGTGCAAGGCAGAGGGCCCGAAGGGTGCAAGGCAAAGGGCCAGAAGGGTACAAGGCAGAGTGCCAGAAGGGTGCAAGGCAGAGGGGAGGAGGATGCAAGGCAGTGGGCAGAAGGGTGCAAGGCAGAGTGTGAGAAGTGTGCAAGGCAGAGGGGAGGAGGGTGCAAAGGGGAGGGCAATAAGGGTGCAAGGGGGAGGGTGAGAAGGGTGCAAGGCAGAGGGTGAGAAGGGTGCAAGGCAGAGGGCCAGAAGGGTACAAGGCAGAGGGCCAGAAGGGTGCAAGGCAGAGGGCCAGAAGGGTGAAAGGCAGAGGGGAGGAGGGTGCAAGGCAGTGGGGAGAAGGGTGCAAGGCAGAGGGCCAGAAGGGTGTAAGGCAGAGGGCCAGATGGCTGCAAGGCAGTGGGGAGAAGGATGCAAGGCAGAGGGCTAGAAGGGTGCAAGGCAGAGGGGAGGAGGGTGCAAGGCAGTGAGGAGGAGGTTGCAAGGCAGAGGGCCCAAAGGGTGCAAGGCAGAGGGCCAGAAGGGTGCAAGGCAGAAGGGAGGAGGGTGCAAAGCAGTGGGGAGAAGGGTGCAAGGCAGAGTACGAGAAGTGTGCAAGGCAGAGGGGAGGAGGGTGCAAGGGGGAGGGCAATAAGGGTGCATGGGGGAGGGTGAGAAGGGTGCAAGGCAGAGGGCGAGAAGGGTGCAAGGCAGAGGGCCAGAAGGGTGCAAGGCAGTGGGGAGAAGGGTCCAAGGCAGAGGGCCAGAATGGTGCAAGGCAGAGGGGAGGAGGGTGCTGCAAGGCAGTGGGGAGACGGGTGCAAGGCAGAGGGCCAGAAGGGTACAAGGCACAGGGCCAGAAGGGTGCAAGGCAGTGGGGAGAAGGGTGCAAGGCAGAGGGCCAGAAGGGTGCAAGGCAGTGGGGAGAAGGGTGCAAGGCAGAGGGCCAGAAGGGTGCAAGGCAAAGGGGAGGAGGGTGCAAGGCATTGGGGAGAATGGTGCAAGGCAGAGGGCCAGATGGGTGCAAGGCAGAGGGCCAGAAGGGTGCAAGGCAGAGGGCCAGAAGGGTGCAAGGCAGAGGGTCAGAAGGGTGCAAGGCAGAGTGCGAGAAGTGTGCAAGGCAGAGTGCAAGAAGTGTGCAAGGCAGAGGGGAGGAGGGTGCAAGGGGGATGTGATGAAGCTAAAAATGTGGCCACCCCTATAAACATTTCTGTGGACGCCCATGCCCAATTGCACTCATCCCATATGCCCAGGTACACACCCTTGCACCATGCTCAATGTACATGGAGTGGGAATGTATTGACAAGATAGCTGACACTGGGCCCTGGTGTAGGCAGCACAAGACCCTCCTGTGACCAGTGCAAACACAAACACCAGGGGGAGAAGGGTCAAAGGGAAAAGATTAAAGACCTACTAGTGGTTCATTTCCCCTGCAACATCATATGAATCACAAACAAGAACCCAGGAGGTCTATGAGCCAAACATTGTACTGGCCAGACTGACAAATCTTTCACTATGTCAGTTGGTGCTACAGTCACCATATAGTAAATTCTGAAGGTTGAACAGAGAAGAACGAGAGAAACGTGTGTGGTAGACAAGAAAAGTAGTGTCTAGAAAACAATCACAAACTGGTCAACCAAATCCAGTACGGAAACTTTGTTGATAACCATCAAACAAACCAAGTGATCCGTCCTATCATTTGGCCGTCCACACCGTGGCCTGGAGGGTCCCTAGATCATCTAGACCCCATGCCACACAGTAAATCGTGATTACTGGGTGCGGTCCACAGTGAAATGAACCTCCAATTGTTGGCCAATTTATGATGGTTGGTGAAAAGTGATAGAAACACAGTGCACTATACAAAAAAGTGGTGGATGTAAAATAGGGTGATGTGTCTAAACAACTCTTTAATAGGAACAAGGCACATCCCCTAATTAAAAAACAGGAACAGCGCAAGCAACAGTATGGAACAAATGACTGTCGCGAATAGGGCCAACATGTTTCTGCCTACCGGGCAAGACGTCCCTTGGCTTTCATCAGGGCCACTGCTCTTAAATTAGTTGCTACTGTTATATGTGTGTGAAAACAATAAAGCACCCAACTAATAGGTGAAAAGGATATAGATAATACTGGTAGGAACGATACAACCTGTCCCTACATTCATATACTCATCCTCCTTGTCACTGGATACTCAACGTGATCTCGGAAAACGTATATACATCACTCTTGTTAGTAACAAAAACTTTTTACATGATTCAAACAACCACACGTGCTCTTATTCTTCTCTTGTATATGTAACAAACGATAAAAAAACTTTATTGCTCACCCAGAATGACAGGGGACTGGAACTCAACTCACCTGGACCGTGCTCAGGTACACGAGGCCCCGCACTGTGGAACAAATGAACGCGACCAGGGAAAAGCAACAAAAATCCATACTTGATATAGAATCTAAAGATGCCTAATTGTATTCCCTGCTCAAAGTATCACAAAAGTCCACAAAGTAAAATAAAAACTGTGGTAGAGTGCACCCCAAATACCCGACTAGTGCCCCATAGACCGGTGTTATGGAAAAACACCTGTCATTCATAATGACAACACATACTCTATGTGAATTCAACGCAAGTTGTCTTAACTACAAGTGATGCCAATGTTGTCAACTTCTATAAGCTACAATGCAGTAATAGAAATCTAGTCATGCCCCAATTCACTAGACATCTACTAACTAAGCATCTCGCCTGCACAACTCACCTCTCCGTCGGTGCCAGCAAACTGACCTGAAGCTTGGGGGAGGCACCGATACGGAGGCGGTGTGGATTTAAATACCATAACTGAAAACTAGAAAGGGGACTACTTTTCTATCGTGTCATCCCTGCCTGTTACCAGTTTTTGTCAGTGGGATTGAATACGATTTAATAACACCTCTTGACAGCAGCCGTCAAACCGTGCCAAAACGGAGTGACAATGTAAAACAACTCCGTTTCAAACCGTGCCAAGTTCTAGCTCGCTATAAACATTCCAAAACCGGCGTTCAGATCAATGCGCGGGACTACAGAATGACGTCATCGGGGCCCGTTCTGTAGTTCCAACCGCGTGCATACTCAGAATGGTGCTTTATCGATCAATACGCTGTCACCATATTTATTCCTCCTTCCTAGAAAAGTCCTTTATATTTAGTGTCACCCATTGCTACTCCTACCCAGCAGCTCGTAGTGACAAACTTGGAGGGGGAAAAACGAAACAAATTGAAAATAGAGCCAGAACTACAGGATGACTCAAAGTCGGCCAACTTTGTAGTTCTGGACATATGAGTTACTCTCTAGTTGGTGTAGTAGGTTGGAAGAATATGTTGCTAAAACCCCTGGTGTAAACAATTAGGACATGATTAAAGCTTACTGTAAGAGTGTCCTAAGGCATTGCGGTCTCATTGCAGACATAATATGCTGAAGCATTGGGTCTTAGGGACATGTCTGCGACAGATCAAACTCTTCCCACTATCTGGAGTATAGACTCAGTATATAGAAAAAGGCAACTCATTTCATGTGGTATCTCCATATCAATTGAGGAAAACTACAGAGCATACCACGGTATCTGATCATTGAGTCCCACTGTATCCGAAGAAAGCTTATAAATCCATTTTTGCTCTCTCAGGAAGAGATATTTAGAAACATTCTTCACATGGAAAGGTATGAAGGGCTTCTCCAAGACCGTCCACGCAAATTCTGATTCACCATGTTGTTTCTCGAGAAAATGTTTGGTTAACTGCGTCATAGATTTTTTGCAGCGAAACGAGCTCTTATGCTCCAGCATGCGTATACACACCTTGCGAGTGGTCATTCCTACATACTGACAGGAGCAATGGCAGGTCAATAAGTAAACACGGTGATCACTATTGCAGTTGGTGAAGTGAGTTTGTAACCATGGCCTGTCAGTTCCTATATCTATCTCAGTAGAATGTTTGGTTTGTGGACAGATAGAACAATTCCCACAGGGATGGTGGCCAATTGCAGGTGGTAGATCCCACAACGTGCCCAGAGTTCTTTTCGGAGTCTCTTTGGGACACGTGTGTATGAGGCGATCCCTGATGCTGGTTGATCTTTTAAAGGCAAACAAAGGCAGTGCGATTTTCTCATTGCCTTGATTCAGGATACGCCAGTGCTTCCTGATAATTCTCTGCAGGCTATTGCTTCTGAATGTACTCACAAGGGTGAGTCTGTCAGTGGGGGTTTTAGGAACAGGTGGTTCTAGGAGCGCCTCCCGATTATTGTTGTGTGCTCGCTTGAAAGGCCGCTTGATCAGAGGTTTAGGATAATGTCTCTCCAGTAGTTGTGAAGACGGCTGCTGTCAAGAGGTGAGATTAAATCTCATTCAATCCCACTGACGAAAACTGGTAACAGGCAGGGATGACACGATAGAAAAGTAGTCCCCTTTCTAGTTTTCAGTTATGGTATTTAAATCCACACCTCCTCCGGATCGGTGCCTCCCCCAAGCTTCAGGTCAGTTTGGTGGCACCGACGGAGAGGTGAGTTGTTGCAGGCGAGATGCTTAGTTAGTATATGTTTAGTGATTTGGGGCATGACTAGATTTCTATTACTGCATTGTAGCTTATAGAAGTTGACAACTTTGGGGGAGATGATTCGCAGTCCCAGGCTACCCAGGACCCTGATCCCACCAACAGCATCGCCTCTCACCACTCCATGGATGACCCTGACCAACCTGGCACCTCTGGTGCCCAAAGCCGTGCAGCAGTTGGATCAAGAACATCTGCGCCAACCACCACACCCATTCCTGCCACATCCCAGCAGACATCTCGGAGCCCTGCCCACACTCAACAACTGAGCCAGTCTGACAATGAGGGACAAGGTTCGCCGGGCACCCAGGAGGTGGCAGACAACACCACCACTTCCATCCCTCAGGGGTCCCGTCAACCCGATGTGCCCTCAATGGCAGGCCAGGCTCGAGTGGGCAGGGGTGGTGGGAGTGGCACCAGGCAGAGGCGAGAACCTGACCAGCCAGCTGCAGGGCCCGGTATGTCTGAACTGCGCAGCATCATGGTGGCATACCGGCGGGACACCAGGGAGTTCATCCAGGTAGTGGGGGCCCTCACAGAGATCAAAAACCTACAGGCCGAGCAACACGCCAGTCAACAACAACACCAAGGACGGATGGAGGCCGGACTGGCTGAACTCCTGGCGGTGCAAAAGGACATAGTCATTCACTCAGTCGGATTGCTGACAACATGGAGCACCTTCCCTGTGTCACCAGGCAGAAATATCTAGGCGAAGACCGCCAGCAGGCACAGGGAGGTAGGAGGAGGAGGAATCGTCTGACGGAGCATCCCATGCATCGTCAAGGCCTGCATATGAGTGTCCCCCAAGGAAGGTGGGTCGTCCACGGAAAAGACAGTGAGAGGCAGTGGGCCATACCCATCTCCCAGGTCACCTGGTCTGGCATCTTGCCTTTGTGTGCAACAGCATCACCTCATTGACTGTCCTACTCTCCC
Source organism: Lissotriton helveticus (assembly GCF_964261635.1). Lineage (NCBI taxonomy): Eukaryota > Metazoa > Chordata > Amphibia > Caudata > Salamandridae > Lissotriton > Lissotriton helveticus. The sequence continues at coordinate 149,404,704 of NC_136069.1, forward strand.
ACATGGACTTGCTGGTTGCAGTCTGAACAATGATGCCAAGCACTATGGTCTGGACTCTGTTGACTCAAACTGCAAGGCATCACATCTCCCTCTGTGAACTTTGGATTCCCAGCATTTTTGTACAGCACCTAGCACTTACTCACGGTTCCCACACAAGACAGATAAATAAACAAAGCGAACACAAGTGAAATTGATGCTGCAATCATTTTCCAAGAGTCAACAATATACGTGTGGGGATATGTCAAAGTATGGAGTGTGGAACAAACTCAAGTCATCCATACACTGGGATCTGAGTCCGGTCGAGGACACACATAGGTCACAATGTATCATCAAATACATACATGGAGCACAATACTCACCCGTGATGGTTTCAATCTGCTGAGGGGGGGGGGTTGCCATACTGCTCAGACAGACAGTTTTGGAAGAGTTTTATGAAGGTGTAGAGGTCATGGGTCATGTGGAGGTGCCCAGGGAGGGAGTACCAGGTCTGTTTGGTGATGTGGGAGAACTATCTCCCGCATGCAGTTGTACTGTGGATGCGATGAATGGTGCCCATGGCAAGGTTGGCTGGACGGAGTTGGGGCAATGGGGTGTTGAATGGGAGACGTCCATGTTCGTCTTTGGGGCTGGGGTTGTGGAGTGCCTCCTGAGTGTGGCTGAGTAGTATGAAGGTGGTCCTGCAGTTGACAGTGAGCCTATTGTAGGTATCTCAGGTGGACGATCATGTGACTGTGGCAGGGGATGTTGAGGATGAGGTGTGCAGATGCACCCTGGATGTGCACAAGTCCTCCTGGAGTCTGGCTGTTGTTCCTGCGTAGAGGGCGTTGCCGTAGTTGAGCCGGCTGGTGTCGTGGACCTGGGTGACTGTCTGTCTTGACTAGGAGTGGAGCTATCTGAAGATCCATTGCAGCAGGCAGAGGGACTTGCAGCATGAGGTAGAGATGGTGTTGAGTTGCATGGTTATTGTGAGCGAGGAGCGTACGATGAGCACCTGCTTGCGTGTGTGGCCACTGTGTGCTTGTGCGCTGCCCAGGCCGGTGTGACACAAGGAGTTGTCCCAGCCGTAAGGGGACATTCCTCAGATGATGAGCTCAGTCTTGTCCAAGTCCTGCCTCATGTGGCTGATGTTCACCCATTTGTCAACGCACCTCATGCCTTCTTGAAGGTTGCATCTGGGAGTGGCTGGGTCTTTGGTGAGGGTGAGGAGCAGTTGGGTGTCAATGGCATAGGACATGATGATGAGGTCGTGTGCGCATGTGATGGTGGAGAGGGGGTCATGGAGACATTGTAGATTGTCACGATGAGAGATGAGCCCTGGGGCATGGACCCGATTACCCCAGTGTACTACGTGCCGAAGGGGGGAGGCGGACTCACTGGGCCTTGCTGGTGAGGTACTTGGCGAATTCATCATGGGCCTTCCTCTGTATCCCAGTGTTGGAGATGTGTCATCTGACAGTGTGGTAGCACATGGTGTAGAATGTCGTTGAGAGGTCGATGAGGTGAGGGTGGTGGTCTCACCATTGTTGAGCAGGGTCCAAGATGTCGTTGGTGGTGGCAATGAAGGTTGTTGCAGTGGGGTGATTACTGTGGAAGATGGACTGGGGCGGGTTGGCTGGAGATGTTTGCTTGGAGGGAGATGGTCAGTTGCTCGTTGACTGTCTTCTTGATGACATTTGCCGGGTAGGGAAGCAGGGTGATGCGGTACTGCTGTCCGTTGTTAAAGAAGAGCCTGGGTCTCTGCAAGCCTCCAGCTCACATGGAAAGTGGCATACTCACTGTTGGGCACTGCTGGGAGTCATATCCACCCACCCCCATACTGTTGGGCACTGCTGGGAGTCCTGTGGACCCACCCCATACTGTTGGGCACTGCTGGGAGTCCTGTGCACCCACCCCTCATTTGTCTGGGCACTGCTGGGAGTCATATCCACACACCCCCATACTGTTGGGCACTGCTGGGAGTCCTGTGCACCCACCCCTCATATGTCTTGGCACTGCTGGGAGTCATATCCACCCACCCCCTCATCTGTCTGGGCACTGCTGGGAGTCATATCCACCCACACCCATACTGTTGGCCACATGTGGTTGATGGCGTGTGTGTGTGCCTCGTATCACTATTGTCATGGTGCCATACGAGAGCGCGTAAAACGCACCGTACCCCGACATTCATGGCGTGTGTGCGCATCGTATCACTATTGTAATGGTGCCATACGCGAGCATGTGAAACCTACCGTACCCCAACATTCATGGCGTGTGTGCGCATCGTATCACTATAGTATTGGTGCCATACGCGAGCGTGTGAAACGCACCGTACCCCAACATTCATGGCATGTGTGCGCATCGTATCACTATTGTCATGGTGCCATACGCGAGTGTGTAAAACGCACCGTACCCCAACATTCCTGGCATGTGTGCGCATCGTATCACTATTGCAACGGTGCTATACGCGTGCGTGTGAGACGCACTGTACAAGTACACTTCCGTTGTAGCGGTACGTTGTGCTCACCATATGCGCCGTCGTCGATTTCTGTGCACCAGGTTGTAGGCGTACAGGACTGGGATGACACAGACTATGGGGTTCATGGCATGTATGTCGCGTACCAGGGCTGGGGTTTGGGCCGGACTCTGCTTTTACGGATGTTTTGAGCTCTCATAGAAAAAGGGTTGCACGGAGTTTCTCAGAGACGAATCGTACTTGCTGGGCCGGAAACTGCTGCTCCTTTAGGTACGGACGTTGCGAAATGCCTCTACCGGATACAAATCGTACGTATATTTCAGTCGTATGGTTTTTGGTATGATTCGTACAGAGATCTACGTTGGATTCAAATCGTACTTCATCGTACGTACGGAGATGTTTCAGGGTACGAATCGTACGGGAAATATGCTCCGTATGGCTATTTGTAAGTGATTTTACGAATCCGAATTGGCCCCTATGTGTTCCATAGACATAACACCCCTGATTTTAATTGGGATGGCCATGGTCTGACGACAGCAGAGATCACTCCATCTCTGCCATGGTCAACCTCCTCAGGCTGCCCGATGGAGTAAGGCCTATCGTAGGTTTGGCTGTTTGTACAACAACCAAATTTAGAGGGTTATACATACAGCCATTTTTCAATACCCATCACTGCGAGGAAAACCTGACGGAAAGTGGCACTGAAAGGTACTCAGTGCTCCCCCTCACCATGGGAGGAAATTTTATACATCCGTCATTGTTACAATGCATTGACAGGAACCGCCATGACAGTGGTTCCTGACAATGCTTCAAACGTATTCTGCACCAGCAGACATTTCAAAATTTGGCGGATGAGCCTTCCGTTAGAGCGACTGAGTAACTTACTCCATTGCCCTGACAGAGGACGGGCCGTCTGACCAATATTAAGTCAGGCCCTAAATTTCCAATTATTTTCTGAATCTAAACTTGGTGTTCATCAGCAAGTTTGTGTCAGCCGTGTCTAATACAACATAATTCATTAGAAGATCCCATCGTATTTGAGCTCATTGGCTTAGTTCTATCAGTGAAACTGAAACCTGGGATTGTAGAACTGCACAAGCTGTGAAGGGCTGATGCCCATGCTATGATGGTGTAATGCCCAAGTGTGATAGGGACGATGTGCAAGCTCCTAGCTTTATCACAAAAAAGGAAAAAAAAATCCCCCACGAGTTCAAGCTGCAAAACTATGGCATGATTCAGCTTCAGAGCTTTGACACAGGAGATACCAAATATCTAAATGCAAAATAAAATGGCGTTGGATTAGTTTTATTACTAGTTTGTCACCTGCGGAACATTATATTCACTTGTGTGTGTGCATATATCATTGATTCAAATGTAATTACCAGTAAGTCACCCTTTGGTTATTACATTCATTTCAGTGTTTTTCAATAATGAGTGTATTCTATATCTTAATAATACTGTTCATCAGACTTTTAGTATTTTTGCACTGTCCACGCATTTTGATAATTGTTTGCTATGGTTTTGGAGCCATGTTGGAACATACACTAAACCTACCTAAATACGAGGTCGCCACTATGTGATTTAAACTTAATGTTTATGAATAATTGTATTTGTTTGGAATCGATCCTATAATGGTGGATTAAGAACATTTATCAAAATGGCTGTATGTCACACAGTATATAACTGATGGGGGGTCTATGCTATCAAACTTGCATTATATCCAATACATGCTAAGGAATAGTTGGGATTATTGAAAAGATATAATTTTTTGTAATATCTATTTTGTTCCTTTCAACAGAGCCTGCATATTTGGTGAGCAGACATGGGTGACTGGAGCTTCCTGGGAGAATTCCTGGAAGAAGTACAGAAAAATTCCACAGTGATTGGGAAGGTCTGGCTGACCATCCTCTTCATCTTCCGGATGCTTGTGTTGGGGACAGCAGCTGAGTCTTCTTGGGGAGATGAACAGTCTGACTTTCTGTGTGATACTACCCAGCCAGGTTGCGAAAATGTCTGCTACGACAAAGCTTTTCCAATATCCCACATCCGCTTCTGGGTCCTGCAAATCATCTTTGTGTCCACCCCATCACTTCTATACATGGGGCATGCAATGCACACCGTACGCATGGAGGAGAAGAAAAAACTAAGAGAACACCAGGAGAGGACAAAGTTGGAAATCAGTGATAACTCTTCCTACCATCAGCGGGAGTATCCAGTGGAAAAAGCTGAATTATCCTACAGCGATGAGTTGAGTGGAAAAATTAAGCTTCAAGGTTGCCTACTCAACACTTATGTATTCAGTATCTTGATACGGACTGTGATGGAAGTGGCCTTCATTGTCGGACAATACATGCTTTATGGGATATTTCTGGACACTTTGTACGTCTGTCAACGTAGTCCATGCCCCCATCCTGTGAATTGCTTTGTCTCTAGACCCACAGAGAAGAATGTGTTCATCGTCTTCATGCTGGCCGTGGCAGTGCTGTCACTTCTGTTGAGCCTGGCTGAGCTCTGCCACCTTGCATGGAAAAAATTCAGGAAAAAGTTGTCCGGCTCCGACAAAGCCATACCGCCAGCAACCAGGACCAAGTTACCCACAGACAACCTCCATCAAACGAATGTGAGGCCTCGGAGCTGCACCCCACCCCCAGATTTTAATCAGTGCTTGAACAGTGCAAATGGAAAATACATCAACCCATTTCCCAATAAACTGGAATCCCAGCAGAACACAGTCAACAGTGCTGCGGAATGGGTCCAAAAGCAGGAGGATATTGGAGATGGTCGATTTGTTCAAATAAATTATGCGCAAAGCACTCCAGAGAAGAGCAAGACCGTACCACTCGCTACTGCCAAAATCTACTTTAATGACAACCGTAGGCTTAGCAAATCTAGTCGTACCAGCAGTAGGGCGAAATCTGATGATCTGGCGGTGTGACCTGCCTCAGGAGCTGGCATTACAATCTTTATGCAAAGCCCCCCAACACCACTATTTCTCCCTTTTACCTTTGTCTTTTTTACAACTCATAAAAATATGATCAACATATGACTTTACTCTAAGCAATTACTTTTATACTATAGAACAGGCCCGCTTTTTTTTTGTAACCTCATTTTAACATAGTGGTTCATGCACTGTGACTTATAATTGATTGATCTGGTGTGAGAGGCGACCTCCTCACAGTCCTCTAGCAAAATCCCTGAAGTTCCAACTAGTGGGTTTGAGAAACCCTTTTTTAGAGATAGAGCCTTCTGTATGACTACTCTTCACTTTCAACCAAAACAGCTACTGCCACAGCGAGATGGGTTAAAACAATTTCCATTCAGTTGTCCAGATAAAATGCTGTGCACTTTTTCAATATGTCTCTCTCTCAGCTTTAGGACTTTTGCCGTCAACGTACTGTGATGCTAACTTATTGCACTATTGAACACCAAACTATATCATCAGCCAATGCAGTTATTGTATATAATATTTGATTTGGTATAAAGTGTTACATAAACATTGAGACAAGTTATAGTCTTAACTATTCTCACTACTCTGGTTCAAAGGTCAATGTAATTACTTTTATTTCTTTAATCAACTAACTCAACAATTCAATAAATCTGCATTACGCCACACTCCAACAAACCAGCATCAATATTGCTCAGGTGCATACCTTTACCAGTCCTTCCTCTCTTGCTGACGCCCAGAGACTCTGATGTTGCTTTGTTTGACTGAGGCTCTAACACAGACTCCAACACAGGCTTCAGCACAGGTTTTTAGGTTTTTCCAACCCACCAAGCTAAATGCACTGAAAGTCCATTACTTGATGTCTGATACTTGAATAATTATTACTCTAGATAAAAATGTTCAGTGACTTTTATATGAGTATTACCAGCACAATGGATGAGTTACATATCCTAACCAATTGCATTAAATAAAGAGTGAATCAAATAGATTAATGATGATTGATAGAACTGACCATTATTTATCATGGTTTAATTTGGCTAAGTGTTCACTCTGTGGATTCGCATCATCTGCCCTGCGGTTAGTGCATGGTTTCTTGATGACTTTAGAACTGTTGGACTGCTTTGCCTTCCTACTGGAGGTGATGATTGGAAATCACAGCGATGTATCCCTTTAAAGAAAATGATCGTAGATTAAAATAGTATGGCTACATAAATTTACCTCCAATGCTTGCTCTTATTTCCTTATTTAAGTAAAATAAGTTGATAGCTTTGCCTGATAGTCTGTCTCATCACACGTATGGTACCCAAGAATTGAAATGAGTATCCAACAGTAAGTGAGATTTTCTCATAGGTGGTTCCAAATAAAGTTTTTCTTTATTAGCCTGGGCAAGGGCAATAGCAAAGTCCAGGATACTGATGAAAGATAGGTGGGAAGAGGGAATCACACATGCAGTGATTTTGTAAAAAGGGGATTTATCATCCATCACTGACATGTAATACAGCCTGCATGTTATCTGCTACCTCATCGGTAAACAAATGAATTCTGAGACTAGCAAAGTCTGTATACATTTTCCTGTTTCAAAGGAGACGATTACTTTGGTGGATAATTAGATCAAATATATTCAAATGATCTATGAAAGCAATATTTGCTGCAACAGGAATGTGGAATATTATTAAATTGCCAATATCAAAATATGAAAGTGGTGTCATAAAACAAGAAAAGGAAAATGAAGTGTTATGTGTTCATGCATAAAAATATTGGAAAAAACCTTTGCAGCAGGTCCAATAATTCCTAAATATTTTGACCTGAAATCTGCATGCTAAAACACAAAAAAAGTGCATTTTACATGGCAAAGGGGAGTGAACCACAAAGTGGAGTCAACCATTACAACTGATGATGACTTGTTTATTTGTGTAAAATATCTATTTTACAAATGTAGTATATATCTATGTGTTCATGTATAACAATTTTGGGAAAATAAGTTTGCAGCAATGCTTCCTAGGAGATTTTGACATGAAATCTACAGGCACAAAAATGTTGAATTGTGCAAACACCATACTATTTGAAAACATGGAGAAGGTGGGGTTTGGAGTTAACACATCAGGAAAGTTTGACATCCTGATTTGATGCATAATGGTTGTCTGCTCCTTATGTCAAATAATAATATGGTTATGTTTGGTGGTTGGAGAAGGGGGGTAGTGACCATCTTTCAAAGAATTTCCATACAAAGGATGATATTTGTTCTTCCTTGGAATACAGAAATTCTCTGAAAAACAATGGTAGTCACTTTATATTACATTCAGAACTGTGACACAAGAAATTCTGTGCTCATAAAGAGATCATCTTTTCTAATACAACTTAAATAGCATGAACACCCATAATGTGTATATATGCACATCAAGAGTTGTTATTATTATTATGACTTAAAAGTATTGACCTCAGGGCGATCCACTGCATTGTTGTGGTTTGAACCTAAGACCTGCAAAATGGCACAATATGACCACAGGAGGATATTAAATTACTGAGCTATATCATTGTATTGAGTTTATTTCTGAAGCATTCTCAGTGCGCTTTCCCGCCCATTGCAAAGAGGTAACCTTTGGGTACATTGAGACTGACTTGGAGAATTAGAACTGGTGTAACTGAAAGACAATATAAACCGTTGATGTGAACATTTAAGAATGAAATGAAGGGAACATGGCAAAGTGGGCAAAACATGGTCAGTTGAATCGAAGCTCTGGCCCATCCAGTGAAGTATGTGTCAAAATTCAACAATTAAAAGCATTGACGAGAGGTGGGATGACAACCTGCAATAAAGACAAGACCTCTCATAACTTATCATGGTGTCGGAAGACGGTGAGCCACATGATGACGAAATCGCGGAGATGCACCTTCTCTCTCCCCTCTCCGGCTGTCAGGGGCTTGCCTAAGTAGGACTGGATCGTGGGGCAGACGCTGTGCAGTATGAACGAACATCCGAGGTGGTAGTGGAAGTAAAGTCATGTCATCCAGTGGAATGATGTGAGGCTTTGTCTGGATAAATCAGACAAAACCTCTCATCAACCAGGAGGAGAGAGAAATAAGAATCCAACAAAGCCCGAGTTGGACCTGACTGAATTCTTGAGTTGAGCTCCTCCCCAGCAAGAAACCAAGATCATTATTAAAACTTGTAGCTTCCCCTCTGCCACCCAGTGTTAGAACTGCTAAAATCTTGTTGGGTTCCTCAGGAGCAGTACACTCAAGCTTAACTGCACTGAGTATCAAAGTGGCTAGATGGGGGGGAAGGGAATTAGGGTGGGTACTGTGGGGAGGGAGACCTGGAACGAGACGTTGTCCTTGATTACCTTTGCTTTCGTGCTTCGTAAACTCTTTGACTATATTTAACATGGGTTAAGCAATGACAACATACCTGTAAAAGAAAAGCAGGTTATGCATAGAACATTCCTTGTGTATGTCTTTTCAGGCTTCATTGGCAATTTCTGTTCCTATAATTCTTAAGGATACAATGTTATGGCTAAACAATCATGTTTCAAAACGAAGCACACATTCATATAAAAAGCCACTTGGCTTTTAGACACAATGTTTCCATATGATGTGCTGTAACCACTGTTAAATATCACAGTGGTACTTCCAACAACTTTTTTGCAATACACTACATGTAACATATGCTAATGAGGTAGATTAATATTCAAACGCCCATCGCTTCAGTGCTATGTATCAGAGTTCAAAATATGCAAATGTCCAGGAAGCGCTTCAGCGCGATGTGACACAATGCCAAAGTCATCAGGTATGAAAATGCCCCCAAGAGCACTTCAGCGCAATGTGCCCAAATGCCAGAGTCATCAATATGTAAAAGTCCAAAGAGTGCTTCAGCACGATGTGCCAAGTTGGCAAAATCACCAAACATGTAAATGTCCAAAGAGCACTGCAGCGCGATGTACAAAAATGCCAAAATCACCAAACATGTAAAACAGTGTCAAAATTACCAAACATGTAAAGGACTAAAGAGCGCTTCAGCGCGATGTACAACAGTGCCAAAATTACCAAACACGTAAATGCTCAAAAGCACTTCAGCGCGATATGCAACTTTCCTTCAAAATGCAAATAACAAAAACAGCACGTAGTTCCTTTCACGATGCTATGGTTAAAAAAGTAACGATCCTACCTGATTGTAGCTGAGAGAGGATCTACAACGTGGGAAAAGAAAACAGAATTCTTCTTGCTGCAACCGGAATCTTCTTTCAGCAACCGTAGAACAGGAAGAGCTGCTGCTCAAGCTCAGGGTTCTCAATAACCAGCAATGAGAACAGGGTGTGGTCCATAGGGAATAGGCTTCCAGAACAGGGTGTGGTCCCTATTAGCTTCCACATTCCAGCTCATTGTTAAACTACTGGAGCTGAGAAGGGACAATAGGCCTTGAAAACATAATAGTCTGCAACAAGCATTGGCACAGATAAGAGGCAAAGTCACAACAAGCGCCGGCAAAAACAATAGAAAACAGTAAACAGGTGCCCGAGAAGGTGCACCAGGAAACTGACGTGGCAGAATCATGACAGTCCACCCCATCAAAAGTGCTTACACCGCCAGTCACGTGGGAGCCTCTGGATGCTTTCTGTGAAATATAGGTATCAATTGTGGTGCATGATTAGCATCACTTGGTTCCCATGAGTCTTCGTCTGGACCGTAGCCTTTCCATGAAACCAAATATCACAATTTTTTTTTAATGCATTTACTATCCTTTATACTGTGTACTTCATATTCTTCATGATCTCCAACAAGGAGATGTGGTGGACCAGCTTGTCATTTGGTCTTTGCTGATTTTAACAACAAAGTGTGAAATACAGGATAGATTTTCATGGAGCTTGGTAATTTTAATTTAAATGCTACTGGATTTACACAATCCTTGATCTCAAACGGCCCACTAAATCGTGGATGGAATTTATATTTCTTTTTTAACTGAAAATTTCTTGTAGAGAGCCAGACGAATTCACCAGTCTTGTACTTTGGCCCTATTTTTCTTTTTCCAACAGCAAATCATTTATAGTTTGGATTTACCTTCTGTACATTTTTTTGTAAATGTTTTATAATAACAGTCATTCCTTGTAATCTCCAAAGATGGTATATTGGTGTGAAGTTGTGCTAACAGCAATGAAGCGTAATGTGGATGACAGCCATGATTCGTGAAAAATGGTGACATGTTTGTGGAAGTGTACTTTAAATTATTGTAGGCGAATTCAGGTTCCCAGAGGAGATTTACCCATGAGCCGTGTTGTTTAAATAAATAACATCGTGGATATTGTTTAATACCTGGTTCACTCACTCTGTTTGGCCATCTAATTTCGAATGGAAACTTGTGGACAAGTTTCTTTTTATCTGTGAAGTGTTGCACCAAGCTTTCCATACTTTTGAGGTAAATTGTGCCTCTTGATCGGAAGTAATAATGTGAGGCAAGCCATGTAATCTTAATATGTTTTGAACCAGTAAGGTTACCAACTGAGTTGCTGCTGCCATTTTCTCACAAGCAAGAAAGTGAGCCACCTTTGTCAGTCTGTTGACCACCACTAAAATGGTGGTTTTCCCTTGATCCTTGGGTAAGTCAATAATAAAGTCCATGGATATATCTTCCCAGAGCCACGATGGAGTAGGAAGGGGATGCAATCATCCTTTTTTTTGCGCTATTATCTCCTTTAGCTTGAGCACAAATGGCACATTGAGTTACATATTGGATAACATCTTGTCTCCAGGTAGGCCACCAGAAATGTCTTTGAACAAGCTCTTGTGTGTTTGCTATTCCTAGATGTCCAGCTAACGGTTTTGTGCGACACCATAGTAAGACTTGTTTTTGTAATGATTTTGATGTAATGTATAGGAGTGTGTTTTGAAACGGTAATCCTTGAATAATAGTTCTCTCTTTGTCTTTTTGTTGCCAAATTAAGATCTGTTTTAACTGCATACTTTTTCTTATGTCTTAAAACAATTGTACAGACAAGGTAACTCCGATAATTTGTTCCTTTGTAATTATGGATGGAGGTGTAATTGCCTTTTTAATTTTTTCTTCTGCTGTTTCGCATTGAGATAAATCATATGCTTTGTTATTTATTTTGCCAGGTCTGAACATTATAACAAAATTAAATTCTGCAAAGAATAAGGTCCAACATAACTGTTAAGGTGTCAAAGCTCAAGCACATCGTAAAAATTGGAGATTACCATGGTCCGTATAGAGTTATACTGCAATGTGAGAACGTTCCTACAGTGGCCTTATAATTTAGTTGTGCAAATACATCTATAAATATCCCAAACAGGTGACAAAAACAAGTTATATACTGAGTTAATTCAAAACATGGTAAATTTTATTTTTTTCTCATTTTTTCAGTTCGTATAAATACTGTTATTCATCAAAAATCACCAAAAATTATTTCAATTCATATCAAAAATCAAGAAAAATACAATTAGATCATAAATATCTACAACAGGAATAATGTATAAAAATTACCCCTTGGTAACAAACATGTCTCTCAACATACTCACGTGCTAACAATCATACCACACTCAACCTCATACTAAGATGGAGAAAGGAGCTGAATTAATAATTAGCAGGATGACAATGCTAGAAAGTGGCCACCAGATGTAATGTTTGGCCCTCGCAGCAGGTCTACGCGCGTTTCGGCAGCTCTAGGCCACCTTCATCAGGACCTTTTTCCTCGTAATAGTGTAGATACCAAGGGATCAATGGCACCAACAGCGGTAGAGTGCCAAAAACCGTCTTCAGTAATTATCAAGGGGCAGGACGTCCTATGTTTCCTTGAAGTAGCTTTTGATGTTAATAAACATGCTGAAGTAATTGTCGAGAGCTCAATGTCACAGCTGGTTTATAGAGTATAGAGTTATAGACAGTCACCGTATGTTTTGCACCTAGAAGATAATGGCGCCATTCTTTAAAAGCGAGACGAATGCCAACAGTTCTTTTTCTGCCACAATATAGGTCATCTCAGCAGATAAACATTTTTGGGATAGGAATACAATGGGATGTAATTGGTTAGTTTGTTCACCCTTTTGAGATAGAATTGCCACAATTGCAGTGTCTGAAGCATCCGCTTCAATTATGAAAGGCTGATCGATGTCTGGATGATTTAAAACAGGGGCTGTTGTAAATGCAGTTTTAAGGGTTTGAAAGGCAGATTTGCTTTCTGGCTTCCATTGGAACGGAACATGTTTCCTTCGCAATTTTGTTAAAGGATTTGCTTTGCTGGAAAACTGCTTAATGAATCGGCGGTAAAAATTCACGAATCCTAGAAATCGCTGGATATCTTTCACTGAGGTTGGTTCTGGCGGGTCTAATATTGCCTGAACTTTTCTGGGTGCCATTGTGATTCCTTGAGGTGATAATATAAAACCTAAGAATTCCACTATGTAGGTTTGGAATTCGCACTTAGATAGTTTACAGAACAGGCCATCTTGGCGCAGGGTGTTTAATACCAGTTTTACATGTTTCTCATGTTCCTAGACAGACTGTGAATAGATCAACAAATCATCAATGTAAGCAACGGTGAACCTGTCAAGAAAATCTTGTAAGACATCATTTATAAAAAATTGAAATGCCACTGGGACGTTGCATAAGCCAAAGGGCATTACGCAGTATTCGAACAAGCCAAAACGAGTTCAAAAAGCGGTCTTCCACTCGTCTCCGGCACAGACACCTATGAGATGGTATGCCCCTCCCAGATCCAACTCGGTGTCAATACTTGCTGATCTTACCTGGTCCAAGAGAACGGCAATAAGTGGAAAAGGATATCAGGTTTTAATTGTGATGTTATTTAAAGCGCAATAGTCTATGCACGGGCGTAATTCCCCATTACTTTTGAGTACATGTGGGGACAAGGCCGGAGACTTAGAAGGGTGAATGAAACCATTCTTCGAAAATTTGTCAAGGTAGTCTCTAAGATGTTGGTACTCTTAAGTGCATAGATCCTGCTACGGGGAATCTTGGCTCCAGGTACAAGGTCTATTTCACAGTCATATGTTCTCTGAGGGGGAAGGATCTCAGCACTTTTCTCACAGAATACATCTCAGAACTCTTCATACACTGCAGGTAATTCTATGTCCAGCTCCGCAGCTGTACTGATATAATGAGAAGTAGACTTGGTATGATCTTGAACTAAGAGTTTGGACGTATTTTCTTGTGGGTGTAAACATTCCTTTTGACACCATTCTGACTGAAAAGTAACACTTCTCTTAGACCAATCTATTGTGGGATTATGGTCAGTCAACCAAGGCATCCTGAGGATGATACCAAATGGGGGAGCATCAATGATATCAAAGGATATTTCCTCCATGTGCGTTTGATCCTGAGTAAAACGTGATGGTTACTTTAATAGTAGAATGAGTAATCAGTCCAGATGTTAATTGTTTGCCATCTACCACATGAACCATTTCTGGTTTTGTTTTTACGAAGGTAGGTATTTCTAATTTTGTTGCGAAAGCAGCATCGATAAGGTTGCCGGTGGCTCCAGAATCCACCAGGACCACCCCAGTTTTAGGCTCTTGCTGACAATTGGTGAATTGTACGTTTAATACTAGATGGGGAATGGAAATTTGAAATGCGTTTGCAACAGATTGGTCAGGAGGCAACGATTTATACTCAAGGAAGTCTCTTGGCTGTTCCCCGAGTATTCTAGTTTCCCACTATGGTCACAGTTGTATTTGGCTTTGCTAAGCAGTCTTTGACAATCAATCAATCAATAATACTTTTATTTGATTTTGTTAAAAATCATAAAAGATTGTAAAAGCACATTATACATAATGATTAAAAAGTGGTAGTTGGAAAAGTAAAAAAGATAAAAACATTGTGTCGTCATTAGTCAATCCTCATCAGCAGTTGAAATAAGAAATATTACCTTTATAGTCTTTGACAAAATGTCCTTTTTTACCGCAATATAGACATAGGCCTTTTTTCTTCAGAGGTTAATCTCCATTGGTTCACTAGTATCCTGTGATACAAAATGTGTTTTTTCTTTAGGTCGAATAGAAGGTCTGAACTCCAACCGTTTTTTATTTCCTTTACAATCTAAAACCTTGCGGTCTAAGTGAAGACTTAAGGCTATTAGGTCTTTACATGTTCTAGGTTGAGCGTCTACTGGAGCTATCACATCTCTTAATTTGTCTCTTAGGCTTTGATATAAGGCCACCCTTTTGTCCTCTGGCCAATATGTTTCTGCTATTAAGCGATTGAATTGGGTTAGATAATGGACCAGGTCTTTATTTCCCTGTTTGAGTTCTAATAACTCTCGATCAGCTGATCCTGTTATTGATCTTTGGTCGAAGACCTTTTTTAAATTCTGTTTTGAAGCAAGACCAACTATAAAGCAATGTGTCATCTGATTGCACAAGAGGGATTGCCCTCATGGCAGCGTCTCTACTCAAATAATAGATCAAGAAGGCGATTCGCGATTGAGCATTGGAGAAAGATGTGGGTTTAACCATACAGTGTAACTCCACTTGCGTTAAAAAGGTTTGAAATTTGTGGGGTTCACCTGCAAACCTTTCTGGAGGTGCCAAAGGAACAGTCATTGGAACTGTTACCAATACTGTAGATGGATTTGAGCTCCTGGCAGCAACTACCTCAGGAGGACGAGACGGCGCTAGTTGTGTCTGTAAATGAGTGACCCTATTAGCTAACGCCGCAGTTTCCTGCCAAGCAGCTAACAGTTCTTTCTGCATGGTTCCCAACATAGAACACAAATCTTCCGAGGTGGCCATCCCAAAGATACTGCTCAGGAGGAACCAATTTTGTGGGCTGGTTATTCTGTCAGAACTGGTAAAATTCTGTTGGGTTCCTTAGGAGCAGTACCCTCAAGAAGCCCACCTTCCAGCAGCCTTGACTCAAGCTTAACTTCACTGAGTATCAAAGTGGCTAGACTGGGGGAAGGGAATTAGGGTAGGTACTGTGGGGAGGGAGACCTGGAACGTGACATTGTCCTTGATTAACTTTCCTTTTGTGCTTCATAAACTCTTTGACTATATTTAACATGGGTTAAGCAATGACAACATACCTGTAAAAAAAGCAGGTTTATTCATAGAACAGTCGTTGTGTATGTCTTCTCAGGCTTCACAGGCAATTTCTCTTCCTATAGTTCTCAAGGATACAATGTTATGGCTAAACAACCATGTTTCTAAACAAAGCACAAATTCATAAAAGAAACCACTTGGCTTTTAGACACAATGTTTCCATAATGATGTGCTTTGACCACTGTTAAATATCACAGTGGTACTTTCATTGCAATACACAACATGTTACATATGCTACTGAGGCAGATTAATATTCAAATGCCCAAGGGAGCGCTTCAGCGCTATGTATCAGAGTCCAAAATATGCAAATGTCCAGGAAACGCTTCAGCGCAATGTGACACGATACCAAAGTCATCAGGTATGCAAATGCCCCAAGAGCACTTCTGCGCGATGTACAAAAATGCCAAAATCACCAAACATGTAAAGCAGAGCCAAAATTACTAAACATGTAAATGACTAAAGAGCGCTTCAGCGCGATGTACAACAGTGCCAAAATGACCAAACATGTAAATGCTCAAAAAGCACTTCAGCGCAATATGCAACTTTCCTTCAAAATGCAAATAACAAAAACAGCACGTGGATCCTTTCAAGATGCTGTTGGTTAAGAAAGGAACAATCCTACCTGATTGTAGCTGAGAGAGGATCCACAACCTGGGAAAAGAAAACAGACGCCTTCTTGCTGCAACCGGAATCTTCTTTCAGCAATCGTAGAACAGGAACAGCTGCTGCTCAAGCTCGGGATTCTCAATAACCAGCAAGGAGAACAGGGTGTGGCCCCTATTTAAAGTGCTCAGGAAGAAGCTTCCAGATTAGGGTGTGGTCCCTATTAGCTTCCAGATTCCAGCGCACAGGTAAACTACTGGAGCTGAGAAGGGACAATAGGCCTTGATAACATCATATTCTGAAACAAGCACTAGCACAGATAAGTGGCAAAGTAACTACAAGCATTGTCAAAAACAATGGAAAACAGTAAACCGGTGCCAGACAAGGTGCACCAGGAAACTGACGTGGCAGAAAACAGTAAACAGGTGCCAGACAAGGTGCACCAGGAAATTGATGTTGTAGAATCATGACACCCACTAGCACAGTATGGCTATATTTTCAAACTAAAAACAGTCATCAAAGAGACTCTAATATACTATGTGAAAACCCTGACCTATACTAGACACCTCTACTGGACAAGAGCACTTCAATGCAACGAGAGCTGTGAAGAAAGTAGTGGTGGAAAAGGCACTGAAAAAGTGGTGCCAAAAAGGCAGTGCACAAAAAGTCATGGGGAATTGGAATTGGAATTGGAATTCGAAGTGGATTTGTAAAGCGCATGGCTACCCAGGGTCGTCCCAGCTCTGTGTTCGTGGAATTAGCTAGGGAAAGGATGTGACCTAGGGACAGAGCCAGGTTTTCAAGAGCTTACAGAATTGTAATAGGTTGGTTTCCCTGCGAATGTTGAGGGGGAGGGAGTTCCAGAGCTTGGAGGCATTGTAAGAAAAGAGGCATCCTCCTGACCGCGCCTTCTTGATTCTGGGGATGTTTGCCAGGAAGAGGTGGTCGTATCGTAGCTTCCTGTTGGCTTTGTATGGTTTGATCAGGGCTCTCAGGATTGGAGGGCCCTTATCCTGGAGAATTTTATGTGTTATGCAGAGGGATTTGAAATTAATTCTCTCTTGGATTGGGAGCCAATGTAAGGCGCTTAGGGCAGGTTTGGCAGAGCATCGATTTTTTGTGCCTGTTAGCAGCCTAGCTGCCGAATTCTGGACGAGGTGAAGTTTGTTTATGACTGATTTCGGGGTGCCAAGATAGAGGGCGTTGCCGTAATCCAGTCTAAAGAGGATGAGACCCTGAATGAGGAATTTTCTGGAATGGGGAGGTAAAAGGGGAGGATTTTTCGTGTGGTGCGTAGGAGACCAAAGCAGATTCCAGCGGTTTTCCTAGCTTGGCTTTGGAAAGTGAGGTCCTGATCCAGCCAGACACCCAGGCTTTTTATTTCTTTTTTTGGGGGAGGGAGCTGGCCCCATGCAAGTTGGCCACATGGGTTTGGGGGAGAATTTAGCTTGATTGCCTAGCACTAGGATCTCTGATTTGTCTCCGTTTAGTTTGAGGAGAGATTTGCTCATCCAACTGGAGATTTCTTTGAGACAGGAGCATAGATTTTCCGGGGAGCTGTCCGTCTGGTTTAGGGAGACAACGAGTTGGGTGTCGCCTGCGTACGTGACCAGATTGATGCCGAAAGGGGCTACAATTTCCTCCAGTGGGGACATATACAAATTGAAAAGTGTAGAGCTTAAAGATAAGCCCTGGGGCACCCCGCATTGGAGTGGAATAGCTCTGGATAGAAAGTTGCCTTCGGAGACCTGAAAGGTTCTATTTTCTAAAAATGATTTGAGCCAGGATAGGGCCGACCCTGTAACTCCTATTCTGCTTAGATGGTGGACAAGAATACAGTGATCCACCGTATCAAAAGCTGCGCCTAATTCCAAGAGGATCACTGCTGCAGACCCACCTGAGTCCAGGATCATTCTCACCTCTTCTACAACTGCCATCAGGGCGGTGTCCGTGCCCTGGCCAGGCCGAAAGCCTGTCTGCGAGCGGTGTAGGAGTCCATTAGATTTAAGGACGGTGGAGAGCTGTTGGTTAATGAATTTCTCCACCACCTTGCTGATTCCAGGTCAATCAATCAATCAATCAGAGTACTGGTAAAGCACGCTACTTACCCATGAGGGTCCCAAGGGGCAGGTAGTAAGGAGATGGGCCGGTAGTTGCCCAACTCTAGGGGATCCAGATGGGGTTTCTTTAGCAGTGCTCTAACTGGAACTCTTTTCCAGTTGGGGGAACAGTACCCTGTTCTAGGGAGGCGTTAATTAAGTTATGTGATGGGGGAGGTGATGGTGGGTGTAACTAGTTTCAGGATGTTAAAAGGTGCGGGGTCGAGGGGGATCCACTTTTAATTGATTTTAAGATGAGGGGGACCATCTCCATTGCGAGTGGGAAGAAAGAGTCTAGGTGGGGGGCATTATTTGCGGGAACTGGGGGGGGTGTTCTGGTAGGTAGTCGGTAACTGGGAGGAGTTTTAGGATTTTTTTAATTTTGGTGGTGAAAAATTCTGCCAGTTTGTTGCATCTGCGGCCAGAGGGGCTGACGATGGGGGGTGGGTCTGGGACTTTCAGAAGTTTAACAATGCGGAATGTTTCCCTAGAGGAGTTGGCGGAGGCTTGAATTTTTTCTTCGTAGAAAGCCGGCTGGGTTGTTTTAAGGGTAGCTTTGTAGGACCTGATGGCTGCTCTGTATTCTACTTCTTTATTATTGGCCCAGTCCTTCCTCCATTTACGTTCTAGTTTTTTGCATTGTTTTTTCATGTCGCGGAGTTCTGGGGTGAACCAAGGGGATTTGAAGGTTCCATTTTTTTAGGGTAAGATTTTTCTTGGCAGTACTTGATCCAATGAGTTTTCTATCCAAGTTGAAAATTGCTTGTCTGCTAACAATGGGTCCGCTGTCCAGCTTACGATACAGAGATCAGAAACCCAAACGCAAAGAAGAGTGACAATCGAAAGGGCTATATTGTTAGACCAACACTGCCTACATGAGCTCAAACTGGAAACAGAATCCTTCTTTGAAAATAATAGGATAGGCACATCAAGACAAATCCTATGGGACACCTATAAGGCAGTAATCAGAGGGAAATTAGTAAGCCTAGGTGCATATCGATCTAAAACAATAAAACTCAAAATAAAGGAGCTGGAAGACTCTATCACTCTTATAGATGGGCAAATAGTGGCTGAGCAAAACACAATCCGAAGGGAGAAGATGGAGACAGAAAGGCAAAGAAAAAAAGATTGCCTTGCGGACATTCTCGAAGAAAAAGTGAGGGCGAAATGGGAAGCTAGCAAACTAGCGAACCATGAGTATGGGGAAGGATGCGGAAAATTTTTGGCCTGGAAACTAAAATCAGATTTAACGAGGAATAAGGTAGCAAGTATCCAAAAAGATAACCAATCACCACCATCCTCTGAAGATTCGGTTATAAGGCAGGAATTTACTAAATTCTTCAGTGAATTATACTCTGAAGACATAAACCCATCAGAAGAACAAATAGTTCATTACATGAATAGTCTACCCATTCTATCTCTAACAGAGGAACAGAAAATATCCCTAAACGAAGCAATCACTAGAGAGGAGGTAGAAGACGCAATAAAAGGGCTGAAAAGAGGAAAAGCGGCGGGACCGGATGCTATTCCAAATGAGCTATATATGGCACTCAGAGAATCTTTATCTCCACAAATAACAGACTTACTTAACGGGATGTACAAACAGCATGAAAAGATTCCAGACTCTTGGAACGATGCCATTATCACCATAATTTTAAAACCCGGAAAAAAGCCGACACTATGTGAATCTTATCGCCCGATATCACTTCTCAATTGTGACTACAAGATCTGCACAAAAATCATGGCAAAAAGGCTGGGAGATGTGATGACCCAGCTAGTTCACTCTGACCAGAAAGGATTCATCAAAGGAAGACAGATTCACGACTTAACTCATGAACTATTTGGGGCAATAGATGTCGCTTCCTCCGAAAAAATTCCACTCACAATTCTTACCTTTGACGCCGCAAAGGCATTCGACCGAGTGAACTGGGCCTTTCTAAACGAGGTAATGATAAGAAACAATCTGGGGGATTCCTTCCGACATATGGTGAAAGAGATCTATAAGACTCCAAGATCTAAAATTTTGGTGAACGGAGATTTAACTAATAACATAAGAATCGAAAGAGGCACAAGGCAAGGGTGCCCACTTTCGCCATTATTATTCAATCTATACACTGAACCCTTAGCAAGCTTAATCAGGGAAAATGAAAAAATACTCCCATTTAGACATCAGGAGTGGTCCAAAAAAGTGGCCCTATATGCGGACGACTTAATGATTTTCACTACCGATTACGAATCCTCCATACCCGAAATCCAAATCACTCTCGAGAATTTTGGGAAAATCTCAGGATACTTGATAAACCACTCAAAAACAGAGATTATGTCTTGGAACACTAACTTCACCAATCAAAACATCAAGAAAGAAATCAAATATTTAGGGATCACAGTAGTCCATGAACTGGAAAGAATTCCTCAGTTGAACTTAAACAGAGTGGCAGGCGAAGTAAGAAAGCTCTTAAAAACCTGGAGTACCCTCCCCTTAAGCCTAATAGGCAGATCAAACATCATTAAAATGTCTATTCTCCTGAAATATACATATCTGTTTAATACAATACCGCTTGAATTTAAAAAAAAATCATTAAAGAAACTGCAGGGAGAAATCTCAAGCTTTATTTGGGCCTCCAAAGGAACCAGAATATCGTGGAAAAAAATCAGGAGAAGGAAATTACAAGGAGGGATAGCGAGCCCTGATTTATGGGAATACTATAGAGCTTTCTTCTTCAAAAATATGAGATCATTGATGGGCGTTCATCACTACTACCCGGTTTATCTCCAAGCATTAACCAGAAAAGCCGACCATTTTCTGTATAAATTTGGGCACCCAAAGTACTTTAAAAAAATAAAACTAAAGATTTTAAAGGACGCGGCCAGGCTATGGGCTCAGATCAGAGGAACCCTAAACATTTCATATTATAGCTCGCTAGCTCCTATATGGGACTCCCCAGGTACCCCAGAATGCTTAAAAGACAGTTTGGCAAATCCTTTAAAAAATGCAAACATAGTTCATTGGGGACAAATACTGAAGAGGTCAATACTGATTTCCTGGGAAGATCTCCAAGTAATTACAAACTTCACCATCTCCAAATTTAAATATTACCAGCTAGCCAGCTGGGCAAAAACCCTGACAAAACATGAAAAGGATACCGAAGAACTAGAAAGAGAAATGAAGAAAGTTTTACCCATAAAAAAAGAGATAGCCAGATGGTACTGGGTACTAGTAACCTCCGACGATGAAGATGCCAAGATAGCAGATTCAATCTGGGGAAGAGATCTACAAATCCCAAATCTAGAAGATGTTTGGCTAAAGTCAATCGAAAAGTGCTGGGATACATTAAAATCTGCAGCGTTAAAAAGAAATCACCTTTTCACAATCCACAGGGCTTATTGGACCCCCAAAAGACTGTCCAAATTTAAAGGTGCTCAAACAAGGAAATGTCCGAAATGTGGAGAGGAAAAGGCAGATGATATACACATCTTCAAAGACTGCCCTTCCCTCATTGAGTTTTGGTCCGAAGTGGGTAAGACATTGAATGCGATATTACATCAGCAACTAACTGTAAGTACCATCCTTGTTTTGTTTGGGATTGATAATAACAGTATAGGAGCGGGTAGCCTAACAAAGATACAAGAAAACCTGGTTTTTGTAATGATGCTTCTTGCGAGAAGAGAGATATGCATAAATTGGGTAGGTCCATCATCCCCTACGGTTGGCGAATGGATGAATTCAGTCATAAGAACAAACAAACTAGACAGAAGGGGAAAGCATTCCAATAGAAATAACTTTTGGGAAATATGGGAAAATCACTTTAAATCTGTTAAGTAATGGCTGGGACGGAACAGTGATCCGATGATTACGCGATAGAAACTTCTGTGGATGAAAACAATTTTCATCGAGTAGTCAAGGTGGCTATCTCCCCTCCACGAACGATAAAAACACAGAAAGTTATTTATGTGTTGGTTTAAGAGGAGACCCCTATGCAAAATCTGCTGGCTGAGAAATTCCCCTCACTCCCTTACATTGGGGCGGGGCTGGCATGGTAATTGCAGAGGCTGAACCTTGATACTACCAAAAAAACATAAAAATCACAATATGAGGATTTAAAAAAACAAAAAAAAAAAAAACAACAATGGGTCTGGTTTGAATGTGGGGATGGTGACTTTGAGTTCACGTCTCCAATCATCGGGGACTAGTTTTGACCAAGGACATTCTGGAAAGCGAGGAGATGGCCCGTGGGGGGGCTCAATAATGGTTTGCTAGGTGAATGGTACTAGGAATTGGTCTGACCATGGGATGGGTAGGGGCTCACTGGTTTTTAATTCAGTGATGTTTGAGAAGATAGGGTCTAGTAGATGGCCTTTTGCGTGTGTGGCTTGAAGGCTTTTTAGGTGAAGATGATAGGTAGCCAAATCAAGTGTTAGGTCACCTACCACTTTGTCCAATGGGTCATCAAAGTGGAGGTTTAGGTCTCCCAGTACAGTAAAGTTGGAAGAGGAGCAGGCCCGTGGGATGATGGCTTCCATCAGTGAGCTACAGAATTGTCCCTGTGCTCCCAGTGGGCGGTACAGGAGAATGCCCGAAAATGATTTTGAAGGGGAGAGTTGAATAATAAAGTGGGTGTTCTCACAGTCAAGGATCGGGCTATCTAGTATGCGGCAGGAGAGGTGGCTTTTATAGATAATTGCAATTCCACCACCCTTACCACATACTCTGTCGAGGCGCTGGATGAGGTATCCTGGGGGAGGGCTTGAACAACATCCGGCTCAGAGCTTAGGGATAACCATGTCTCTGTCAGGAACAGAAAAACTGGTTCTGTGTCTTGAATAAGCATGGAGATTTCCAAGGAGTGCTTAGGCAGGGACCTGCAGTTCAGCAGGGCCATGCTGATTGGGGGCTCGATGGGGGATGGGAATGTCTTTGGTGACAGAGTATATGAGCAGTGGGTGCAATGGCTTTGTCGTCCCTCCAGGGAGAATGAGTGGAGGCATGGTGTGTTTGTAGTCTGCCTGAGTTGAAGAAGTGTCTCCTGGGTATAGATTCTAGGGCCTGAGGGGAGGGGGGAAGAGATTCCTGGCCCTGGGCCCGTTCTGGCATGGACAGGGGCAGACGGGCTTGCCTTTGGTGTGCCTTCGGCGCACCGCCGGTGCGCCCGCTGCACGCATCTCCTACGCGAACAGAATGGCATCGTTCTTTTCTAGTGGGACAGGGCAGAACAACTAGCCTGCTAACCTGCGTGCCGCAAGAGAGGGGAAAGTTGTAGTCACTTCTTGCCGGCCTTCCCTCCACAACAATCTGACTACGTTAGTGGTGGACCGGGGAAGGGGGTGCTTTAGCGACGTGAGAGCCGTGTGATTGAAAAGCGATTTTTAACTGATTAAAACAGAAAAACAGTGCGCAAGGTCTGGTGTGCAGCAGTGGTTTAAAAAACAATGGGAGCCCTTTGCCACACGTTCCAGCGATGTGGCAATTCAGTCTCCGTTACCTGTAATGACCACCAGCGCTTGGGAGTGCTCAGCTCTTTGTACTGAGGGTGGGCAGAACAACTTGCCTGCTAACCTGCGCCCCACAAGCGAGGGGCAAGTTGCAGTCACTTCCAGCCCGCCTTCCCTCCATTATGCTTTCTGTAAGTGGAAGAGACAACACCAGTACTGATGAATATAGAAATGTCTAAGGGGACAAGGATCTGAGCAAAAGGCACCCATTCAGTGAAGTCAACAGTCACAGGGAAAACTGAATTACTGTAACCCCAAAGAATGGGAATCATAAGGGGTTGACCCAACAATTGTCCAATAGTCTTTATAAATATTTATACACATGATCCAGAACCCACTCTCAATGATGCTCGGCAGGCAGTAAATAATACCAGGAAGGCGTTGGAATTTAAGACAGACTAGATGAATGGAAACCTCAACCTCCTGCTTACTGATTTTGGGAAGATCTCCAAAAGAAGAGGGGCAATGGAAAGTAGCCAGAGTGAAGATATCTCTGATGTGAAACATTTCCAAACAACAGTGAAAAAACAAACTGCGGACGTTCAGTACCTCTTCAAGAAGACAGAGGATGCAGATTGAAGGTCCCAAAGAAACAATGTAGTATAGAAGAACGGGCTGAGGGTCCCAACACAGAACCCTTCATAGAAGCCTGGATCCAGTCAGTACTCAAGCCAGAGGACCTATCAGCCTGCTTTGTGGAGAGAGCTCATCATGTAATGGGCCGGCAGCCCCAGCCTGGAGATCTCTGAGGGCAGTAATACCTAGGTTCCTGAATTATAAATTATAAACAAAGGGATGTCCCCCTACAGTATGACTGAAAGTCTGAACATACCCGCAGTGAAGACAACTCAGTATCTCTATACTCTGACTTTACTCAGGCAGTCCAGCGGCAAAGGGGAAATTTCAACAGGTTGAAGAAGAAGCATCAAAATATGGGTATAAACTATATGATGACACAAATTTGGGAAAACAGAATGCTTCCAGACACAAGAGGAGGCATGGGACTGGCTGGAGGAATTGGAAACAAAAATCCCCTTATTTTGTAGATGGGGGCCCTCACTCGGATAAAAGAACTTACCCGCGAAGGAATGCCAACATAGGACTCAGACCTACCGCTCTGGGAGGAATAAGTGTAGTATTAGTCCAAGATTACTGTGAAACTGAGTGGCTGACAGCATCAGAGGAAACATTCCCATGTGTAATGACTTAAGCAGGCTATCGTGATAGATTGAAGTGGACGTGTTGTGAAATGGGCCTCACAGCAGCCTCGCTCTGTCCATTCATTTCCTGGGAGGCTGACCACAGAAGAATGTGCCTGCCTAACTAACTGGTAATGTAACTATAGTTTAAGGCTGTTATCTAATCTCACCTGATATTGCTTATTTGAAGCAAGGCCGGGCATGACCCATTATATCACCATCTCCTTACTTGCTATTTTTTTCCTATTGTCTTTCTTTGACAACTTGTGCAACTGGAACAAGTCAGTCTTATGATCAAATGGTAGCATTCCATAGAGTAGTTTTCAGATGAGTGTGAGAGGCACTTCATGTTTTGAAGGAGTGGCTAGTTCAGAATTGAGTATAACCATGTGGGGGTCGATTAGGTGTGTAACAGTTAGTTATTCATGGCAGTATGTTTTGAAATAACTCTTCCAATCACCATTGACAAAGCTACTGCCAGGAAGATAGACAGACTGACTGCTGAAATTAGGGAAATTACCATATAGATAGCCAGGAAACCCTATATCAGGGTTAGGAATAGGGTATAGGAAACTGACAGCAAAGCAGGCAAAATGCTAAACACGAGGACACCTCGAGGTGGATTGGCAAAATATGAAAAGAATTGGATCCTAACATTATTGTCAGCTTCAAGTAAGCAAATGAGTTTTCAAAATACTTTGAGTACCTGCACGGATTTAAGATGAAAGTGTCTATAGAAGACCAAGATCAATATTTGCATAGGCTAGGCATGCTCAAAATGTCTGACTCCAACAGAAGTGATCTTAAAGAAACCACTGAATCTCGAAGACCCCTCAAAGGTATTAAGACAGACCCATTAGAAGAAAGTCCCAGACCAGACCTGGAACCCAACAGAACTCTTCAAACGTCTGAAAACTGTTCTTGACCATTGCCTGCTATAGCTTTTTAAAGATGTCTGAGAGGGAGACAAGTAGTCTTTGAATTTGAACCATGGTATAGTGATACTAATACATAAGAAAAATTAACCAGGATGTAGCTGCCTAACCTATTGGCCCATCTCAGTCCTGAATGCTGAGACAGATATCCTCGTGAATATTATAGTAAACTGACTGCTGCTCCTCTTGCTAACCCTGATCCACCCAGATGGAATGTGTGCCACATGGGACTAATTTCTGTGAATTTCAATGTCATTGCTCATTACAACATAGTGAATCAGTTTCTGTCATTTTTTCATGGATTAGGAAAACTTAATAAAATGCAGCTCTACATTAGTAAGGACATTTGTCCTGTTGCTCAAATACATTGTCAAATTGCCTTTCATCTACAAGAGGTTGTTGAAAAAGAAATTGAGGCTCTACTAAAACATGATATCATTGAGCACTCTACCGGTCCAGCACGATTGGTGTCGCCGATAGTGGCGGTTTCTAAAAAGAATAGTTGAGGGTCTGTGCGAATCTGTGTTGACATGCGTCAAGCAAACAAAGCAATTGAAAGAGAACGACACCCAGGTCCGCACATTGCCGATATAATTACCCAGTTGAATGGTGCCAATGATTGTTTGCACTTTGATCTCAACAAAGGATGTAATTAGCTCGAAATGGAAGAAAATTGCAGGTACATTACTACCTTTTCAACTCATGTTGGTTTGTTCAGATACAAAATATTGAGTTTCAGAGTGTCTTCAGCTGCCAAACTTTACCAAGATATCATTTGTCGCATAATACATCCTGTCATGCATACTTTCCATTACAGCGTTGATATACTAGTATTTGGGGCCACAGGACTTTAATAGATTCCTTACACACGTGTGCCATCTATTTGCTGATGCAGGTCTTATATTGAATGCAGAAAAGTGTAAATTTCACAACACAAAACTAAAATTATTTGGGCACATTTCTGGGACAACGGAATGACCCCAGATCAAGCCAAGGTTCAGGCTTTGTCATCTACCTCCCCTCCACAATATGTAACCATGCTTAGTTCCTTTCTTTGTATAGCCAGCTACTGTTCCAGGTACATCCGTGGCTTTGCCACTGTGAGTGCCCCATTGAGAGAGTTAATTAAACAAAATATTTCATTTCAGTGGTCACAGGAGTATGATCAAAGGTTCAAGACGATTAAGCATTACATTCTAAATGTTTCTGAAATGTCTTTCTTTGATCTGAAATTGCACACAGAGGTTGTTGTGGATGCCAGCCCAATGGGTTTGGATATAATTCATATCCATCATGGTGAACATGCAAACATATGAAGGCGTATTGTAGCTTCTGCTAGAGGACGTTTGTCACACACTGAATGAGCTTACTCGACACCTGAGAAAGAAAGCCTAGTTGTTCTGTGGGCTTACAAACACTTTCATGTGTTTCTGCATGGGAAACATGTTATGCTTGTTACTGATCACCAAGTATTGCTAACTGACGGAGTAATCCACAGGCCAAGACGCCTCCTCGCATTGAGAGGTGGGGGCAGAGACTGCAAGAGTATGACTATTCCATTGTGCACCGGCCTGGAAAAGATCAAAACCCTGCTGACTATTTCTCTCGAGTGCCCATGCAGTTCTAGGGTACACCTTCCAAACTGGCTGAGTCCTACGTTAATCTTATTGTGAGATCCAGCACTCTTGCTGCTGTCTCCATGAAGCAAATAAGTGCTGCTCCCAATGCAATTTCTGAAAGTCTACGACAGCAAGTCAGCATGAAAATTGCAATTGACTTCTTTAGACCTCATGGTAATTGTGGATGAGTACTCCCAGTTTCCTCTGATGGAAGACCTCTCGTCAATCCCTCATGAACGAGTAATGATCGAGTAATTGAAAGAATACAAGGCATATTTGCAACCAGGGGTGTTCCGCCCATTCTAAAATCTGACAATGGCCCACCATTCAATGGTCGGGAATTCAAAGACTTTTTAGTGGCTTGAATATCTAGCACCAGAAAAGTACACCTCAATGGCTACAGATTAATGGTTGAACGTTTTATGTGCACTCTCAAGAAGGCTGTCCAGCTCGCTGCCCTAGAAGGACTGGAGCTCAAGTCAGTTCTACATTCTACTCTTCGTGCCTACAGATCTACCCCTCATTCTACAACCAGCAAAAACCCAGCCACCCTGATGTTTGGGAGAGCCATGGGTACCAAGCTGCCCCAGTGCACAACTGAAAGAACAATTAATGCTCAGAAAGTTCGACTCATTGATTCATCTCACACATCCAAAATTAAGAATTTTGCAGACATGCGTTGATGTGCTGGGGACATCATTTTTCAGACAGGAGACTGTGTCCTTATCAAACAGAGGCGGAAATTCAAATCTGATGCTCCATTTGATGCCAATACATGCAAAGTTGCTGGTAAGCGACACAAGGTGACTGGCTACTGTCCTGGAAAATCCATGATGAGGGATTCCTCACATTTCAAACACCTGCCTTGGAGGATGTTGGCTTCAGACATCTGGAGTGAGACTTTGTCATCAGAGGGTCAGTGTCTAGATCATCAGTGCCTGCTGCGGTTGTTTCTCCTGTGTTTGCTCAACCTCACATCACGGGATCTGGAAGAGTGGTTTGAGACCCTGAATGACTCAATGAGGAACTAAGATATATATATATATATATATATATATATATATATATATATATATATATATATATATATATGAATGTGTGTGTGTGTGTGTGTGTGTGTCCTTTGTACTTTTTATTTAACAAAGGGGAGAAGTAGTGTCTTGTATATTATAGAGTGCGTCAACCATATGTCTCCTAACAGACTCCGTAGTCTAGTAGCGGAAGTGCTTTGGAGGCCTATTACGCTGTAATGGAGCGCGGGACCGCCCAACGATGCTGCGGCGGTCCCGCCATGCACATTACGATGTGCCAGCCACACTGGCGGGCGCATCCTGTGCCTTTTCCATTGCGGGTGCTTGCGTGGTACCTGCGATGTAGTGTATGGCAATGAGGGGGGTACTATAGGTACACCCCATGAACACCCCCCGCGCCCCTTCACACTGGGGGCCCGCAATGAGCCCCCAATGCAAGAACCGTATGACTTTCCATGGAGGCAATGCCACCATGGAAAGGCCATTGACCTCCAGCATCCTAATATGGATGGCTGTGTCTCGCAGACACTGCCACCATATGCAGGAGGACGCCTAAGTGCAGTTTGTGGTGGCTGCTCTGCCATGCTGTAATTTAGTGAAGTGAGGTTTAGTGAGACGATAGTTCAACCTGGCTCTAATTCAGCCATGTTGTGCTACACCAAGGGGTATCCAATAAACAAAGCAAACCGTCTTTCATGGGAATTTCTTTTCCCACATCTTTAAATATGCAGACTTGTTCTAAAAAAGAAATTAAAGACACTGATGCAGTTAACATAGATGAGAAAAAGCAGTCTTGCTTGCCCATAGCCCATATTGCTTCTACCGATTGTAATCTCAATCTCAATTTCTGCAAAACACAGTAGTCTCCACAACATTTATTGTGGCATTGGCATACATCGATGTCTCTGTCCTTGCACATGCACTAGACAACACGGATGGTCACACACCAGGAATTGGAGCTGAGCATTGGTGAATGGTTCAAAGAAACCTGTATGTTGTTTGGATGGACCTAGGTTTGGAGGCCTTAGGCACAGTAAAAATGACTATGACATTAAAGCATGCAAGTACAGCACAACCTACTGGAACTGACAGGGCCCCTTTTATGTATACTTGAATGTGGCAGAGAAATCGGTAGCTACCAACTGTGATTGATGCAAAGGTGAGGGGCGTTTTTCTATCACAGAGGACACAACACCCCTCCTAACATTTACATACAAGCATGGTGAAACTAGGAGAGTGTCAGCTGGCATGAGTGTTCTGAGGTAAGTAGTCTTAGGTGTCATAGTCCTTGTAGAGTTGCAGTGATCTGGTGTGAGATTGCAGCAAGTAAGGATGCCAGCCAATCCTGGCAGTGTCGGGAAGTGGAGCTGGGGTTACCAATAAAGTTGGAGGAGAGGTTTCTGGTAATTTTCATAACAAATTCTGTGTAAAGTTGACTGATCAGTACTTTCTTATACGTTAGGCAGTACCCAGTTGTTCACTGATGACTGGCATAGTTCGGTGTGGTCTGCCTGAGATATAATCCACTGGAACTGTGAGATGTGACAACAGTGCCTTCACCATTGGCAGTTACCATCATTCATTAGAATTCTCCAATGGTCCATGGTTTGGGGTCAAAGCGTGACTTGAACTTGTTCTTCCCTGCTAGTTTAGCAGTAGTAAATGATCATCTTGGCTTAGGGGCTTACGTTATGCTTTCCGCCTTCTGCTCATGCCATCAATGTCTCTCCTTCACTGGTTCTGGGGGTCTTTATCCAGTCTGATACTAGGTGTCCATGAAACATGGTGAGGGATGGTTTGACCATCGGCTTCAGAACTAGCAAGGCTAATGGTGAGCTCCTCATGGAAACATGTGGGGTATTTCTGTAGTCTTGGAGAAAATTGTAGACAATCCACACTGCATGTTCATTCTCCAGTTCTGCCATGAAGAGCACTGTATTAAAGATCTCATGAACCTCTTTGCTTGGCCTTTGGCCACCAGGGCATGAGCTTCAGTTGTTTGATGTTCAGAGGGGTAAAGTCGTTCACCATCTCTTAGACCTGGGGGCTCTGTTGTTGGTCTTGATCTCCTGTGGGAGACAGTGGGTTGCGAACATTTTCTCAAATGTGGGAATAGCTTCCTCAGATGTGTTCTGCACTATTCCCACTTTTGGATTCTGACTGAAGTCATCCACTACGACCATGAGGGATTGACTGTTTACCAGTGTTGCAAAATCTTTGCTCAGGTGGTTCCATTGACATAATCGTGGTTCTTCAAATTGGTATGTCTGGTATGCAGATATCATCACCTGGGGCATCACTTTTAGATAGGATTAAAGTGAAAGTCAGGTTTCTTTTTGGTTGCAGACCATCTTCTGGCAGAGACATTCTCTATGTTGTAAATGGATTGCATATGAGTGTGCGTCTGTCTCTGCATTGGTATCTAGAGACAGATGGCATCTCAATGGCTTGCAGTGCACCCTCCCTGGAGTGCAGCTGGTGGGCAGTGGTGGAGTGTCAGAGTTCCTGGTCAACAGGTTGTTGTGTGTACTTGCCTAGGGGCGTAGTAACAACTGTGACACAGAGTGTGCAGGTACAGCCCAACCTGTCGTAACAGCCAGGACCCCTTACATTTATTCTTGAAAATGCCATCACACTTGGGAGCTAGGGTGGGCTGGATACTCCTATGACAGAGGACACAAAACAAGGCTTATTTCCTCTACTCAGACATTATGCAACAACCCTAGCTTGGCGGTCCCAAATTTTTGTAATCTTGGCGATCAGCCCACCGGTTCCACTAGGGCACCAATGGTGTTATTAAAGATTTATAGATCTCCATACTCAAGAATAGCAACAAATCTGTGTATGGCTGAGAGGAGTTTAGTGGCCTTATAGTTTACTTCCTGGCTCCATGTGCAATGGTACAGAGACAACAATTACAAACAGAACATTTGAAGTCCTACAAGATCTAGTGATACAAGACATAGAATTGACCTGCATTATGACACTAGAAGCGTTGATGCCTGTTTTGGTTGAGGCTAGAAAAACAAATGAGATCATACCAGAAGGAAACAACAAGGAGGGACCGTTCTTCAACAATACCCCTCTAGTCCTTCCAGTGCTTGAGGCACTGACCGCTGTAGCAAAAGCCTTGGACCCTGTTTCCTTGTCTCTTTTTGCCCAAGCAGTAAAGAGCAACAAGCATCTAGGGCTCTTGGGCAAGATAGCCGACCTCTTAGAAAAGTGTAACTCTTTAACAAAATTAGGACAACAATCACTAGAAATGTTAAAAAAAAAAAGTACATCTTCTACCCTAGTGTTGATGATATTATCAAATAGATCCAACTATTACCAGCAAAAGGGCTTGAAGGGATCAAATGAAGTTTTAGATCAATGATCAGACACATGTCATCAATCTCACCAATTGTGACTCTGTGTTCTGAGTTGACACAGCTGCAAAGTCACCTTCCATCATGGCAGGATAGAGGACGGTACAGGATTATTAAATGAAAACACAGCATCTAAAGGTACAGCCTTTAGCTAGCCTGCAACTACTGCAGTTGATGATGGACCTACATCAAATCTCCACTGTGTAGTGGGTGCCAGTTTGCATTTCCCCCTGCAGACAACCCTACTCGACATAAGCGCACATTCCCATCCAGATGAAACATGCATGCAAGTAAAAAATACAAACCATGCTGAAATTGAGTCAGATATTGATGATGCCATGGTTGATGCATCACAGAACGAAGAAGACTTCTCAAATGTATGCAGCACAAATAGAGGAGGAACTTGCATAAACTAAAGTGGATGGTCCAAATGCGACAACGGGAAGGGCCACTGCAGAGCATGATGGGCTCAAAAGGCAAAATTAATATTGGAATACTTGTGTCTAAGATCCATTTCTTGTTAAGGCTAACCAGAGGCAGCCTACCCACAGAAGTGATTGCCTTTATGACAAAGGAGAGGTGCTAAGGAGGAGTCTGGTTAATGCTAAGTGCCCTGACTGTAGTAATGTGGTAGACGGGTTGAGTGTGAAGGTTTACTGCAATTGACATAGAGAGAATAGGGTTGTGACGACCTATAGGGGAGACTGCTTTGAAGGTAGTGTGGCTAGTACAGTCCCTCCAACAGAAGACACCGCATCGCTCCTAGCAAAAGCGTCAGTTAAAGGGCGCAATGAAGCCTTTATTAACTACTTTAAGTATGCAAATACAGTCCACCTGGAGTGCCTGATAGTAGGAAATATGGAGGAAATACATATTAATGGAGAGCATCTTTGTGCGTCCTCATCCATCAACTTACTAAGTTGGAATGTAGCAGGCTAGCATCAAAAATGGGGAACATCAATCGGTGTAATGTAGCTGAGAAAGATGCAATTTGTATTTTCCAGGATATGTGGGAGCTAAAGCCTATCCTAAAAGCATCCTTAATAATCTAGCATTTAGGCAACATAGAAGTAGAATGTCAGGTGGCCTAACAATTTGAGTACACATATCATTGAATTGTACGGTTCAATAAATTGATTGCAATTTCCATGATATCCAATACCCAGTGTTGGCATTCAAGATTTGCAAGCCATTAACGATTTTGGGCCTGATTCACAAAAGTAAACTTAGACAAAAGTCTAAGTTAAGACCTAAGGTCTAAGTTTACTACTACTAAAGATAGACTTTTGGTCTAACTTTAGACCAAAAGTCTAACTTAGACCAAAATTCTAACTTTAGTAGTAGTAAAGTACGACTTTTGGTCTAAGTTTAGATCAAAAGTCTAACTTGGACCAAAAGTCTAACTTTAGTAGTAGTAGTAAAGTTAGACTTATGGTCTAAGTTTAGAGCAAAAGTCTAACTTAAACCAAAAATCGAACTTTAGTAGTAGTAAAGTTAGACTTTAGGTCTAAACTTAGACTGCTGGTTTAAGTTTACTTTTGTGAATCAGGCCCATTGAATTTTGCAATGGAGGTGGTAAAAAAAACGCATCAAAGACCTGAACTCAAGCTTGTCTTGATGGCAAACTTCGCATGGTTGGTAAATGCAGAGGCAGCAGAAGGAAACCGAATCTATTGGTAGCTGGCAATTTTAACACTACATATGAGGAGAGTGGATGGTGCATTCCCGCTTTAATGGGGAGCAAGATTAAACATTGAGCTTATGTGGGGTCAGTTACCTTAATTAACACTCACTCACGACCTTTGAACCTGCAACAGAAGGTCTATATCTGATTCCCCTAGACACTATACCTCTAATAATTTGTTTTATATAAGTATAATTTATTATATAATGTTAGATCAACCCATCTGGAGTATCATGATTGATATGAAAAGCAAGACCTGCATTGAGAGCGGCGATGATCCTCTAATACAGTGCAAATCATTTTTATGCCCACGTTAATGCACACCAAAAGTCACAATAATGTCTAGTTTTCAACTAATTGCAGGCGATTAGTAAGGTGTGATAAAGTGTGGTAAGGAAGAACTTTGTAAAATTCTTCCTTTAAGAAATAGTTCTATAAATTCCATCTTGGAATCAGAAGACAATTGTGCTCTAGAGCCACACTAATTTATACAACTGCAAACATCGTGGGGGAGCACCATGCTCTCTTTTTGACAATACTAGTAGCTGTTAAGAATTTAACCAAACACACTTGATGAAGGTTGAAAATTAACCAGGGCACTATTAGTGCTAGCCATTAGAGTAAGGTAAGAGATTAAATCTATACTAAAAGGAAGTATTACAAAAATGTATTTCAAGAAAAGAAGGAGATGGAAGAGTATAATAGATGGCAGGACCTTCTGGTGGCAGCAACATCTAAAAATACATGCATGTTCTGGTGCAATATGTCTTGTGGTAGCATTCAAATGATCACTAACCCAAAATAAACATAGCAAAGGATCCCTGGTTTCAATACTTTTAATCACTTGGCTTTGCACTATGTACCCATATTGGAAGGGTTACTTATCCCATTGCAGCAGTAGCTGAATGTATGGAGCTGGAATCGTATGCAAAAGAGAGGCAAAGCACCAGGCCCATATTAAATACCAGTTTATCTATACAGATCAAATCATGTGATCTCACATATATGAGTGGTGCCAATGCTGAGGAGAGCTCCCATCCCCCCAAACCTGAAGGACTGGACTTTTAACAGTACCAGCGGTGCCAGGGAACAACACCTATAACCTTCATGGGATACCTGTTTCGGCGCACAAACTACAGAGACACGGGACACTTCCTTCGGCGTCAAAGATTCAAGGTTTATTACTGCAGGGAACACAGAAGTCACGACAAGTACAACACGTGCAACTTGGGGAGACTGCTTCAAATTGGTTCTGTGGATCGCTCCTTTTATACAAAATTAACTCATAGGACAACATGGTACACAAAAGTTTACAACCTGGTTCCCATAATTATCCCTCAGAGGGGTCGCTTTGGTCACTTTGGTACACATAAGGTCCGGAACATAAGTGCGGAAACATTTGGCGGTTCCCAACTGTAAAAACCCATCTTCCCAACATTAGTGAATTCCAATCGGCAGTAAAACAGATCAAAATAGGGACAAAGACAGGTGCAGAGGGAGATGGAGACAGTGGGGAAATCGAAAAGGGTGTAAAAGGGGAGGTATCGGGAAACACGAGATACAGGCATCAAAGGGACGTGCCTAATGAGATGCACGGCTGAGACAATAAACCGGACGGCAAGATGAGCCTCGAGCGGGGCCATCTGCCTTACAGTATCATCCCCCTCATCGTAAAAGATATTTACAAAGTACATGTGTCTTCCACAAATATCCTGAGAGTCCCAGGGTGACGAAGCGGACAGTGTCCGTTCGCTGGCTACATGAGGGCAAGAGACAAAATGGATGCCGTATCTAAGATGGAACCCGTGGGTACAGATGAAAAACCCACATATCAAATGAACGGTTTAAGTTAGCACAGCGAAACTGCGCACACTTACTAAACTCGTCATTTGCGGTTCTTAGATACCAGACTCGACCATAATCGTGCGAGTCAAAAACATCACTTAAAATTGTCACGGAACCTCAGACGCTCCTTTTGCCCTCATGTAGGCAAGCACTAGTCGGAATCATATTCGATATTCATCAGACCCTCGAGATGTTGCTGTAGCATAGCTCTGTCCAACCGAGACCCTTTGGTAACAGGTGGCTGTCTCATACACGTTGTAGCACAGAGGCCACATAAGGCAGGACCGCACTGCACGCAAAGGCAACAAGTGAACAGGAACACTACAACGACTCCAATGATCGTCAGAATTTTCCAACCCCAAGTCGACATCAGGCCCCAAAACCATCCAAGTAGCGTCCAATCCCCTACATCCACGTGTATGGATTCGGAGATCTTATGCAACTTCGAAA
Source organism: Lissotriton helveticus (assembly GCF_964261635.1). Lineage (NCBI taxonomy): Eukaryota > Metazoa > Chordata > Amphibia > Caudata > Salamandridae > Lissotriton > Lissotriton helveticus. Next base: position 149,440,488 of record NC_136069.1, read on the forward strand.
TGGCTTGATAGACAGTCGGAGCATTATCAGGAATGAAAATACAGCAGCTCGAATGGATCACCTTACATACCCCACCTCGATCTGCTAAGATCACGTCTAAAACCATACGGTTTTGTAACGTCATAAGTCTATCCGCCTGAAGTTCTGTGGTGATATTACCAAGGGCACTGGCAGTAATATTAGCTGTTGATTCTACCACTCGAGTCAACTGTCTTAGGTTCCTACTATTAACCATAGGTCCCCAAAATGGGAGGAAACCTTTGAAAAAGTCTCCTGCCTCTTGACCGGCAGTATCCTCTTCGCTAATTACGCCTCTCACAACTCTAGTTTTGTGATAATCTGCATCTACAGTAAATGTCGGAGGCAAAAAGTTTGCGATAAAACATGAGCCCATGAAGTCAGAGGGCAACCATGCATATGCACGATCATGACAAATAAAGTATGTACCCTTGGCAGCCAAAAACACAGGGGACGAGACCATTGGCAATATATAATTTTTAGTGCAAGCACTCTCTCCAAGTCGGGCTTTCGATCTACGGCCGCGACCTATTAAACAAAAATTACCAATGTGGGGTACGACCCATATCGGAGGCGAGCTTTTAAGCTGTTTTTCACCAGTGAACACACTATATTCGCCTCTACTTAGGACCCTATAGGCTTGTACCTCTTCTTCAGGGATAAGCGAGGGATCATAGATATCGCTATCTAAATCCTCTATTGCTATAGACAAAGATTTTTGGTACGAGGTAGGACCAGAGTAAGGGGAACGTGGTTCTCGAATGGGGTGGAAACCCAGTGCGCTTCGAAACATTGTTTGAAATGCTCGAGCAGACCCTTGGGAGCTATACGGTAACACCAGATATGGAATTCCCTTATCCGTAGTATGTGGCATCAACCCACACACCCAGCAATTAGTAGTGTTAACCACTAACTGATGCTGATGAAGGAGTTGAATAAAGGAATTGTTGCGGAATTCTGCACGTCTAGCCTGCTCGTGTTCAGGTAAGATGTGAAAAGAATGAGGAGAGTCAGTGGAGATGAGTTTAAGGTCAGGGGTAGGAGTAGGTATAGTAGAAGGCAAGAAGTAAGACATTGTGTAATACACCCCACCCGCAAATAACGCAGAAACAGTCACAAACAGTACAAATATTTGGAACACAAAACATTTAGTACGACTGAGTTGCTGCAGCTTGAATCTTTGTGCTTGAGCTTTTTCCAAGTCCATCAGCTTCAAAAATGCCATTCCCTATGACCGTCCGCAACGTTTCTTGACGCACTTCGTTCTGTGTAGCAATAGTCAATTCCTAGGAGTTCCCAGGAATCGACGGTCTTTAACCTAGCGTCAAGACCTACTAACCAGGAGGAAGTACACGCGCGGCCCTACGGCCTTTATTTCACAAATATATATATATATATCAAAAACAAATGTCTCTCAGCTGTGGAAACAAAAAGTGTAAGGAACGAAGCTCAATGAATATATACAAAATAATTACAATAGTATGAGTGTTCAAACTGATCATGGAAAACGGGATAATGCACTTGTCAAGGGACAGAACGGGGTTTTTTATTAGTCTTTAGTGCTGAATCTTAAAAAATATCGGGTTTTCCCAGGACGTGTCTGTTCGTTGAACAAAAGATTCGTCGAAGGGACAACGCCCTGTTGATCAGCTGAATGTTCTGGTCTTGAGTTTTCTGATGACAAGTGTTCAATAATGCCTTTTCGCTGCACTGAGGATTCTCCGACAGGTTGTGCGTCGCTGAAAGGTACAAACGCCGGCAATCCTTCGGTTTCAGTTGATGCAATGCCTTTCCTTACCCACGAGTCTGCTGACAACGGAATGGGGACTTTCTTGGTATGGGTGGCATGCACCCAATTTTTCCGCCCCTCAAGACGAACTGCAGTTCTCGTGGCAAGGAGGACCTGATAGGGTCCAGTGAACCTGGGATCCAAATTGTTCTTGCGCGAAAAATTGCGCGTTACCACCCAATCTCCGGGCTGGAGCTGGTGGCCTGGACCCTCCGTCTGTGTCGGCAATGCTTCGTGAACCTGTTGGTGAATTAACCTCAGTTTAGCAGTCAAGTCATAAAGATAATCGATTAACATTGGATACTCAAGTTCACAAAAGGCACCCGGTCTAGGGACCCCCCAAACATTGGCAGGACGACCGAACACTATTTCATAGGGACTGAGCCCTACTCGGGAGTGTACAGTTGCCCTTGTTGACAGTAATGCTAAGGGTAAAGCGTCGGGCCACGAAAGACCTGTCGTAGCCTGAATCTTTGCTAGTTTTAGTTTAAGGGTGCCATTATACCCTTCAACCAAACCAGCTGACTGAGGATGATTGGCACTATGGAATTTCTGTACAATCCCTAACCCGCGACACACACTCTTCATCACGCTCCCAACAAACTCACTTCCATTGTCTGACCACACAACCCGAGGCATTCCGTAGCGGGAAAAATACTCTTTGAGTAAAAATTTTGCCGTGGATAAAGCCGTATTATCCTTAAGGGGGTAGGCCTCAATCCACCTAGAAAATGCACACACCACAACCAGCACATACTTCAAATTATTACATCTCTCCATGTGGATAAAGTCTAACTGGATAACTTCGAAAGGGTACGCAGGAGGGGCAAAATGGCCAGGTGGAGTGGGAGTGCCCTTACCAGGATTGTGCATCAAACACACCATACAATTCTTAACCAAGCGTTCAGCACATTTCGTAATACCATCATTCTTCCACACAGGAAACAGCAATTTACAGATACCTTTCGCGCTAATATGTGCTAACCCATGTGCCATAGTCACAATAGCCAGCACATACGCATCAGGCAACATCCATCTTTTCTGTTCCGATAAGTCAATCCAACAACCATTCGCATCCAACTTTCCCGTACTTTCTTCCACTTCGCCTTTTCAGTCTCGGTGGCCTCATTCTGAATTGCTTTCACACTCTCGATAGTGTTTTCACACATACTTGATTCTGCAGGCCACCTAACCGAACTCGTCACATACATTCGAGTGCTAAGGTTCCGGGCAGTCTCCTTAGCAGTCTCATCCGCAAACGCATTTCCACGACCAACATCATCCGTTACTTTCTGATGTGCGCTACATTTGATTATGGCCACCTGTTTAGGCAATGTGAGTGCATCTAAAAGATCATTTACAAGCTGTCCATGTTGAATCTTCGTACCATGTGACGTAAGGAATCCTCTCTCTCTCCACAAACGTCCAAAACTATGTGCCACACCAAACGCATACTGGCTATCTGTAAACACATTCACCCGTTTATCTTTAGACAACACACACGCTCTCGTCAAAGCAATTAACTCAGCAGCCTGAGCCGAATTTTGATTTAATCTTGCACTTTCCACAATCGTTCTCAATGTAACTACAGCATACGCAGTCGTCACATCACCATTCGGCAACTTGAAACAAGAACCATCCACATACAAAGTACCATCGGGATTTGTCAATGGAGTATCTTTTAGGTCAATACGACCCTTGGTTTCCTCTTCAGTTTTGAGATAGCAGTCATGTACTGCTTCATCACTTGCTTCTGTGTCGATCGGCAGCAATGTTGCTGGATTCAACACATTACATCGTTTTATCCGTATATGACTGGCCAGCAATGTCAACTCATATCCGGACAATCTTGCACTTGTCAGATGTTGAGTTTTCGTTCGATTCAATAAAGTGTCGACTGCATGCCGAACCATTACCGTGAGCATATTATCCATGACTAGACCTGCGGACTGTCGAATGGACGCCGCAGCTGCCGCTGTTGCCCTTAAGCAACTTGGCAAGGCTCTTGCTACTGGGTCTAAAGTCGAAGAAAAGTAGGCACATGGGCGTTGCTTACCACCAAAAGATTGTGTCAAAACACTCAACGCGCAACCATCCCTCTCGTGAACGTATAGTGTAAACGGCTTACTCTAGTCAGGGGTACCCAACACAGGAGCCGAACACAGCGCATCACGCAATTCAGAAAAACTTTTCTGACATTCTTCAGACCAAGGTACTGGGGATGAAACATCCTTGCACGTAAGGGCTATCAATGGTTTCGCCAACAATGAAAAATTTTGAATCCATTGTCTGCAGTAGGACGTAATACCTAAAAAGGCGCGAACATCTCTTTGGGTTTTTGGCACAGTCATTCGGGAAATCGCTGCAATTCTCTCTGGGGTCAACCTTCTCCCTTCTCTTGACAATAAGTGACCTAGATAGGTAACTTCTTGACAACAATACTGTAGCTTTGAAGGTGATACCTTGTGGTGCAATTCATATAGATAGTGTAACAATGATACTGTAGCCGTTTTGCAAATAACATCTGTATCAGTTGCCACTAAAAGATCGTCAACGTATTGAATCAAAGCTGCACCTTTAGGCAATACAAAGGCATCAAGCTGACCTTTAAGTGCTTGGCTGTAGATTGACGGACTCTCACAGTAGCCCTGTGGAGCGCGTTTTAGCCTAAAACTGCGACCTCCTAATGAGAATCCGAACAGGTCTCTGCTTTCCTCTGCAATCGGGATGCTAAAGAAAGCATTCTTTAAATCGATCACTGTGAACCAGCAGGCAGATGCTGGAATCATTGTTAGTAAAGCCGTAATGTCAGGGACCACAGGAAATTGCAGAACCACTATTTTGTTTACCTCTCTCAAATCTATAACAAAACGATACACAGGAGGTTTAGTTGGGTCAGTTCGTTTCAAAATTGGCAATACAGGACTATTACATACATTTCCACGAGTTTCTTCAACAACACCTTTTCCAATGAGATCATGAATGATTGCTAACAGCGCTCGTTCACCTTCAAGAGAAATACGATATTGAGGTAAACGCGGTAATCGCGCATTTGGTTTCAATTGAATCACATAGGGTGGAATGTCTAACAGGCCCACGTCATTGGGACCTGTGGCCCATAAGGACGCAGGAAGGGAATTCAATTCCGGTGGGAATTTATCAACCGATAAATACATGGGAGAGACCACTCTCCGTCCCAATGTAAGCTCCACTCCTTCTGGGGAACAATACAATGTTGCATATAGTCGTTTCAACAAATCCAGCCCCAAAAGATTCTCACCACAACCTGTAGATAGAATCAGTGGAGCCGTTAGCTCACGAGATCCAATCATAAGAGGCAAAGGGTTAGAGACTGGGTTACTAACAGGGGCGCCAGAGAATCCAACGGAAACATTCGTTAAGCCAGACAAAGGTGCGCCAGGGAGTTTTGAATGCATGATGGAACTTTTCGTCGCACCAGTGTCTAACAGAAAAGGCTCAACTACACCCGATGTAGTCACTGCAACGTAAGGCCCACTCTGATCGACCGGAACTGACACTACTCCCTCTCTTTGTCGTTGGCTGTCCTAGTAGTGGTCATTTACAACAGTCTCGTGATCTATATAATAATCATCAACATTATACTGTGCAGATCGAACTGACCCCGCATTTCGCTGGTCAAAATAATTATTTGCATCCGATTGATTTTGATGACGATCAATCTGATTGTGGGATGAACCACGACCTCTACCACGTGGTGCCTGCTGAGGACCACCGCCACGATTTCCTCGTGTCGACACACCATTCAGACGGTCCCGTAAAGCAAGACAATCATATTTTAGGTGTCCCTCTTTTTTACAATATGCGCACTGATTATACCCAAGTGAAGATCTGGAATCAAAGTTGTCAGAGCGCGGCTGTGTCCTATCGGGCTGTGCTCGTGGTCGATACTGCTGTTGTGAATCATTTTGGTTTGATCGTGGAGGGTATGCTTGCTGCAACAAAACCTTCGTTTTGAGTTCTTTCGTTTTCTTTTCTACACGATCACTTTCTTCCTTTTCCCTATTCTCATAATACTGAGCCGTTGCTAATATTTGCGCAGGGGTTGAAACTGCCCACGCACTCTCTGAATTCTTCAATTTGTTGCTTAGTTCAGGCAACAAATTTGACACGAATTTGTCAACGAATAACCGCTGGCCTCCCTCAGCGCCCATGTCCTGGCCGCTGTGGTCGACAAACGCTTCCTCAAACCTTGTAAAGAAATCTGAGACACTCTCGTCTTTCTTTTGCTTACAAGCTGATAACTTATCCCAGTTCACCTTCATCGCTGGCATGAGAGTTTTCATGAGCGTAATGATTTTCTGAGGCAAATCCAAGATCAACTGTTCAGGTTTAGCCCCACCAACTTGTAATGCATCAGCTGCTAGCAGTGCAGCCCAATCACCCCCTAATTCAGCTGCGTGATTGGCTTGACGAATTTTAGCCCAAACTGGTTGCGGTACAACATTGCCAAACAGCATGTCGATGTCGGCAATATTCATAATAGAAGCTTCTATCAGTTGTGATAACTCCTTATAATAACCAGCCGGATTTTTACGCGGATCGGGTAAGGATTGCTTCACTTGCAAAACTTCCGATCGTTTCCATGGAAGATGTATCCACACCCTTCGAAAATGCGGTAGCACCACAGGGTTCGCATTTGGATCACCAGGCACCCACAGTGGCGGAACTTCTCTCATGGGATACTGACCAGGAACCGCTTTCCAGTTCTCAGTGGTATCATCTAATGTCACCCGAGAATGTGCTGTGGGTCTGAATGCTAATAAGCGTTCCACGGCACGTCGTACATCGTCTCCTATAATCATACCGTTCGAAAAGTGACTCTGGAGTTCAATTATGTCGGACGGTACATCATCTACATCATTATTGTACCATTCTTCTCTCAAAAAGTTACACATCTCCTCAAATACGAATCTCTGCGTAGGCTCATTAAACTGAGAAAACGTATCAAATACTACACGCGGAGTGTAATTAGCAGGATGTCTTATCCACCTATGTGCCATTGTTACTAACGTCTCTTTCTCCCTACCACTAGGGATCTGACTCCGTCTCTGAGGAGTTTCAGATGAATCAGACGAAAATAACGGACCAGAAAGAGGTGAATAAAGGGTAGCAACAGAGTTAGGAACACGCTTACGAACAGAAGGAGAAAGAAAAACAGGAGCAACAACACTAGAGGTGAAGGAAGGCATAGTAGGAACGGACAAGATAGTCGGAGTAGCAGAAATAACAGTCTGCAAAGGTACAGGTACAGGAGCAGTAGGAACGAGGACAGGTGGTGGAACAAACGTAGGGTTAACAGCGGGCTGGCCCGCAGCCGCTGGAGCAACAAGAGGAACAACAGGAGGAGCTATAGGAGGAACTACAGGAGCAGTAGCACCCTGTACATAAGGAGGTGGTGATTTCATCAAGTATGATAACAAGGAATCCTCCTTTAAATCTTCTTCTTTCTTTTCTAGATTATTCGGTAAAACTGGGTAACATTTATCTATTTTCATGTGATGCAATCTAGTAGCGATTTCCATATCTTTTTCTTCTTTGTCTTGTCTACATTCTTTTATAGCTTGCATTATCGGAACTAACTCTTGCTTTTTATCCTTTTTAAGTTGTTTGATTTCTTTCTGTTTGGCCTCTTTACGCCATATCCGAAAGGAATCAAACATAGCTGGCCTAGCTTTCTTTAAAAATAATTTAGCCTCAAGATTATCTAAAATCGAAAGTTCAAAAGTTCCGTGTGGTGGCCATCTAAGGTCACCGTCTTTCTTTGTATAGCGGATCCAGTAATCATTATAGATTATAGGACCTACCCCATGTCGACTATATAGATCATGTATCGGAGTTCCAACTGGAGGTATCGGACACGAGTCCTCCAACCGGGAATCCATTGCGCAACATTTGAAAATACGAAACAAATCACTATGGCTAGGCATCGTGCACACTAACCTAGTATCAAACTTCAAGGATTACCGAAGCAATGAAACCTCGTGTAAGTCAAAACCCTCGGTTTTTGGCAATTGCAACTGTCAAATAATACTAAGAACCAATACTAAGAACCACAAATGCAATGGAACCATGCAATACAACAAAGCCTTAAGGCTATTACAAAGCTCGAAGAGCCATTACCACAAAGCCTTAAAGGCTAACCACAAAGCTTTCAAAAAGCTAGAACAACCACTAAGGACTGGGAGCGACCCACAAATACTTAACTCAGAACTTCAATGGCGTCACCAGGAAGGCCCGTCTATCGTCTCGCTTGTACATAAGGTCTACGCCGGGCGTCGAAGACAGGTCGACAGTCAGGGCATCGGTCCGTCGCAGCCGTCAGGAGGCGGGAATCTTCGCATGGAAAAACTTCGGGCCACTTATTTCGACAACAGGATCGATGAAGCGGGGTACACCTTCCCTCGGAGATTTCACACGAAGTTCCTCACGATCATCAGGCTTTGGACCGGACCGGTACCGCTGAAGTCGCCCCACGTTGGGCGCCAACTGAAGGACTGGACTTTTAACAGTACCAGCGGTGCCAGGGAACAACACCTATAACCTTCATGGGATACCTGTTTCGGCGCACAAACTACAGAGACACGGGACACTTCCTTCGGCGTCAAAGATTCAAGGTTTATTACTGCAGGGAACACAGAAGTCACGACAAGTACAACACGTGCAACTTGGGGAGACTGCTTCAAATTGGTTCTGTGGATCGCTCCTTTTATACAAAATTAACTCATAGGACAACATGGTACACAAAAGTTTACAACCTGGTTCCCATAATTATCCCTCAGAGGGGTCGCTTTGGTCACTTTGGTACACATAAGGTCCGGAACATAAGTGCGGAAACATTTGGCGGTTCCCAACTGTAAAAACCCATCTTCCCAACATTAGTGAATTCCAATCGGCAGTAAAACAGATCGAAATAGGGACAAAGACAGGTGCAGAGGGAGATGGAGACAGTGGGGAAATCGAAAAGGGTGTAAAAGGGGAGGTATCGGGAAACACGAGATACAGGCATCAAAGGGACGTGCCTAATGAGATGCACGGCTGAGACAATAAACCGGACGGCAAGATGAGCCTCGAGCGGGGCCATCTGCCTTACAGTATCATCCCCCTCATCGTAAAAGATATTTACAAAGTACATGTGTCTTCCACAAATATCCTGAGAGTCCCAGGGTGACGAAGCGGACAGTGTCCGTTCGCTGGCTACATGAGGGCAAGAGACAAAATGGATGCCGTATCTAAGATGGAACCCGTGGGTACAGATGAAAAACCCACATATCAAATGAACGGTTTAAGTTAGCACAGCGAAACTGCGCACACTTACTAAACTCGTCATTTGCGGTTCTTAGATACCAGACTCGACCATAATCGTGCGAGTCAAAAACATCACTTAAAATTGTCACGGAACCTCAAACCGGCTCGACACAGAAATGTTATACTTACTATAGCCCAGCAAATTACCATCCAATAAATCTTTTCGACAATATCCACCAAAAACATACCCTGCTTGAAAGAACTGAAAATTTGCATTGGGAGATCAGAAAGGTTAAATGACAGGATTGAACGGAGGTTACACTTGAATGTAATCATGGTGTATGCTTTATACAGCCGCAAGGAGGACACAACTCGCCTTTTCTTGTCTGTATTCCCAAAGTTAGCATTATTCTGAATCCCAAATGTTCCTACAATAGTAGGTGGTGATTTCAAAGCAGTACTAGATAATTCAAAAGATAGGTGCATCCCCTGCCAGAACCTCACCAAACAGTTGAAGCACTATTGAGAGGGGATTGTCAATCTAGGATTACTAGGCGGTTACAACACCAAAATGCGAAGGATTACACTTTGTATTCTAGAGTCCACAAAACACTATGCATAATAAATTGGTTTCTTGAATAAGAGGGCCCACAATCTCACTCTAGACATCTCAATATGTATAGGAAAATGTATCAGACTACTTAGCAGTCACAAATCATTAGTGATCCAATTGCCATCAATTTTCGCAGCTAAAAATAGGAAGCATCAGCAAGGTGATCTTCAGAGATGTGATAATGAGGGAAAGGATTGTCAATCAATCCGGATTTATAAAGCACTGCAAATCAACCTTGAGGGTCTCTAAGCTCTGGAATTGCTAGCTGCGTCCCGGTGCTCTGTACATTTGAACAACCATGTCTTGAGTCTTTTTCTAAAATCCAGCAGTGGCATGGCATTCCTGAGGTGCAGGGGAAGTTTGTTTCAGGCTTTGACTGCTAGATGAGAGAAGGGCTGTCCTCTGCTGTTGGATCGGTGGATTTGGGGGGGTGTCTGCGAAGAAAAGGAATAGTATATAACCACAGAGGCAACCCACCCACCTGAACCAGGGGTAGAGAATAATTGTTCCAAACAATAGTTCAGGAGAAAGAATACATAATTCAACACATTAACAGAAAGAACTCAATTCAAACCGAAGAAAAGGAAGGCGGATATCGCAGGTGTCTGGTTGGTTGGTGGAAGGTCATTCGTCTGTTTGGTATGCTGGTCCATTGTCATGAAAGGCATTGTAGTATGCATGGGGCAGCATCTTGAATTGGCTTCTCGTTTGGATTAGGAACCAGTGTAGCTTCTTGAGGTGTGGGGTGATGTGAGTCTATCTGGGGAGGTCAAGGATGAGTCTTGCTGCTGCATTTTGTATTGCCTGTAGTCTCTTCAGGAGACATGCATTGATTCCTATGTAAAGAGTGTTACTGTAGTACAGCCTGCTGGTGATAAGGGCTTGAGTGACAGTCCTTCTAGTGTTGATTGGGAGCCACCTGAAGATCTTACGGAGCATGCATAGGGTGTTGAAGCAGGTGGACGAGACTGCATTTACTTGTTTCTGCATAGAACATTTGCTGTCCATGATGATGCAGAGGTTGCTGGCGTGGTCTCTCAGGGTGGTGGAAGGGCCACGTTCAGCAGGCATCCAAGTGATATTCCATGGCAACGTGTTGTTCTCAAAGATGAGGAATTACATCTTGGACAAGTTGAGCTTCAGACAGTTGTCCTTCATCCAATCAATGACTTTCATCTCAATAGGTGTTGGAAATTGTGGAGGGATCTTTTGAAAGTGGGAGGATGAGTTGGGTTTAGTCAGCATAGGAGATGATGTTGAGTCTATGTGATTTGACAGTGTTGGCCGGGGGGGTCATGTAAGTGTTGAAGAGGGTGGAGCTGAGGGACAATCCTTGTGGGACGCTATAGAGGTTCTCCTTGGGTTACGAGGTGAATTGTTGGAGAAGGGCTCTCTGGGTTCTTCCGGTGAGGTATGAGGTGATCTATTTGATGGCATCTCCCTGGATTCTGATTTGGCAGTCTGTTGATCAAGATGTGGTGGGAGATGGTATTGGACGTGACTGACAGGTTAGGGGATGAGGGCTGCTGTTTCACCATTGTTTTGGAAGGCCCTGATGTTGTCGGTGGCTGCTATCAGGGTTGTCTCAGTGCTGTGGCTGCCTTGTAATCTGGATTGAGAGGGGTCCAGGAGGTCATGGTGTTTTAAGTGTTTGGTGAGTTGTTAGTTGATTGCCTTTTTGAGAATCTTCACTGGAAATGGCAGCAGGGAGATGGGCTGGTAGTTCTTCGGATCTGCTGGGTCAGCAGATGGTTTCTTCAGGAGGGGCCTCACTTTAGTGTGTCTCCAGCCCTCAGGGAAGGAGACCGTGGTGATCAGGTCTTTCTTGAGCACAGTGCCAATTGTCTTGATACCAATGTTAAAGATGTGGTGGGGACATCAGTCCATGGGTGCTGCTGAGTTCATGATAGAGCTTGTGTCTTGAGTTGTGAGAGGGTCCCAACGAGTGAGCAGGTATTTTGGGGTTTGTGTTCATGGGTGTGAGTAGCCTGATGCTGTCTACAGTTGGGCATTAGGATTTGAAGTTCTTGTAGATGGATGAGATCTTGTCATCACCAGGGCCTCACACAGTCCTTAGGAGGGTGTGATGTTGTTCTCAATAGTTGCAGGGCTGGAAAACTTTTTTGCAGAGTTTTATATAGCGCAAACTTGACCCGCAACCGAATCGGATATCAGAGCGCTTTACATAGCACCAGTTACGTTACATGAGGACACACATTCATTTTTGTTAGGCATGGGAGATTAAGTGTTTTGCCCTGAATCACAGGAAGTTCAGCGTTGTTACCGAGACTCAAACTCAGTTCCCAAGGTCCGAGGTCGAACGCCTTAGCCGTTAGGTCAACTCCTCTCCTATGTCTTCTAGAGCTTTCTTCTTTGTTTCTCTCAGGAGGCAGTGGTACTGGTTGAGTGCTGTTTTGAAGGTGGTATTGATTGTGGATTTCATCCATCATTACTCTGATGAAAATGACACGAAGGAGACCTCTCATAGGATAGTGTGGAACGCTGCAAAGATATTAAGTAGAAGGAAACTCAAATCACACATAACTGCTACCCAAAAACTGAACAGAGATAAAAAAAGTAGAAATTCAAACCTTACATATGGAGCAATTACATAGCACTATGCCAGTCCAGAATTTAGCACACTTTGTGCAATGCAAATTGAGAATTTACTGAATGGAGAGCCATCTTGACAAATGCTGTACATATGGAAGAGGTATTATGACAAGGGAGACAAAGCCGATTGCATCCTTCCTTGCATGTTGAAATCAATTCAAACACAGAATTACATATGTAAGATTTGAGACGATGAGGAGAACAAGTAGACCAAGTCAAAGAGATATTTTCGATTATTACCTTTTACCAGAGTCAAGCTCCAGATCCTAAGGCACACAATACATACTAGAACAATACACCCATCCAGCTATACCATCAGAAGGCATACAACAGCTTGAAAATCATATCTTACTGCTTGAAGTCAGGCTCGCAAGTCAAGTAATACTCCATAATAAGGCCCCTGGCTATGATAGGGACTCAATGATCTTCTATGAAGCATTCCAAGACTTATTGTCTGACCAGTTGGCTAAGCTATTAAATCCCAGAAAAGAAGATGAAAGAATTATGGGTAGGATTATGGAGCCCACAATCTCAGTTTTTTATTGCGTCACTCAGCAAAGATGCAAAACTCTTTACTCAGGACTTTGTTCAAATCATAGTACAGAAACAGCCTCATTGGAAATATCTGAAGAAATCAAGTCTGCCTTGATAAGGGCCAGATTGTCGTCCGAATCCTGTTAGATCTGCCTCCAGCTTTTTATTACACTATTTATCATCAGATATTGCTAGACTAGCTGACCTCGGAATTGGCAGTATTGTACTTCAGTGGTTTCAATCATTCTTTTCAGATAGAGAGTATATTTGGAGTCTTTTCACTCAGCACATTTCACAGTGAAATTAAAATAAATTTACTACCCACTCCATACCCCCACAAAACCCACAACCCACATTAAAAAGCTTTAAAAAATGTTTTGCACAATTAACATAATTATCAATTAAACAAATATGATTAATTAAAAACGAAATATGAATTCGTTGTAATTATTAATTTCCCGCCCTTTACTCTATAGACTCCACTACCCACACCTAAAATAAAACTTACAAAAAAGGAATTACACAATTAACAACTATTTTTAATGAATTAAAAATAAATCTCTTCCCACCCTTTACCCCTATAAACACCAGAACCCCACACCTAAACATTTTTTTACACAATTAACATGATTAATTGTCAATTAATTACTAATTAATTAATTAAAATAAATTACTTCCCACCCTTTACCCCCTTAAACCCCACAACAGGCACATAAAACATTACATAAAAAATATTAATAGCACTATTAACATAATTAAATATCACTTAAATATACAATATTAAATAAAAATAATCTTTATGTATTATCATTAAATTACTTCGCATCCAATAGCCCTATAAACTTACAACCCGCTATGGCACTATGGGGGTCATTATGATGGCGAAAGGCCCGCCAACGCCAGCCGCACGATTTCCCCCCTGCCAAATTAGGATTGCGGGGGAAATCTGACCGCAACCGTGACGGGCGCAAAGACTTCCCGCCAAGTATCCATCACACGCAATCGGTACGATTGCCTGGTGGATCGGTCAGCATCCGTTAAATTGTGGGCGTGCCTAGTAGGCATTGACCGCCAAATGACAATGCTGCATCCCCGCCAGCAGGTGTATGGCGATGGAACCACCATTCACAGGCTGGCGGGATTGTATTTTGGGGCCTGTTGAAGGTCCCCACGGGGTGGGGATTGCACTGGGGGGGTTCCCATGTTACCCCCTACATGTCCCTGCACTACATGGCAAGCAATGCGTTGTGCCTGCCACTTAGTGCAAGGAAATTCAGGGCATAGCACTTTAATATTTTCGGCGGGTGCTGCAGCCAGCAGCACCCACTGCACAGTTAGAGATACACGATGCAACCCCCACCGTGGCGGTCGCATCATTATCTCATGTGCTTTACTGACACCTTACGGGAGGCTGGTCCCAAGCCCAGCAACGATGGCGGCCACCATCGTAATGACCCCCTATGTTCTGTGACATTTGTGGTACTTCTTGTGGTTGTGATTGGAAAACTAAAGAATAAGGTATCTATCTTAACATCAGTGCTGCTAAAATGATCAAAACATCTAGAGGGCTCACCCGAGGCACCTCTTTTAAAAGTCATCAACGCATATGTATTCCCTCACTAACCTATGGAATGAAAGCCTTTTCTGACAAACCCAATACAGAACAATTGTTTCAAAGGATTTTTCACCTTTCACCATCTTTCAGCCGAGCGCAAATGTGATTGGAATTTGGGTTTTTAGAACAAGACCTGAGTGCAACCAATGCCATGATAAGATATTGGTTTAATATGAACAAAGCTGAACGACCTCAGAATCAGAAGTTTGCCTGCTCTACACTGCAAGCCAAGACATCTTGGCATAGAAAAATAGGAAATCTCTTAATTGACTTAAAAATTGAACGTCATGGGACCAACCGATTTCAAAATGTGCATTGAAGTGTCTCCCAGAGAACATTCAGTTCATGTGACCATTCTTTTTTGCTTAAAGGGTCCAACTCAAATAGCCACTATTTATAGCCACTATCTATCAAGCAGCTTCTATTCTCTGGGCATAGCGATTAAAGTTTTTACAACTACGTTTTGCGCACTTTAATGGCAGGAAATTAAACATCTATGGAAATACTCAAGATCAATTCTGCACGGAAATTTTGCAGTTTTCACAGAGAAAAGCTAGCTCATTTAGTCTGCTGCTGTCCAAAATTTGCAAGGGAACAAAGAATTCTTGAATCCGTAGGAATTCGAGCATGCAGCGAGGTGTTATTATAGTGCTTTAACACATCTGATGGTCTTTTTATTAACAAATTTACAAAATACACGAACAAGATCCAAAATGAACTGACAGTCTGTATCATGCTACTATTTAATTACACGGTACAAAAGGGGGTGGTGATGGACGGAGCATCTGAATCAATCAAACACTCACACCCAGTCAAAAGATCTGGGTTTAATCCACCGTTCTTTAGCCCACTCTGCCACCCCAGTTCAGACATGGCTATATGCAAATCAGTCTGACCCTGTGCCTCATGGGAACAGTCCAGCCCGAACTGCCAAGCCATGTCTTCCCTGGACCGGAAACAAGCTTCCGAGGACCGGTTTCTGGCATTCCAGCCGTCTTCAGCCCGGCTCGCTTGAATCCAGTGGCAAAGTGAGCAAGGGACTCACGTCTGAGCATACCCTGCCACACTTATGGCGGGGCTGGACTGTTCCCATGAGGCACAGGGTCAGACTGATTTGCATATGGCCATGTCTGAACTGGGGTGTCTGAGTGAGCTAAAGAATGGTGATGGATTAAACCCAGATCAGCTGACTGGGGGTGAGTGTTTGATTTGTTCAAACGCTCCGTCCATCATCCCCTTTTGTATCGCTTTGTTCGCCCTAAGTGTGGCAGGGTATGCTCAGACGTGAGTCCCTTGTTCACTTGGCCACTGGATTCAAGATAGCCTGGCTGATGAGGATTATGAATCCGAAACCGGTCCCAGGATGCTTGTTTCCGGTCCAGGGAAGACATGGCTTGGCAGTTCGGACTGGACTGTTCCCATGAGGCAGAGGGTCAGACTGATTTGCATATAGCCATGTGTGAACTGGGGTGGCTGAGTGAACTAAAGAATGGTGATGGATTAAACCCAGATCAGTTGACTGGGGGTGAGTGTTTGATTTGTTCAAACGCTCCGTCCATCATCCCCTTTTGTATCACTTTGTTCGCCCTAAGTGTGGCAGGGTATGCTCAGACGTGAGTCCCTTGTTCACTTGGCCACTGGATTCAAGATAGCCTGGCTGATGAGGATTATGAATCCGAAACTGGTCCCAGGATGCTTGTTTCCGGTCCAGGGAAGACATGGCTTGGCAGTTCGGGCTGGACTGTTCCCATGAGGCACAGGGTCAGACTGATTTGCATATAGCCATGTCTGAACTGGGGTAGCTGAGTGAACTAAAGAATGGTGATGGATTAAACCCAGATCAGTTGACTGGGGGTGAGTGTTTGATTTGTTCAAACGCTCCGTTCATCATCCCCTTTTGTATCACTATTTAATTACACAGCATTTTATTGGATCATTTGTAACAGATGCTGCTCGAGGATTCAGCACCTTAAAGAAATAGGAGGAAATTAATTTGGGTTGGCCAATGACTACTTACATCATGCATCAGCCTACAAGTAAATCCGCACCACATTGCGACTATGTAGAGAGCCAGTACCAACTTGATCCTAAATCATTGCAATCTACAAAACATACAAGCAGGATTCGATATGTACCACTTAAATTGCATCGCCCTGTTATTTAACTCACCTGGTATTTATTGCATTGCTTGAAACATACAGCTAGATGCATCAAACAAAAATCCGCTCGCAAAGGGGCAGATTCACAGAATCTGCCCCTTTGCGACCAGTATTTTTGCATTTGGGATGCATCATCCAAAATGCAAAAATCACAAATAGAGAAATCGCTAAATTGCAATTATTTACATTTAAGGAATCTCAAATTGAGATTCCTTAAATGCAATGCATGAAAGTTTTAAAAATAGCGAATTTGCTAATAGGGCACGCAAATTACCATGAAGTACAACTTCATGGTAATTTGCAAAAACTTTGAAAAATGCACTAAAAGCATTTTTCAAAGTGTCATGTTGCGCACACACATGCCCTAAGGGCATGTGTGTCGCAACATATGTGCACAGATCAATTTCAGGGGTGCAACAGGGTGTCCTTGGGACACCCCTGCACCCTTGAAATTGCAATCTCAATTTGCGATTCGCTAATTGCGAATCGCAAATTGAGATTGTCTTCCCATTCATTCCAATGGGCCTCTAGGCCCATAGGAATGAATAGGGAGGTATTCCTTAATTGCGACTTGCAATTTGCGAGTCGCAATTAAGGAATTATAAGAAATCGCTATTTTTTTTGTGATTTCTTGATGCATTCCATTTTGCTATTCCTTAATAGCGAATCGGTATTTTTCGCTATTAAGGAATCGCAAATTGGGTTGTTGATGCATTTGGGGGATAATGTTTAGTCATCCAATATTAATTGGGTTTTTTAAACAACACTTAGGTATACATGTACGAAGATTAGAAATAGAGATTTCAAAATTGCGATTTCCTGTGAATTGCAATTAGGAAATCACAACTGTAATGAATGAAACTCTTTAGTGTTTCATTAGCTATTCCTAGTGGGTCGCAATCAGACCTACCTCATGCACATTAATTAGGTATGATGCAATTTGCGACCTACTAGGATGGCAGGGATGGTGGCCCGCTTTAAAAAATATTCTTTCAACGTTCTCAAGTAAGAAGGGGTAAAGGGACCCCTTTGCATTTGCAAATGGGTTATCACTGCTTTTAAAATTATGGTAAAGTATTCCAGAATTCAGTTGCAAAAAAATAATACAAATCATACCTATTTGGGGTTTGGAATGGACACCCAAAAGACGCCCCACCCAAATACTGAATTGCAAATGCAAATGGCAATTGAGATTTAGGAACAAGTTTCCGATCGCATTTTGCAGATGTGAAAAAGCATTTTTCTGGTCTTAAACAGCCAAATTATATGAATCAGGCTGTTTGCGAACAGAAAAAATACTTTGTACATCTGGGGCCAGATGTACGAAGCATTCTACCACTTGCAACCAGAAAAATGCTTTTTGGCATGTACCAAACCTTTTTTGCGAGTTAATACCCTGTTACTAACTCACAAAATAGGGTTTGCAAATCGCTATTAGAAAGGGGCGTGTTAAGGGAATCCTGTCCAAATAGCGAGTCACACATTGTAAGTAGCACTGTTATGCAACCGCGAATGCAGTCGCAAAATGTTTGCGGTTAACACCAACATCAAGTTGGTAGCAAACCATTCGATAATGGGAAGGGGACCCCAAGGGTCCACTTCCCCTTTGAGTATGTGGGCGCCAACATTTTATAAGAGCAAGCAGTGGTCCAATTCCTGCTCTTAAAAAATGGAAAGGTAGCTTTTCATTTTTCTTTTCGAAATGCATTCCATTTTCCTTTGAGGAAAATGGGCTGCATTACAAAAAATTGCTTTATTTAAAAAGCAATCACAGACTTGGTGGTCTGATGACCCCAAAAGGCCACCATCCCTGTGAGCGCAGGCCATTCCCAATGGGATGCAAAGTGAGACATACCTCATGAATATTAATGAAGTAGGTCTATTTGTGACCCACTGGAAATTGCAAAATGCTTCTAAGACACATTTGTACATGGCTGTTTGTGATTTCCTAACTGCAAATGCAAAAATTCGCAGTTAGGAAATCGCAAACTGACTTTTTATTACACCTGGTCCTTAGTGCTGAACCTCTAAATGACTATGTAAACTGAACTCCCTGCACCTCATTTTTCAATTTTTTATAAATGTTAATTAGTGGTATTTTTTTATCTTGCTTTCAAAATGTAATATGTTAACTATATACAATAATAATTTGATTATTTGCATGCCCAGGGTATTGGATCGCGCAAGGAACTTCTGCCCTATCTCCCCCGAAATTGAGCCTCTCTAAAAATACCAGACACTCAGCCCCCTGGTCAAATGATGATTTGCGTCAATGTCGAAAGGATTGCATACATCTGGAGCAAGTCTGGAGGAAGGATTTTGATATTAAGGATAAAAAGAGCTATAAAGAGGCCATCAGACTCTACCACAAGGAGATACAGTTAGCCAAAAAGAGCTTTTTTGCGTCTAAGTTCGAGTCTACAGGAAATAAGGCCATAGAAATCTTCAATATAGTTAAAAGCTTCTCCTCTCCGAGGGCTGTGATGAGGGCCTCCCCTCCCTCCTCAGATTGGATTGATAAACTAGCTAACATCGTCTATACAAAGATTATAACAATTCAAACCTCTTTCGAGCCCAGGATGAGAATGATCCAATGGTCTCCCCTTGGATTTCTCCCCAGAACGATAAGGACAAGGCTACCCTTCTCACCTTTCCCCCTTTGTCCCTTGAAACATCCTTGGCAATCATGAAGGGCCTTAAATCAGGATCGCCGGCAGATCCGTGCCCGGCTACATTTTTTGCAGAGATGGCAGAGATTTTGAATCACACAGCAAACAGGGTGATGAACGCATCACTTCTGAGCGGTCAAGTTCCGGCCGTCTGGAAGAGCGCTAAAATGATTCCTTTATTTTTAAAAACGATGGCTGATCCCACTATTCTTACCAACTATAGACCTATCTCTCTGCTGTCCTTTTTTGCTAAAACAATCGAGAAATATGTTCACTCATACTCTGTTCCACTCAAGCCAATCTGGCTTTCGTCAGAACCTTAGCACTGAGACCGCATTGCTGGAGATTTCGGATTCCATTAAGGAGACTCTTGATAAAGGCGGCAAAGCAATGTTGGTCTTACTCAATTAAATTTTTTATGGGGGCATACCAAGAAGAAGTCCAAAAAGGAAGTATTGCTCATGTAAATAGAAAAGTTCTTTATTTATTTTTATCCGTTCTTTTAAAATACAAATCACCAGGCACTTTACAAAACAGATCAGCCAACGCGTTTCACTCCCTTTCCATGGAGTTTCTTCAGGGCTGAAAACAAAATGGATAAAAGAAAGCTACCATAAGTTTCATAAGTCATGGTTCTTGTACAGTTTTCCTGTTTCACATTTCATCTAAGTTAAAAAAAATGGAAGACATATGACAACTAAGGGCGCCGTGTCCAGTTTTCTTAAAAAGACTACTAAAAACAAGATACAAAGTATCATACAAAAAACAGATCGCCAAAACCTCCATATAACATTTGATAGTCCTTTTGCACTTTTTAAAGATACATGGTAAATATAGTACGAAACAGACACAAGATAGTTCCCGACAATCCCTGTCCTAGTATGGGCTTCCGCGGAAGGTGGGAGAGGAGCAGATTACGCAGAAACACACACAGGGGGAAGGAAAGTCCAGAAACAAGTAATAAAAACAGCCGGCCAACTTATCAAGTTCAATTGTTACACTTCTTTTCAAAATACAAGATGATTTTCAATTTTTGTGCTATATTATCACTATCAGCACTTTATTATTTCTTTCAACTCTATGCATCCTATACCTTCATAGAAATAACAGTTTCATACATAATATAGTTTTCACCACCTCGCTATTCTATTCATTAAGAATTTCGCATTTACTGAAAAAGAGGGAACGCTGTCCAAAACCTCGTTTTAGTTTTATATGTTAGAAGAAAGGTATGAGAAGTGGAAACCAAGAAAGAAAAGAAAGAGGGAATGTAAACATAGACTATAGGGTGGGATCCATTAGGGAGGTTTGTAACGGATAACCTAACTCAGAACGAGGAATATATCTATTTTCATGCAGTTACGACATAAGTTGTCCTCAAAGTATGACCCATGTTATACCTCGAGGTATCTAGGTCCTGCTGATCAGTGTATACAATTATTAATTGAGTAGCTGTTCTTACCAAATAGATGTTTATCAGGATACATATGAATAAAACACTCTAATTCTTGTTCTCGAATACTGTCCCTTTTTCCTGCCCGTTTAGGAGTTCTTATGTAGGTCTAAACAAGAGAAGAGAATATTAATATATCCCTCCAAGTGCATTTTCAGGGTTTCCTAGATTGTTTGGTTTGTTAATAGGCTCTCATGCGTACCTGTCATGTGGGGCGGTGTAGTCTTCCCCACATGCATATCATATTCCCAATATCAGGCAATTGTTAATATCCGGGAAGTTACGTCTCTTCCTCGTCCTGACCGTATGTAGCGGTATTGTCGTAATGAACCTAATATAAAAGAGACCAACAGTATCGATTAGGTGGTCTCAAATTAATTATTATTTATCTAAACAGAAAAAACTTTTTCAATGTTGGTCTTACTTGACCTCTCTGCGGCGTTCGACACCGTGCCCCATGACCACCTACTGCGGAGATTGCAGGAGTGTGGGTTTGGGGGCATGGTGGTGAAGTGGGTGTCCTCCTTTTTGGAGGCAAGACAGGAGGCAAGACAGCAATAGGTGTGGTCACCCCCGTTCTCAGCTGGTCTCCTTTGAGTGTGGGTGTGCCTCAGGGTTCCATTTTGACCCCTGCGCTCTTTAACCTGTATATGGCCCCCTTGGCCTCACTGTTTGAAGTCGGTGAGGCTGTAATTATATCATATGCCAACGACACCCAACTGCTGTTTACGTGCAAGAAGGGAGAGGTGTTTAATGGGGAGAAGATTAATAAGTGCCTGACAGATGCGTTTGCCTGGTTTCAACTGAACCATCTCAAAGGCAATTCAGAGAAGTCTGAAATCATCTTCTTCGGCACCTCCACCTCTGGATGCCAGAAAACAATGGTGGCCTCCAGATATGTCCCCCCCTCAAACACCAGTTAAGATTGTAAAGAACTTGGGTGTAAAGCTGGATGAGGCCCTATCCATGAAATTACAAGTACAGTCGGTTGTAGGCACTTGTCTTGACCATGTGCCCCATGGGAATAGTCCAGCCCAAACTGCCAAGCCAAGTCCTCCCTGGACTGGAAACAAGCATCCTAGGACTAGTTTTGGGCTTTCAGCCCTCATCAGCCAGGATAGCTTGATTCCAGTGGCATGGGTCCCATGCTCACTACACCACTGGAGTCAAGCTATCCTGGCTGATGACGGCTGATAGCCAGAAACCGGTCCTAGGATGCTTGATTCCGGGAAGACATGGCTTGACAGTTTGGGCTGGACTGTTCCCATGAGGCACGGGGTCAAGACTGATTTCCATATGGCCATGTCTGAACTGGGGTGGCGTGGTGAGCAAAATAACGATGGATTAAACCCAGATCTGTCACTGGGGGTGAATATTTTGCCAATGTGCAGCATTCCGTCCATCATCTTGTGTGTTTTGCTGTTTGCCCTATGTTGGAAGGGTATGCCCAGACGTGGGTCCCGTGCTCACTACGCCACTGGAGTCAAGCTATCCTGGCTGATGACGGCTAATAGCCTGAAACCGGTCCTAGGATGCTTGATTCCAGTCCAGGTAAGACATGGCGTGGCAGTTCGGGCTGGACTGTTCCCATGAGGCACAGAGTCGGGACTGATTTGCATATGGCCGTGTCTAAACTGGGGTGGCGT
The DNA here is from genome assembly GCF_964261635.1 of Lissotriton helveticus. NCBI lineage: Eukaryota > Metazoa > Chordata > Amphibia > Caudata > Salamandridae > Lissotriton > Lissotriton helveticus. The sequence continues at coordinate 149,462,884 of NC_136069.1, forward strand.
GGTGAGCAAAATAACGATGGATTAAACCCAGATCAGTGACTGGGGGTGAATGTTTTGCCAATATGCAACATTCAATCCATCATCTTGTGTGTTTTGCTGTTCGCCCTATGTGGGAAGGGTATGCCCAGACGTGGGTCCTTGGCTCACTATGCCACTGGTGTCAAGCTATCCTGGCTGATGATGGCTGACAGCCAGAAACTGGTCCTAGGATGCTTGATTCCGGTCCAGGGAAAAAATGGCTTGGCAGTTCGGGCTGGACTGTTCCCATGAGGCACAGGGGCAAGACTGATTTGCATATGGCCATGTCTGAACTGGGGTGGCGTGGTGAGCAAAATAACGAAGGATTTAACCCAGATCAGTGACTGGGGTGAATGTTTTGCCAATGTTCAACATTCCGTCCATCATCTTGTGTGTTTTGCTGTTCGCCCTATGTGGGAAGGGTTTGCCCAGACGTGGGTCCTGTGCTCACTACGCCACTGGAGTCAAACTATCCTGGCTGATGATGGCTGATAGCCAGAAACTGGTCCTAGGATGCTTGATTCCGGTCTAGCGAAGACATGGCTTGGCAGTTCGGGCTGGACTGTTCCCATGAGGCACAGAGTCAATGACTGATTTTCATATGGCCATGTCTGAACTGGGGTGGCGTGGTGAGCAAAATAACAATGGATTAAACCCAGATCTGTCACTGGGGGTGAATGTTTTGCCAATGTGCAACATTCCGTCCATCATCTTGTGTGTTTTGCTGTTTGTCCCTATGTGGGAAGGGTATGCCCAGACGTGGGTCCCATGCTCACTATGCCACTGGAGTCAAGCTATCCTGGCTAATGACGGCTAATAGCCAGAAACCGGTCCTAGGATGCTTGATTCCAGTCCAGGGAAGACATGGCGTGGCAGTTCGGGCTGGACTGTTCCCATGATGCACAGAGTCAGGACTGATTTGCATATGGCCGTGTCTGAACTGGGGTGGCGTGGTGAGCAAAATAACGATGGATTAAACCCAGATCAGTGACTGGGGGTGAATGTTTTGCCAATGTGCAACATTCCGTCCATCATCTTGTGTGTTTTGCCTCTCGCCCTATGTGGGAAGGGTGTGCCCAGACGTGGGTCCTGGGCTCACTACGCCACTGGAGTCAAGCTATCCTGGCTAATGATGACTGGTAGCCATAAACTGGTCCTAGGATGCTTGACTCCGGTCGAGGGAAGACATGGCTTGACAGTTTGGGCTGGACTGTTCCCATGAGACACGAGGTCAAGACTGATATGCATATGGCCATGTCTGAACTGGGGTGGCGAGGTGACCAAAATAACGATGGATTAAACCCAGATCAGTGACTGGGGGTGAATGTTTTGCCAATGTGCAACATTCCATCCATCATCTTGTGTGTTTTGCTGTTCGCCCTATGTGGGAAGGGTATGCCCAGACGTGGGTCCTGGGCTCACCACGCCACTGGAGTCAAGCTATCCTGGCTGATGATGGCTGATAGCCAGAAACTGGTCCTAGAATGCTTGATTCCGGTCCTGGAAAAAAATGGCTTGGCAGTTCGGGCTGGACTGTTCCCATGAGGCACAGGGGCAAGACTGATTTGCATATGGCCATGTCTGAACTGGGGTGGCGTGGTGAGCAAAATAACGAAGGATTTAACCAAGATCAGTGACTGGGGTGAATGTTTTGCCAATGTGCAACATTCCGTCCATCATCTTGTGTGTTTTGCTGTTCGCCCTATGTGGGAAGGGTTTGCCCAGACGTGGGTCCTGTGCTCACTACGCCACTGGAGACAAGCTATCCTGGCTGATGATGGCTGATAGCCAGAAACTGGTCCTAGGATGCTTGATTCCGGTCTAGGAAAGACATGGCTTGGCAGTTCGGGCTGGACTGTTCCCATGAGGCACAGGGTCTAGACTGATTTGCATATGGCCATGTCTGAACTAGGGTGGCGTGGTGAGCAGAATAACGATGGATTAAACCCAGATCTGTTACTGGGCGTGAATGTTTTGCCAATGTGCAACATTCCGTCCATCATCTTGTGTGTTTTGCTGTTTGACCCTATGTGGGAAGGGTATGCCCAGACGTGGGTCCCATGCTCACTATGCCACTGGAGTCAAGCTATCCTGGCTGATGACGGCTGATAGCCAGAAACCGGTCCTAGGATGCTTGATTCCGGTCCAGGGAAGACATGGCGTGGCAGTTCGGGCTGGACTGTTCCCATGAGGCACAGAGTCAGGACTGATTTGCATATGGCCATGTCTGAACTGGGGTGGCGTGGTGAGCAAAATAACGATGGATTAAACCCAGATCAGTGACTGGGGGTGAATGTTTTGCCAATGTGCAACATTCGGTCCATCATCTTGTGTGTTTTGCTGTTCGCCCTATGTGGGAAGGGTATGCCCAGACGTGGGTCCTGGGCTCACTACGCCACTGGAGTCAAGCTATCCTGGCTGATGATGGCTGATAGCCAGAAACTGGTCCTAGGATGCTTGATTCTGGTCCAGGGACAAAATGGCTTGGCAGTTCGGGCTGGACTGTTCCCATGAGGCACAGAGGCGAGACTGATTTGCATATGGCCATGTCTGAACTGGGTTGGCGTTGTGAGCAAAATAACGAAGGATTTAACCCAGATCAGAGACTGGGGGTGAAAGTTTTGCCAATGTGCAACATTCCGTCCATCATCTTGTGTGTTTTGCTGTTTGTCGCTATGTGGGAAGGGTATGCCAGACGTGGGTCCCATGCTCACTATGCCACTGGAGTCAAGCTATCCTGGCTGATGACGGCTGATAGCCAGAAACCGGTCCTAGGATGCTTGATTCCGGTCCAGGGAAGACATGGCGTGGCAGTTCGGGCTGGACTGTTCCCATGAGGCACAGATTCAGGACTGATTTGCATATGGCCATGTCTAAACTGGGGTGGCTTGGTGAGCAGAATAACGATGGATTAAACCCAGATCTGTTACTGGGCGTGAATGTTTTGCCAATGTGCAACATTCCGTCCATCATCTTGTGTGTTTTGCTGTTTGTCCCTATGTGAGAAGGGTATGCCCAGACGTGGGTCCCATGCTCACTATGCCACTGGAGTCAAGCTATCCTGGCTGATGATGGCTGATAGCCAGAAACTGGTCCTAGGATGCTTGATTCTGGTCCAGGGACAAAATGGCTTGGCAGTTCGGGCTGGACTGTTCCCATGAGGCACAGAGGCGAGACTGATTTGCATATGGCCATGTCTGAACTGGGTTGGCGTTGTGAGCAAAATAACGAAGGATTTAACCCAGATCAGAGACTGGGGGTGAAAGTTTTGCCAATCTGCAACATTCCATCCATCATCTTGTGTGTTTTGCTGTTCGCCATATGTGGGAAGGGTATGCCCAGACGTGGGTCCTGTGATCACTACACCACTGGAGTCAAGCTATCCGGGCCGATGATGGCTGATAGCCAGAAACTGGTCCTAGAATGCTTGATTCCGGTCCAGGAAAAAAATGGCTTGGCAGTTCGGGCTGGACTGTTCCCATGAGGCACAGGGGCAAGACTGATTTGCATATGGCCATGTCTGAACTGGGGTGGCGTGGTGAGCAAAATAACGAAGGATTTAACCAAGATCAGTGACTGGGGTGAATGTTTTGCCAATGTGCAACATTCCGTCCATCATCCTGTGTGTTTTGTTGTTTGCCCTATGTGGGAAGGGTTTGCCCAGACGTGGGTCCTGTGCTCACTACGCCACTGGAGTCAAGCTATCCTGGCTGATGATGGCTGATAGCCAGAAACTGGTCCTAGGATGCTTGATTCCGGTCTAGGAAAGACATGGCTTGGCAGTTCGGGCTGGACTGTTCCCATGAGGCACAGAGTCAGGACTGATTAGCATATGGCCATGTCTGAACTGGGGTGGCGTGGTGAGCAAAATAACGATGGATTAAACCCAGATCAGTGACTGGGGGTGAATGTTTTGCCAATGTGCAACATTCGGTCCATCATCTTGTGTGTTTTGCTGTTCGCCCTATGTGGGAAGGGTATGCCCAGACGTGGGTCCTGGGCTCACTACGCCACTGGAGTCAAGCTATCCTGGCTGATGATGGCTGATAGCCAGAAACTGGTCCTAGGATGCTTGATTCTGGTCCAGGGACAAAATGGCTTGGCAGTTCGGGCTGGACTGTTCCCATGAGGCACAGAGGCGAGACTGATTTGCATATGGCCATGTCTGAACTGGGTTGGCGTTGTGAGCAAAATAACGAAGGATTTAACCCAGATCAGAGACTGGGGGTGAAAGTTTTGCCAATGTGCAACATTCCGTCCATCATCTTGTGTGTTTTGCTGTTTGTCGCTATGTGGGAAGTGTATGCCAGACGTGGGTCCCATGCTCACTATGCCACTGGAGTCAAGCTATCCTGGCTGATGACGGCTGATAGCCAGAAACCGGTCCTAGGATGCTTGATTCCGGTCCAGGGAAGACATGGCGTGGCAGTTCGGGCTGGACTGTTCCCATGAGGCACAGATTCAGGACTGATTTGCATATGGCCATGTCTAAACTGGGGTGGCTTGGTGAGCAGAATAACGATGGATTAAACCCAGATCTGTTACTGGGCGTGAATGTTTTGCCAATGTGCAACATTCCGTCCATCATCTTGTGTGTTTTGCTGTTTGTCCCTATGTGAGAAGGGTATGCCCAGACGTGGGTCCCATGCTCACTATGCCACTGGAGTCAAGCTATCCTGGCTGATGATGGCTGATAGCCAGAAACTGGTCCTAGGATGCTTGATTCTGGTCCAGGGACAAAATGGCTTGGCAGTTCGGGCTGGACTGTTCCCATGAGGCACAGAGGCGAGACTGATTTGCATATGGCCATGTCTGAACTGGGTTGGCGTTGTGAGCAAAATAACGAAGGATTTAACCCAGATCAGAGACTGGGGGTGAAAGTTTTGCCAATCTGCAACATTCCATCCATCATCTTGTGTGTTTTGCTGTTCGCCATATGTGGGAAGGGTATGCCCAGACGTGGGTCCTGTGATCACTACACCACTGGAGTCAAGCTATCCGGGCCGATGATGGCTGATAGCCAGAAACTGGTCCTAGAATGCTTGATTCCGGTCCAGGAAAAAAATGGCTTGGCAGTTCGGGCTGGACTGTTCCCATGAGGCACAGGGGCAAGACTGATTTGCATATGGCCATGTCTGAACTGGGGTGGCGTGGTGAGCAAAATAACGAAGGATTTAACCAAGATCAGTGACTGGGGTGAATGTTTTGCCAATGTGCAACATTCCGTCCATCATCTTGTGTGTTTTGTTGTTTGCCCTATGTGGGAAGGGTTTGCCCAGACGTGGGTCCTGTGCTCACTACGCCACTGGAGTCAAGCTATCCTGGCTGATGATGGCTGATAGCCAGAAACTGGTCCTAGGATGCTTGATTCCGGTCTAGGAAAGACATGGCTTGGCAGTTCGGGCTGGACTGTTCCCATGAGGCACAGAGTCAGGACTGATTAGCATATGGCCATGTCTGAACTGGGGTGGCGTGGTGAGCAAAATAACGATGGATTAAACCCAGATCAGTGACTGGGGGTGAATGTTTTGCCAATGTGCAACATTCGGTCCATCATCTTGTGTGTTTTGCTGTTCGCCCTATGTGGGAAGGGTATGCCCAGACGTGGGTCCTGGGCTCACTACGCCACTGGAGTCAAGCTATCCTGGCTGATGATGGCTGATAGCCAGAAACTGGTCCTAGGATGCTTGATTCTGGGCCAGGGACAAAATGGCTTGGCAGTTCGGGCTGGACTGTTCCCATGAGGCACAGAGGCGAGACTGATTTGCATATGGCCATGTCTGAACTGGGTTGGCGTTGTGAGCAAAATAACGAAGGATTTAACCCAGATCAGAGACTGGGGGTGAAAGTTTTGCCAATGTGCAACATTCCGTCCATCATCTTGTGTGTTTTGCTGTTTGTCGCTATGTGGGAAGGGTATGCCAGACGTGGGTCCCATGCTCACTATGCCACTGGAGTCAAGCTATCCTGGCTGATGACGGCTGATAGCCAGAAACCGGTCCTAGGATGCTTGATTCCGGTCCAGGGAAGACATGGCGTGGCAGTTCGGGCTGGACTGTTCCCATGAGGCACAGATTCAGGACTGATTTGCATATGGCCATGTCTAAACTGGGGTGGCTTGGTGAGCAGAATAACGATGGATTAAACCCAGATCTGTTACTGGGCGTGAATGTTTTGCCAATGTGCAACATTCCGTCCATCATCTTGTGTGTTTTGCTGTTTGTCCCTATGTGAGAAGGGTATGCCCAGACGTGGGTCCCATGCTCACTATGCCACTGGAGTCAAGCTATCCTGGCTGATGATGGCTGATAGCCAGAAACTGGTCCTAGGATGCTTGATTCTGGTCCAGGGACAAAATGGCTTGGCAGTTCGGGCTGGACTGTTCCCATGAGGCACAGAGGCGAGACTGATTTGCATATGGCCATGTCTGAACTGGGTTGGCGTTGTGAGCAAAATAACGAAGGATTTATTCCAGATCAGAGACTGGGGGTGAAAGTTTTGCCAATCTGCAACATTCCATCCATCATCTTGTGTGTTTTGCTGTTCGCCATATGTGGGAAGGGTATGCCCAGACGTGGGTCCTGTGATCACTACACCACTGGAGTCAAGCTATCCGGGCCGATGATGGCTGATAGCCAGAAACTGGTCCTAGAATGCTTGATTCCGGTCCAGGAAAAAAATGGCTTGGCAGTTCGGGACTGGACTGTTCCCATGAGGCACAGGGGCAAGACTGATTTGCATATGGCCATGTCTGAACTGGGGTGGCGTGGTGAGCAAAATAACGAAGGATTTAACCAAGATCAGTGACTGGGGTGAATGTTTTGCCAATGTGCAACATTCCGTCCATCATCTTGTGTGTTTTGTTGTTTGCCCTATGTGGGAAGGGTTTGCCCAGACGTGGGTCCTGTGCTCACTACGCCACTTGAGTCAAGCTATCCTGGCTGATGATGGCTGATAGCCAGAAACTGGTCCTAGGATGCTTGATTCCGGTCTAGGAAAGACATGGCTTGGCAGTTCGGGCTGGACTATTCCCATGAGGCACAGGGTCTAGACTGATTTGCATATGGCCATGTCTGAACTGGGGTGGCGTGGTGAGCAGAATAACGATGGATTAAACCCAGATCTGTTACTGGGCGTGAATGTTTTGCCAATGTGCAACATTCCGTCCATCATCTTGTGTGTTTTGCTGTTTGTCCCTATGTGGGAAGGGTATGCCCAGACGTGGGTCCCATGCTCACTATGCCACTGGAGTCAAGCTATCCTGGCTGATGACGGCTGATAGCCAGAAACCGGTCCTAGGATGCTTGATTCCGGTCCAGGGAAGACATGGCGTGGCAGTTCGGGCTGGACTGTTCCCATGAGGCACAGAGTCAGGACTGATTAGCATATGGCCATGTCTGAACTGGGGTGGCGTGGTGAGCAAAATAACGATGGATTAAACCCAGATCAGTGACTGGGGGTGAATGTTTTGCCAATGTGCAACATTACGTCCATCATCTTGTGTGTTTTGCTGTTCGCCCTATGTGGGAAGGGTATGCCCAGACGTGGGTCCTGGGCTCACTACGCCACTGGAGTCAAGCTATCCTGGCTGATGATGGCTGATAGCCAGAAACTGCTCCTAGGATGCTTGATTCTGGTCCAGGGACAAAATGGCTTGGCAGTTCGGGCTGGACTGTTCCCATGAGGCACAGAGGAGAGACTGATTTGCATATGGCCATGTCTGAACTGGGTTGGCGTTGTGAGCAAAATAACGAAGGATTTAACCCAGATCAGAGACTGGGGGTGAAAGTTTTGCCAATGTGCAACATTCCGTCCATCATCTTGTGTGTTTTGCTGTTTGTCCCTATGTGGGAAGGGTATGCCAGACGTGGGTCCCATGCTCACTATGCCTCTGGAGTCAAGCTATCCTTGCTGATGACGGCTGATAGCCCGAAACCGGTCCTAGGATGCTTGATTCCGGTCCAGGGAAGACATGGCGTGGCAGTTCGGGCTGGACTGTTCCAATGAGGCACAGATTCAGGACTGATTTGCATATGGCCATGTCTAAACTGGGGTGGCTTGGTGAGCAGAATAACGATGGATTAAACCCAGATCTGTTACTGGGCGTGAATGTTTTGCCAATGTGCAACATTCCGTCCATCATCTTGTGTGTTTTGCTGTTTGTCCCTATGTGAGAAGGGTATGCCCAGACGTGGGTCCCATGCTCACTATGCCACTGGAGTCAAGCTATCCTGGCTGATGATGGCTGATAGCCAGAAACTGGTCCTAGGATGCTTGATTCTGGTCCAGGGACAAAATGGCTTGGCAGTTCGGGCTGGACTGTTCCCATGAGGCACAGAGGCGAGACTGATTTGCATATGGCCATGTCTGAACTGGGTTGGCGTTGTGAGCAAAATAACGAAGGATTTATTCCAGATCAGAGACTGGGGGTGAAAGTTTTGCCAATCTGCAACATTCCATCCATCATCTTGTGTGTTTTGCTGTTCGCCATATGTGGGAAGGGTATGCCCAGACGTGGGTCCTGTGATCACTACACCACTGGAGTCAAGCTATCCGGGCCGATGATGGCTGATAGCCAGAAACTGGTCCTAGAATGCTTGATTCCGGTCCAGGAAAAAAATGGCTTGGCAGTTCGGGCTGGACTGTTCCCATGAGGCACAGGGGCAAGACTGATTTGCATATGGCCATGTCTGAACTGGGGTGGCGTGGTGAGCAAAATAACGAAGGATTTAACCAAGATCAGTGACTGGGGTGAATGTTTTGCCAATGTGCAACATTCCGTCCATCATCTTGTGTGTTTTGTTGTTTGCCCTATGTGGGAAGGGTTTGCCCAGACGTGGGTCCTGTGCTCACTACGCCACTGGAGTCAAGCTATCCTGGCTGATGATGGCTGATAGCCAGAAACTGGTCCTAGGATGCTTGATTCCGGTCTAGGAAAGACATGGCTTGGCAGTTCGGGCTGGACTATTCCCATGAGGCACAGGGTCTAGACTGATTTGCATATGGCCATGTCTGAACTGGGGTGGCGTGGTGAGCAGAATAACGATGGATTAAACCCAGATCTGTTACTGGGCGTGAATGTTTTGCCAATGTGCAACATTCCGTCCATCATCTTGTGTGTTTTGCTGTTTGTCCCTATGTGGGAAGGGTATGCCCAGACGTGGGTCCCATGCTCACTATGCCACTGGAGTCAAGCTATCCTGGCTGATGACGGCTGATAGCCAGAAACCGGTCCTAGGATGCTTGATTCCGGTCCAGGGAAGACATGGCGTGGCAGTTCGGGCTGGACTGTTCCCATGAGGCACAGAGTCAGGACTGATTAGCATATGGCCATGTCTGAACTGGGGTGGCGTGGTGAGCAAAATAACGATGGATTAAACCCAGATCAGTGACTGGGGGTGAATGTTTTGCCAATGTGCAACATTACGTCCATCATCTTGTGTGTTTTGCTGTTCGCCCTATGTGGGAAGGGTATGCCCAGACGTGGGTCCTGGGCTCACTACGCCACTGGAGTCAAGCTATCCTGGCTGATGATGGCTGATAGCCAGAAACTGCTCCTAGGATGCTTGATTGTGGTCCAGGGACAAAATGGCTTGGCAGTTCGGGCTGGACTGTTCCCATGAGGCACAGAGGAGAGACTGATTTGCATATGGCCATGTCTGAACTGGGTTGGCGTTGTGAGCAAAATAACGAAGGATTTAACCCAGATCAGAGACTGGGGGTGAAAGTTTTGCCAATGTGCAACATTCCGTCCATCATCTTGTGTGTTTTGCTGTTTGTCCCTATGTGGGAAGGGTATGCCAGACGTGGGTCCCATGCTCACTATGCCTCTGGAGTCAAGCTATCCTTGCTGATGACGGCTGATAGCCCGAAACCGGTCCTAGGATGCTTGATTCCGGTCCAGGGAAGACATGGCGTGGCAGTTCGGGCTGGACTGTTCCAATGAGGCACAGATTCAGGACTGATTTGCATATGGCCATGTCTAAACTGGGGTGGCTTGGTGAGCAGAATAACGATGGATTAAACCCAGATCTGTTACTGGGCGTGAATGTTTTGCCAATGTGCAACATTCCGTCCATCATCTTGTGTGTTTTGCTGTTTGTCCCTATGTGAGAAGGGTATGCCCAGACGTGGGTCCCATGCTCACTATGCCACTGGAGTCAAGCTATCCTGGCTGATGATGGCTGATAGCCAGAAACTGGTCCTAGGATGCTTGATTCTGGTCCAGGGACAAAATGGCTTGGCAGTTCTGGCTGGACTGTTCCCATGAGGCACAGAGGCGAGACTGATTTGCATATGGCCATGTCTGAACTGGGGTGGCGTGGTGAGCAAAATAACGAAGGATTTAACCAAGATCAGTGACTGGGGTGAATGTTTTGCCAATGTGCAACATTCCGTCCATCATCTTGTGTGTTTTGTTGTTTGCCCTATGTGGGAAGGGTTTGCCCAGACGTGGGTCCTGTGCTCACTACGCCACTGGAGTCAAGCTATCCTGGCTGATGATGGCTGATAGCCAGAAACTGGTCCTAGGATGCTTGATTCCGGTCTAGGAAAGACATGGCTTGGCAGTTCGGGCTGGACTATTCCCATGAGGCACAGGGTCTAGACTGATTTGCATATGGCCATGTCTGAACTGGGGTGGCGTGGTGAGCAGAATAACGATGGATTAAACCCAGATCTGTTACTGGGCGTGAATGTTTTGCCAATGTGCAACATTCCGTCCATCATCTTGTGTGTTTTGCTGTTTGTCCCTATGTGGGAAGGGTATGCCCAGACGTGGGTCCCATGCTCACTATGCCACTGGAGTCAAGCTATCCTGGCTGATGACGGCTGATAGCCAGAAACCGGTCCTAGGATGCTTGATTCCGGTCCAGGGAAGACATGGCGTGGCAGTTCGGGCTGGACTGTTCCCATGAGGCACAGAGTCAGGACTGATTAGCATATGGCCATGTCTGAACTGGGGTGGCGTGGTGAGCAAAATAACGATGGATTAAACCCAGATCAGTGACTGGGGGTGAATGTTTTGCCAATGTGCAACATTACGTCCATCATCTTGTGTGTTTTGCTGTTCGCCCTATGTGGGAAGGGTATGCCCAGACGTGGGTCCTGGGCTCACTACGCCACTGGAGTCAAGCTATCCTGGCTGATGATGGCTGATAGCCAGAAACTGCTCCTAGGATGCTTGATTCTGGTCCAGGGACAAAATGGCTTGGCAGTTCGGGCTGGACTGTTCCCATGAGGCACAGAGGAGAGACTGATTTGCATATGGCCATGTCTGAACTGGGTTGGCGTTGTGAGCAAAATAACGAAGGATTTAACCCAGATCAGAGACTGGGGGTGAAAGTTTTGCCAATGTGCAACATTCCGTCCATCATCTTGTGTGTTTTGCTGTTTGTCCCTATGTGGGAAGGGTATGCCAGACGTGGGTCCCATGCTCACTATGCCTCTGGAGTCAAGCTATCCTTGCTGATGACGGCTGATAGCCCGAAACCGGTCCTAGGATGCTTGATTCCGGTCCAGGGAAGACATGGCGTGGCAGTTCGGGCTGGACTGTTCCAATGAGGCACAGATTCAGGACTGATTTGCATATGGCCATGTCTAAACTGGGGTGGCTTGGTGAGCAGAATAACGATGGATTAAACCCAGATCTGTTACTGGGCGTGAATGTTTTGCCAATGTGCAACATTCCGTCCATCATCTTGTGTGTTTTGCTGTTTGTCCCTATGTGAGAAGGGTATGCCCAGACGTGGGTCCCATGCTCACTATGCCACTGGAGTCAAGCTATCCTGGCTGATGATGGCTGATAGCCAGAAACTGGTCCTAGGATGCTTGATTCTGGTCCAGGGACAAAATGGCTTGGCAGTTCGGGCTGGACTGTTCCCATGAGGCACAGAGGCGAGACTGATTTGCATATGGCCATGTCTGAACTGGGTTGGCGTTGTGAGCAAAATAACGAAGGATTTATTCCAGATCAGAGACTGGGGGTGAAAGTTTTGCCAATCTGCAACATTCCATCCATCATCTTGTGTGTTTTGCTGTTCGCCATATGTGGGAAGGGTATGCCCAGACGTGGGTCCTGTGATCACTACACCACTGGAGTCAAGCTATCCGGGCCGATGATGGCTGATAGCCAGAAACTGGTCCTAGAATGCTTGATTCCGGTCCAGGAAAAAAATGGCTTGGCAGTTCGGGCTGGACTGTTCCCATGAGGCACAGGGGCAAGACTGATTTGCATATGGCCATGTCTGAACTGGGGTGGCGTGGTGAGCAAAATAACGAAGGATTTAACCAAGATCAGTGACTGGGGTGAATGTTTTGCCAATGTGCAACATTCCGTCCATCATCTTGTGTGTTTTGTTGTTTGCCCTATGTGGGAAGGGTTTGCCCAGACGTGGGTCCTGTGCTCACTACGCCACTGGAGTCAAGCTATCCTGGCTGATGATGGCTGATAGCCAGAAACTGGTCCTAGGATGCTTGATTCCGGTCTAGGAAAGACATGGCTTGGCAGTTCGGGCTGGACTATTCCCATGAGGCACAGGGTCTAGACTGATTTGCATATGGCCATGTCTGAACTGGGGTGGCGTGGTGAGCAGAATAACGATGGATTAAACCCAGATCTGTTACTGGGCGTGAATGTTTTGCCAATGTGCAACATTCCGTCCATCATCTTGTGTGTTTTGCTGTTTGTCCCTATGTGGGAAGGGTATGCCCAGACGTGGGTCCCATGCTCACTATGCCACTGGAGTCAAGCTATCCTGGCTGATGACGGCTGATAGCCAGAAACCGGTCCTAGGATGCTTGATTCCGGTCCAGGGAAGACATGGCGTGGCAGTTCGGGCTGGACTGTTCCCATGAGGCACAGAGTCAGGACTGATTAGCATATGGCCATGTCTGAACTGGGGTGGCGTGGTGAGCAAAATAACGATGGATTAAACCCAGATCAGTGACTGGGGGTGAATGTTTTGCCAATGTGCAACATTACGTCCATCATCTTGTGTGTTTTGCTGTTCGCCCTATGTGGGAAGGGTATGCCCAGACGTGGGTCCTGGGCTCACTACGCCACTGGAGTCAAGCTATCCTGGCTGATGATGGCTGATAGCCAGAAACTGCTCCTAGGATGCTTGATTCTGGTCCAGGGACAAAATGGCTTGGCAGTTCGGGCTGGACTGTTCCCATGAGGCACAGAGGAGAGACTGATTTGCATATGGCCATGTCTGAACTGGGTTGGCGTTGTGAGCAAAATAACGAAGGATTTAACCCAGATCAGAGACTGGGGGTGAAAGTTTTGCCAATGTGCAACATTCCGTCCATCATCTTGTGTGTTTTGCTGTTTGTCCCTATGTGGGAAGGGTATGCCAGACGTGGGTCCCATGCTCACTATGCCTCTGGAGTCAAGCTATCCTTGCTGATGACGGCTGATAGCCCGAAACCGGTCCTAGGATGCTTGATTCCGGTCCAGGGAAGACATGGCGTGGCAGTTCGGGCTGGACTGTTCCAATGAGGCACAGATTCAGGACTGATTTGCATATGGCCATGTCTAAACTGGGGTGGCTTGGTGAGCAGAATAACGATGGATTAAACCCAGATCTGTTACTGGGCGTGAATGTTTTGCCAATGTGCAACATTCCGTCCATCATCTTGTGTGTTTTGCTGTTTGTCCCTATGTGAGAAGGGTATGCCCAGACGTGGGTCCCATGCTCACTATGCCACTGGAGTCAAGCTATCCTGGCTGATGATGGCTGATAGCCAGAAACTGGTCCTAGGATGCTTGATTCTGGTCCAGGGACAAAATGGCTTGGCAGTTCTGGCTGGACTGTTCCCATGAGGCACAGAGGCGAGACTGATTTGCATATGGCCATGTCTGAACTGGGTTGGCGTTGTGAGCAAAATAACGAAGGATTTAACCCAGATCAGAGACTGGGGGTGAAAGTTTTGCCAATCTGCAACATTCCATCCATCATCTTGTGTGTTTTGCTGTTCGCCATATGTGGGAAGGGTATGCCCAGACGTGGGTCCTGTGATCACTACACCACTGGAGTCAAGCTATCCGGGCCGATGATGGCTGATAGCCAGAAACTGGTCCTAGGATGCTTGATTCGGTCTAGGGAAGACATGGCTTGGCAGTTCGGGCTGGACTGTTCCCATGAGGCGCAGGGTCTAGACTGATTTGCATATTGCCATGTCTGAACTGGGGTGGCGTGGTGAGCAAAATAACGATGGATTAAACCCAGATCAGTGACTGGGGGTGAATGTTTTGCCAATGTGCAACATTCCGTCCATCATCTTGTGTGTTTTGCTGTTCGCCCTATGTGGGAAGGGTATGCCCAGACGTGGGTCCTGGGCTCACTACGCCACTGGAGTCAAGCTAGCCTGGCTGATGATGGCTGATAGCCAGAAACTGGTCCTAGGATGCTTGATTCCGGTCCAGGGACAAAATGGCTTGGCAGTTCGGGCTGGACTGTTCCCATGAGGCACAGGGTCTAGACTGATTTGCATATGGCCATGTCCGAAGTGGGGTGGCATGGTGAGCAAAATAATGATGGATTAACCCCAGATCTGTGACTGGGGGTGAGTGTTTTGCCAGTATGCAACATTTCGCCCATCATCTTGTGTGTTTTGCTCTTCGCCCTATGTGGGAAGGGTATGCCCAGACGTGGGTCCCTTGCTCTCTATGCCACTGGAGTCAAGCTATCCTCGCTGATGACGGCTGATAGCCAGAAACCAGTCCTAGGATGCTTGATTCTGGTCCAGGAAAGACATGGCTTGGCAGTTCGGGGTGGACTGCTCCCATGAGGCACTGGGTCAAGACCTGATTTGCAGATGGCCATGTCTGAACTGTGGTGGCGTGGTGAGCAAAATAACGATGGATTAAACCCAGATCTGTGACTGGGGGTGAGTGTTTTGCCAGTATGCAACATTTCGTCCATCATCTTGTGTGTTTTGCTGTTCGCCCTATGTGGGAAGGGTATGCCCAGACGTGGGTCCCATGCTAACTAAGCCACTGGAGTCAAGCTATCCTGGCTGATGACGGCTGATAGCCAGAAACCGGTCCTAGGATGCTTGATTCCGATCCAGGGAAGACATGGCTTGGCAGTTCGAACTGGACTGCTCCCATGAGGCACAGGGTCAAGACATGATTTGCAGATGGCCATGTCTGAACTGTGGTGGCGTAGTGAGCAAAATAACGATGGATTAAACCCAGATCTGTGACTGGGGGTGAGTGTTTTGCCAGTATGCAACATTTTGTCCATCATCTTGTGTGTTTTGCTGTTCGCCATATGTGGGAAGGGTATGACCAGACGTGGGTCCCGTGCTCACTACGCCATTATAGTCTAGCTATCCGGGCTGATGACAGCTGATAGCCAAAAGCGGTCCTAGAATGCTTGATTCCGGTCCAGGGAAGACATGGCTTGGCAGTTCGAGCTGGAATGTTCCTATGAGGCAGTGTCAAGACTGATTTGCATATGGCCATGTCTGAACGGGGTGCTGTGGTGAGCAAAATAACGATGGATTAAACCCAGATCTGTGACTAAGGGTGAATGTTTTGCCAATGTGCAACATTCCGTCCATCATCTTGTATGTTTTGCTGTTCGCTCTATGTGGGAAGGGTATGCCCAGACGTGGGTCCTGTGCTCACTACGCCACTGGAGTCAAACTATCCTGGCTGATGATGGCTGATAGCCAGAAACTGGTCCTGGGATGCTTGATTCCGGTCTAGGGAAGACATGGCTTGGCAGTTCGGGCTGGACTGTTCCCATGAGGCACAGGGTCAGGACTGATTTGCATATGGCCATATCTAAACTGGGGTGGCTTTGTGAGCAGAATAACGATGGATTAAACCCAGATCTGTTACTGGGCGTGAATGTTTTGCCAATGTGCAACATTCCGTCCATCATCTTGTGTGTTTTGCTGTTTGACCCTATGTGGGAAGGGTATGCCCAGACGTGGGTCCCATGCTCACTATGCCACTGGAGTCAAGCTATCCTGGCTGATGACGGCTGATAGCCAGAAACCGGTCCTAGGATGCCTGATTCCGGTCCAGGGAAGACATGGCGTGGCAGTACGGGCTGGACTGTTCCCATGAGGCACAGAGTCAGGACTGATTTGCATATGGCCATGTCTGAACTGGGGTGGCGTGGTGAGCAAAATAACGATGGATTAAACCCAGATCAGTGACCGGGGGTGAATGTTTGGCCAATGTGCAACATTCCGTCCATCATCTTGTGTGTTTTGCTGTTTGCCCTATGTGGGAAGGGTATGCCCAGACGTGGGTCCTGTGCTCACTACGCACTGGAGTCAAGCTATCCTGGCTGATGATGGCTGATAGCCAGAAACTGGTCCTAGGATGCTTGATTCCCATCCAGGGAAGACATGGCTTGACAGTTTGGCCTGGACTGTTCCCATGAAGCACGGGGTCAAGACTGATTTGCATATGGCCATGTCTGAACTGGGGTGGCGTGGTGAGCAAAATAACGATGGATTCAACCCAGATCTCTCACTGGGGGTGAATGTTTTGCCTATGTGCAGCATTCCGTCCATCATCTTGTGTGTTTTGCTGTTCGTCCTATGTTGGAAGGGTATGCCCAGACGTGGGTCCCGTGCTCACTACGCCACTGGAGTCAAGCTGTCCTGGCTAATGACGGCTAATAGCCAGAAACCGGTCCTAGGATGCTTGATTCCAGTCCAGGGAAGAGATGGCGTGGCAGTTCGGGCTGGACTGTTCCCATGAGGCACTGAGTCAGGACTGATTTGCATACGGCCGTGTCTGTACTGGGGTGGCATGGTGAGCAAAATAACGATGGATTAAACCCAGATCAGTGACTGGGGGTGAATGTTTTGCCAATGTGCAACATTCCGTCCATCATCTTGTGTGTTTTGCTGTTCGCCCTATGTGGGAAGGGTGTGCCCAGACGTGGGTCGTGGGCTCACCACGCCACTGGAGTCAAGCTATCCTGGCTGATGATGGCTGATAGCCAGAAACTGGTCCTAGAATGCTTGATTCCGGTCCAGGAAAAAAATGGCTTGGCAGTTCGGGCTGGACTGTTCCCTTGAGGCACAGGAGCAAGACTGATTTGCATATGGCCATGTCTGAACTGGGGTGGCGTGGTGAGCAAAATAACGAAGGATTTAACCAGATCAGTGTCTGGGGTGAATGTTTTGCCAATGTGCAACATTCCGTCCATCATCTTGTGTGTTTTGCTGTTCGCCCTATGTGGGAAGGGTTTGCCCAGACGTGGGTCTTGTGCTCACTACGCCACTGGAGTCAAGCTATCCTGGCTGATGATGGCTGATAGCCAGAAACTGGTCCTAGGATGCTTGATTCCGGTCTAGGAAAGACATGGCTTGGCAGTTCGGGCTGGACTGTTCCCATGAGGCACAGGGTCTAGACTGATTTGCATATGGCCATGTCTGAACTAGGGTGGCGTGGTGAATAGAATAACGATGGATTAAACCCAGATCTGTTACTGGGCGTGAATGTTTTGCCAATGTGCAACATTCCGTCCATCATCTTGTGTGTTTTGCTGTTTGTCCCTATGTGGGAAGGGTATGCCCAGACGTGGGTCCCAACCTCACTATGCCACTGGAGTCAAGCTATCCTGGCTGATGACGGCTGATAGCCAGAAACCGGTCCTAGGATGCTTGATACCGGTGCAGGAAGACATGGTGTGGCAGTTCGGGCTGGACTGTTCCCATGAGGGACAGAGTCAGGACTGATTTGCATATGGCCATGTCTGAACTGGGGTGGCGTGGTGAGCAAAATAACGATGGATTAAACCCAGATCAGTGACTGGGGGTGAATGTTTTGCCAATGTGCAACATTCGGTCCATCATCTTGTGTGTTTTGCTGTTCGCCCTATGTGGGAAGGGTATGCCCAGACGTGGGTCCTGGGCTCACTACGCCACTGGAGTCAAGCTATCCTGGCTAATGATGGCTGATAGCCAGACTGGTCCTAGGATGCTTGATTCTGGTCCAGGGACAAAATGGCTTGGCAGTTCGGGCTGGACTGTTCCCATGAGGCACAGAGGCGAGACTGATTTGCATATGGCCATGTCTGAACTGGGTTGGCGTTGTGAGCAAAATAACGAAGGATTTAACCCAGATCAGAGACTGGGGGTGAAAGTTTTGCCAATGTGCAACATTCCGTCCATCATCTTGTGTGTTTTGCTGTTTGTCCCTATGTGGGAAGGGTATGCCCAGACGTGGGTCCCATGCTCACTATGCCACTGGAGTCAAGCTATCCTGGCTGATGACGGCTGATAGCCAGAAACCGGTCCTAGGATGCTTGATTCCGGTCCAGGGAAGACATGGCGTGGCAGTTCGGGCTGGACTGTTCCCATGAGGCACAGATTCAGGACTGATTTGCATATGGCCATGTCTAAACTGGGGTGGCTTGGTGAGCAGAATAACGATGGATTAAACCCATATCTGTTACTGGGCGTGAATGTTTTGCCAATGTGCAACATTCCGTCCATCATCTTGTGTGTTTTGCTGTTTGTCCCTATGTGGGAAGGGTTTGCCCAGACGTGGGTCCCATGCTCACTATGCCTCTGGAGACAAGCTATCCTGGCTGATGATGGCTGATAGCCAGAAACTGGTCCTAGGATGCTTGATTCTGGTCCAGGGACAAAATGGCTTGGCAGTTCGGGCTGGACTGTTCCCACGAGGCACAGAGGCGAGACTGATTTGCATATGGCCATGTCTGAACTGGGTTGGCGTTGTGAGCAAAATAACGAAGGATTTAACCCAGATCAGAGACTGGGGGTGAAAGTTTTGCCAATCTGCAACATTCCGTCCATCATCTTGTATGTTTTGCTGTTCGCCATATGTGGGAAGGGTATGCCCAAACGTGGGTCCTGTGATCACTACACCACTGGGGTCACGCTATCCTGGCTGATGATGGCTGATAGCCAGAAACTGGTCCTAGGATGCTTGATTCGGTCTACGGAAGACATGGCTTGGCAGTTCGGGCTGGACTGTTCCCATGAGGCGCAGGGTCTAGACTGATTTGCATATTGCCATGTCTGAACTGGGGTGGCGTGGTGAGCAAAATAACCCTGGATTAAACCCAGATCAGTGACTGGGGGTGAATGTTTTGCCAATGTGCAACATTCCGTCCATCATCTTGTGTGTTTTGCTGTTCGCCCTATGTGGGAAGGGTATGCCCAGACGTGGGTCCTGGGCTCACTACGCCACAGGAGTCAAGCTATCCTGGCTGATGATGGCTGATAGCCAGAAACTGGTCCTAGGATGCTTGATTCCGGTCCAGGGACAAAATGGCTTGGCAGTTCGGGCTGGACTGTTCCCATGAGGCACAGAGGCGAGACTGATTTGCATATGGCCATGTCTGAACTGGGTTGGCGTGGTGAGCAAAATAACAAAGGATTTAACCCAGATCAGAGACTGGGGGTGAAAGTTTTGCCAATCTGCAACATTCCGTCCATCATCTTGTGTGTTTTGCTGTTCGCCCTATGTGGGAAGGGTATGCCCAGACGTGGGTCCTGTGATCACTACAACACAGGAGTCAAGCTAACCTGGCTGATGATGGCTGATAGCCAGAAACTGGTCCTAGGATGCTTGATTCCGGTCCAGGAAAGACATGGCTTGGCAGTTCGGGCTGGACTGTTCCCATGAGGCACAGGGTCTAGACTGATTTGCATATGGCCATGTCGGAAGTGGGGTGGCGAGCAAAATAACAATGGATTAAACCCAGATCTGTGACTGGGGGTGAGTGTTTTGCCAGTATGCAACATTTCGTCCATCATCTTGTGTGTTTTGCTGTTCGCCCTATGTGGGAAGGGTATGCCCAGACGTGGGTCCCTTGCTCTCTATGCCACTGGAGTCAAGCTATCCTCGCTGATGACGGCTGATAGCCAGAAACCAGTCCTAGGATGCTTGATTCTGGTCCAGGAAAGACATGGCTTGGCAGTTCGGGCTGGACTGCTCCCATGATGCACGGGGTCAAGACCTGATTTGCAGATGGCCATGTCTGAACTGTGGTGGCGTGGTGAGCAAAATAACGATGGATTAAACCCAGATCTGGGACTGGGGGTGAGTGTTTTGCCAGTATGCAACATTTCGTCCATCATCTTGTGTGTTTTGCTGTTCGCCCTATGTGGGAAGGGTATGCCCAGACGTTGATCCCATGCTAACTAAGCCACTGGAGTCAAGCTATCCTGGCTGATGACGGCTGATAGCCAGAAACCGGTCCTAGGATGCTTGATTCCGATCCAGGGAAGACATGGCTTGGCAGTTCGGACTGGACTGCTCCCATGAGGCACAGGGTCAAGACATGATTTGCAGATGGCCATGTCTGAACTGTGGTGGCGTGGTGAGCAAAATAACGATGGATTAAACCCAGATCTGTGACTGGGGGTGAGTGTTTTGCCAGTATGCAACATTTTGTCCATCATCTTGTGTGTTTTGCTGTTCGCCATATGTGGGAAGGGTATGTCCAGACGTGGGTCCCGTGCTCACTACGCCACTGGAGTCAAGCTATCCTGGCTGATGACGGCTGATAGCCAGAAACCGGTCCTAGGATGCTTGATTCCGGTTCAGGGAAGACATGTCTTGGCAGTTCGGGCTGGACTGTTCCCATGAGGCACAGGGTCAAGACTGATTTGCATGAACTGGGGTGGCGTGGTGAGCAAAATAACGATGGATTAAACCCAGATCTGTGACTGGGAGTGAATGTTTTGCCAATGTGCAACATTCCGTCCATCATCTTGTATGTTTTGCTATTCGCCCTATGTGGGAAGGGTATGCCCAGACGTGGGTCCTGTGCTCATATTATGCCACTGGAGCAAAGCTATCCTGGCTGATGATGGCTGATAGCCAGAAACCGGTCCTAGGATACTTGATTCCGGTCCAGGGAAGACATGGCTTGGCAGTTTGGGAGGTCTCTGTACCTCTCCCTGGCGCACAGGTGCATCTCCAAGAGCTCGTCAGGTCAGAGGCTCAAGAGAGCGTTTTCCAAACAGAAGGGGGATGGGAGCACACTGTTCATCTCCCAAGGCTCCCTTGAGCCACTGGGCTGACGAGCTCTTGGAGATGCACCTGTGCGCCAGGGAGAGGTACAGAGACCTGAGAGGATTGTGGCAGCTTTTTCAGCAAACACCAGAAGAATTTCGTTTTATCTCTACTGATGAAGGATGTAATCCAGAAACACACGTGTCTAGAGATTAACAGCACTAACCTGCACTAACTTTGGTGAAATACTCTGCAAAATTTCAAGTAAGCATTTAAATTGAACTGAATTTACCAGGATGCAAAGGGGCAAACTGTGCTGGGAGGTGAAGCAGTGTGCTCCCATCCCCCTTCAATTTTATACTGGGGTTTGGGTTTGGGGGATACCGAGTTGCAACATTACATTGAGTTAATACCAGGAGCGGCCTGTGCAGGTAAGACTGGTGAGGCATGGTGGTGGGGATGCGACAGACGACACCGTGGGAAAATTAAATAAATAATTGTCGTCTGTCGAATTTTCCCCACCTCCCAACACCCAGCCCTACCGCTCCTACCTGCAAAGGCCGCTCCTCGGTAATACAAGACATTTTGTCGCTTACAAGTGGCTGTTCACTGGGATGGTTTATGCATATACGTGGCCTCTTTTGGCGTGTTTCCCCAGAGTTTTTGCTTTCTGACCTCCCGGTTTTGACTTTGTTTGTGCTGACTTAGTGTTTCTGCACTTTTCTCAATGCTTATCAGTGGTAAAGTGCAAGTGCTCCTGTGGTAGAATGTGTTATGGATTGGTGTTTCCATGATTGGCCTATTTGATTTATGTGTCAGTCCCCAGTAAAGTGCCCTGCGTGTGCCAGGGCCTGTAGATGAAATGCTCTTGGTGGCTGCAGCACTGGATTGTGCCACTCACCCAAACAGCCCGTAAATGTGACTCTGGCCTGCCATTGCAGAGCCTGTGCGCAGTCTGGTACTGCCATGTCGACTTGGCAAGTGCACCCACTTGCCAGGCCCTAACCTTCCCTTTCCTTACATGACAGCCACCCCTAAGGTAGGCCCAAGGTACCACTGTGGACAGGGTGCAGTGTATGTGAAAGGTAGTACATGCCCTGGTGTGTGTGGCATGTCCTGATAGTGGATTAGAGCCAATTTCGTTTTTCACTATTGCAAGGCTACCAGTTCCCCATAGGACAGAATGGGAAGTTTGTTTATAACATCTTATAAACATAATTGGCCCTGGGTACTAGGTAGTAAAATACAATTTAGTATGCCTGAACTCAGAATCCAAAGATGCATCTTTTAGTGAAAGTGATTTTTACATTCTGTGTATGAAAATACCACTTTTAGAAAGTAGGTATTTTCTTGTTCAGTCATCCTTTGTGCTTCTGCTGGAATGTGGATTGCCTCTTTGGGTTTTGGATGACAGAAGGCTGGGGAGCAGGAGTGGCTCCAGATAGTCCAGGTGGGTCAGGAAAGGGCTGAATAGACCTGGGCTGCAATTGGTGAAGGGGGGGGAGATTTCCTTGCACCTCAAAGGGCCTGGTCTGCCACTGACATTGCTGTCTCCACCTCCTGGCAGGAAGTCACACCAGAGAAGGCAGAACTGGTTCTGGGTGGGCACAGACACCCTGTCAAAGAGATCAAAGGATTTTCGGATATAAATATTTGGGCCCAGACCCCTGAACTTTAGAACTCTTTTGGACCAAGAAGACTGCCAAGAAGAAGAGCCGGAGAAGCTGTGAGGAGGAACTACCACTTTGCTGTGTGCTTTGCTGGGCTGGCCTGAAGTGGCTGCTTCTGTCTTGGGCAGTGAAAGTACTGGACTGAACTTTCTGCAATCTACTTTCTGAGTTTCTCCAAGGGCTTGAGGTAGAGCTTGCCCCCTGTTCAAGAAGTCTCAGGAACAGCAAAGACATCAAACTCGTCTGCCCTTAGTACTGGGCACTATCTGTTTTGTGCGGCAACAGAAGAAAAGCAACCCGGCGATGTCTACAACGCCACTGCCGACTCCGTGTCCTGAAGTCACTGGAGAGGGCACCGCCGTAATGCCACACCGTGATACTGGTCTCACCGATGCCACCTGCTGACGCCGCCACTGAGCCACTGCTCGCACCGTGACCTATGGGCACCGCACTCCGCAACACCTCGCTTCACAATGGTTCCTTGGTATCCTCGACCACGTGCTCCATGCCGAGATCTACACTGTTGCTTGCACCATGGTTCGAAGGCACCGCTCGTAAAGTTACACAACACACTGCCCTCATCCCACACCGCAGCCTTGGCCTACCAATGCTGGTGCCATCGACTCCAGTTTGTCAGTGCTTCAGCAACAACAATGCTGCTCTTTACCGTGACCTGCCAGCACCGCGACGAGCCCCGCATTCACTTTGCACCGCGATCCTGGTCTCACAGACGACGTCATTTGCCGACGACGCCGAGCCGCTGCTCTCACCATGACCTGAGGGCACCGCATGCCGCACAGCTGCACTTCACACCGCAGCACCTGACACCAGCGGACGGCAAAGCTCCTGACTTCAACATAGAGAAGATCAATCTGCAACGCATGTGACTTCGAGGGCATGACGACTCCTGCACCGACCTCCAGAACCGACGCCTGCGGACGGCTTGCTTTTGGAAGCGTAACAAGAGGTCGCCGACGCCCTGGATTTCTAAAAGATACTGTTTGCTGGTCTTCCCGACACCGTAGCTCGCCCGCGACTCCCACGGTCAGTCAGAACTGTTTGGATTTGTTTGCTCACGACGCCGTGATAGTCCCGGATGGATCTATCAACATCAAGGAACTATTTTTGAAGCATATTTTGATAACCGGAGATTTTTAATTACTGTATTGTGGATTTTTATCTTTTTTGGACTTGTCTTTAGTATATAAAAATATTGGATATTTTTCTAAACTGGTGTGTTGTCCTTTTGCAGTGCTTACACTGTATTACTGTTTACACTCTGCCTCTAAAATAAGCCTGACTGCTCGTGCCAAGCTACCAAGGGGGTGAGCAGGGTTTATTTTACGAGTGTAACTCCCTTTTCCTGACTAGAGAGGTGGTTTCTGCCCGACTTTGGCACATGTCCTATCCGACCAAAAATCCATTTCTAACATTGATCTTTGGCTTGAGTCCCGAAACATGCTAGTGAGGACACACTTGATCGTACAAGATGGCCCTTGGAGAAGTGTTGGTTTGTTTTTTTAAATGTGCTGAAATGGACCTAACCAAGGCTTTTCTCATTCAGAAACTAGCACCCACTCCTGAGACCTACCTGGATAAAGAGGTACCAGTACTGGACAATGTATTGTATATTACATTAAGGTTTGGTATCTTGTTTTTGAATTATGTTACATGCAATTGGGATAAAGCTTAAGGAAAAACAAAGGGTTGCCACAGGTGCCTACAACGGGTTAACATGAATGGCATTTTCTATTATCTTGCCCAGTGTGTGCCCACCCAATAGCAAATGGCTTAACCAATTTTTAAGAAATGTGTGCATCTGTAATGTGGGCGCTTCTATATACCTATGGGTGCTTCTACATACCTACTATGTACCTTATCAAGTCAGCTTATGGTGTTTGCCGTTTCTCATTTTGTATTCGCTGCCTGGGAAATCAGACAATGCACTGCAATGGAAAAGCTATCACCATGGCGTCCTATCTGCTGTGTGTAAGAATCCATGGTTTGGTTCTACCTGTAAGCTCCTAAATCAGTACTTTTAATTGGATTTTATCATGTCCACATTTGCTTTTTAGACGTTCTTAAAAGTTCATGATCATGCCATAAGCTATTTGTTTTAGTGTATTAAGTTTAATGAGAATTGTCCCGAAATAAACAATTGATTGAAATAGAGAACGAAACTAACAGGTAGGGGGCGGGGGGGTGGCAGAGAAACAGAAGACGAAAGAGACTAGAATGACACATAATACTGCTTGGCATGCTAATTTCTGGATACACCTGGAGAGAAGTGAAAAGAAACAAAATGTGAAACGCACTGGAAACCTCAAACAGACACGGAACATAAAATGTTACAAACTACTGAACAGAAGTTACACTTCAGCTAAATATTTACTGTTTAACTGTCACACAAATAACCAAATATCTGCATCGATCAGCTGGAAAAGATCCAAAAATGGCGACAGGGAATCCAATATGTAAACACGCGTACTAGTAAAAAAAATAGCTACAACTCCTAACACATTGTATCAAATATAAGGACACAAAGCACTGGGCCAAGAGGCATTCTAAAGATTAGAGACTTCACAGAACTGAAGGAGGAACAGTACATACACATTCTCCTCAGAGACAGAGCACATGTGGAAGCAAAGCTAGCAGAATACATATCGGCAAGCTAGAATCACCTGCTGAATGATTGAGCAACACCTGGAAACCAGTACGTCAGGCAAAAATTCAATTATGGATCGAGAGAGGTTCATGCTGATGAAATGGAGAGAGAGATAGATAAGAGAGAGAGAGAAAGAGAGAGAGAAAGAGAATGGCCAGTGACAGGGCCGATAAGACAGAGAGAGAGGTGGGACACGCATCGAGGAAAGAAAGAGGATGCCACAAACAGCAATCAAATAAAGAAAGTGAGGATATGGAAAATAGAAATATAGGACAGAGACGGGTATGGGGAATACACAGAAGAGAAGGAGACAGATATTCAGTGGATGGGAGTGTTAGGAGAGAACTCATGAAAAATAAGAGTGTGTATCTATGTGTGAGGGAGGTAGGTCACACTGATAAAGCAGGAGGTAGAGGAGGTGGGAGACCTGAGAGTCACAATGAATACAAGCAAATATAATGCTAATAACCATAAAATATTAATAATAATCATAATCATAATATCTTGATTTTAAGCAGCTCTTAACACTGCACTTTTGCTGTTTCTAAGAGCTGTAACTGATGTGTTACTATTATAAAATTTAATAGCCCTCATTTTAACTATGGGAAAGATCAAGGGCTAGATGTAGGTGTCAAAATACCGGTCGGAATCAGCCGAAAATACAGATTTTTGGCCGTTTCCGACCAGTATTTTGACATTGGTATGTAGGGGCACTGAAAACTTACAGATTCGGTAATTTTACCGATTCGGTAATTTTACCAAATCGGTAAAAATACAGATTCTGTAAACTTACAGAATCGGTACATTTTACAGATTCGGTAAATTTACCAATCGGTAAAATTACCGAATCTGTATTTTCCTATGTAGGTAGCACTTCAACAGTGCTACAGGGCCTTTAGAATTCGTTATTTACCATGCAATACAATTGCATGGGAAATTACGATTCTTGTGTACATGCACATCTGTGCATGTACACCTGTGCCATGTGGCACACAGACATGCCCTAAGGGCATGTATGTGTGACACATGGCGCACAAGCCAGTTACAGGGGTGCAACAGGGTGTCAAAGTGACACCCTGTCCCCCTTTGCATTTCGGTATTTTTACCGATTCGGTAAATACCGAATCGGTATTTGCTATTGAATCCTATGGGCTTTAAGGCCCATAGGATTCAATAGCAAATACCAATTCGGTAATTACCGAATCGGTAATTACCAAATATGACCAATTCGGTATTTTTACCGAATTTTTTACCTACATAGCAATTACCGAATTGTAAATACCGAATCGGTAAAATTCGGTATTTACCATTCGGTAATTTGCTATTACCTACATCTGGGCCCAAAAGCTAAGTTCTCCAGTCAACATCCAAACTTTTGATCTGCCCATTAATGGTTTTTTTCACCAGAGACTCATTGAGCAATCCGAGATAAAGCTAGAGATGAAACCCACACCAGCGAGAGAGTGGCAAAGACAGACAGAGATACACAGAGAGAGGTGGGACATGAACAGATCAACTGGAGAAAGAAGAGGAGTTGAGAAACCTAGGGGCATATTATCAAGGGCCTCATCGCCACTTTAGCAGGACTTTTTCCAGCAGTTAGCGACAGTTTGTAGGCGATAGCGAGCGGTTTGCGGCCCGCTTTGCATGTCAGCGATATTTATCGCTATTGACATTCAAAGTGGATGTACCCAACCTGTTAGCGACTGAAAGCAGTCGCTAACATCGCTATCACCTATTATCAACGCAGGTGTAGCGATTAAAAAATTTGCGCTAAGCGCGAATATCGCTGAAAACTAACACCTGCTCAGACCACTTCTTAACCTGTATATCCAATGGGAGTTGGATATTCAGGTTAAGACCCTATTGGCGTTAATTCCTGAATATCGCTTGATTTCCAGCGATATTCACGCATTAAGCCGCTATCACCGGATATTTTATCGCATTTGAGATAAACGTTGCTAATAGCACGTTATCTCTGCGATAATATCCGGCGATGCACGGCGATAGAAAACATTTCGCTAAGCTTATTTAGTGATAAATATCGCTAGTTGTTGGTAATATGCCCCCCTATAGTGGTGAGGGAGATACTGATAAAAGAAAGAGCAAAAGAAAGAGCACAGGAGAGCCTAAAAATAAGAACAAGACAGATGGGCATAGAAAGAGAGAAATATAAAGCTATTATTGAAAGAAGACAAGCAAAGCTTTGCAAACCCACACAGGAAAACAAACACACACACTGAATATATTTAAATGCTACAACCTAGCAAACAGAAGCAGACAACAGAAAAACCCAAAAATAAGACAAACCGTAAAAGACAGAGGGGTAGATTTATGAGTTCTGGCGCATCTCTGCAAATCAGCAGGGATGCGCCAGAACTGATGCGTCACGCAATTCCCTCCTTGCAGCACCACAGATGCGCCGCATTTACAATGCGGCGCACCATGGTGCAAGGAAGGGCAGATGCGTGACGCATCTTGTGGTGTACGGGCGGCGCATTGCTGGAGTAGCGTCGCAAGTGCGACGCAACTCCTGCAATGTACAGAGGCCACCCATACATAACGTGGTGCGTCACTCCTTACGCCTGC
Source organism: Lissotriton helveticus (assembly GCF_964261635.1). Classification (NCBI taxonomy): domain Eukaryota; kingdom Metazoa; phylum Chordata; class Amphibia; order Caudata; family Salamandridae; genus Lissotriton; species Lissotriton helveticus. The sequence goes on from NC_136069.1 coordinate 149,490,794, forward strand.
TTCAAGCAGGCGTAAGGATTTGACCCAGCAGCGTCGTAAAACTGACTCAGTGAAATCTTGTAGATTTCACTGCGTCAGTTTTACGGGGCTTTCCTACGAGGGAACGTCCACCCTGCGACAGAACGCCCACATGAAACCTGACGCAGGTTTCATGTGGCGCAGGGCTTTACAACGTGACGCATCTGCCTAGATGCGTCACGTTGTAAATAGGTCGCAGGGATGCGCCACGTTTCCGCGCCGTTGCGTGACGGAACGGCGGCCTAAACGTGGCGCAAGTCCGACATAAATCTGCCCCAGAGTCATTCATCGAGTGCTAGAGATTAAAAAAAGTGGGTCACAGACATAAGATGCCTGGAGACACAATGCACGTTTGCACACACTCTTGCTCCCCAGGCACACTTTGGTATTCTATAATAGAGGTTTGATTGGCCCCTTCTGTGATACAGATTGTGCCAGCACAGTAACGAGAGGGCATACCCTCATCCTTTGCAAATAAGAGAATACTTTGCCTTTGCCTACACGCCATATTATGAGGGTGTAGAGCGAAGAGGCTGCTGGGTGGATACTGTGTGTCCCACAGAGATGGCACACAGTTAGTGTGCCCCCTAAAGGCACCCACAGGGAGGGAGTGCGGTGGCTATAGGGACCCTGGTAAATCCCTGTAGGCAGGTGCAGTAAATGCCCTGTACACGCATGCAAGGGATGCTTTTATCCCTCTTCAAAAAGAGGCCTCAAATAAAAGACAGAGTCGCAGTTATAAAGCACACCCCTGTCTTTCACTGATTTGCTCTCTTAAGCACAGTTTTCATGCCTGTACTGAGGACAGTGCATTTTTTTGTGTAATCAACTGCACTGTCCTGGTCTGCACCGGGCACCTCGTTAAGGGAGTGTCACACCGTAGACAGGGACAGTGCGTCTTATATGTAATTCTGGCCCTGGTAAGCATGACAAGATTGATATGTCACCATTGGGACTTCGGCTACATACAAAATGAGTTACATTTTGTCATGCATAATCCAACCAGAACGGCAGAAGGTAGTTCTATCATGGGACGTTTTCACACTTTTTCTAACTCCACAAAGCTTAAAGGTAAACCGAAATTTGATGTCCTCATTGGTGAGAAACCACAGATGGCAGGAAAGGCAGCAAAATGCCCACCCGGGACGCAAAGATTCAAGCAAAATGACACTTACATAAGTATGGATTCATAAAATTTTGATAACACTTGTAAATCAAACCAGCAGGGCAATAAAGGATTATTGGGTTTAAATGCTTCAAAATATTCGACTTGAAATTAAGAGAAAAACAGTGAGCAAGTGAGGGACAGAGATATACACTGATCAGAGAATTGAAAATGACTCCTTTAACCCCTTCGCTGTGGCGGCTATTCCGCCGCAGCGCTAAGGGGGAGGCGGGGCCGCACGGCGCTCCCGGTCACGGCCCTTGGGTGAGCTGTGCTTGTGACGGAACGGTTCCGTCACGGCCCCGCCCGCTCTTTAGAACGTCAGCGCAGGCGTGGAATTCGCGCTGCGCAGGCGCGGCGAGCGGGCCGCGACGGAACCGTTCCGTCACCAGCACAGCCCACCTGAGGCTCTTCATGGAACGGTTCCGTCACGAGCATGGGAGGGGTTAAATTCAGAAAATCCTGAAAGAAACACCTGTCCACTCAGGCATTGTCCGAAGAGCAGTGATGCACAGTCATACCCTAGTTCTACTAGACAGATGCCTAGGGCCAGCTTTAGCGCTGGTGGTGCCCAGTTCGACAATCTTTTTTGGCGCCTCCCAATTACCTCCCTGTCGACGCACTTCCACCCTCCAACCGTGCCCCTCTTCTCCCCATGGCCCCTCTCTCAGATGCATTTAATTGTTTTATAGCTCTACTCATACCAGTGTAGGGTGTTAGAGCATTTTGCAGCACACGCACATTACACAGAGGCCATGAATCATACATGAGTTAAGTTAGAGAAGACATTGAGGAATGCAAGGTGTAGGAATCCCATGTCATCTATACTAGTAGGCAGTACATTTTATTAGTGTTTGGTCTGGAGAAGCAATAAGGGATTTAAAACATACTACAGTAGTTGGGTTTGGCTACACTAATAAGAATGTATTTTCTACTCAAACAAACCGATTTACGTTGCATTGTCCAAAAGGAGGGAGTAGTAGAGCGCCTTATCTTCAAAATTATGTCTCTCTCCCCCCATTTTCCTAGCGCTGGCGCTGATTACAGCTGTGTTTGTGTGAGTCTAGCATAGATTTTGTACAGGAAGTTTACCCTTCCCTTACAAAATACCATGCCTAGACAATATGCAAAGCTTTTCTCACGTTGTATGCGTGCTGCACAGTGCAGCATGCATGAAAAGTCGGAAAAGGATGGAGAAATGAAAGCATTTCTCCTTACTTGCACCTACTTTAAAAGGGCACAGTTTTCTCACGCTAAACTCAATCTACTTTATTTAGTAAATTGGGTTTAGCGTGAGAAACCTTGCATGGTGCATGGGAACGCCCATGCTCCAACCTTGGTACGCCCCATGGTGCTAAGTAGTGTAAAGCAGCGCCATGCGCTGCTTTGCATTACTTTTCCATTATTTCCAGCTCTAAACAAGTTTAGCCCCAGAAAGTAAATTGGAGAAAAAAGATTTTGCGCTACTTTGCGTCAGTTTTGTGACGCAAATACAGTGCAAAATCTTCGTAAATCTCCCCCATAATGATCTATCTTATACCATGTAGTTTGCATGCAGCTCTTTGATGATAGTTAATAGGTCACTGTGCTTGAATACGGATTAGATGTGACAAAAGCAATAAAGCAGTGAGCCATTCACATAGAATGCAGTTCTGTGATCTGCCTGGTACACATTCTTTGCAGCAGGCAGGTTAACCCTCTGCACTACCTTATGATGAGTTAAAACTGCCACTACACAAACCTTGCCTCTCTCCAGAAGGAACATTAATCTTATTAATCTTGCCATCTTTATTTTTGCCTGAAAAATGCTGTACACAAAAGGAAGAGTGCAACAGATACTTTTTTTAAAGTTTGAGTTTATTGAAATCCAGAAGAAAAAGAACAGCATTATAATAAGCATACTGAATCTCAGTTAACATAGAGATTATAAAAGAATAAAGAAATACAATGGTTATAATAAACATGATGTATGCAGAAGGGGAATACATTTAAAACAGAGAAGAAAAGGGACGAGGAAGGGGAAGGAAAAGGGGGCGAACAATATATTATGACTCTATAAAAATTGAAGAAAAACAAGATATGAAAATAAACACTGTATGCACAGTAATACCTAGGAATTAAATATCATAATATAAATACGTAGGCATGAAAAACAATAGCTTAATATTTTAAGAAAAAGACAACATGGTGTATTTACGTCCATTTCCGGATATCATCTGAAGCATTTACAGCGTTATCAATAGAAGAACAGGATAAATATGTAGTAAGTGGAAGCCATAAAAGATCTCTTTTAATTCCTGAAGAGATAGGGGTGACATAATTGGTATCGAGTCTGTGATGAAAACACACGGCATTCCACCAAGCTCTAAAAGTAACTTTATCTGCTTGTTTCCAATTTGAGGTTATTAAAAGTAAACCTAAGCTAATAATAAATCTAACAACTTGATGTTTGATGGTAATTGAGGCCATTGAGATGACAAGGAACCTGAGAAAATGGTGGGTAAAGAAAAGGGAATATTAACTTTTTTTTTATTTTTTATTTGGGACCAAACTAATTGCCAGAACTGAAAGATACTGGGGCAGTCAAATAGTATATGCTTTAAATCGGCATTAGAACAGGAACAGGACCAATAGGTAGATGGAGTATTAGATGAAACAGATATTAATGTTGCAGGGGAAAGTAATAGATGTTGATAAGCAAAATAAAGGGTTTGAGAAGTAGTATAAGCTCTTGACGGTTTGTGAATCTTAAGCCATAATTTATACCAGATGGAGGTTGGCCAGCATTGTGTTAAATCCTTTTCCCATGCCAATTCAGTCTTTGACTTGAGTCTATCTGAAGGTGATAATAAACACTTATATTTAGAAGATGCAGAGGGGGCAGTATCTAATATGGGAAAAGAGTGGAACATGCTATAGGGTAGTTGGCAGCATGAGGAGATATTAATTATGAGAAGGAAGTAAAAGGTTATATTGCTAATTAAAAGAATTAGGTCGTGAAAATGTGATTGAAGATCAGTAAAGGATAGGGGATAATTATTAGTAAAAAGCTGGGAAATCCAAAGCAAGCCCTTGGATCTCCAAGATCTCCAATAAATGGTACGATTTTGATGCGTAATACTTTATTGTGCCAAATGGGCTGTTGAAAAAGAGAAGTAATAGAAGGAGAAGAAGATGGTAGAAGAGGGGCTAAAAGCTTACGAGTGTGAGAAATATTGGGAGAACATAAAGAGGAGATATTATTGGTAAAGGCAAGGATTTCCTGACAGTCAAAAGGGGAGACGAGAAAGTTCTGTATACATATCCATACTGGGGTATGTGTGGGGGGTTCAGAGGAAAGCCAATGGAAAGCTTGTTTTAGAGAAAAGGCAGTGACAAGATTTGAAGTCCAGGAATTTAAGAACTCTATTAGGTTTGTCTTTTTTGAAGGAAAACAAGGCTATTCAAGGAGGCTTGTCCTTCCAAAGAAATTTAGTTAAAAGTGAATCAATTTTCTGAAAATAATATACAGCAATGTGCACAGCGATCATGGAAAGAATATATAGAATCAGAGGGGTAAGCATCATCTTAATCGAATCCAGTCGTCCCCACCAAAAGAGAAAAGATTGTGCCAATGTGCAATAGTATCATTTAACATTTTGATAATATAGTCAGAGTTTAATTTTTAAAGTCTCCGGTATAGTCGAGGAGTACCATAGGCCTAGATATTTTAGCTTAGAAGGTTGCCAGGAAAAAACATTATGGGTTAAGTAATGCTTAAGGCATAAAACATTGACAGTGGAGAAAAAATATCAACCTGATGGAGAAAAAGAGGAAGCGATGTAGCTGGATTAGAACAATATAAAAGGATATCATCCGCGTAAACAAACATTTTAACTTGATGTGCACCAAGCTGAAACCCAGACAATAAAGGTGATAAAGGACTCCCTTGTTGTACCCCCCTAAGAAGAGAAAAATAATCCCAGACTTTATCATTAACGAAGATAGAAGGTCTAGGACCCGAATATAATAAGGAAATTAAGGAGATCAGTTTTGGAGGAAAACCTATCCATTTTAAAGCATGAAACATAAAATCCCATCCAATCCTGCCAAATTTATTGGACCTGAGCAATCCGGATTTGTAAAGGGTCGTATATCTTCTGATAATTCTAGTCTTTTTTTATATTCTTAGCAAAGCTTCCTCCTTAGACTATCCTATTGCTGCTACAGCTTTAGATGCTGAAAAAGCATTTGATAGGATTGGATGGGATTTTATGTTTCATGCTTTAAAGTAGATAGGTTTTTATTCCAAATTGATCTCCTTAATTTCCCTATTATATTCAGGTCCAGGAGCCTCTATATTCTTTAATGGTAAAGTCTGTGATTACTTTTCTTTTGTAATAGCATTGGAACACTTTCTAACTAAAATTCGACAGGATGCTCAGATCTCTGGGTTTCAAATTGGTTTGCATCAGGTTAAAATGTCTGTGTAGGCGGATGATAGCCTTTTATGTTGTTCTAGTCCGGCTACTTCCCTCTCTCCTTTCCTCCATCAGTTTGATATGTTTTCTCAACTATCAGGATATCGCCTTAATCCGTATAAATGCAAAGTTTTACCTTTCAATGTCTTATGCCTTAAATATTACTTTACCCATACTGGTTGTTCCCGGCAACCTTCTAAGCTAAAAAATCTAGGCCTCTAATTCTCCTCGTCTATCCCGGAGACTTTCAAATTAAACTTTGATCATATTATCAAAGCGTTAAACAATACTATTGCTGGACAAGATGGCCGCGAGGTGAGGAGCACTGGTTGGGAGCTCCCTGGCCAGGGATTTCCTTTTTGGCCCTGGTCCCCTGGAATCTACCCCCCTTGGACCTTTTTTTGCTCACCTGAGGTTCTTATGGACTGAGGCCATTCAGCTCGCCAGTTCTCGCAACCCAGTTCGAGATCTTCCAATGAACCTTGAGTACTGTGCTGACTGCGGAGCCTAGATCAACATGACCGATGCCGGGTGGAGCTGTTTAGGCAGCTATAGAGGAGATTGGCTCTGGCTCTCTCCTTAGCTGTCACCTACCCAGCCGGACATTGGACATGGTATGTCCTCGTCTCTCCTCTGTCTTTTCCTCTTCTCCCCCACCTTTTGACGAGTTGCCAGGGAACTGCTGGCAGCGGAGCCATTTCAGCGGCCGATGACCGGTGGGGTATGCCTGGGTGCCTGGGGAGGGGATCGGCTGGGAATCACCCCTCCTGGCTGTCCCCTACCCTCCGGGTTTTGCTGCGGTTGCCTGTCCTCTTGCACCGCCTCCTTAGTGATGATGGAGATGCGGGAGTCTTGCTTCATCTGGCAGGGGTTCAGCAGGGGTGAGTACTGTGACACTGCTGACCAGTGCCCCCAAGCTTCTTTTTCTTCTTGAGCTTTGAGGAGGCGTGCCCTCCTGGTCCCCGCTGCTGCCTCCACCTCTTCGGGGCTGTTGCCTGGTGCCCGAATCTGACTTTCCCCTGTCTTTCGGGCATTCTAAATGGCAATGCTGCTGCCCCATGAGCTACGGGTGTGTGTACGTCAACAACCTGCTTTGTGATAGGCAGTGTCCTGCCCTCCTCGCTCGGTGGTCATGTGACTGCCTCCCCCATCCGACCCTGTGTGAAGCCTTCGAGTCTCCTGCCTTGTGGTTTTCGTGTTGGATTTTTGTGCTTTACGCCATTTTGTGTTGATGCTGTCAGTTCCCATGGCCTGGGTCCTCCATCTTGGCGGTTTCGACCTATCCTCATTGTTGCTGGACTGCTCTTTGTTCGACTGTCTGTGCTTTTCCTCAAGTCATCCCCCCCTTTGGTCTCCTACTCCCCTCTCATCTTATACTATCACCAAATCACTGGATGTTTATGATTGTTGAGCCCCAGCCGGTTTGTATGTCTTTTACTGTGACTGTTTTGTAAGTACTTTCCCTCTTGTCGGTCTGCCTGACCAGATTATGCATTCCTTACCCCTTTTTACCATCCCCCCTACCTTCCATGCCACATTTGACATGTGTCTTGGCTATGCTATAGGCTAATAACCCATGTTATTGTGGATTCCCTGTTATTCTCCTATGTTATAGTTGGCTCCTGTAACTGATGTAACTTGTAACTCGCTGATCCTCATGTAAAGCGCTCTGATACCTCTGGGTCTAGCAAATATATACATTTTAAAAAATGCACGTTGGCAACCTCTTTTTCTCTTTTGATGAAGATGATTAGATTCGATTAAGATGATGCTTACCCCTCTGATTTTATATATTCTTTCTATGATTCCTGTGCACATTCCCGGATATTATTTTAAGAAAATTGACTCACTTTTAACTAAATTTCTTTGTAAGACCAAACCTCCTTGGATAGCCTTGTCCTCCTTAAAAAAGACAAATCTAATGGAGGTGTTTAATTCCCAGATTTCAAATCTTTTCATTCTTCCGTTTCTCTAAAACAAGCTTCCCGTTGTCTTTCCTCAGAACTTCCCACACACGCCTCAGTATGGATATCTATAGAGGAATTTCTCATTTCCCCTTTCACCTTTCAGGAAATTCTTGTCCTCACTAACAATATCTCCTCTATACGTTCTCCCATTATTTCCCACAGTCATAAGATTTTAGCTCCTCTTCTCCCATCTTCTTATCCTTCTATTACTACTCTCTTTCACCAACCTATTTGGCATAATAAATTATTGAGCATCAACAATCATACCATTTATTGGAGATCTTGGAGATCCATGGGACTACTTTGGATTTCCCAACTTTTGAATAATAATCATCCCCTATCTTTTGCTGATATACAACCAAAGTTTTCATTACCTAATTCTTTTCACACACAATATAACCTTCTACTTCCTTCTCTTCAGCAATATCTCCTTACGTTACCAACTAACCCCACACTTCCTATACCATGGTCTACTCTTTTTCCCATATTGGATGCTTCCCCCTCTGCATCTTCCATATATAAGTGTCTAATATCAACTTCAGATAGTTTCAAGTCAAAGACTGAATTGGCATGGGAAAAGGATTTACAACAATGCTGGCCAACTTCCATCTGGGATAAACCATGGCTTAAAATCCACAAAACATCAAGAGCTGCTAATACTTCCCAAACCTTTTATTTTGTTTATCAATGTCTACTATTTTCCCCAGAAACATTAGCCTCCTTTTCACCTACCACTCCATCTACTTGTTGGTTATGTTCCTGTTCTAACACTGATGTAAAGCACATGCTATTTGAATGGCCCAGTATTGTTTAATTCTGGCAACTAGTTTGGTCCTAAATTAAAAAGATTTTTAAAGTCAATATACCCTTTTCTTTTTCCAACATATTCTTAGGTTCCTTGTCATCTCAGTGGCCTCAGTTACTATCAAATTTCAAGCTGTTAGATTTGTTATTGCCTATAGCTTTACACTCAATAACCACAAATTGGAAACAAGCAGATAAAGTTACTTTCAGAGCCTGGTGGAATGCTGTATGCTTTCAACACAGATTAGATACTAATTATGTTACCCCTATCTCTTTACAAATTAAAAGAGATCTTTTATGTCTTCCACGTACTACATATTTATCCTGGTCTGCTTCTAATGTCATAAATGCTTCAGATAATGTCCGGAAACTGTGATAAATACACAATGCTGTCTTTCTCTTAAAATATTAAGATACTGTTGTTTATGCCTATGTATTTATATTATTTTATTATCATTTTTTAATCCCTAGGTATTATTGTGCCTACAGTGTTTAATTTTATATCTTGTTTTTTCTTCAACATTTGTTTGCAGAATCATACTATCTTGTTCATCCCCTGTCTTTGCCCTCCATTCCTCTCCTCTCCTCCCCTTCCTTCCTTTCTTTTTTTGGTTTTATTCCTTTTAATTTGCAGAATGATTGTTATAACAGTTGTATTTCTGTATTCTTTTCTACTTCCTATGTTAACTAAGTTTCTCTATTTTTAAATATAATGCTGTTCTTTTGCTCCTGTTTTTCAATAAGCTCAAACTAAAAAAAAAAAAGAGGTAGTCAATACGGGACTGTGATAAATGTGGGGGTGAATAGTAACTATATTCCGAAGATCTGGAAGACAAAGTCTCCAGATATCGTCTAGAGACTTACGGCGTATGGTGGAGGTAAATTGTGAATGCATTTTAGTATTTACAAATTTAACTGGTGAGTGTCTATCCAATATGGGGTCATGAATTTGATTGCAGTCACCACCAAAAACAATAAAATCCTCATCAAACAAAAGTAGTTTATCCAAAATATCTTGTCAACAGAGACTGGGCCATATATATTAAAAATAACAAATGATATTTTATCAGTAAGGAGTTTAACAATAACCTAACAGCCATCAGAGTCAGATTCCTGATGAAAAACTGAAACATGAAATTGTTTATGACAGAGAATCAAAACACTATTTTTCTTACCTAAAGCCAGAGAAGAAAATGCATTGCCTACCCAGCATTTCTTTAACTTGGAAGCTTCAGCTTCAGATAGATGGGATTCCTGGAGTAATGCAAAGTCAGTTTTTACTTTAGCTAAATGGGTCAGCACACTTTGTCTCTTAATAGGATTACCTAAACCCTTAATATTCCATGTAGTTACTCGGAATGTAACCAGAAGGTATTAACATGAACAATCATTAAGCGTACAGTGATATAACCAATGTCAAAATTGAGAAAAAGTGAAAAGATAAGAGTATAGAGATAAGAGTATTGTTTGATTAGGAGAGAAAGGAAAGAGGGAGCAACAGAATAAATACTAGGAAGGATAAACAGAAATAGAGTAATGAAATAAAGAACCTGAGAGAAAGGAAGAACATAACAGAAAACAAAGAGACAGTACATGTCATATTAATGACGACTGAAAAACATACCTACAACACACAAGACGACTGGGGTGGGCGACACCAGGCAGCGACAAAAACAACATCTGAGCCCTACCGGGCTACAGGGCAGCTTTGGAATGAATAAGACCTCAACACAATTGAGGAGACCAAATGAGAAATGGGGAATGATAGAAACACCTTCAAATAGGAAGGAAAGAAATAATGGCATTAGAAAACAAAAAAATTAAAGATTAACTAGAACAGAAACACCAAACAAGATTATACATAAATTATACATAACAAGAGCAGACAAAGGGTAACTAAGTAACAATTAAGAAGGTTTCATAGTGTCCATGATGTCCGCTCCAACTTGTAGAAGAAAATCTTTCAGAACTACTGGATCACCGTAGGTGGTAGTCTTTTCCCTATAAGTGACCTTAAAAAGAAAGGGATGGATGAGACCTTTTCTAGCATTTATGGATCTTAATTGAGGACAAAGGTCAAGAATTTTTTTGGCGATCTGTAGTAACTTTCGCTACATCTTGTGAGAAGAACAAACAATGACCCTCCCAAGAGACTTGTTGTTTGGCTTTGACATTTGACAGGATTTGTAACAAATCTGTATACTGCAAGAAATACAGGTTTTGATAAGATCTTGGGACCAAGCCTGTGAGCACGTTGTATATTGAGTAAGACGAAGGACGACATAACCAGAAGCTTAGGTAGGAAAGATTGAAAATAAGCCTTCAAGTTTGAGCCCTCCATATTTTCAGGAAGTCCATAAATACGTAGGTTGTTCCTGCGATTGGGATTTTCCAAGTCCTCAATGTGTTTCTTGAGGAGAGCAATTTCTGATTCTAATTGAGGAAGACAAGAGCATGTAGACTGTGGATTGTTCCATGATAAGAACATATGATTCCACAGAAGACCATTTACTGTCCAGAAGTTGCAGAGTTTTAGTTGTTTCTTTCATGAATGGCTTTAATGCACAAATTTCCTCCAGCATCAGATCTATAGACACATAAGTAGCATGCACTGGGGAAGGAGGGTCCTTTTTTGTTCATTTAGTAGAGCTCACAAGTAGTTTTGTTGATGAATGCAGATTTGAAATAGCGCCTCGTAAAGATTCAAGTTTGTGAGGAGTGCTGTCCTCGATGTTGTTGTTGATCAAGTCAGAATCTGAGTGAATAACACGTTTAGAAGAAACTGAGAGCCTAAGATTCCTCAATCTCCCCATAAAGGGGGAGAAGAATTTATATGAAACACTGTAGTGTGGCAGGACAAACTCAGTCTAGTGATGAAAAAAGTTTAAACGGATGTATGACGTTACAACGCATGCTTTTACCACGCATGCTGTTTTTACATCGCATACCATTACAACGCATAGTGCTTCTGGGTGCTGGATAGTGAATAGTTTAATTTACTATTCCAACTCCAGTCCCCGTGGACACTAGGGAAGGTTATTGGATAGTAAATTAACCTATTCCCTATCCTATAGCGCCCCCCAGAGCAATGCGTTGTAATAGTTTGCGTTGTAATGGCTGCGTTGTAACGGTAGTGCGTTGTAAAAGTTTCGTTGTAAGTGATGTTTCCCGTTTAAACCACAGTCGTTTGAGTTCAGAGCAGACAGAATAGTATGAAAGTTGATATATATATATATATATACACATACAGACATTGCAACGGACTGATTATTTACAAACCAGGCCATAATGAAGAAATATGTGAGCTTGGTAATGAGTAAAACCATCGAAAAAACTGAACATTACCCTTGAAGCATGGCGGCCACACTGAACGAACATTGCAAGTCCTGTTTCAATGACCACATCACAAGAGTGTCATGCAAGAAAAACTATTTAAACAAGACGCTGTGCACGAAGACATACTGATACCTTTAGGCACTGAAGAAAGCTCCATGCTGAAACGCGTCTGTTGATAAAGATGTTTCAAACTTTTACCCCGGAGTGCCTCCGTGTGTTTATACAAACATGCGCTGAGCTGTTATATATATATATATATATATATATATATTATATATATATATATATATATATATATATATATATATATATATATATATATATATATATATATATATATATATATATATAATGGGATCAAAAACTGCCTTCAGTATTCAAAAACGTAATGTCAAAGCATCGAAGAAAAAGGATCCATTAAAGCTGAGATAAGCAAACCATCTCACAGTAAATGAAGGAGTAGAGGTTATTGCACATGGTCACTGTCAAAACTCTTCTTTAAAGAAAAAATGAGGAGAAAGAGTTGGTACATCATTTTGTTGTATCCAATAGTGAAAGAGTTTGTTATGGCACAAGGGCATTGCAGGTAGGGGGTTTCAGTAATAAAAAGTATTAAACCTGCCCGCCATTCAAAAGGGGGGATGCGACTGGGCCGTTTGGCCAGAAAAACTACAAAAGGGGTGAAGCTACGGCACTCCCGCAACTCACCATATCATTCTCATTCCTCGGCAAGCGCCAGAGCAGTCTCCAAAGTGGATTGAGCTCTCCGGTCCATCGGAGCTCAGCGCGGCTCCGCCATCTTGCGACGGCGCCAAAACCACACCCGCAACAGATACTTTTAAACCCGTAAGTTATTTCTAAACACAGTGCCAAGCCCCACACCACCCAACTTCAGCTCCAAGTGCAGCAGCACCAGGTGCACCACCTTATACCCTGTCCTGCCTAAGACCTCACTGCCCTACAACATGAGTGTGGACTTCTGCACACCTAAAGCTTTCACATCTGTGTGAACTCTTTAGTGGGACTGCTACAAATTATCTTAGTGGATGGCTTTTGTGGAACACATTTGTTGTACCTTCTTCTCACCCATTTACCACCACTTGAACGATCAGAGGTCAACATTTTTTATAATGCAATAAATAAGACTGCAAGTCCCAGAATTCAAAGAAAACCCCAAACTGGAGCAGCACATCACGCATGGACCTGAAAAACATGGAGGGGCCGAAAACCCTACATAATAATATTAGGGAGAACAAGACGGAGTTGCAGGGCATAGAAGAGAGGTGGTGTCTGATGATTGCATGTTGGAATTACGCATGCATTTAGAATGCATGTCTTTTAAAGCCATCATTAGTCAGAACGCGTCACAACAACGCATTCCTTGTGCACGCAATTTGTTACAACAACTTGCCTTAGGGGGCAGTTACTAATCCAACTCCATGCGCAACAGACTAAAGTTGTACTTTAAATCTAGCACCTCTCCACCAATGCGTCCCCCTAAAACAAGTTGTTGTAATGACATGGGTGCTAAATTAATGCATGTCAACTACTCGTTCGTTCTATTGCCTGCGTTGTAAAGGCACAGCATGATACCACTTCGTGCTAAAGACTGTTTTCCTATTGCTGAAAACACAGCAGAAGTAAGAGAATGAGTGAGGATTGAATCGCAGAGGGAGAGAGAGAGAGATGGACATGGGGTATGCACTGATGAATGTGAGGAAGGTAGAGAGAATGGGACAAGCGCTGATAAAATATAGAGAGAGACAAGGAGAGAGGAGGAGCTGTGGGGCACAGTAATGAAAGGCACAGAAAGCAGCAAGAGCCAGACAGAGAGGGAGAGGGGCACTGAAAATATGAACGCAGATGAAATGGGACACATGCTGATGAAATAAAGACTGGTGGCAAACATTGAGTACATAGAGTAGGACAGGAGGGAGAGCAGGGGAGGATGGCACTGACTAATGAAGAAAATACGGACACACTGAAAGAGAGATGAATGTAAGAGAGTGGTAGGGGCCCAAATTGGGATCGCACTTGTCCTGTATTTTGACTCTTCGACTCTCATTACATGTCTTACTTATCGAGATTTATGTAAGGTTTCGGATATGCTGGCCGTCTTACTAGACAGACGTGAACTGGTCCACTATCTGTCCTTACTGCATATGTGTCAACAATTGTGCATCTTCCTTCCATGCCGACCATTAATCTAATTTAATATGAAGTGTTCTGTAATTTATATAACCTCTCTGACAGGGTAAGCGTTGACATTATGTATTCTGTTTTCCGCATGCCACGTACTTATTGAATCTAACAGTGTTACATTTATTTTGGACCAATGGCACCGTTTGACCCCATGTTTGGTGTGGCTCTATATTCAGGCTCCCATTTTGACCAATCAGGTCAGACCAATCAGCGGTCCAGCTTTGTCATTGCTTGAGGTGTGTTGAGCTCTGGCCATTATTTAAAACCAGCTGGGCCATAGCAGTGTAGCGAATGAACGCAGCAGATGTGACTAAGACAAGCTCATCTGCACATAAAGGCCACCAGACATGCTGCTCAAAGCACTGACAAGCTGTTTCTTATCCGGGGTAACTCTTATAAGAAGGTGTGCACTCCTGAATCTCTTCTTTCCGTTTTCTCCCTTCATCCTAAAACTCAAGTGGAGACTATTGACGTCTCGAGAGCAGGACGTTTTCATTATCCTATGTTCTTACAGAACGTCTTCATGTTTAGAATCCAAAAATCAATCCCCAGTGCCAATTAAAGGAAATGCCAAAGGTACAGAATTGCGGATATGTTTACAATCTCTGATCTTGCAGTTCCTCAATCAAACTTGGCTCTTAGAAGATCACACCCTTTTCTTAGATGGATGAGTGTTTCACAGTTTTAAAATCTGTAGACGAGACATGCCCAGACATGTTGAGGGCATCTTCGTGTCAATTGATAGTCATTTCTGACGTGCAACAATGAACAACTCAGATGGACTTTGGAAAGGACATACTATACCTCTCCTGCGTCATAAACAAATTCACACCAAATTTCGTACTAATTTAGTCATCTAATACAGCAATTTCCAAATTTCCGTCCCTGGCAAACAATATTTTACCTTGCCAATTAGCAAAATGCAACATAACTTTATTAGATCTTACTCTGAGGGCTGAAGGCCCTCAGTGGTTAAGGCACTAACTTCCAAGCAGTCTGGAATTTAAAATGGCAGAGCTTGAAGCCGGGCATCTCCTTGTCCCAACATGTGCCTCCAGGGCACATAATAGAGAGCAGATTCCCTTCCTCTGGACAGTACGGTTCCTTTCCATATCTGTATTCTTTGAGCAGAAAAAAACACGGACTGTTTGCCACTATTTTGAATAAAAGTGAAAAATGTTGACTGTCTGTAAATGGCCTCCAGCTTTACAAAGGCCATTTCCAGTCTCGGCTGCCTGCTTGGACAATGTGACCCTAACCCAACATTTGTGACCGTCAACAGCGTACTCCGTAAGTGAGGAAGAGTCTGCCTGTTCAAAAATAGGAAGTTACTGTGGACAGTCGTTCAGAAAGGAGTAGTTGGTTGTCTGCTTTGCTAAAAAATGTCTAATTAGTACTCCATAAGGCAGTAATGAAGAGGAGGAGGGGTCCTAATGTAGTCCCAGTGAAGGTTGTAATCACGTTGTCCAACAAATAGACATGGAAAATGAGAGAAGAGAAAAATCACTTGGAATGTATCAGTCAGGCGCCTAATCTTATTAAAAAATGATTCAATATCATAAATAAGTTGCAGTCACCACATGCTTCTCAGCCCACCCTTCTCACGTCGAAGCAACTTGGTGGCAAACAGGCCTGCTTTTTTATATAGAAGATTAAAAATATGAGTTATGATCTGTTCGAAAAAAACATTAGCACCTACGTACTGTAATTGTCATGTCATTACAACTGGCTCAATTAGATTATTTGACGCTTATTGCTATAACATGACATGAAACCCCCAACTATTCATGTGTTAGCTCTGTCTGAGCTTTATGACTAGGTTAACCTCTCTGAATATGCCTAGACATCGCTGCCTACAGAGATTCAAAGGTTAAAAGGGAGGTTCATGGCATTGTAGTGCTCTGAACCCACTCCGTAGGGACCAGACGTGACAGAGAGTGGTTGTCACAATTGTTGCCCGGTACCTCTTTGTTGCTAGGGATCTGGAGTGCTGGCCTGACACTATTGATAAGCAGTGAAGAGTCAAATATCCAGACATCAGAAAATGCTGAATTACTAACTAACAATAGGTCCTGTATATGTACAAAGTGTGTACAGCGCTATGGCAACTTGCTACTAGGACTCTGAGTTGAAAGTTCTGACTACTGATGAGTTGAAAGCAGCCAGGAAAGTCAGGCATGTCCAATGTGAACACCTTAATAAACTCAGGCTAGAAGCTCAGTTTAAGAGATGGAGCCATTTAATCAGTGAAGAGACTGGAGAAGTCAAAGATACTGGTAGTAACTTCCACCCTCATGTTTCACCTCCACCCTTTGCTTGCCCCACAAGCCAATATCCTGCTACTTAGATAGTCCCTGCGCAAATAAAGAGTGCTACACTTCACCTGATAGACCTAGAGCTAGATATGGAAGGCAGAAGGCCAAGGAAGATTTCCAAAGAAAGCCTAAACTAGAAGTAATTATACAGGACAGACAGAGGAAAGGTAGAGCACAGGGATCAGAAGACGCAAGAAAGGGAGTACAAGGAAAGAAACCTGCCAATTCGCTCGAGTTGAAGGAGCTAGAGTTAAAGCCTATATAGTGAATACCTGTACCAGTAGAGCATGGAGTGCAGGGATACAGCCACTCCATGTTACCAAATAATGAATACGCAGGTACACGCTTACGCCTTTCAAAGGGATGATTAGGGTCCAAGTTCACCAAAAGCCATCATAATAACTGTGAATCTCCTCATCGCTGAAAGTGGCACTAGCATGCTTCTTACCTACACAATGGTAGAGACCTAACAGCTGATTTAATTTGCACTGAACAAATACATGTGTGAACTAAAGGAAATTCTGCAGAACTGAAATGGAACCTTTGAGGATATGGGAACTTCAAAAGCAAAGAGATCCAGCAACACATCGGAAAAATGCCAGAACCAATGGCCCAGCAACACTGTTAAAACCCATTCCAGATATGAGCTAAAGTCAAGAAGGAGCTATAAAGGTGAGAGGCAGAGGGAATTCATGAAAATGTCAAAATTACACTCATGGGCATTTCCCACTATAGTCACCAAAAATGGTTACATCATGCCCATGGTGGTTGGTACCGTAGCTGACCTCAGAGGCCCTGCTAGTTTTCTGAACTAGACCTCAAGGTGGGAAATCATCATATATGGCTTCAAAAGTTCTTGCAATACATTATGTTTTCCACCCACATGGCGCTATGATGGTTCATGAGACTAAGCTTCAGCATTACATCAAACACAATGGTGTTCTCGAACACCGTCATGGAGATCCTACGTTGTCAACAAGGTGTGAAGAACATCAGAAATGACCTTCTCTTCTACACCAGCTCTGGAAGGCAGAATCATGAGCTTGTATAGCAGAAGGCACCAGTAGAGAGGGCTTGCACTGCTTAACCCCTTCGACGCTGATGACGAGCTGGGCTCGTCATGAGGTAGCCTCCTCGCACGCTCATGACGAGCCCAGCTCGTCACGTAAAGTGCGATTACGAAAAACCCAGCGTACGGGCGGAAATCCTACCGCACGCATGCGGTTAAGGAATGGAGTGAGTTTATAAAGCCCGGCTTGGAAATTGGCATATGTGTTTAGGGCAGATGGAGTATCTGCTGATCGCACGACAGTAGGCATCAGCTGGCATGCAAATCTAAGCCCGGAGCTCTCCATGCCTATCAAAGGTCTCCTTTTAGGGTGCATTGGATTCAAATACCTTAGCTCCTGTTGCCCAACAAGTCTTGTTGAAAACCAATATATGCATTCTAGAAACTGTTTGGCTCCTCAGTGTTGTCTCTTTGGTTGAAAGCATGATATGCAAGGTTTGACAAGATGGGATGCTAGCTAAGGGGACCGGCTAGAACCCTTACTTGTGGAAACTTAGGACACAATGCCATGGAAAAACGTATGCACATATTTCTACAGTACTCCAGATAGACGTAGTCCTCCACTGATAATTGAAGAGTTTTTCTGATATCCATAGGTGGAAATACTATGTACAACATCAATGCATACCATAGTGACCAAATTGAAGAAGATCTTGGCCACACATGGTCGACCCGAGAGGTAAATTGAGACAATGGGGCAGGCATTAAAAGCATCTGAACACTCTGCATATTTGGTACAGGAAGATCAAGACACCCTTACTTGTAGTTAGTGGCTAAACTGAGAGAGTCATGCATGTTCTTCAGGAGAACCCCGGGTTAACAAGAGTGAAAGTGGACTTGGAGGTATGTGTAGATTTTTGAGGGAGTTTGAGAACACCCCAAAATCTTTGGCAGAATGAACAATAACTAACATGGTCTTGGGCAATCCTGTAACTGGCACAATCCTGTGTGGCAGCACCAGGAACCCATGTGAAATCTGTTTTGGCTGAGGTGAAAAGGAAAAAAGAGGAATACTGACCTGGTCAGCAGACAGTGAACATCTTGCCTGCCTGTCAGACATTCAAATGTGTGACAGGGGAGGACCGTCATCTGGGAGGCACATTCCATCTGACACCTCATCCATTCACAGCGGTGCTAAAACTGGTAAAAGTCACCAGTGGCCAGGACACTGTAATTCTAAACATTTACATGTTTAAAAGACTCAAAGAAGAAGTGTAAGTTAATGAAATGGAGCCGACCCTATCTCAGAAGTGAATTAAAAAACATTCCCAGGAACTTGTTCCATGCTTACTGCTGCGGGTATCGTGGATTTAGCACAGACACATACTGACATAAGTATGATGGTGGCCAAGGGGCCATCAGCAAATGAAACCACATAGCTTGAGCGTTGCAGTGTTATTTTCGACCTCATTCATGCTTATCACTGCTACTGACATACTGTGAGATGTGACCAATAAACAGGGCTTCTGTAATAATGTGATTCTGCAGCTTTGGGAATTTTCGTATGATTATGGATTTGCCTTATTTGCCACATAGTCCATCGTCTGCAGCATAATCTGGGAGCATATTAGCAAGAACCTCGTTAAAATTATTGTCATTTTAGCGGCAGGAAACTGCCGCTAAAACGTCGATAATGGGATTGCTAATATGAGTTATAGAATTCCAATAGAAGCTCAGGTTAGATGTGCAGGACATCTATCCTGGGCTTCTATTGGAATTCTATAACGCATATTATCAAGCCCATTATAGCCGTTTTAGCGGCAGTTTCCTGCCGCTAAAATGGCGATAATTTTAATGAGGCTCTTGCTATTATGCCCCCTAGATTTTAACTAAAATATTGTTTCTAGCTCAAACAGCTCAGAAGTTACAAAAATATTGCGCACCAGAAGGATTTTTGCAAAGGTTGATTGGTCATGTTTCAGTTGCTTATTGTTGTATTTGGGTGTTAAATTGGTACTAACTAAGATGAACTGTTTTCTCAGACACTCTTACTTGATGTAAAAATGACAAAATAATGAAATAATATCACAAAATGTGCTGCATTATGCATCATAATTTGCCTTTTCTTGCCACATAACTTAGTCATCTCTGCCACATAATTTGGTCGTCTTCTGCCGCATAATTCCAGTGGCCCTGCCAATGAGGATTGAGAGACCACCCACATGTACTCTTAACATTACAGTCATAGCCGAATTCATTGTGTTTGGCCATACCACTGTCCTTCAGGCAGTTCCATTTCTGATGTCCTAAGCGTTACTCTCAGGTTAGGCAGTTCTAAGCAAGGATTTGCAGTGGTCAGCATCCAGAATTTGAGATTTCCTGCATCTTTTATGAAGGTCATTTGCGCATTTCTTGTGAAAACCCTGTATGCCTGCAATGCTCTCACTGGTTCAGTTTCTGTCAAGGGTGCCCTTCTGATGGTTGTATGCAAAAGTCTGTAAAACTCCATGTACTCTGAGGCGGGTTCAGCAAAATATGCTCACTGTGGCAAAGGGGGAACTTTTGTCATTATAGCTACAGATATCACACTTTCCATATTTTCACTTAATAAGCCTGCTTAGGCTTCCAGTAGGCTTGTGAGAGGATTCTCCTTCAAGAGCATTGCATGATTGTTCTTTAATTAATGTCTTGTTGGAGTCTGACGTATTTTGGAAGGAATGGAATGGAGGGAATTGAAGGGAAACAGTTGCGGTCCATTTAAAACTCCCAAACACCCAACACCCACTACTCTTGGCTGGAAAGAGGACTATTATCTTTCTAGACAATGGTCCGGCTGGGACCCACCAGACCCAATGGCCAGTGTGAAGAGTGGGATTGACTGGCTACCACTGGTACAGGTGAATATCTGGGTCTCCAACAACAGTCAGGCGTGTTTAATTATCATTGATAAACTCAAATCTTTACAAGGTGTAGTTACCATAGAGCCTCAAAGATACCTATGTTAACCTATAAAACCCTCACTACACAAGTATCCCAGATAAATCGATGTCACCAAGGACGTGATGCCCAAATTCTATGGCAGTCCACGGAGGCTTCGGGTTATGCTTCTCTCTATTTACTGACATAACAATAGCAGCCAATAAACTTTAAAATAGCATAACCCAGGAAGGACAACCACCTCTATAGTATGCACCAATCACATAGCACCCATAGGTATATATGTCTCTGACACAATACTGCTTCCTCTTTCTTTGCTGCTGCAGCAGGGAGTTCAATGTCTTTCCATTTCTTGGTTGAATGATTTAAGGATTACTTGTTATGGGCTTTGCAGTATATAACGCGATTGTGCATGCTGATTTTACTTGCTGATATAATGAGTATTTGCTGTGTGGTTATACATAGGATGATGCAATTGTTCGCGCTTATTTCAATAAAAGATTAGCGCTCCGGCACTCATTGTGGCAGTTTCAGTGTGTGGAGTGGGAGTGGGACAGACGTGCATTTCGCTCTTGAGGAGCAGTCCTCTTTTTGTTGGCACGCGGTTCGAGCATGCACAGGCAGCCGAACCGGAGTTGCTTTACCAATCCGCTTCCCACGCATATGCAAACTTCACTGCAGATATTCTCAGTCCCAGCAAATGCCCGACGGGCTAATAAACATTTGAAGGCACTGCCTGAGGGGAGATTGAGGGGTGGCTCCCTCCACAGATTATAAAACTGATTTGGCAAAGTTTTTTTAAATCAAGTTAGTGACAGGGTGAGTGCCTAGTTTTTTCTCACGTTAGGGACAGGTTAATTAGGGCATCTTGGAGCATTTAATACAATCCCTGTTGTATACCTTTGACATAAGTGACACCCCTGGGATTCTCCCCCACTGTAGCACCTCCGCGCCTCCATTAGCACGATAGCGCTAAGGTAACTTGGGGGCGGAGTCAAGATGGCGGGTTGAAGCCGCCAGGTGAAGGAGGCAGCATGGAGTAGCTCCTCTACTGCTACCACACTACGAGGAAAAGCATTTGTATAGCGCCTAAAGCTCTTGAAGCTGGAACAGTTAAGAGGAAGGTAACACAGAAGCTTGGAGTCTGTCGCACGAAAAATCTGCTGCGGGAGAAACTTCAAAAACTTCAAAACCGAAAAATACCGAAATCTCTACAAAAACTATCTCTTACCATAATCGGCGTCAATGTTGCAGCTTGTCTGCCGTTTGAGCAGAAGGATCCTGCCGGTTTGGAGACTCAGAAGGGCCTGCCCGTTCCGAGGACTGGCGTTCAGCAGGGCGGACAGCGGGGCGGGACTCGGATTGCTATCTGCTCAGCTGTGTGCAGGGTCGGACAAAGACTGGACGCCGTGTTCGATAACAGAGCCGAGGCACACCTCTGGATTGATGGCATCGAGGCAGAATACCCGCTCCACTCGGGCTGGTAAGATTGGAAAAGACGGGAAAACTGGACACTTCAGGTAAGGCGTCTGCCTGCGAGGTAAAATTGACAATGGGGGAGTCTGTAGCAAACACAAAAGCTAAGGCGGTCACGAGCGCCGGAGCTAAAGGTCTAACCATCTCGGCTGCTAAACAAATGCTACGCCCGGCCGTGCTTAACATAGGCGTTGGTAATAATATTTATGTATCGGCTTGCCGTGATGAGACTCTGAATCACTCTAGTTTGCTCTCTCCAGGCGAGTCAGAAGGAGTAGTCAATAAGGATTCAGACGCTGTAGTCTATAAAGTTGTGAATACAGTCCCTTTAACCGAACATAACGAGGTAGCCAATTCAAACGCGCCTAACATAGGGAAGGAGGTTTTAAAGGACACGGATATGACCGAGCTCCACACAGAGGATGAATCGGCCCACAGGGTTGGTCACACAAGAGAGAGTGGAAGCGATATAGTGCTAGACAGGAAAGCTGCCGAAGGGAATGTAAACGCCGACGATCACTTAATTATTGTACCGTCAGAGATCCAAGTCTTCACAAATATTAGAGCTGATGCAACTGGTCAAACTGATGCAGCGCAAGCAACTCAGACGATAGCAGATTCAGTCATAGTCGGATCAGCAGCAGAGAAACAACTCGGCGAAACCCAATCGGGAAATAATGTAGCAGAGTGCCTACTCACCGACACAACAGAGATAGCAGAGGAGAGCTCTAACCCTGACTATGAAGAGATGCTTGATGAAGACAAAATTGATACAGAAACCTCTTATAACAGACCTAATTCCAGTAAACTATCTGGCTTAAGAAAAGCAAAATCGAAAGTTAAAACCAAATTAAAATCTAATGTCCGCAAACCATTGACCAAAGACCCCTCTGCAACCAAGAAGGGGCGAAAGGCTATTGTCGACGACAGCCCTCTGAGAAAATGGATCAAAGCCGAGGGGGGAGTAAAGAGCATGGCCTTGAGGTTATCTGGAGCCAGCCCTGATGAAGATTTGCACTCAAGGGATAAAAATACACCCTCTAGACTGGAGGGTACAAGAACGCTAGCATCAGTAAACGTGGACGCAACAATCTCGCCAACCTTGCTGACGAATCCTGGGCCCAGCGACTTGGACACAGTAACCGTCACACAGCTTAGCACTCTTGCTTCAACTCTCTTTGTGAACTCGACCAGCAACTCAGTAACTAATACCCTCATCAGCTCACAAATAGACTCAACAAGTTCAAGGCTAAGCTCAACTCCAATGGAAATAGGAACTGATAAATGTCTACTGGGACTAGCCAACACCGATAAAGAGAAGGTAAATGCGGCCCCTAGCTCTCCCCCTGTCAACACGCTGGTCTTAATTTCAGATCACAGTAATACATCAAGTCCCTTGCGGGCTCAATCAATGATGCAAGAAAAAACAGTAGACCTTGTAAATATCGCCTCCACGGACCTAATTATGCAGACTCTCCTGGCACAAAGACAAGAAGGCCAACAACAGTTCTTGCAGCTAAGAGAGGACAACTCTAAACTGCAGGCATTCTTGAGTGAAGTGTGCCAAAAGCTCGGAGGGGTCACGCAGGAGATGGAGGATCTAAAACAGCGAGTGGAGGAAGTGGAAGAAGGTGCAACTCGATCCGAATCTCTTACCAGATCTTACTCAATACGTATATCTAAGCTGGAAGCCAAGGTGGAAGACATGGAGAATAAGGCACGTAGACACAATCTCAGACTCTTTGGAATCCCTGAGGGTACGGAGGGGGCTGACCCCAGATCCTATGTCGTGAACCTATTTCAAAAGGCTTTCGGTGATTTATCAGATTGGGACTCCCAATTGCAGCGGGTACATAGACTACCTCTTTTTCAAAAGAACAAAGATAATAAATTCCCTAGACCGTTCCTGATTTACTTTGGAAACTTCCTGGTGAGGCAAGCAGTGTCTCTTAAAGCCAAACCCAACAGCCCGGTCACTATTGATAACACTACTTTTTTTGTGCGTTCGGACTTGAGCAAAGGCACAATGGATCGACGCTGGGAGCTCCGCAAGTTGATTGACTCTTTTAAGGCTATAGGTTGTACGGTTTATTTACAAGAGCCTGCCCACCTCAAGGTGATTAGAAATGGTCAGTCATTCTTCTTTACTGAACAAGAAGAGGCGGTCCAGGCTCTAGAAAAATTTACAACTGAGAGAGGCATTTGAAATGGCTACAGCAGGAAATGTTCTTGATCTCTTGGACTTTACTACTTGAATTTGAAGCAGTAAATGAAAGTACAATGGGACGCATTGGGATGAACTTTTGTCGTACTCTTAAATGTATTCATACATAAATCTCTATACTTTCTTCTTTACCTCCTTCTTCTTTTGTTTCCTTTTTTTCTTTTTGCTTTTCCTCTCTGACGAATCGAAGATTCTATTTTGGAAGCAGGCAGGGGTAGCCTCCATGCTTACCAATTCACTGTGCTGCCACTACAGCGGCAGCAAGGGATAGAGGGGTGCTCCCCCCTTAGGGACTTGAGGGTGAGAGGGTGGGGAAGGGAAATGGGCAAGGGCGGGTCAATGAAAAGGAGAAAATAAGGTATTGCAAGAAAGAACTATGGCTTACACAAAAGCAAGTCATGTTTATTCAATAAAGCTTATTTACAAAGGAGATTCGAAGGTACTAATATAAGATATGTTTAAGTTAAGACTACTAGTTTGGAATGTTGCAGGCCTCAACAGTAAGCAAAAGAGGAGATTAGTACAAGAGGAGATTGACATGTATAAACCCCACTTTGCGCTCCTATCAGAAACTCACATTAGCTATCAGGATAGAAAGTTGTTGTCCCAAATGGGGTACGAGCTGGTGGTATGCTCAACTCTGGGTGCTTCAATCCGGGAAGTGGCCATTTTAAAACAAAAACTATTAGGGATTGAAATTCTTAAGATTGCATCAGACGCACAGGGAAGGTGGGCAATCGCTCAAGTCGAATTTGAACTCGAGAAGACGATCATTCCTAATGAGGATTGATCCGTAACTTGCGGACATGGCCACGACCAAAGCTGGAACCCTGGTGGACGGGTTATTGTTCGGTGACAAATTTGTAAAGGTGTTGGGGAAATATGTGGAGACATTCTCGGCATTGAACAAGGCCCAAAGTAATATCAAAAAGGTTTTCCACACTGACCTTTTTACCAGGGCCGGACGCTTCAGGGTCGAGCAACCGGCCGTGGATTTAATCAGACCTCCAGAGGCTTTGACCAGAGAGGACGTGGAGGAGCCCAGCGGTCTAATTTCTATCCCACTAGAAATCGCAGTTGCAGAGGCAGACATCAGAAGGGATGCTATCGAGGACACAGTAACAACAGAGACGCCTCCCACTCAGGTAAACCTGATTCAGTATGGAGATGTCAAAGTGGGGGGTCGGATTGCCTGGTTTATATACAAGTGGGAGAACCTGACGTGCGACCCATGGGTACTTCAGACAGTACGAAGTTTTTAGATAGATTTTTATACAACTCCAAAACAGACTCACAGACCACAACCACTACATTTTTCCCATGTAGCGAGGTCTTTTATAGACAATGAAGTGGCATTACTGGTGCAAAAAAGAGCAATTGTAGAGACAAGAGCCTCACAATCATGACTTTATCAGCACTGTCTTTCTATTTCCAAAGAAGGATCAGGGCTTCCGGCTAGTGTTAAATCTCAGGGAGTTCAACTTTTGGGTAGTATATCGCCACATCAAGATGGAGGGTATACATTTACTTCTAGATTTGTTCTAGAAAGGGATTGGATGGTTCGTCTCAATTTAAAATACGAGTATCTAGCGGTACCTATTTTCCCTCCTCACCGGAGGTTCCTTCAGGTCCAATGGGGAACCATATGGTACGAATTCTCCGCAATGCCGTTCGGACTTATTTCCGCCCCTTGGTGTTTCACCAAGCTCCTCAAACCTGTAGTACAGTTCATGAGAGAGTGGGGTCAGACTTATCATTTATTTGGACGACATGCTTATCATGGCTCAGAGTGTGAGTACAGTCCTTCGACATCTAGCGTGGATGACTTAGCTCCTACAGGTGTTTGGGTTTACATCAACTCAGACAAATCTATACTGACTCCAGCACAGTCAATGGAGTTTTTGGGGTTCCAGGTGAACTCGGTAGTGGCACAGTTATTGCTCTCACTGAAGAAAAGAATTGCGATCAAGCAATAATTGAGGAGAGCACTTGCCTCTCAGACTATATTTTTACAGATGCTAGCCAGGTTAGTAGGCCTGTTAGCCTTTTCGATTCAAGCCATCTTCCTGGGTCCCCTTTGATGAATTACAGGGCACTCCAGAGGTTAAAAATTATGCATTTACGCAAGGGCCTGAGCTACACGGAACACATTTTGTTAAATGCGGAAGCCAGGACAGGCTGGTGGTTGGAACACATGGACACATGGAATGGCAAAGCCATATTCGCATCTGTCCCAGAAGTCGTGATTGAGTCGAATGCCAGCAAATGGGGCTGGGGAGCCCAGTGCGGCTCCGTGGAGATGGGGGGCAGATGGTCCGGAGAGGAATGGAAACTCCACATAAATTGTCTGGAACTTTTGCTGGCTCATTTGCAATCAGGACGCTTTCCCCACAGAAGGCGAGTTGTATACTCCTGCGGATGGACAATGTATCAGCAGCGAGATACATCAACCATATGGGTGGCATGAGATCTCGGCTGTTAGTGGAGACAGCCAAGGATTTCTGGCATTATTGCCTCCTTCACCACATTTCGGTGACGGCGGAGTACATTCCGGGCAGCACCAATGTGGTGGCGGATTGGAACTCACGTTTCCTTCGAGATTCCAGCGATTGGCAGCTTCACCCCGGAATATACCAACAACTGAACGACAAGTGGGGTCCTTGTTCGATAGATCTGTTTGCATCCAAGCTGAATATGCAATCACCTCGGTTTTACAGTTGGCGGCCAGATCCTCTGGTGATCAACTCGGACGCATTCCTTCAATCATGGACGACGGGTATGCTGTATGCATTTCCTCCATTCATCATGATTCAGAGAGTCTTGCCGCAGATGGTTCAGAGAGTCTTGCCGCAGATCTGCAGGCAGAGGGTGGAGGTGATGTTGATATCCCTGTGCTGGCCCTGTCGTGTGCACCTCCAATACTTCTACTATAATTCCCAGAGATTTTGACAAACCCTCTTGGTCAACCTCATCCGTTAGTACTTCAGGAGCAGTTGTCCCCCATGGCATGGAGACTTTCAGGAGATGCTGGCAACTGCCGGGAGTTCTGAGAGCGCAATGTTTTTCTTGTCTCAATCCTGGGTCCCCGCTACGCATAAGCAATATGAGTCAGCTTGGCGTAAGTGGGTTAGTTGGTGTGCAGAATTACATGGGGATCCTGAGGGATCCAGTATCCCTGCGACAGTTAATTTCCCGTTGAATGTGGCAAGCAAAGGTTTGGCCTATAGGACGGTTAGCAATTTTCGATCTCCAATTTCGGCAGGTCATCCTCATGTGTATGGAAAACCGGTGGGGGAACATCCATTGGTATGTAAGGTGGTAAGAGGCATCAGGTTGATAAATCCTCTAAAACCACAATACTCACAATTGTGGAATGTGGATATAGTTCTACGTTTTCTCAAGAATTGGCCAGCAAATGAAGGCCTGTCATGTAAACAATTATCTGTAAAATTGACACTTTTGTTATGTTTAATTTCATGTAGAAGAGTGTCTGGATTTAGCAGGTAGGGTATTCACTCCATTGAGGGTTTCATTTAATATCTCGAAAAGAACTAAAACAAACTCAAAATGTGTCTCTTATCCTGCGTTTCTGCATCACAGCAAAGTGTGTGTTGTACAATATTTGAAATGTTATGAAGATTGTACTTGAGAATTTAGAAATGATGTTGCAGGACAATTGTTGATTTCCTTACAGAGACCTTTTCGCCCAGTCAATGCCACAACTTTAGCGAGGTGGGTCACTTCGTTGTTAAATCTGGCAGGTATTGATACGACGGCCATTGGAGCCCTTTCTGTAAGAGGAGCTATGGCTTCTAAAGCTTTTGCTACAGGTTCCCGATTGGAAGATATTATGACTGCGGCGGATTGGTCTTCTGATTCTAATTGCAAGACATTTTATCATAAACCAACTGTGGATTTAGCAACTATGGCGGTAGATCAACTTTAAACTAGCATAATCCGAAGCTTGCGTGGACTGCCATTGAATAAAAAATGTTCTAGCAAACGAGTTAAAAAAATTTCAATTCTATTAAGGGCAAGGAGGCGACGATTATCCCACCCTATAAACTGTATTTTACAATATGAGGTTTGAATATTCATATTGACAAATGTGATTTTATATAAAGTTATGTATTATGATGTTGGGTTTCTTCCCGCCCGTAATCTTGTTGGAAACACATTCAGTGAATGGTATGTTACGATTTATATTCTCTTTTCAGGAGAGCAGAATAAAATGGCTTAAGGAGTCAAGAGGGAATCCAATTTGAATCAAGAGAAGATGTTCCTGTGGTTAACGTTCTGGCTCAGGTCGATAAAGGAATCGGCGAGGTTCAAGGGTCAACGGTCAAGTTTAAGGACTGTCTTTGAAGGTTTTCGCAAAAAAGAAGAAGCAGTATTGTGTCAGAGACATATATATCTATGGGTGCTATGTGATTAGGGCATACTATGGAGGGGGTTGTCCTTCTGGGGTTATGCTATTTTAAAGTTTATTGGCTGCTGTTGTTATGTCAGTAAAGAGAGGGAAGCATAATCCTCGCCGCCGTGTCCTTAATAGAATTGAAAATTCTTGACGCGTTAGCTAGAAACATTTTACTCTGGTATTTGTTTTACAAATCATTGTTTATGGATGTGTGTGTCAATTGGATCAATTGATTTATACCAGGTCTACAACTTTTAAAATGCAATAGTTTGTCAAACGAAAACTAAGGATCAAAGACGGCTCTTTGGTGATACTGACAGGCAAGTTCCACCGGTCCATGAGAGAATAGCTAATCCAGCCCAGCTTTTTTCTTAGCATTCTAGAGCATTTAGTCCTAATTATCTTATTTTAAAATCAGGGCTCCAAGTACCAGAATGTAAATACACAAGGCATGTACTAAAGGAACTTCTCCCGGATGGACTTAGATACTTGAGAGCCATGTTCCTGTAAGATGCAGCTGTAAGGAAGAATAGTTCTTTCGTGCTTGTAGTTACACAGACTGTTTTTTTTTTTTAATTGGATATTTGTACTCCCGAAGCCATAAACTTCAGAGGGGCAGTTTTAATAAGGTGATTTCATATGAGGCAGCTTGAAATCCAATAAGGGTTTAGAAAAGGCTTACTTACACCAGCTTGACCCGCTGGTCAGGGTCCAAGGTTGGTAAATGGTAAAGAGCTTAATTTAAACCCAATTACATGCTGATTAAAGCTCTTTTCAACTGCAATTCGTGCAAAGTACAAACTGCACTGAAACAGGCACTGAGGATCCATAAATAGGTGTTGCTTGGATGAGAATTTACCTTAAAGAAAGTAAAAGACAAGAGGTGTTTGGCAAAACAGGAAGAAGTTGGTGTAATTAAATCAGCAGGCGGGAGAGTCTTGACAACAAAGTGCATCTGAAGAAAGTTTCTCATTGTACAAAGTTTCGGCTTACAATATATGCATCTCGTGAGGTACAATAAAACAATTACGCATTCTTGAAAAAGCATCTCAGTCATAAGGTAACAAGTTTGGGCATCTGATAGCCAGTGCGAGTCAGTGTGTAAGTGTCCAGATGTCTAGTGTTTGGAGCGCCCGATCACTTAGGGCCCCATCAAGATGATGGGCGGATCACCCCTGCCAGGCCAGCGGTAGCCACCGCCGGCCCGGCGAGGGCGATCCGCCTGCCATCCTCCCATTAAAGACCCCCGTCATATTACCATGGCGG
This sequence comes from Lissotriton helveticus, assembly GCF_964261635.1. NCBI lineage: Eukaryota > Metazoa > Chordata > Amphibia > Caudata > Salamandridae > Lissotriton > Lissotriton helveticus. The sequence continues at coordinate 149,520,390 of NC_136069.1, forward strand.
GGGGTCCGCGGTGGACGGAAAGACCGTCTGCCACTTTTCCATCCAGTCAAGAAGTTGACCGGGCGGAAAAAGATTTAATATGGTGGCGGTGTCTGAAAGACACTGCCAGCCATATTACAATGTGGCCTTTCACATGCCTTTCCATGGCGGCAGGCATGCGGAGTCTGCTTGGGGGGCCCGTTTTGGGCCCCCATGGACTCCGGGGGGTTGGGGGTTGCACATGGGGGGTTCCTATGGTACCCCCCTGCCTTTCAATGAACAATGTGGCAGGCACCACGTGGTGCCTGTCACGTTGTGCATTGAAAATCACAACATGCATTTTTAGCATTGCGGCGGGCGGTGCATTCAGCACCACCCGCCGCAATGTTAACAATGCGGGTTGCTCCCGCCAGTGTGGCGGCGCATCATAATGGGATGTACGGGACCGCTGCACCCTTAGCGGGCGGTCCTAGTTCCCACTAGTTTGGCATACTAATGTGCCCCTATGTGTGGTGTGCATGTCGTGTCCTGATTGGCTGAGTGTTCCTATCTACATGTGGCATCTAGATTTGCGGTATTTTTGGGTAATGTGTGCCTTTGGCCAAATGTGTTTTATTGGAGACAATGCCTTTAGACCTGCCTTGTGGTGCAGTTATCTATCTGTGGGATCGACAAGGGTTTTCCCTGGGTATCTTTGTCTGTGGGCTAAGTGAGAGTTGACCTGTCACTTGTTAGGCATGGTTGGGGTCACAGGGACTGTCTGATCCCATATCTCTGACTGAGGGTTGATGGGGAGGTCACCTAGGGTGAATCCTACAGCAATGATACAATTTCATTAGAACTTCTGAAAATAAAATGACAGTCAATGATAACATATTTACCGACATTCTCAACATTGTGCGTACAGTTGTTACAGAGCACATCGACATTTTCTTAACTGATAATGACAAAGTTGTACATGCCTAAATCATGATGTACATGGACATTGTTTCTACAGGTAACAACATAGGTATGCATGCATGGATTATGGCATATATTGACATTGTTACTGCCAGTATCAACAATGTTGTGCGGGTATAGATTATGGAATACATTAACATTGCATTTATAGGTATTGAAACTGTCGGGCCTGTAGATATCATGGTTTTCATTAACATAGCATTCACCCATTCCAACTTCCCCCCTGTTGGATTTTCAACTAATGTATCCTCCTCACATGTAATGACTGCTATATTATTCAAGACTGTGTGTGTGTGTGTGTAGTGTCTGTTTCTTTTTCCTTAGCTTTGCGCATACTACCCAAGAGGACTGTATTTTGACAGCAGGAAACCCCCACTTGTAGGAAACCACACAACAGACGTGCAACAGCAAAAACTGGGATTAGGGACATGAATATTTTGGACACCCATTTGGGGGTCCAAGAACAGGTACTATGCAACCAGTCCTCCTCCTGGGGACCCACCTCCCTTATTCTTCATATCGGCTTGCAGACGATGGAGGTCTTGGATGGGAAGAGATAATGCCCCATAGTCCATACCATTTCTGAGGATAAAAGCACAACAGGTAGCACCAATCTTGGCACACACCCCTTCCTTCATTGCGGTCATCAAGTACAACATGTACCGATGTAGAATCACCATAAGGCGGATGGCTCTCACCTGTTCCTTGATAGTGTTTAGGCTGAACTCAATATCATTGATCATCTTCAGACACTCCCACCTGGTTATTTGCAGCCAGCAGGTATTTGCCTTTGTTTTCATGGTGAAGAAGGGATTGACCCTCCTGAGTTCAATTGAGTCTTTGTGAATAGTCTAAATTATTCTGGAATGTCATTGTATTGAGCCCAGCCAAAATCATCAGCAGTTCTTCTCCATCGAGTCTGATGCAATAGAGTTGTTTTCTTCTGTTAAGGATGTTGAGACAACTCAGACAGATCTTCTCCAGGGATGATCAGCGTTGGTGTGTGTTTCTTCACAAGGGTGTAGAGGCCTGCCATTCGGGGCAAGCCGGGTGTAGGAAAGGTCACCCCGCAATGCCAGTATATATCCATCAATGTGTAGGTGCCCTATTGCAGGTCCGGTATGTGCAGTATCACGCCAAAGTTTTCCTTGCTGCCCAAAGGTATGGTTACTTTGCCTCTGAAATACAGAGAATACAGTGTAAGTTTGTGTACAATTTGGGGTTGCCCCTTCCCCTCCAACCATGTGTACCTATTAATCTCTGTATCCTAGATTTCCTGGCATGGGGGTCTATGCTAGCACTGGACCCCCTCCAATGAGACTCATTTATCCCAGTGTGATCGAGGTAAGCGGCCCTGCACCATACTTTCATGTCAAGTGTCTGCTTGTCATTAAAGAAGGTAGCCCCAAAGATGTTAAGGGCTACCCTGGGACTGTAGAGGGAGGTGGGAGCAGACGTATTTGTGCACTGCGAAGTCCCAGGGCCAAACAGTGTTCTCCCCTATAGTGCCTCTTCTGTGCATCCTATTTAATGCAACAAGAGGGAGGGGAAAAAGAGGATATCTAAGAGTTTAACACTGACCCAAAAAGGGTTACAGGACAGATCCCTCCAGTGCTGTATGAGCAATAAACTAAACACAGACTGTATTTGAGGTCAATCTAATGGTTCAATGAGCATCTTAATGATCACGAATTCTTGAATAAACAAATCAACAGAATTTGTTTAATCTTTACTCAAGAATTCGTGATCATTAAGATTCTCATTGAACTATTAAATTGACCTTAACTACAGTCTGTGTTTAGTTCTGTGCATCCTGTCTACCTCAGTTTGGATGTCGCTTGGTTCAATAAAAAGGTAAAATGCTGTGGGGTTGGTTTCATACCTTGTGATGTGCACTATTGTCCTGCAGGGTTCTACTCTATTGGGTTTAATCTTAGCCCTGATCTTACATAGGTAAAGATGGACGAGACATTTTGCTTTTTCAGGGGCTAGCTCCTGGGATAAGTAAAGCCTATCTGTGCCTACGGCGTGAGGTATTAGTGAACATATGTAGCATGACCTGTTTGTAATTTGAGTGCCTATGGCGGTCAAGTGTTGATAAAAAAACATCACAATTGTGCAGACCTATCTTCTACCTACACCCTATCTATCAATTCAGCTACACTGCTGAGTGCGTGACTATAATGTGAAAATGTTTTTTTTAAGTATGAGATTAGCTGAAACTTATGTGCATAGCAATAGTATTTAACATTCCGTTTACACAATGTACACCAATACTCTGATGTTCTTTCTATGTTCTGTTTTATCAACAATTTTTGTTAAACCAATGTATGCAAACAAATCTTTCTTTAGCTGCATTGCACATTATTGTACATTTCTATTATATATATAACAATCCAGCAATGCTTGATTTGCGGGTTCCACTTTTCGATACACAAATGCATTTAGGGGCCACGTCCCTTCTTCAGAGGCCACTGTCTCAACATTAAAATAAACACAAAAATAAAAACCAAAACTAACATTAAGAGGAATCCCAACAGAATATACTGCTATCTGTAACACAGCCCAAAAATACCCTGATGCAAAGATGGGCCTTGTCACAATTCGTTACTTGCAAATCATGCTGATGGTCATGTTAGTCAAGTATTGGAAAATAATACACTCAGCAAAATATATACCACCACCATCACCTTGTGCAACCCACGGTCAAACCGGATAAAATGTTCAAAGGAATAAGTATTTTGACTGCCTACTACCGAGCACCCCATCTGTGTATGTCAGGACCGAGACTAAAGTTCAGGAGAAGCCCTCCTCAACCTCCTTCCAAGTATAAAACAATGCATTCACTTGTTTTACTGTAGTGCACAAAGTCCTCTTTCTCACACTGTCACTCACAGTGAATGGACCAACCAATCCAATTCTCTGAGTTCATAAACCTTCAGATGATCCTGTATGTTAAAAAACACCATTACAGTCCCTGTATTTTCATCTGACAAAACAAAACCCTGTCACCATCAAGGTAGGCAACAATCCTTTGCTGGTTGATTCTACTGTTTATTAAACTACAGTAGCCTGTAATCCTTAGCCAAGTATAAATATCTGAAAAACAATTGCAGTCTCATTAACCTCCAAACCTACTGCCCCAAGCTTCCTGAGGTTCACTCCTAATTATGCCCCAGCTAACCTCTCTTCGCTCGCCCTACATGGCGCCGTCTAGCTTTCAATCTCCCTCCCATACTGAACGCCTTAAATGTTGCATGGAAATGGTGTCTTCGACAATAGATCCCAACGATGGACAACTCAATAACATTCGATTCGACCAATGTGATGCACGCCATCTTAGCGTGTATGAGTGCCAAATTTGTCTAATGTGTGAACAAAAATTACCGAAAGTGTGCCTGTCACCTTACCCATGACCCACAGAATAACGTCCTGCCACAAAACCAAAGGTTAACAAACCAACTGTACCTCAGCACTCTCCGATATTTATATCACTATTTTTAATAGTGTAACAAATTACGGCATTGTGTCTCCAAAGATTTGCCTGTTTCCAGACCAGGGAGGACCTGGCCTGGCAGTTCAGGCTGGACTGTTCCCATTGGGCGCAGGGTCAAGACCGATTTGCATATGGCTAGATCCAAACTGGAATGGCATGGTGAGCAAAAAAACGATGGATTTAGGCCCAGATCTCTGTACTGGGGTAAATGTATGACATTGTTCTGCATTCTGTCCATCAATTGTTCTTTTTGCATTTGTCACCCTGAGTGGGATGGGTATGCTCTGACGTGAGTCCCGTGCTCTCCATACCACTGGAGTCAAGCTATCCTGGGTGATGAGAGCTGAAAGGCCGAAACCGGTTCTAGGATGCTTGTTTCCGGTCCAAGGAGGACCTGGCCTGGCAGTTCAGGCTGGACTGTTCCCATTAGGCGCAGGGTCAAGACTTATTTGCAAATGGCTGCGTCCAAATTGGAATGGCATGGTGAGCAAAAAAAATGGATTCAGGCCCAGATCTCTGTACTGGGGTGAATGTATGACATTGTTCTGCATTCTGTCCATCAATTGTTCTTTTTGCACCTGATAAGTTGAAGGTGTAATTGAAGCCTAGCCTCTGCTGCTCTGGTTCGGAAGTAGGAATCAATGCGGGAGTCTCAGCCAGCTTAGTGCAGCAGCTAACCCCAACTCAGCAAGAACTGCAGTGCCCATGTCAGCGGAGGCTCGGGCTTCAGTTCTGCCTTCTACATAATCAGCTGAGTTTGGGAGCAGGAAGCGAAGACAGTGCCAGCTAGGAGAGACTGGCTGCCGGGCTGCGCCACCACGGATAGCCACCATTTGAGAGATAAGTCCTAAACTCCTCCAATTATATGGCACTGGTAAACTTTGCACTCCAAACAGCTTGCATAGTTCTAAAACTCAAAAAACTTCCCTGGCGGTGCGGAGTTAACCACCCACACATAATCAATATTGGACCAACTGCATAGGAGGACTCAAACCAACATGATACATGCCACTATCATATTCAGAAATTGGCCACCCAAGTGCCCGTCATGTTAGTACATTGCAACAGCATATGAAACATTTAAACACATTTGTCAAGCTTGATAACATTTTTACAGTGCCATAAGCAATCATAAACGATGTTGTCAATATATTGAGTTAGATCACATTGGCAATAATTAAAAATAACAATAACGCCATCAAAGTGAGCAACCCATCATGTCCTTCAAATTAAAGCACATTGCGAACTTATGTCAAACATTATTACAAAATTGTTAGATTCAGTAACACGACTTTGGGGGCCATCGACCAACATAAAGTGTATTGCAAATATCTGTTGAGTTCAATCATAATGCTTAGGGCTACCCCCATTGTTTCAAGAATGTATTTCAGTTACACAAGGACTCGTCATGTCATTTGTGCTCGATATCTAGAGTAAAGACACCTTGTGCTGAAAACCTAATTCCCTAGGGCTGTGTATTCCTCAAACCAATGGACTGTGTGTGCCCTGTAGAAAACAACTCATGTCTAATTTATCATTTAGACCTAACGGACTTATGGTATTGAACTTCTTTATCCAGTAAATTTCTCTTTGTGAGAGCATATTTGCATTATCATCGCTGGCTCCATTGTCAATGTCTATATCACCAAAAATCTTAGCTGAGCGATATTGTGTCTCCACTCCAGCCAGTGTACTACCAGATTCAAGTTCATGCTTTTGTTTCGAATCATACTTTTATGTTCCGTGATCCTTAGTTTTATTTTCCTTTCTGTCTTGTTGATATATAGCATTCAATATGACATTGGCCATGTTGCAGTTTGCTGAGTATTTCAACTTTACTTCCTCCCCAGTCCTGCGGTGAGCAAATCTTTTGCCTGTGATCACATTGTTGCAGTGGATTCAATTATAACATTTTCAGCTCCTTTTTATTGTTGAATTCTATATTCTGGTTTTCGATGACAGCAGTTCTTTAATGTTCCCATTCTAGTGCAATCAAATAGAGGTGTGTCTTTGAATACACCTTTAAAGTCTTGCTCGTTCTGCAATAATTCCCACCGCTTATGCATCAATTTTTTTATGATTCTAGACTTAGTAAAGAATTTTCACACAAACACCATTCGATCTTGCTCAGGCTTCAATTGCTTACTTTATAGTTCCTTCCGTTCGCACTGCTTTAGAAATTCTTCGCATTGTGTCACTGTTGCAACTGGGTAACCACGGTTGAAGTATCTTTGTCGTATGTCTGATAAAGCAAATTCACAAGTTTCTGTGTTTGAAGAAATCCTTTTAACTCTGTTTATTTAGGAATATGGAAGATTTTTGATCAGTTTTGGCGGATAAAAACTCAGGAAATGTAAAGAATTATTCTGATCTGTCGGTTTCTTATACACACAGTGTTGTTACCAGGTATTGTGTAGGAGTGTGATGTGTAGTGCGTGAGAAATGCCAACGTTTTGGTTCAGTGTAGGTATAAGTGAGGTGAGAGAGGTCCCTGTGCGTGCATTGCAAAAATGTACAAGTAGAGTTTCTGAGATTAGGCATCTGTCGAGCTCCAGAGGGGTTCAAGAGCACCCTGGCTAAATAGAGTGTCTACAAAAATACATTTCAGATTCCCCCTCCATTCCAAATGCAGTCCTCCACAATGGCCATGCCCTTGGGTTTGATGGGTCCCTCCTCTGGGCTTGGCGATCATTCTGATGGCCCTTCCTTTCGGTCCAGCAGGCCTGTAGATGACAAAAAGGCTGTTCAAAGGTCTTGCCCATTTCTCTGGATACTATCTCTCTAGGAGCTGGTCTGCCTGACCAGCCCATTTGGGGGAGCGGTGGACATTCTTGTCATAGCTCTCCTCATGCATGTGTAGAGGTACCATGCTCCCACTTCTCTATCTCAATTGTGTTGAGTCAGGATTTCCTGACTAATTATGTCCTGGTCGGCCTCTCTCCTTTGCCCATGGCCAGGTGATGTGTGTTTTTCTATTAGGGGGCTTCCTCCTGACTCATCCCTGGGCTTAGCTCTATGTGGGTCCGAAGGCCTAGCTCCTGTTCCTTCTGTGGGAGGGGAAGTTGTTCCCTCTCCCTGCTGAGCTTCCCAGATGACAGTTCTCTCTCTTTCTATCCTTAACTCATGCCTTTCCTCTAACACCTACATGGGAATGTGTTAGTCTTTGGTTTATGTGAGACCCCACCTGTGATCTGTCACTCGATAGGCATAGGTTGGGGTCACAGGACCTGTCTGACCACGTGCCTCTGACTCAGGGTTGATGGGGAGGTCACCTTAGGTAAATCCAAGAGCAACAATATGAGTTTATTAGAACTTTTGAAAATAATGTGTCAGTCATTGATATCATTTTTACCCACATTCTCAACATCGTGTGTGCAGTTGTCACAGCGTATAACATTGTCTTTACTCTTATTGACCTAGTTATGCATGCCTAGATCATGGCATACATTGACATTGTTTCCACCGGTAACAACATTATAATGCATGCATGGATTATGGCCTACACTGAGATTGTTACTGCTGGTATTGGCACTGTTGTGCGGTCATAGATTATAGCATACATCAACATTACATTTATGGGTAATGACATTGTTATCCAGGAACAGTTTATGGCATACGTTGACATTGGATTTATTGGTCTTGTCGTTAACGAGCCTGCACATATCATGGTATTCATTGATATCATATTCGCTCATTCCAACACCGGAATATTAAAGTCATATGCCGTAAGGAAGGAAATAATTATTTTGGTGAGAAAACAATAAAGACAGTTAATTTCCTATGTTGGGCCAATGCAACCAGTGGTGCCAAAAAAGAGCATTAACAGGAATTTAGAATTAAACAGAGGGATGAAGGGTATTCTGCGTATGTTTTATATTCAAAGAGGTGCAGTTGCCACCAGGCTCAAGCTGGCGCTAATAGAGATTTCCAGTGTGGAGTGGTGGTAGGACCACAGGTTTGGTACAGTAACACTACTTTTCTCTAAATACAAACATCGTGTTAAATTAGGGGAACTCCCCCTTGCTTGTATCTAGATGCTTTCTTACACCTCCTGGCAATCTCTAAAAAAGGGCCTAACTGTGTCAGCAACAGTAGTACCTAATGTTGGATCAGTGACTCGAATACTGTATGCCCTTACATAAAAAAGCGCAAGCCAAGGTCTGAGAAGAGCCCAAAGACTAGGGCGGTTTCCCCCTTCCAAAGGGTCCATGGCTGAACCCTCTCACACAGGTGGGAGAGAGTCCTCTCTGCCTCACCCCCACCCTAGCCAGGAATTTATGAGATGCACCAATCACAGCAGAGGGCCAGGGGGCACCACAGTCACTGTTGCACAAGTCATTTCACTAGAATTCCCATCTTGTCATTATATGGTCGTTGAGTTAGGAAAGAAGGTAAGCATGGTGTGGCACATGTATGGACACAAGAAAATAAGGGCCACAGTTGCCAACCCTGGCAGTGGGTGTGTGTAAGTATATGAGTAGTATCATACTCAACCTGGGCAGACAGCTGCAGGAAGCTAGGCAGAATGGAAAAAAAACGCTTTTGGCAAATGCACTAATCTTTTAAGCTGTGCAGTGGTGCAACCAAATTGCTGCGCTGAGCAAGGGGGAACACATGCTGCTAAACCCTTTCTACTTAGAAAGGTCTGCTGCTGTTGTCATCCCCTCCTGCTGGTGTCATCCCCTGCGCTAGTGTCAACCCTTGTGCTGGTGTCAGCTGGTGTCATCCCTTGCTGCTGGTGTCTAGGTAGTTGCGTCACTTTGTAAACCCCTGCACCATATTATACCTGCGCCAGGTATAATGTATGCAAGGGGGGGGGCGTTTTGACGCAAGAAAGGGTCATGGAAGTGACGCAGTGAAATCTATAAGATTTCACTGTGCCATTTCTTGGCCGCTAATGCGTCAAAATCTTACGCCTGCTTCATGGCAGGCGTGAGACAAACGCAGGCAATAACAACATGGGACTTGCCCATGTGAAAGTAAACATTGCTGGAGTTGCGTCACTTTTGTGACACACTTCAGCAATGCGTCACATTTGCGCCTACAGATACGTCAGAAATACTGACGTATCTGAAACTCCTTGCGACATGATGCGTCATATTATAAATATGACGCATCAATCATGACGCAAGGAGTGCGCACTGAGAAGTGACGCATCGCTGCTTTCACGCAGCGATGCGTCATTTCTCATAAATGAGGCCCTAAGTTTTTTCCTGCCGCAGTTGCCTTTTTGGGGTGATTGGATGAACTCTTGGGCCATGTAGCTGCCTGTATAACAAAGTATAACTAATTGTGTTTCTTCCCATTTCTACCTCAACCTTTATATTTCAACATTTATGAAGCACTTTATACCCCAATATGGGGCACCAACGTTCCCTTTCAGACAAGCATCAAGCTACACTCTGGGGGAGCCCATGATTGGCGATGTGTCGTTGTTGTTGTGATCCTCTGATAGAGGCATTTTGGTCTTGTGCTTGAGCGACTAGAGATGTGCCCTTGTCTTGTAGAATGTGTCTAGCACTGTGATGAAGGATGAGATGTGAGAGATATGTAAGAGATAGGCGTGCAGTGCTAAGGCTACAGGTTCTTGAGTACATGGCTAAGTGTAGAAAGATATGGGTAGAAGAACAATAATGTAGGATGAGGATACAAGTATAAGGGTATAGGTTATGGGTGCATAGTTAATGGTACATAGGTAAGGTACTGGGTTATCAGTACAGGGTAAAGGCCACAACATACATGGATAGGGCTACAGGGCTGAAGGTGTATAGTAAGGGATGCAGGTTTAAGGGTTCAGGGTTACAGACATGGGACTATGGCTACAAGGTATGGGGTTAAGGGTACAGGGTTATTTGGTTATCGATACATGGATAACTGTACAAGATGACGCTACTGTACATGACTATGGAAGTGTTTTCCCGGTGTGTTCTTGTGATCTGAGAGTCTGCCATTTTGTGCAGTACTATCTTTCTACCTGTGTCTGGTACTCTTGTGTATCTTTCACCCGTCACTTTCTCTTGTAACACACTGTTTTCTACCTCCTACAATTGTTTATTTATGATACCTGTACTAGTGCCACTATTCCTTCTTATTGGTTCTTGTGCTTGAGTGCCCCCCATGTATTGCAGTATTATAGCTTTATGTTTACTTTGTATGCTTTTGTAACTTGCACACGTCACTTTTTCCTCCTGTAATGCACCGTTTGCTACCTCTTTTATTTTGTTGGTTCACGATTGTCACTTTTGTAATGCACCGTTTGCTACCTCTTTTATTTTGTTGGTTCACGATTGTCACTTTTGTAATGCACCGTTTGCTACCTCTTGTATTTTGCTGGCTCACGATTGTCATTTTTGCTTCATTTAATGTAACGTTTGCCTTTTTATTTGGTTCACTTGTATTGTTCTCATGTACCAGTTCTGTTCCTATTGTGAAGCGCTCTGACACCTTCGGGTAATGTCCGCGCTATATAAAAATGCACAAATAAATAAATAAATAAATAAATAAATTTGTGTGTACAGGGAAATGATAAAGGCTAGAACATAAAAGTACCAGGTTATGGGTGAAGGGCTATGTGTAGAGGATACAGGGCTAAGAGTACACGGTTATGGCTTTATGTTGCATGTTTCTGCCTCACAGCTAAGGATACTGGGTTTTTAGTGCAGGGCTAAATGTAGAAGGTTAATAGTTATGGGTACAGGGAAACAATCCAAGATAGAGTGCAGTGGTTTGGGCAAGGGGTTTTTAGTATAGGGTTATAGGTACAGGGTGCAGGGTTATGGGTGAGCTGTAATGGCTAAAGGGCTGTGGCTGCAGGGTTCATGGGTATGGTTCAGGTATAAGGGTGCATGTCTATGGATACAGGGTTATGAATACAAGGTAAATGGTGCAGGGTAATGAACAAAGGGGTATGGGTAAAGGGCTAGGTCGTGTATTATATTCTGGTGTGGTTTCTTCTAAAGCTGTGCAGTGTACAATGTTAAAGAAAACACCAAAGTATCTGATAGACTTAAAATCTTAATCCTAAATAATATTATCATATTTCTTTTCATTTTCATTTAACTATAAAAGTTGTGGCATTACTCTTTGACGTCCCTCATATACGAACAAAGTGGAGGTGTTCATTCCACATATTGATGTATTTACACAACAGCACTTGGGCTATCACAGTAAACTCATTACGTGGAGACATGCTCACATTTGTCTGTCCTCAAATTTGGATGTGTTGCACAGTCCCAGTGGGCAGGATGAAAACATATCTTTTGTCAGCAATGGGTCTGCAGAGTCTTTTTGGATCTGAAATGATAAATATTTCATGAGCTCACAGTCTTGCCACAGAAGAAATTGCCAAAAAGGGTTATCTCCTTGAAATAACTTTGCAAAAGCTGGTTCTAATGTGCTTTGTGCTGAAATCTGTAGAAGCTCACTTTTAGCTGTGATTACACTCAACACCCTTTCCAGAAATCACTGTAAGTAACCTTTTCAATATATAACCCACAAAAGAGTGTTTGTTGCAATCCTATTGGGCTTCCCAAATATGCTTCAAAATCCATAGTTTTTGGGTCAAGCATATGAGACCTCTTATGTATTCTTTAGTATATATATCAAAAGAATCCCGACCGCCTTTCGCTGCGGTCATGAACGGGCGCAGACCTCCTCTCCTCTTCTCAAATATACTTAGTCAGATATCAAAACGCCATCACACCAATGAAGTGTCAGCAGTGCAGAATTTTATTTTCTGTAAATGCCAGAGCAAGTGCCCTCCCTGACGCGTTTCGCTCCGCGGACAGAGCTTGGTCACATGACGCGTCAGAAGTAGGCTGGTACATTTATAGTGAATAAAAGCCCATGCGCCTAAAGAAACAGGACGCATGGGTGAACAAGAATATAAACCAAGCATTAAAGTAATTATTTAAACGCTTCCGGTAGCGAGATGGTACAACAGAAGGAATTGTAGCATAGTGCTCAAAGCAACTCATGAGAATAATCAATCTCAATTCATAAATAACTTCCTTAAATCAATTTAGTACAAGTACATAATAATACTTAATACGACATTGAATAAATATTATCAAAAAAGGGCTAAGTGCTCCAACAATAATGTCTGCAATGTTGCACACATTAATGACAGTAACAAATCAAATGCAAGTGCATGAAAAGTCATACTGAGTTGCACCAGTCAAAATCAATTCAAATCCTCCGTGTCCATATAATGCATACAATTTATCGATGCTAGTTTATATATAGTGTGTAAGTGCTGTTAAACGTGAAAAGAAAATCATATTAAAAAATAATATTACAATTAAAAAGTCAGACGACTGTAAACCCTTTTGGAACCTATAAGATGACTTTTTAGTTATATAACAACATCATGCATGTAATTTCATCATTTTTATGCATGAACCATTCATAAGCAATATTTCAGATAATCAAAATTTACCTCAAAGAAAAACAATTCACTAGACTGCCGCATTATAAGAAATAGTGTAATTCATCAAATGCATTCAACCCATTAGGTGATCTAGTGTCAAGTAGCAGGATAAAGTATGCTTCCCTTTGCCTAAGAAGCCTTTCTCGGTCACCACCTCGTCCAGGATTGGGAACTGAGCACAATAAAGTGTATTTCAGATCTTTCAGTTTTTTGTCGTGGACTGCCTTAAAGGGGCGAGCCACTCGGTAATTCATGTCAGAATTTACTATTGCCCGTATATGCTGCAAAATGCGCTGATTAGCAGGCAACTTAGTGCTCCCGATGTAAGAAAGTGAGCAAGTGCAGGTAAGTTGGTAAATGACAAAATCACTATGACAAGTAAGATGTTCATTTATTTGTATAGGCTTCTCACTAAAGGTTGATGTGTAATGTGTACCATTAACAGCAAAAGTGCACGCCCGGCAGGACTCGCATCTAAAAAAACCTGGTTTGGTGAACCAAGAGTTTTTGGAGGAGCGCTCAGGTTGTGTTTTGTCCAAAGCATCTTTCATGGACGGAGCCCTCCTAAAAGTGATTGCTGGTGTTTTAGATAACATAGGGCTTAGGATAACATCCGTTAATACAATCAGCCACTGTGCCTTGATGATGCGCCTTAATTTGTGCACCTGGGAACAATAGGTAGTGATAAATCGAACTGAACCCCCAGAAATAGATTCTGAGATTGGTTTAGAACTGGGGGTCAAAAGTTCGTCCCTCGAGCGTCTTTGTACTTTAGAGAGGGCACGGTTTAAAAGATCTTGTTTATATCCGTGCCTCAAAAATCTTTGCATAGAATCAGCTAGACACTGATTAGTTACCTCAGGATTACTACAAATTCTTTTAATGTGAATAAATTCGCCTAGCGGAATGCTATTGATGGTGTGTGGTGGGTGCGCACTGCGGGCATGAAGAATGGAATTTCCCGCAGTGCTTTTTCTGTATAATTTGGTGTGAATCTGACCCTGGTCGATGTAAACTCGAACATCTAAAAATTCTGCAGAGGTAGACGTTATTTTAGCGGTAAACTTTAAGTTCCTGTTGTTAATGTTGATATCATCAACGAAGAGAGCTGCTTGTTCTTGTGTTCCCTTCCAGATGATAAAAATATCATCTATAAACCGCCAATAATGGACTAGATGTTGAAGCCATTGACCGTGGGTCCTACGGAGGACGTGCTCCTCCCACCAGCCAACATGTAAACATGAATAACTGGGGGAGAAGCACAAACCCATAGCAACACCACGCTCTTGGTGGAAGATATCTCTGTCAAATTGGAAATAGTTGTTAAATAAACAAATGTGTATCATTTCTAACAACATGGAATTATGTTCTCTGAAAGTAGCCACTCTTGTATCAAGAAAATATCGGATAGCTTCCAAACCTTGCAGATGATTAATGCTGGTGTAAAGTGATTCTATATCCATGACCAGGAAACAAAAATCAGAACACCAAGTGACTTGACTAATTTTAACTAAAAAATCAGTAGTGTCTTTGAGGTAAGAGGGAAGTGAGATCATGTGGGATTGGAGGAAAAAATCTACGTATTTGGAAAGATTCTCATTGATGCTCCCGTGTGCCGAAATAATAGGGCGTCCTGGAACTGGGGAGGTACATTTATGGATTTTGGGTAAAAGATAGAAAAGAGGGGTGATTGGATGTGTTACATTTAGAAATTTAGCTTCTTCTTTGGTAAGAAGACCCTGCCTTTGCCAGTGGCTGATGTTCTTTCTGGTGTTATCATATGTTTTTAGCATGGCAAATTTGCTGGATTTGGTGTAACAGAGGGGGTCACCTAACTGGCGAGCTGCCTCCTGAAGATAATCAGATTTGGCCCACAAAACAGTATTCCCCCCTTGTCCGCATTCTTGACTATCACATTTGTGTTACCTTGTATTTTCTTAATGAGTGTTGTATATTGTTGATTATTAAAATCAATTTGTTTTTTCTTTCCCAAAATAGTTCTATTCAATGTTTTTAATTCAGTGATGACTCTATCACTGAATACATCCAAGGCGTCTTTGGGCATCAAAGGTAAGAACGTTGGGGTATATTACCAACAACTAGCGATAATTTTTGTCTCTAACTTGTTTAGAGACAAAAATTATCGCCGCACATCGGCGATTTTTATCGCAGATAAACCTTGCTATTAGCAAGGTTTATCGCAAATGCGATAAAAAACGGCCGCAATGCATGAATATCGCTGAAAAGTCAGCGATATTCATGCATTATCGAGCAAATGCTCTTAGCCATGTTATCCACCTCCCATTGGATAACATGGTGAAGAACTGCTCAGGGCAGGTGTTAGCTTTTGGAGATATTCGCGCTTAGCGCGAATATCTCCAAAAGTTGGTAATAGGAGATAGCGATGTTAGCGACTGTTTCCAGTCGCTAACATCTTGGCACGCCCACTTTGCATGTCATTAGTGATAAATATCACTGACATGCAAAGCGGAGCCCAAGATGGTCGCTATCTCCTATTAGCTGTCACTAACTGGTGTTAGCGACAGCTTGGTAATAGGGAGATAATTTTATCTCCGCTTTCTTGGCTTTTAAAGCCAAAAAAGCGGAGATAAACCCCTTGATAATATACCCCGTTGATTTTCCTTGAAATGGAGTTGGTGGTGTTTTGTTAACTGAAATCACTTGGCTGACTGTGGGAGATTGTTGAGAACTGTCCTCATAGGCTAAAGAGATCAAAGTTTGAAGACCTACTAGATGTTTTACCCGTAATGGTTGTTGCTCAGATGTCTCGACGGGAGTTTCAATGTCTCTATTTGTTGTTTGTGGATGGATTAGAAAATATTTCATGAGTTTGATTTTTCTAATAAATTTAAAGACATCGATGCGTGCCTGAGTATATCAAAAGTCATTGGGAGGACAATAAGAAAGGCCCAGAGAGAGAAGTTGTTCCTCTGCCTTTGAAAGTACCAAGTCAGTCAAATTAATTACAGTGTTCTCTTGTATCGTAGTTATTTGTTCCAATACCTGCGTGTGTTGCCTCTTCTTCCACCGCGCTTTGGTATTGTGCCTTCTGATGCGGCGCTTTTGGCTGCCGCTTGGCCTGCTGGTTGAGGAATGTTCCGTGAGCGCAGAGAATACCTCCGGTCCTCGTTGACAAAATTTAGCTCGTCCACTAATGTGAAGTTGGTTAAATCAGTGGAACTCGCTGTAGTAGTTGTCAGACTTCCTTCAGACCCACTGTAAGATGCCACTGATAAATTGCCATCATTGGAAGGGGCAGAGTTTATATTGGCCGTTTGATCAACTGTTGTGCCAAGTTTTTGTTGGACCGACATTGCTTTGCGTTTATATGAATCATACTTCCTGGCAAACGTAAAAATACGGCCAGTCGCGTAATCATGTTTATCCCGTGCAAACTTTTGTATCTTACGCTCTTGAATGGTTTTTTCCAACTTCATTAGTCTCTGGTCTATATTTTTGCGAACTTTGTTGATCAAATCAGTTTCACCTGTCGCTTCCAATAGTCCATTCACCCGATCAATTTCAATCAGTAGAGCTTCCCTATCTGATTGGGCATATTTAATTAAAATATGTAACATATTTTTGGAAGATTGCAGGTTATTTTCGGCCCATTCTTGTAGCATCTTGGGGTCAGGGTTTTCGTAGGTTGGAACAATTAACACTCTCAAGCCTCTTGGGACGCGATTTGCGTCAAGGTATTTTTCCAGAGATTTCTTTTCCCACCATTTAGATAACTCACTACGGAGTAATTTCTCAAGAGTTTTTAACAAATCCCTCGCATTGCTATTGGTTGGCGTAGTGCGGCTTTCATGGGATGTTGTAGCAGTATTGTCAGGTAGGTTCTCGTAAAGGGCTTCCGCCGCTGTTTCCCTACTCCTGAGCGCGTCGCTGGAGATCATAATTCAGCAGAGATATCCGGCTTTTTTAACAAAAGTTTTGCCGTCTGACTGCTGGATGGCTGAGTTGTATTGAATAAATGTCTATAGGAGAATTCCCAAATCCCGCTTTAAATTCCGTCGTTGATATTCAACAGTATGCACCAGGTGCCTTACCGGACTCCGCCTCAAGGATCAAAGGAGGTCAGCCGACCCCATCGATTCCGAAGCACCTCGCCAGGACAGGACACCGAGGCCGATGAAATTGAGCAGTTAGTCGAATTGCGGGGGGCACAGCAAACACAAACTCTACCGAGTTGAAGTTTAAACGCCGGAGCGTTGCAGGCTGCAGAGAACGCTGTGCCTCGTAAGATGGGAGGGTCCACGAAACCGGAAGCAAACCAAATCCCTGTATTGGAAATCAAAAGAATCCCGACCGCCTTTCGCTGCGGTCATGAACGGGCGCAGACCTCCTCTCCTCTTCTCAAATATACTTAGTCAGATATCAAAACGCCATCACACCAATGAAGTGTCAGCAGTGCAGAATTTTATTTTCTGTAAATGTCAGAGCAAGTGCCCTCCCTGACGCGTTTCACTCCGAGGACGGAGCTTGGTCACATGAAGCGTCAGAAGTAGGCTGGTACATTTATAGTGAATAAAACCCCATGCGCCTAAAGAAACAGGACGCATGGGTGAACAAGAATATAAACCAAGCATTAAAGTAAATATTTAAACGCATTCGGTAGAGAGATGGTACAACAGAAGGAATTGTAGCATAGTGCTCAAAGCAACTCATGAGAATAATCAATCTCAATTCATAAATAACTTCCTTAAATCAATTTAGTACAGGTACATAATAATACTTAATACGACATTGAATAAATATTATCAAAAAAGGGCTAAGTGCTTCAACAATAATGTCTGCAATGTTGCACACATTAATGACAGTAACAAATCAAATGCAAGTGCATGAAAAGTCATACTGAGTTGATATGTATATATATATATATGTATTTATATATATATATATATATTCACTGAAAAAACCATAGGTTATAGACCATATATAGTTAGGAATTAGCATTTACAAAACCTTGAAAATTCACTGAAAAAACCATAGGTTATAGACCATATATAGTTAGGAATTAGCATTTAAAAAACCTTATTTTACTCACACAAAACCATTGAAATTCCATATATAGTTAGTTGCACTAACTATATATCGCGCACCCGCAATCCACTGCTGATGATGTCACATATTACATCATTCATGACATGGTCAGTGACATCACTGATGACATCACTGATGACATCATCCAGTGACTGTGTGTTTCTGTAAAGTTTAAATATGTTTTACATATTGAAGAATGAGTAGATGTATAAGTGTCTGGACGAAGGATTTAGTAGGTGCATGACTGAATGTATGAGTGAGTGATTAAATGTGTCTCACTGAGTGCATGGGTTAGTGACTAAACTGTCTTAATTTGTGCATCATTATGTCTGTTGTTCTGTAAACTGCTGCATGTGTTGATCAGTAGCTATATGATTAACTATATGGGTTATTGATTGATTGTCCAAGTATTTGTATGGGAGACTGAGTGTGTGTGTGGCTGGCTGGGAGGTGTGTGACTCTGTGCAGATCAATGTGTACTTGTATCAATGATTGTATAAGAAAGTAAGTATGTGTTAGTATATGTTTGAAAATGTAAGGTGCTCTATGTTTAACTGTATAGACAAGAAAATGGAAGTGTGATTGATTCTTTACAGGACTGACTAGGTGTGTGAGTAACTCCATGGATGAGTGGCAGAGTGTCAGTGTCTGTATAGGTGTATGAGTGCATATGATAGTGTTGTAAAGATGAGTGATTGTATGTATGAATGATTGTATGGGTGAATGAGTGAATGTGTGTGTAGACGTAGGAATCAGTGAGTACGTATGTAGTAACTAGTATTGGTGTGTCAATGGTTTCAAAAATTATACTCTGTATTTAACACTGGGTGAAACAGAGGTTATATTAAAATGTGAGGAGATGCATTGTATTGTCACATGAATGATATCATCAGTGATGTGGTCATTGATGTCAAATGAGATGTCATCAGTGATCTCATCAGTGATGTCATTTGAGATGTCATCAGTGATGTCATCAGTGATGTCACTGACCATGTCATGAATGATGTAATATGTGACATCATCAGCAGTGGATTGCGGGTGCGCGATATATAGTTAGTGCAACTAACTATATATGGAATTTCAATGGTTTTGTGTGAGTAAAATAAGGTTTTTTAAATGCTAATTCCTAACTATATATGGTCTATAACCTATGGTTTTTTCAGTGAATTTCAATGTTTTTTTAATAGCAAATATCATAAGCTGTCGAATGTCAAGTACGTGGTAAGTGAAAACATTTTCGTGTTTATGCACACTGATCTGCTTTGAATGGTGCCCCCTCCCTCATTTCTATTAGGAGTACTCTCTCTTTGCACATAGTGAAGGGTAGTTAACGCAGGCCTTTGCCCCCGTTGTAATACGTCGTGCCTGCTTCTCTCTCCATTTGATTGATTGTTATCCAAGTATTTACTGTTTTAGAATTGGTTCTCTTTGGTTCATTCTCTATTTACAAACAAATACAGAGTCGCAATACTCTGTTTAGTCTTTGCAGATAACGAAAAATCGTGTAAAAAAAAAAAGAAAAGGAATCGAGCAAAATCAGTAGGCCACTAATGGGATCTCTTTTTGACCTCGCTAAAATAGAAACATTAGGAACAACCCCTCATGACAAATACAAAACTAGTGAGATGAACTGAACTCCACACAATGATGGCTGCAAAACAGCTCGGCTCCGCCACCCACCCCGCCCAAAATAGCGATAAAGAGCGGCTGCCATGATTGGTTGTGGAATGGCCACGACGGAGCTACGAAATGGTGCTGCTCTCATGCTAACCCCAGCTTCAGTCTGAAACATCCAGAAACACTGTAGACTACCAATTCGATCAGTTCCGGTAGCGCCCCAATGTAACCCGGTAGAGAAGAACTAGCCCTCCCCTCTTTGACTGATGGTTCTTGTTGCCTGTCCCTTCTGTTGTCATTTAACAGAACTATTTAGCCTGCTGAAAGGGGTTGTGTTCCGACCGCTGGTTGGTGGAGACATTTTGACTATATTCTGGACCTGCGTTGTCGCGTAATGCGTCATATGACGCGCCGCGTTAGCGCATCCGGAAGTCATCCGGGGCGCGCAGCGCGTAACGTAAGCATAACAAGTCATGTGACTTGTTAATAAAACTTTTCATTGGTTCATTTTACTTTTCTTATTCTAATGATGAAAGGCTTGGTCATATGACCTAAAAATTACGCTTTTTATTACTTCCGAACATTATTTTTTCTTAAATATATGTTATAATGTTCCAGGCTAATGTACTTTCCCGGAAAATTTACAACTGTCCTGCAAGTAAAATATATTCTTTTTTCGAGAAAAAGAGCGTTTCTTCGTCCCATGACGGAGCCGTTGAGCAAAAGAGGGTCGACCTGCTGTCTTAGTCGCCGATACGCCTGAATATGAGATTCTTATCGATCACTTTATGTTGCAGGAGTAGAAAACACAACAGCCCTTGACCATTTATCTTTACTGCGTTCCTTCGAACTATACCTTTTACCCTTCATGTAATTGGTCTGCTTTATTTCACTTGCCTTTTAATGATTCTAAAACAGTGACTATTATTAAAAACTTTACCAATGTATATACTACTACCATGTTTTCTTTTAAAAACCTTTATTGTGAAAATTTCATTATACAAATACGAGCCTATAACCACGTGGGCCGGCCACGGAGCAAACTGTAATCGTATATGATGAGTAGACATTTACACTGTAGAGGAACGTAACGGGCGGGCCATTAGGTTGCAAGAACTAAGGTGTCTAACAGTTACGGAATCGGTGGACGTACATTTTATAATTAAAATACGACAGGGCCAGTTACAATAAAATTATCTAGATATACATTTGCGGGCAAGTACCATGGGTGACGTTAATTCGAACTTTCAATAGTACAGTAATCAATAACACATCAGAACTTAATATCAATAGGGATGTCGAAATATTCAATCAATTATCGTCCCCGCCCGCCATGTGCTTCAAAACTGCATACGTATCTCGTGATTTCAAGGTTCTGCAACCAGTACACAACAAGGAGTTACGAGTCCCATTTATTCCGGCGCCATTTTGGGCGAGGACGGGCAGGTCCAGGATATAGTCAAAATGTCTCTACCAACCATCGACTATGATGATGTTCATATGCTGTATTTATTAGAGTAACACTCATCTGTCCACATGAAATTAATTTGCCACAATCTAAACATGTCATTTTAATCTTTCCAAAGTTCTTCTAAATATTTGGGACCGTTTCCCTTGCCTCTGATGCTGTCAGTGCCACTTCTTTGATGAATGTACTAGCAGGTCAGGGGTTCTCCTCCAAATCTCTCTTTTATGCAGCACTATAATTAATTGGTGCCACCACTCCATATGACGATGCATGGTATAGTTACCATAACTATATTTTTTTTCGGTTCCTCTGGAGAGTTTATCGTGGCAGATGAAGCGTGTAACGTACCGGGCATTTACCTTTTTTTGCATGTACAGGAAAGGAAAAAAAAATCGAGCGTCCGAGTTCTAAGGTGTCCCAGGGCCATTTTAGTGGACCAGGCCCAAATCCAAAGAACAGGCCGCCATTTTGAGAGTCCTGTTGCAGCTGCCTGTCGCTGTAGCATCGAGAGCAGCCGAAACTCAGCTGAATGGCAACTGAAACGGTAAAGGGGCGCCCCACTACAGCAGACGAGCCTCCACCTAGGAAGGCCCGTTCACGCCGCCTCCCCCCCCCCTTCGGGCACCCCACGCCGTTATTCGGAGCAGTATTGTAGGATGGCCACACCAGTGCGGCAACTTGCTAGACATCACCTCGGTGGTAACCGAATCTCAGCACCTGGTGGTGTCTCCTCTTCAGAAAATATTGTTGCGCTGCCTTTGCCCCATTCACACATCGGTCCGCTACTGACGCCATCTCACAGGCTAATGGGGCGCCCCACGCCGAGTTTCAGCATTGTAGGATGACCACACCAGTACAGCAACTTGCTAGACATCACCTCGGTGCCATCCGGATCTCGGCGCCCCACTGCAGATGAAGTGCCTCTCAACTATGAAACCACCACGGTGACATCCGGATCTTGGCGCCTTGTGCTGGTTCCGGCCTATTCACACATCGGTCCGCTACTGACGCCATCTCACAGGCTAATGGGGCGCCCCACGCCGAGTTTCAGCATTGTAGGATGACCACACCAGTACAGCAACTTGCTAGACATCACCTCGGTGCCATCCGGATCTTGGCATCTCAACGCCTAGTGGTATCTTCCATACAGAAAATATTGTTGCGCTGCCTTTGGCCCCATTCGCACATCGGTCCGCAACTGACACCATCTCACAGGCCAACAGGGCGCCCCACGCCGACTTTTACCATTGTAGGATGGCCACACCAGTACAGCAACTTGCTAGACATCACCTCGGTGCCATCCGGATCTTGGCATCTCAGCGCCTTGTGGTGTCAGTCAGAAAATATTGTTGCGCTGCCTTTGGCCCCATTCGCACATCGGTCCGCTACTGACACCATCTCACAGGCCAACAGGGCGCCCCACGCCGACTTTTACCATTGTAGGATGGCCACACCAGTGCCACAACTTGCTAGACACCACCTCGGTGCCATCCGAATCTTGGCATCTCAGCGCCTTGTGGTGTCTTCTAGTCAGAAAATATTGTTGCGCTGCCTTTGGTCCCATTCGCACATCGGTCCGCTACTGACGCCATCTCACAGGCCAACGGGGCGCCCCACGCCGACTTTCAACATTGTAGGATGGCCACACCAGTGCGGCAACTTACTAGACACCACCTCGGTGCCATACGGATCTTGGCGCGTTGTGCTGCCTTCGGCCTATTCGCACATCGGTCCACTACTGACGCAAACTCACAGGCCAACGGGGTGCCCCACGCCGACTTTCAGCATTGTAGGATGGCCACACCAATGCTGCAACTTGCTGGACACCACCTCGGTGCCATCCGGATCTTGGCGCGTTGTGTTGCCTTCGGCCTATTCGCACATCGGTCCGCTACTGACGCCGCCTCACGTGCCAACGTATTTTCTCCGCATTTTATACCCTATGCCGCATAACAGGTCATGTGACTTGTTTATAAAACTTTTCATTGGTTCATTTTACTTTTGGTTTCCTAATGATGGAAGGCTTGATCATATGACCTAAAAACAACACTTTTCATTGGATGAAAACTTTTTTTTTTCCCAAACGATGAAAGCCCCACCTTGTTTCTGGATGTTTCAGACTGAAGCTGGCGTCAGCATGAGAGCACCACCATCTCGTAGCTCCGTCGTGGTCATTCCGCGAGCAATCATGGCAGCCGCTCCCCACCAAAAGCCTACAGGAGTCGGGGGCCCCCAAAACTTTTGATGAATCCTCAAGGCGGAGGGGACGCTTTCGAGAATGGGGTCCAAGACCTAGCAGACAAGCGTCCGATTTCCAAGGTGTCCCAGGGCCATTTCAGTGGACCAGGCCCAAAAAGGAAACAGCCTGCCGCCATTTTGAGAGTCCTGTGACAGCCGCCTATCGCTGCACCGCAAGAGTGGGCGCAACTCAGCTGAATTGCGGCTTTTGACACAGTGGACCAAAAGCGGACGGAATGGCAACTGAAACGGTAAAGGGGCGCCCCACTACAACAGACGAGACTCCACCTGGAGAGGCCCGTTCACGCCGCCTCCCCCGGGGCGCCCCACGCCGTTATTCGGAGCAGCATTGTAGGATACCAAAACCAGTGCGGCAACTTACTGGACATCACCTTGGTGCCATCGTTCTGCTGCCTTGGAACTATTCGCACAACAGTTTGCTACTGATGACCCACCCCCCGCGACGCCCCACGCCAGAAATCTGGACGTTGTGCTGCGTTGGGACTATTCGCACAGCCGACCGCTACTTCGTTGTTTTTCCCTAAAAATGTTTATATGTTATTACTGTTTTTGTTTTCTTGTATATATTTATAAGTTATTAAAGTTTTATAATCTTACTACTTTGTTGGAGTGCTATATATTTTTAATGTGACACATAATTGTAAAAACTTTGATGTACAAAGAGTCATCCCTGGAATCTTCCGCTTCAGGCTCGGTCCCCTCCCCAATCACAATACAGGATGGTTTTCAGATAATAGCAACGCGTCTGCTGTGACGGATCTCATCGAGTGTGGGCCTTGATCTACTATAACTCCTTTAAAGAGGGGTGATTCTTTACAGCTGGGGCCATAAACTACATCTGCAGGGCTAGCTGATACCCTAGGACCGGCCTGGACAATCGGACACAGAGGAAAAGGAGTGTCAGAGGGTGCGGTAGTGAATAGGGCGAAAGGGAGGTGTCGGGCGGGCACAGGGTGTGATTCTCAGGGAAGAGCAGCGCAGATGGGGGGTGGTTTATTACCCATGCATAAGACAGAGAGCGGGGGTGACAACTGCCTGGGGGAGATGCTTGTGAGGGTGGGGAGCCATGCTAAGGATCGACAGCGTGCACAGAGTGGGTCTGGTCAAGGCATCTAAAATGACTGCCGTGCACGACAAGAGTGTGGCATTTGAAAAAAGGCAAGATGGCGCAGACAATGTTTTTCAACACTTCCTGATTTCCTTCGAATCGAACGTTAACAGACGTTGGGGCATATTAACAAAGTTAAGCGATATTTATCCCTAACGATGCTTAGCAACGATTTTTTTACCGCTAAGCATCGTCAGAAATTATCGCAGATAAACCTTGCTATTATCAAGGTTTATCGCAAATACGATAAAAAACGACCGCAATGCATTAATATCGCTGAAAACTCAGCGATATTCATGCATTACCGAGCTAATGCTCTTAGCCATGTTATCCACCTCCCATTGGATAACATGGCTAAGAACTGCTCAGGGCAGGTGGTAGCTTTTGGAGATATTCGCGCTTATCGCGAATATTTCCAAAAGTTGATAATAGGAGATAGCGATGTTAGCGACTGCTTCCAGTCGCTAACATCTTGGCATGCCCACTTTGCATGTCATTAGTGATAAATATCACTCACATGCAAAGTGGGGCCCAAGATGGTCGCTATCTCCTACTAGCCGTCGCTAACTGGTGTTAGCAACAGCTAGGTAATACAGATATAATTTTATCTCCGCGAAGCGGAGCGCTGTTACAGATATATATGTTGTTTTTGAACGTTAATTTCTCAAAATCCACTGAAGCACATATATTGAGACCTAGCAAAGGCACATCGAGCTACCAGTCCCTACAATTTTGCAAGTTTCGTGCAAATCCATTCAGCCGTTCGATTATTATTATTATTATTTTTTTTGCCCCGCGGGGCCCTTTTAAAACCTCCACATCAAACCTAAGAGGTCAAGGAGGATCTACTATGCCCCCTTATGGTCATTTGCCCCTTCGCTTTGGCCTCCTCTTGTCTCTCGATCCTACCGAGAGACAAGATGGCGGCCGCTACGGACTGTTTGCAATGTTTACAGACGCCGGAGAACCAATCAGCTTCGCAAACCTCCGTTACGCGAAGCGGAGCGCTGTTACAGATATATATCTTTTTTTGAACGTTAATTTCTCAAAATCCACTGGAGCACATATATTGAGACCTAGCAAAGGCACATCGGGCTACCAGTCCCTAATATTTTACCAAGTTTCGTGCAAATCCATTCAGCCGTTCGATTATTATTATTATTTTTTTTTTTTGCCCCGCGGGGCCCTTTTAAAACCTCCACATCAAACCTAGGGGGTCAGCGAGGATCTACTATGCCCCCTTATGGTCATTTGCCCCTTCGCTTTGGCCTCCTCTTGTCTCTCAATCCTACCGAGAGACAAGATGGCGGCCGCTACGGACTGTTTGCAATGTTCACAGACGCCGGAGAACCAATCAGCTTCGCTTCACAAAGCTCCGTACCGCGAAAAGTCCGCGAACCGGAGCGCTGCCCGGTCCGCTGTTACAGATATATATCTTTTTTTGAACGTTAATTTCTCAAAATCCACTGGAGCACATATATTGAGACCTAGCAAAGTCACATCGGGCTACCAGTCCCTACAATTTTGCCAAGTTTCGTGCAAATCCATTCAGCCGTTCGGGCTAAAAGTGAGGCCAACCGCCCTATGGAAAACTCAATGTTAAAAACACCCCAAATTTTCAAGGGCTGCTCAGAAACAAAATGTGCCATTTTCCTGAAAATTTCAACCAATTCCGTCCACAAACGCCAAAGTTATTAGACATAGAATTTTCAAAAATCCCATAGAGAAAAAATCCTAACTATATATACCTACTGGCGACCACCAGTAGGTAATATATATATATATATATATTTATATATATATATATATATATATATATATATATATATATATATATATATATATATATATATATATATATACTTATTTGTGGGCTTACTGCTTTCATTTGTTTGTTTCAGTGTCCTTTAAAAATCCTTGCTTGCTAGTGGTCAATCCTTCCTCTTGTCCCTCCTTTTGGGTCTTTCGTTCCTCCCACTTGGAGCATTGACCAAGTACAGTATCCTTACACTTTTGGGGGACAATTGTTTTTAGTTGTAATGTTTGCCTGTGTTCATTTTCGGCACCCGGAGCTGCTTGCTTTTTAATGCAGCATTCGTCCCTCCCAACTCCTTCCATGTCGCTATTCACACTAATAGCTGTTTCATTTGATTAGCACAGAACCACTTCACAGATGCCTCACTTCAACTTTGAGCATGGGCCTGCTTCGGGAGGCCACGTCCCTTTCTTGATTTATGCACGGCATAGCGGCTGCGGCATTTCTGTCCCACCATCCCATATCAAAAAATAATGTTGGCAAACTTTAACCTAGGAGTGTATCATAATTTAAAAGGATACGCTCCTCATGCAATTGTTTCCAGCTCTGCCCACCCCAAATCATGCATTGACCATTTTCATCTTTCAGCATAGCCCACATCAGGAGGCCGCGCCACTTTCTTTATTTGTGCAGGGCTTGGCGGCCACTTTGGTAGTCCCACCACCCCATAACGATAAAGAAACTGGCAAAATGAAACCTAGCAGTGTATTTTGATGTTAATGGATATGTTCATGCCGGTCTTAGCCGCTCGGCTCACCCAAAGCACGCATTGTCAGTCAAAGCATGCATTGTCTTGCTGACGCCTCTCCTTCCTTTTCACTTTAAGGGACTTATTTACAAGCCCCTTGGGCCACTGGTGCATAACTTTTTTTATGGGAAAAAGTGACTTATCAGCTGCACAAGGGGCTTGTAAATAAACTCTCAAGTTTATTACAAGAGATAAACCTTTCAAGATGGCCACTGATGTAGCTGCTAAGGGAAAACAGACTAGCCGTTCCCTAGTGTTTTCTGTGGGTGTGGTTTCCAAGCACAACCCACCACTCTTTTTCTGCTTTTTATTTGCTATGGGGTTGGTGGCATGATGGACAGGAGCAGAGTGGTGCTGCTTTTTGTCCTCATGGTGTAAAAAGCAGTCGCATTCTTGAGTCACACATCCAGATCGGCAGGCCCAGAAAGAAGACGTGGTTGAGTGAGTCCGGTACACGCAGGCCTGTACTGCATGCTGATGTGTTTTATTTATCAAGTGAATAATGTTAGCCACTTTTTTTGCCTCCCCTCTGAAAATGACTCCTGCAGCAGGAGCCTATTGATATAGCTCCTTGAAGAACAATATAAAAGTTATACATTTCATTGTTATGTTATATAAATCTTTTTCTCCCTCTCGTAGCCCTGCGTAAATGTTAATAAAACTCTCCTAAATATTGCTCCAGTTGTCGATAATAGAGGGATGTAAGGTGGAGTCGACATCTAAATTTCAACTAGCTCCACGCGTGGTTCACAAACGTTTGTAGCTGGTGCATTCACCCTGTGGGCTTTCCCTCAAACATTCTTGGAAACAACCCCTTTTTGTATCAGGAGCACACCTGACCTTGGCACGTATGTAATCCTGTGTAGTATACTGTCAGAGTCCTCGGCATGGTCTGGGACTGCCGGCCACCTCCCCCCTTAACACACTGACCGAGTTACCTAATTCAACCTGTCAACACTTGGGGTCTTTGGAAGTCAGGGGGTACAGGGCCCCCCCCTGGCCGTATTTATTAAAATATAAAAACAAATCAAAAATTTTAATAAAATAAACATTTCTGATAATTATTAAAAATGCACATTTCAGAACATTAGATTGACATCCGTTTTGACATGGTATGATGGGCTAACCTTAACAAATATCTAGTACAGCGTGTTTCCTAACCGAATCTAACATCCTGAAAATTAAAAATGCATTCTAATAATAAAGTCGTACGGCAAGGTCGCCAACCGGTGTCAGATCCTTTTACAGCTGCGCTCTCACGTTCGAGATGCGCATGCGCAACCCAGGGCACGTTTCACCCACGTGCGCTCCCTGAACGCCATTTAACCATAACAGGAGGGCCCAGACACTCGCGCACCTTAGTGACGTCATAGTGTTGTGAGGGGTGGCTACCAGCCTGAGGAAAGCGTAGACTCCCTCCCCCGCACCCTTTAAGATACTGGATATCATATCCTGCCCCTGAAGTTCTGAGAGAGACCAAATGGCCCCTCCATTTGGTCTCTCTCAGAACTTCAGGGCCCTTTCGTGAATGGGCCCGCCCCCCCGTAAGGACCTTAAAATGCTGCTCACCGATTAATGACCTTACCGCCACAGGCCAGTTAGTTGACCGACTATCTGGCCCCCCCCAAACCGCCTACACTGAAAGGTCATATCTTCCTAATCCAAAAACACTCTAACCCTGCTATTTTGTTCCCTATCCATAGGGCATTCCCTGACTCTGTCTCCTGGACCCCCCACCCTGTGAGTAGAGCCTCTAATAAACGTCAACTCCTTATTATCAGCCGACTGTTAATCTACTTGGTCCCTCAGATGATCCCCTGTGGGATATTCTGCAATTAATGTGTATGAAATAATTTCTCAATCCAAGTGTTGATCCTCTTTACCGAGTGATTCTTCACCGAGTGACTCTGCGCACTCCCCAAGTCCACCCCCCCATTTCCTGCAGTCTGGGAAACAACTGAGCCCCCCTATGGTGCAGTCGGTGTTTTCTATTTTGCTAACTAGCTAGCTAGTGCAATTATCCCTTCCACCAGAACCCCCTTTGCCCAATTTAAAAAACCCCAATTGTTGTTACCCGCTGTCAGATATTAACTGAGGGTGTTGGGCGTGCCTATCGGGTACTTCACCTTCCCGCTCTGGACGGACAGACCCCATCTTTGGTGTCTCCGTAGTTGCTGTGACCGGGGGTATCCTGGTACTTTACCAATTGGTAACCTTATGCATATGCCATGCTGACACTGGTGGCCCTGCGAGCACAGGCGCCGTTACTGTAGAAATACAATTTCCTGTCTCAGGAAAAATGACCGCCATTTTGTGTGAGGCAACATCCCGCTCCATTACTGCGGCCAGCCCAATCACGTGTTTACACACCATAAACAATCAACTCTGTGCTGGCACCTCCTGCGTCTTTTGATCGCTCGCCCATCACACTTGCGTTGTTGCTTGTCATCCTCTACCTGACGTAAGCATCCCTTGGGCTGTCCACCTGTAGCAGCTGTTGTGATGTGGAGCACTCCAGATATCCACCATGGACCCGGCCATACATAAATAGAAAAGATAAACACAAACCATTAGTGTTTCTGGCGATAACTGCTGTACACGTGCTAGTCTTACATTGCCATCACGTGCTAAGTTTTAGATAAGACGCCAAATGCATACTCATTAACACTTCCACTGTAAGTGTTAAGCATAGCCTCAGTTTGTGTCCCATGTAGTGTGTTTTTATTAGTGTTACGGAGAGTGCCC
This sequence comes from Lissotriton helveticus, assembly GCF_964261635.1. NCBI lineage: Eukaryota > Metazoa > Chordata > Amphibia > Caudata > Salamandridae > Lissotriton > Lissotriton helveticus. The sequence goes on from NC_136069.1 coordinate 149,550,081, forward strand.
TGTAGAATGCCCTGTAGAATGACCTTCAGTAGAGAATAATAACCAGTGTGCAGTACAGTGACCCAGTGCATAGGGTCCACCGTGATTACAATAGCGCCCTCGTGACTCCTTAAGGACGATACACAATGTGAAGTGCGGTGCCACGGCACATTCATGGTTACTAAAATTCTGCTGCAGACCAGGACATCACCTCCTATTCCTCGTTTTCTACCCACGTCTTTAGGCGATAGGATCTATGTTTGAAAGGGACAGTCTGTTTGCCAGTGCAGCATCTAAATCTTTAGCATAGGATCAGCGCCGCCCTAACCATGCTAGGCTGTAAAACTGACTTCCCATCCTCACATTCATTGTTACTAAAAGAAAATTGTGCTGCAGACGAGGACATCGCCTCTTAATCCTGCTTTTCTACCCACGTCTTTATGCATAGGATCTATGTGTGAAAAAAGGACAGTCAGCCTGACAGTGCAGCATCAAAGTCTTTACCCAAAAGGATTAGCACAGCCCTAATTATGCCAGGCTGTAAGATGGCACAAGAGCCTTTTTAGCTCCCCACTTTGACTTCTGGTAAATACCATCCCAGCCAACCGGACATGATCACAAGCGTCCCGAGAATTATTTGATGCCGCAACTAGGCTCTTGGACACCTTTTAAGGTGTGACATCCGGGGCCAGGGTGTGTAGGATTATCAGGACCCCCAAGCAATCGGTCATTAGCGTGGGGAAGTTCCACGCTTGTTGAAACTATCAGATCGGTTGATGTCACTGATCTTAGTACTAACATGAGATGACCTGTGAGATAAAGGCTTTTCCCTTGCGTGGGTCCCCATGTGTCACTACCTTGAGTGCTTCCTGTTGGCCCCCGCCGTTCTAAAGGCTGCAAGCCTTGTCAGCATGCCTGCCGTGGTCCGTACACCACTTTCTTGATATATGGTCCGGTACGCCCCTAGGGCACGACGTATACTGTGCTAAGTTACTGCGTGTTAATTAAGTTTACTGACTGTAGTTCTTTGCCTCATAGCCTCCTAAAGGGACCAGCGGGATGTGTTTAGAATAACTACCTATATTTATATCCACCTGGTGTGGTACAACTTTCATTTCGTCACTCGTGAGATTTTAGACTGGTAACACAAGCTGCTTTACCTCCCTACCAGCCTTAGCCTGACGGCTGGTCTCCACAGCTACCACTAGGATAGCTCTCTAATTAAGTTGTCTTTAACCTACCATCAATAAGGGTCGTTTAGACTGGTGCGGTGTGCCCCCTAGAATATTGTGCAGCATATGTCAGGCAACCCTCTCGCACTATGCTCACATAATTTGGCTCCCTGATCTGGCTAGTTCAAATATTTAATGCCTTCTGAAGCACCTACAAATCATCTCAGGGAAAAGGAGGAACACTACAAACAAAATGTAAGCAATGCAGACAACAAGAGTGGCAACACCTCATATTCTTACTCATGTTTCAATAAGAAATCCACTTGAGGACTCACTTTTTTGGTCCAAGTGGCTAAGCCCTGGAAGTCATCGCCACCTAAGATTCGTGCATTCAGTAATGCATGAAGTCCAAAAGAGAAGAGTTGGATGTTCAAGAGATAACCACGTGACGCACCCACCATAGGAATGAGCAATAATTCATATGTCAATACACGAGCCATCCTGAGCTCTGGGCCCGTCCCATCATACTGCTAATTAGGGGATTTGAATGACAGTCCCTAACCCATCGATCAACATCATAGTATATATCTGCCCTACCTCCTTACACCCGCATGAGGAAGGCGGGGAACTTAACATTTCAATGGTCCTCCTTGACTCAGTCTATTATAATCTCGGTGATATCACATACCAAAGCGCTACAGGATTTCAATAGTTAAAGGGAAAGAATCCTGGGAATGTAAGGACACCGATAAATAAGAGGACATTAAACATAACACTGTGCATTTCTCATCAGGGCTATAGGCAGTGCTTTTGCGTCACCCTCTATGCGCATTATGTGGATGCAAGATGTTTATCATTGGCCTACCGGTTGACACTCTAAAGGCTACACCTAACCATTGTTTTACTTTATATAACCCACTGTGGTAGCCGGTGAAGTTGTGCAGCCGCAGAAGACTACATTATGTGTTCTTTGGATACGTTATTGTGCAATATGCGCCGCATCCTGTAACTTTGCGCAGCACATTCTGTGAATTGATCCAAAAGGAATAGCTACGCTCGCGTCTTAAGAGAGCAGAATGAACACATTTGTCGTATTATTTTAAATTGCGTATTTAGTACCGGATCCGGTTTTGTAATTTATGCGCACGCATAGGAACACCACTACCTATGTAACAGCAACATTAACTGTTCAGACGGATTCTGACAACTTTTGATTTGGCGCCACTGCACCATTCAACTCAGGACACTGTCGTCTGCAAGATACCAGTACTTGTAACTGCCTGTTCAGTAGCCAACTATAGCAATATTAGGTGTTTAGAGGGGTTCCTAGAACTTTGGGACCCTGTGTCACTGCACCTGTTGCACCATTTGCCATTAAACAAAACATTTGTCTCCGTTAGCAATTGCAGCACAGCCATTTAGAGTTAACTCTTCCCCATTTTAGTGTTTGTTTACTGATTCCTCTGCTCACTTTGGCAGTGTGCTTTCCCCGCATGGCGCTCTCTTATAAACTGCCAAAGAAGTCCGTATTACCACATTATCTCTAAATACACCGTCTGTCACGTCACTGCTTTTGCAACCATGTGTCCCTGAATCATCATTTATTTTCAAAAATGCCTTCCCCTGGCGGATGCGCCAGTTATATATTCACGCCATCATGGACGATTGGCAAAGAATGTGCAGTCTATTCCAACGGTTTCATGCTTAATGCCTTTTAGATAATTAAAACAAATATGCAGACAAGCAAATTGCTCCAAGTCTAAATGCGGATGACATTAGGATGAGAGGAATGACTAGTGATAATGCGTGGGCATAAAATTATTAATTCTCCACCGCTCTGCTAACAGTCATCTTAGATAATTAAAATAAATATGCAGACGACAAGCAATTTGCTCTGAGTCATCGTGGTGTAATTATTAGAATCCACTACAGTTATATGGAGGTATTCTGCACGTAGCAAGGGCAATACAGTATTCCCTGCAGGCTGAAGTTAACATGAAGCCATTTCTTAAGCAGGGCGAATATAAAACTGCCGTTTAGGTAAACTGTACATATTAACATGAAAACACAAGCTGAAGATGTTGGGATCGAACCCTGAATCCCTGGGCTGAGATGCATACAAACTGTACAGGAAGACTGAACACGATAGTCAAAACGTCTTCGGCAAATATCAATTTTACTGAGTTACTTAAGTACGAGTCCGTTTTGCCCCGCAAAGCAACACCTCCCCTTTGTAAACATTTCAATGCATCACGTCCCCCTCAGCGCGCGCCTCCGCAGCTGTATGCTGGACGCAAAGGCTGAGAACACATCCAGAGTGACCGAGGGGAGAAAACCACACCGGCCGCCCTCCCACCTACACATCCGTGAATATGGAATGACATTAGGGGTGGTTTTGTTTAGCCCGCCCATCTGCCGCCACTTCAGTCAAGCCCCGATGAAATTTAACAGTGGCTTCGGATTCCAAGCGCAAACTTATGGGCCGTTTTAAACCGCATGGTGTGTATTCACAGTCTGGTTAATAAACATATATTTTACACCAAAATAGCATAATTCACACAACACCTTCACTTTGTAAAACATTTTATGTATCACGTCTCCCTCAGCGCGCGCCTCCGCAGTGTATGCTGGAAGCAAAGGTTGAGAAAAACGTCCAGAGTGACCGAGGGGAGAAAACACAGCCCGCCCTCCCCCCTGCACATCCGTGAATATGTAGACACACCAAAGGGCCTTGTCCCTTCGCGGGTCTTCTCTGAATGACATTAGCTGTGATTTTGTCTAGCCCGCCCATGTACACCTGCATGATGTATATTCGCAGTCGGGTTAATAAACATATTTTTTAAACCAACATAGCATCTTGGTTTCCCGGTGACTTGCCCCTTGTATCAAGTGTATCTATACATCAGGAGATCGCACTGATCTTGCGCTCCCAACAACAGACTCCATTCATACTGCGCCAACCAGCAGTTCTTTATCCCCATGTGGGGACGGGGCTACTCACTCCATCATTCACGTGTCCGTCGGTCCATTCTGAATGCCGTCAAACACCCGCGATCCTGCCGCCCACGTAGTGAAGCTACCCCTGTGCCAGCGACGTCGCGGGTCACTATCTTCCATCATTATAGCAGCAGCTCGCCCTCTTCTTTGATCGTAGCGGCAGCTCGCCTGGTCATAGATGCACTGCGTCCCACGAACCTAAAAGACAAAACCAAAGAAAATTACACAGCCCCACGGTGGGGCGAGGAGCGAGCCTGGGAGCGCGGGCACAAAGAGGCCGCTTCCCGCGCTCCCCAGGCTCTTAACCCTTTCGCCGCCGCGGCCCCGCCCCCTCGCCCCGGAAGTGCACAACTACTTCCGGGGCGAGGGCGGGGGGCAGGCGACCACGAAAGGATCGGGGTGTGGGAGGGGCCGGGCCCCGCCATGCCTGCGTGGGGGCCGATTGGCCCCGCCCTTCTCTTTCTTTTCTCTTCACGCTTCCCCATACCCTGAGGGGGTTCAGCGCTATATAAATGGAATTACCATACAATACAACTGCAGATTTGCTTCTTGTACTGCTCACTTTCAACCCAAGTGTCTGCTTCCGCTCCCCTCATTCTGCTGTAATACGTAAAGTCCACACAGGATGTTAAAGCTGGGTCAATTTAGTACTTCCCAGAAGCTGCTGGCATGAGTAAATCTTCTACCAGACGCACATGTACTGCTGGTAATCAGCCCCCGTACTAGTTGCATCATGCATCTCAATCCACCCACTTCCTACACAAATTACAGTGGCCTGGCGCATAGTGCACAGAAACTGCAATTCAGAGACATGCTTAGCAGTATGCACCCACTCCCAGTTCATCAACTTCTCCGGTAAACCAGTGAACTGATGATAAAGTAATATACAATTCTTGTAATACAAGCATTTACAGCCCCAGAACCCCCAGACGGTTACAGCACAATTCTCTCCTAATGCCATATATGCCTTCAGACATCTATTATTTCATCCTTATATCATTCATCTGTTCACTCACATATATAAGTACAGACTACCAGCTGTACAAAAAAACAGGAAACAGCCTTTACAACGTGGGCTGAGACGCACATGCCATAGTGCCAATATCGGCCCAGACCCAGACCTTTCTTCATACAACATACCCCTCCACCAATAACCGACACAACACAAGTTGATGGAGAAAGTTGTTGCAGCTTTATTAGCACATACATTATGCCAACATGTTGGGTTATCTTACGGGTGATCCAAGAGCAGGCCGCCCCTCGCGACCCACCCACCTGATGAGCCGTAACCCCCCGGGGTGTTAACCGCGGGGGCGTTGTTAGTTTTGAGGGAAGGTCTAACCCCTCCCCTCGGCGGACCTCTATTCCGCCCCTTGCTCACGCCCCTCCCCCTCGGGGGACGGAGCGTTGTGGAAACCCCCGGTTGCTCAGGTCTACGGGGCGCCGTCGGTCCTTCAGGATCCATCACAGCGTGGATCTCCCTGGAGGATAATTCTGCTCTCGCACCCACCGGTGCTCCTGTAGAGGGTACCCCTCTGTACCTTTCTGCATTGGATCGCCCTGTAACTCCGCCTGCAACACAAAAGACAGTATTATTAATTACAAACCCCCCCCCACTTACTGCCCGAAAGCAGGGTAAGGGGATGGGAGTGTGGTGTTGGGTTCAAATCAGGCCTACATACTCTGCTAAACTCTCGAACGCCTTAGTATAGAAGTTGGCACGGACACTGGAAAAGGTAAAAGACAAGTTTATTAAGACCCCATGGGGTGGTGATACATTCCTACAGCACCCTTCGGCAATGTAAGAAGTAGCACACCGAACATTGGTGTGCGACCTCTTTTATACAGTTTAATAGCAATAAAAAGATAGGCGGTTACAAGTTACACATTTTAGGTACATATAAGGTCATGTTTGGAACACAGCCAGCACGTGGGAGGAGTTCAACGGCACTGGTCAGTTAGTGTGAACATTCCTAAAGAGTGACCAGTTGATGCATAGTGCGCATGTTCGCTTGACCAGTACTAAAAATAGCCTGTTGCCGAGCAGAATAGTGACCATGGGTATCGAGAAAGGACGAAAGGGCACACTGACCACGAGGCAGCGTGTTCATAGGAAACGGAAGTCAGAGGGATCCAAAATGGCCCCCGTTCGTTTTGGTCAAGTTAACAGAAAAGACCGTGTAGCTGTGCTAAACGCTAACTCAGGAGCTGCCAAAAACACGACAGACGGCCCTTTTAGCGTTTAGCAAAAGCTACCTCATAGTGGACGTAGTCAGAATGTTCATCCTCAATGTTAATAGCCATTATTTTCAATACTTCATCATTGATCAGTTTCTCTTGCTTATCAATAGCTCGTTTGGACGGAATACAGGCTGTGATACATACAGAACATAACGTAGGGCCACATTGAATACATAGACAAAGGAAAAATAGTACTCCAATAAAAACACAGAGAATCGTTAATAATTTCCAACCCCAAGTACTAAGCAGGGTCCAGAACCAACCAGAAAAGGTCCATGTTCCATTTTCTGGGTGGATCTCAGCAGCTATCTTATGTAATTTTGTAATCGAATCATATACAGAAGGTGAGTTATCTGGTACGTACACGCAACAACTACTTCCGATGACGCGGCATGCTCCGCCCCTGTCAGCTAGTATCACATCTAGAACCATTCGATTCTGGAGCGCCACAATTCTGGTAATTTGCAATTCCTCAGTAATATTCCCTAAAGCGGAGGCAGTTTCGTTAGCGACTGCTTCCACCACACGCGTAAGCCGCCTTATCTTCCTGCTATTCAGTGCAGCTCCTACGAATGAGAATAACCCCAAATTGAAATCTACATATTGTTGTAAAGTGGTATCAGTCTGGTCTATTTCATCAAGATCTACTGTTCGTTTGACCCTGTTTAGTATGAAATCATGGTACAGAACGTAATCATTGTGGTACATGGGAGGAGCAATAAATACAGGTGGTAATACAAAAGCTATATAACACGTTCCCAACCATCCCAATGGTAGACGATGGTATCCCTTATTTCCACAAATGAAATATGTGTTATGTGAAGCTACAAATGCAATTCCAATTGGTGTATCAAAGGTAAGTGTAATATTACATTCACTGCGGCCTACAGGGATTGTACCTTTATTTCTAATACACAAATCTGCTTTTGTATCAATGACTGTTATCATATGCGAGCTTGTCACATTTATAAGTCTTTGATTCGTATATACACGAGGTGTAGAAACATTGTCCGGACGGTACTCTTCCCATTCAAACTTAGTTCCTTCAGCGTGTGGATAGCCGTCTTTGTCGTTATAACATATTTTATTCAACCGAAAAAGTAGTCCACCTTTCGTTGGCCATCGCAGAGTAAAAAGAAGAGTGTACCAAGCATGACAAGAACCATTATGAGAAAACGGGAGAGGAATGAGTGGTGTTCCTCCCTTCTTCTGATGTCCGGGCAACATTCCACATACCCAACAATTGGACGTGTTGGTCATGTTGTGAGTATGATGCAAAATCTTAATAAAGCTGTTATTCAAATAAGTCTGCCTATGTCTTTCTTCGTGAAAAGGCAGAGTGAAATGAAAATGTTCAGATGGACTTGGAGTGGTGGGCAGCAAATGTTCTCGTACAGGAAACAACAGTTCTATAGTCCAAGCTAATACTGCGATCACCACTACGGTCAAGACAAACAAAACAACACCAAGAATTCTCCCTCTTCGTGTCGAAGGAGATGCCATAGTTCACAAAACAATACTCTTCAAGAAAACAACACTAAGCGGGAAAAATAAAAACGATGGTTCTGAACCGAGGCTGCCGTTGATTTGTTCTCCGGGATTCAAGACGGGTGTCGCTACACTGGGCAGAACTGATCCCCCCCCCTTGATATTCCCGGCTTCCGTTTCACAAACCTCAGAGCGGTTACCAACCAGTTTCAAAAACACAAAAGGAATCTTATTTCCTGGGGCGTAGATTGTACTTCACTTTATCAGAAACAACGTGGTCCGGGAAGGCTCCCTCCAATTCATCAGGCGTGACAGCTGGGCTCTTTTCTGTATCCAAAATCTTTCTGCAGTCGGATAGCACCACAGGGCTCACCAGATCCGGAGAGACACGTCGGCAGTGCGTTGAATGTATCCACCGCTTCTTGTTAGTGACTCTCACAGCAGTTCGCGTAGCCAGCAGCACTTGCTCAGGGCCATGCCATCTCGGTTCCAAACTGCTGGATCGTTCAAATACTTTGACCATCACGTGGTCCCCAGGGCGGAGATCGTGAGCCTCACCAGTGGAGTTATCAGGGAGCGCCTCTCGAACCTGTTGATGGATAGAAAGCAAATCATTTGTTAATCGTGCCAGATAATCGTTCATCATTATACAAGGCATATCATGTATCAAACGAGGTTTTGGAACTCCCCAAATATTCATAGGCCTTCCAAACACCACTTCGTAGGGTGTGAGGCCAGATCGAGAATGTGGCACTGACCGAATGGACAGCAATGCCAGAGGCAAAGCGTCCGGCCATTTCAGAGATGTAGATGCCACTATCTTTGCTAGCTTCAGCTTCAGAGTTGCATTGTATCTCTCTACTAAACCTGCTGATTGCGGATGAAAGACAGCATGGAATCTTTGCTTGATTCCCAATCCTTTCAGAACGTATTCCACTACTTTTCCAATGAAATGAGGGCCATTATCACTCCACATAAGTTTACAAACACCGTAGCGCGGGAAGTACTCCTTGAGTAACACCTTAGCTGTTGTCAATGCTGTATTGTCTTTCGTAGGGTAAGCCTCAATCCATTTGCTGAAGGCACACACCACTACTAGGACATACTTGAGATTATTACAGCGTTCCAGCTGGATGTAATCCATTTGTAGTACTTCGAATGGTGCAGTAGGTGGAACAAACCCTCCTTTAGGAGTATGAGTCCCTTGTCCAGGATTGTGCTGCAAACATATCAGACAGGTCTGCACTACTCTCTTAGCCGTGCTAGCAATGTCAGCATTTTCCCAAACTCGTGTAAGCAATTTAGTAATTGCGAGAGCTCCAATGTGTGCCAGCCCGTGTGTCATTTGCACCATTGTTTGTAAATAGGCCATGGGTAGTTTCCATCTCTCCATATCTTTACTACGCCAGCAACCCTCATCATCCAATACTCCTTCAGTGGCCCATTTCATACGTTCTGCCTCAGATGCTGACTTCTGTATATCTAGTATTTCTTCTCTAGCATCATGCCACCGCTCAGCTTGTGACTTCACCACATACATGGGGAAATTATTTTGCAGCATAGCGGTCTCTCTCGCAATGCGGTCTGCGAAAGCATTGCCTTGCCCTATTTTGTCCGTCACCTTTTTGTGTGCACTACACTTGACTATTGCAACTTTCTTTGGGCATAACAGTGCATTCAGGAGATCGCGTACCAACTCTCCATGCATGATGTGTACTCCGTGTGAAGTCAGGAATCCTCGTTCCTTCCAAAGTAGGCCAAAATCATGCACTACTCCAAAAGCGTAACGACTATCCGTGTAAATGTTCACACATAGCTCAGCACTTAACTCACATGCTTTCGTTAAGGCTATCAATTCAGCTGCTTGAGCCGATTTCTGGGGTATTCGTGCTGCTTCTACCACGGTCTTAAGTGTCGTGATCGCATAAGCTGCGGAAGTCGTACCATCTGGTAACCTCACACACGATCCATCAACCCACAGTTCCCCATCTACATCTGGAAATGGCGTATCCTGTAAATCGATACGACCCTTTGTCTGTTCCTCAGTCAGAAAAACACAATCATGTTGTTCTTCCTTCTGGGTCTCAGCAACAGGATCCGGCAGTAAAGTAGCAGGATTTAGTGTCGCACATCGCTTTAGTGTGATGTGCGGCGCCAACAATGTTAGCTCATATCCTGTCAAACGGGCACTGGTTAGATGCTGCGTTTTTGTTTGATTCAGTAATGCATCTACCGCATGGGGAACTAGCACCAACAATTTGTGTGACAAAACTATTCCCTCACTTTGTCGTATCGCAACTGCTGTTGCTGCAACTGCTCGAAAACATCCAGGCAATCCTCGAGCCACAGGGTCGAGTACCGCCGAGAAGTATGCACAAGGCCTCTGTTTGTCTCCGTGTGTCTGCACTAACATTGACAATGCGCACCCATCCTTCTCGTGTACATATAATGTAAAGATCTTCGTATAATCAGGTGTACCCAACACTGGTGCAGAACAAAGAGCTTGTCTCAATTGCTCAAAAGCATCCTGACATTCATCCGTCCATTCAATGGGAATCGGTGTATCTTTAGACAACAATGCCAACAATGGTTTAACGATATGTGAAAAACCCAATATCCATTGCCTACAAAAAGACGTCAAACCTATAAAGGCGCGAACATCCTTCTGAGTGCGAGGGACTGGAGTATCTAGGATTGCTTGAATTCGATCTGGTGTCAATGCACGGCCCTCCTTAGACAAAAGATGACCGAGGTAGGTCACCTTTGGTCTACAATATTGTAGCTTTTTCTTCGAAACTTTATGATTATGTTTGGCCAGGAAGGAAAGCAAAGAAAAGGTACTCTTCTCACATTGTTCTGGCGTGTCTGCAGCAAGTAAGATATCGTCTACATATTGAATGAGAACCACTCCCTCTTGTAAGTCAAAGGAATCAAGCTGTCTTTTTAATGCCTGACTATAAATGCTAGGACTTTCAGTATAGCCTTGAGGAATTCGACAGAATCTGTACGATTTATTATTTAATGTAAAGCCGAATAGATATCGACTGTCAGGATGTACAGGGATCGAAAAGAAGGCATTCTTCAAATCGATGACTGTAAAAGTAGTTGCCGTCGATGGAACCAACGTAAGCAACGTGGTGATGTCAGACACCACCGGGTACTGAGGCACTACTATCTTGTTTATTTCCCTCAAATCAATAATGAAACGGTAAACCTTAGCATCTGTATCTCTTTTAAGAATCGGTAAAATTGGGCTATTGCAAACATTGTAGGGGACTTCCTCAACTACTCCTGCCAAAATCAAATCGTTCACAATGTGCATCAAAGCAAGTTCTCCTTCTCTGGAAATCTTATATTGTGGGACACGTGGTAGAGATACTCCCTCCTTTACAGTAATACGTACTGGAGGGATTAACATCTGCCCCACATCCGTGTCAGAAGTGGCCCACAACGTGTTTGGTAAGGAGGCCAATACTTCAGATTCATGGAGAAGACACACTCGCTCAAAGTCTGGGTAATTCTCATTCAACACAACTCGCACTCCTTCTGGGGCACAGCGAATAGTAGCTCGAAAGTGTTTTAACATATCGAGTCCAATAATATTATCTGGTGTATTTGGAGACAACAAAAAGGGACATGGGGCAGCAAATTTATCAACATGAAATGCAACTGGTTGAGACAATGGGCTAGAAGTAGGTGTTCCATCGAACCCTATTGCTGTAATTATCTCGCCAGACAGGGGAGCCCTTGGAACCAAGTATTTGGACAAAGCGCTACGAGTAGCTCCTGTATCGACCAGAAATTGATCAGTGGAACCCAGAACATGTGCTTCTATGTATGGACCCCTTTGATCAACTGGTACCTCAACCGATTCCACACCCCATCCTACGCAATCCTATGCATAATGCTCATTCCGTGGTTCAGCAGGACCACCCTCATTTATCTGATATTGATTGCGGTTATCAAACGTATTATAATCAGACTGACCACGACCCCTTGCTCCATATCCTCCACGATCATTCGTACCATAACCTCCTCTTGACCCTCCATAATAATTCCTAGACCTTCCACTTCCTCGTCCCCTCAAATTACGCTGCTCTCGAAACACCGGACAGTCTGCAATCCAATGCCCAAACTGTTTGCAGTATGCACATTGATTCACAGAAATGTCAGAACGAGGGGGAGGAGCATTACTGTATGATCCTCGCCCTCCTCTGTTATTTCCTCTCGTAGCCTGAACCTGGGCTAACATTACCTTCGTCTTCAAATCCTTTGCTTTCTTTTCACTACTTTCTTTTGCCTCTAATTCCTGTCTTTCATAATATTGAGCCATAGTCAATAAAGAAGCAGGGGTTGCTGTGGTCCATGAACTTTCACTCGCTTTCAATCGTTTCGCAATCTCCGGTAGGAGATTAGCCACATACTTATCAACGAATAAATGCCTGCCAGTATCTTCTGTCAATAATTGACCACTGTAATCATGGAACGCTTCCTCGAAGCGAGAGAAAAAATCGGAAACTGATTCATCCGCTTTCTGCTTACAAGAGGCTAATATAGTCCAATCAATCTTTTTAGCGGGAGCAAGAGTCTTTAGTTTTGTTAGTATGGCCCCTGGAAGGTCTAATATTAATTGACACGGCTTACATGCTGGTTCTCTATCTAAATCAGCCTGAACAAGATCTTTCCAAGTGGCCCCGAGAGTCGTGAGGTCATCAAACCTACGAATCGCTCTCCACATATCAGGGGGCAATATCAACCCGAAAAATAGATCAATATCAACTAACGTCATGATACATGAAGAAATTGCACTTTCAACATTTTCATAAAAAGCCGCAGGGTTTTTACGGGGATCAGGTAAAGCATTCTTAAGCGCCATGACATCTGCTCTATTCCAAGGCGTATAAACCCAATTATATACAAAATACCCTTTCGCGTCTTTTGATCTTTTATCATCATCTGTGCCATCCCCTTTATGAGGGACATATAAAGGCGCAGCTTCTCGCATAGGTCTAACATTAATCGCAGCGATCTTATCTGTTTCAAAGATAGGGCATTCTTTGGATATCCCCGTCGCTCCGGACGTAGACGAATTCTTCGACTTTTCCAACTCCCGTAGTCGTGTCGCCTCATTACGCAGTTCAATCAAACGTTTGAAGAAGTCGTCCGCATCTGAAAGAACAAAAAGACCTTTACGAAAATTCTCACAACCCTTGGATATCTCCTTTGGTTCTAGCTCGAGAGAATATTTTCTATACCGCTCAACAACTTCATCTCCAAAATGATCTAAAAAATACAGTCGTTCCTTATCAGGCCACTGTTCCATTTGTTCAGTAACGTCAGAAACAGTAACAGTATTAATATTTAGTTTTCGTGCAAATGAACGTAATTCCGCAGCTCGTTCCGCATGTAACCTGGTACGCTGTGTTCGATCACTATCCTCGTCCGAGTCCTCGTTCGGAGCCGTAGGTACGACGTACGGAGGCGGACAACGATCTAGTAATGAAAAATCATCTGTTTCATTAGTAAGGACTGGATAAAGAGGACGCCTGATAGGGAATTGACCATTAACCTGTAAATTGCGTTCTCGTCTCTCCCTCACTTTCTTTTCCTGTAATTCCTTCTCCTGTAGCTGTAAAGCTTTGTCATGTGCAGCCTTCCGCTGCACTTTCTCCGCCAAGGCTTCCTCACGCTTCGCTCGTTCACGCACCTCTTTCTCCCACATACGCACACAATCAAACATATCTTGTCTAGACCTTCGCTGAAACAAACACTGCTCTACATACTGTACCTTTCGAAGGTCAAACGACCCATATAGCGGCCACTGTAACTCACGATCAGTCTTAGTATACTTATGCCATAATGTACTATACATTATAGGTGGAATACCGAATTTGACATACATTTCACGATTGGGAGTCCCCTCTGGGGGAGCCGGCTGCTTTTCACTTAATCGATAATTGGTACCATTTTCAGAACAGCACATCCTACGGAGTGTGCTAAAAACAGGCATGTTCCAAAAAAGTACCACGAAAATGTGATACTACAAAAATGTCACCTAACGCGGTGTACCGTTCAAATCAAATAAATCAGAGAAATATCCCTACATGCCTGCCTATGTGAGGTGCACTTCACATATTCAAATTCAAATTCAAAGATTCAAAACGTCAGCTAACAAATTTCAAATTCAAATTCAAAGTTTCAAAAAGCCATAGTAAGTGTCAGTAGACTACCTCACCGCTCAAAAGCTTACCAAATATTTTCAACCGTCCAAAGTCCAACTGCCAAGTTCTGTGGTCAAATCAGCCAAAACGGCACATCACGACAATCCAAGATCAGAATCTCAGTCGAGGACCGGCGCCACCTGGAAGGTCAGATCGGAAGGAAGGGAAAACACACCGTGGGTGCCAAGACTCGGGTCACTCAGTGGCAGCGTACGCGTCCATGGCGAGTTTCCTGACCTTCGTCACGACCTCTCCTTCGGGCATCCGAGTCGCCGATGAGTCCCTTCATGGTCGCCAATTGTGGTGTTGGGTTCAAATCAGGCCTACATACTCTGCTAAACTCTCGAACGCCTTAGTATAGAAGTTGGCACGGACACTGGAAAAGGTAAAAGACAAGTTTATTAAGACCCCATGGGGTGGTGATACATTCCTACAGCACCCTTCGGCAATGTAAGAAGTAGCACACCGAACATTGGTGTGCGACCTCTTTTATACAGTTTAATAGCAATAAAACGATAGGCGGTTACAAGTTACACATTTTAGGTACATATAAGGTCATGTTTGGAACACAGCCAGCACGTGGGAGGAGTTCAACGGCACTGGTCAGTTAGTGTGAACATTCCTAAAGAGTGACCAGTTGATGCATAGTGCGCATGTTCGCTTGACCAGTACTAAAAATAGCCTGTTGCCGAGCAGAATAGTGACCATGGGTATCGAGAAAGGACGAAAGGGCACACTGACCACGAGGCAGCGTGTTCATAGGAAACGGAAGTCAGAGGGATCCAAAATGGCCCCCGTTCGTTTTGGTCAAGTTAACAGAAAAGACCGTGTAGCTGTGCTAAACGCTAACTCAGGAGCTGCCAAAAACACGACAGGAGGGGAAAAAACAGCAACGGGCAGCACCCGCTCGAGGTCAGGGCAGGGGAGGGCGAGGGTCGCGCGAGCAGCAGCCAGGGACAAAGAGGGCGCTTGACCCTCGCCCCCAGGACTATATAGCCCTACAACCCCTCCCCCTCCATGACCGGAAGTGACATCAAAGGGGGACCACTGGTCCCCCCAACCACTAGACCGCTCAGGGTCTGTGCCATCCTATGGCACTAAGGGGGGCCGCCCTCGTAGGTGGCCACCTTTGGTGTCCCGGGGCAGCCTATCATTTCCTTGCAAGCGGAACAACGCTTGCCTGAACCGCGGATCTGCCTTAACCACGCATGCGCATGGTTAAGACGTCTGGGTGGGCGGGGAGAGGAACAGGAAGAGTTGGAACAGTAAGCTCCGGATGCAGACAGGTTAGTGGGGCTTGAGCTGAGGGGTCGTTTTTAGGGGTGGGGGTTGAATTTATGGCTCAGGGCGGGTGGTTGGGGTGTTTTTTTGGGAAGGGGCAGAGTTTTAGGGCTCAGGGTGGGTGCTTGGGATAGTTTTAAGGAGTGGGGAGGGGCAGTTTTGATGGAAGGGGGTCAGTTTTCAGGCTCAGGGCTGGGTTCTGGGTCGGGCTAGTTTTTGGCAGGGGTAAAGGTTGTATGCCTTGGAGCAGGGGAAGGGGTAGTTTTCAGGGCAGGTTGGGGTCGGTTTTAGGGTTCAGGGCGGGGCGGTCGGGCAAGTTTTTGGGGAAGGGACCAAGTGTTAGGGCTTAGGGTGAAGGGTCAGGGTAGTTTTAAGGGGTGTGGCTGGGGTGGGGTGAAATACCGGTCTGGGAATCAGGTGCTAGGGCACAGGTCAGGCGGGCTGGAATACGCAATATACCATGCATATCCCTTTAGCAATCATGCCTTTACAGCGAAATTTGTTGTAAAGGCATACATGGTAAAGGCGTACGTGGTTGTATCATACATCCCAAAAAAAACACTTTAAATAACTATTTCTCAATACAGTGCTATAATGTCAAAGCTTACACCTTTTTAAATTTTAAAGAGACTTTATCATATTTTCATTAAATAGCATGAAAATCCATCCCCAGATGTGTGTGCCCTTTCGTCAGTGGCACGTGAATTAACAGTAGATGTTGTAGCACCCAGGATAATATGCTGCATGGCAAAATACTTATACGGACCCAAATGCGATACCCATTGCCTATGCCTATGCTTGCTATGTATTCCTTCATACTGGCTCTGCATATAGCACTGCCCTCATTGCTTGAAGTGTGAGGCTTCCTGCCCCCACTCCTGCACCACTGCTGCTGCTGTACAGGAAGGGGGAACCCAGCAACAGAGAACCCTGCCTGCTATCTCATCCCAACTCATAAATATTTCTGATAAGTGAGAACATTTGTCCTCGAGAACGTTTGAGGCCAACTTTCCAGGCAGCTCTTCCACTGAAATAGATCATAACAATCATTAGTACTCAAAACAATTTGTTATCTTAAATTGTGCATTAAAACAATGGTACCAGATGCACTCCTGCTCTAACCCTTCCCCAGAGGAATGATTTTGGACTCATTTAATGATATCCAGTTGTTCCAACTACTGGCATTTTTTTTAAAGAGGAAAGTGGCCAAAAGAAGAGGCATCATTGCTTTGAAAATGCTGAAAAAATAGAAAGTCAAATTGGGTTTAGGAATATTGAGGTGTTCTAACGTATTAAAGACATTTTCAAAATATGTTTGCGCTCCACGTTGTACACAGAAAACTATGCAAGCTAACACCATGCGAAAGAAGGCTGCTGTAGAATCCTCTGATGTAAATCTCACACGTTTTCTCAGTGTTTTTTTTATTTATTTGAATACACAAAGCAGTGGGTCCCCCAGACACACTGCTGTACTAAAACAATTAATAATCCATTATTCCAATGATGCTTAAAAGAATCATATAAAGTACAGACCAGAAATTAAAGCACCAGAACAAGCTCGGGAAGATCAACGACAACAAAATTACTATAAGAATTTTACTATACAGCAACTTTTTAAATTATATACAAGTATATCATTTTAAGACAAACACAATCAAGCACAAAATCACGAGAGACGTTAATATGAACAATAAAAAAAAAACATTTGCCCTAAAATGTTAATAATTAATAATTGAACAATGTGGTAATAAGCATCCTTGAAAAGATATAAATGTAACCCCTTGTTTTCCGTGCTGCATCTCTTCCTTTAAGGGGAGAGGTGTGGCGCTGCGGCCAGGGTGACTGACTCCAGAATCTGGGGATCACGGTTCGGTTCAGTTAGCCCAGTACCATGTGACTCTGGGCAATAGCTTGCTTAATCTTCCCGACGGCCCCCAGTACCTAGAGACCCTAACGGGTGATGGTTCGCGCTTTACAAATGTGGATTATTATTATTATTATTATTATTAAATGTGGATTATTATTCCTTGGGGTCAGATGTTTCTTGTATTGCCTTGCCAACTATTGTGTGGATGACACTCCTGCCAGGAGAGGCAGGACCATGGTGCCCCCGAAGCAGAATGCCTTCTGGAAGTAGGTTGCCTCTCACAAACCTGGGAGCAACTATCAAGTCAATGAAACTCATCTGGATGCGAACAAAGATAGCATCGGGCCACAATATCACTAAGGACTGTAGGGATGGTCAAGTCTACACATGGCATTCTTACAAGGGGGAGATTTGAGCATTAGTCTGAGGAGGGTAGGGTCCCAATCCAAGAATGATTTGTCTCCACAACTGTTCTGCTGCAGTACCCTTCACATGCCACCTTTCTAATGGTGCACATTCAGCGAGTACAGAGGCATCCAATTTCTTTAATAAAGAGAGTAACACTTTTTACGTCCATACAATCAACACATAAAGAAGGGAGAATAACTCCCTTGCAATTACAGACAGGGCACTTAGTGTCTCTCTTGGACATGCGCACACTCTCCAGAGCCGCCAGACTCCCTGGGGTTGTTTGTTTAAAATGTTATGTTTTATGCCCATTTTTGCCTAACTATAACGTCCCTTTAACCTTTTGTTTTTTCAGTATATATATATAATTATATATAATTATATATATATATATATATATGAAACACTAAATCCTGTCCACATCAAAAGCTGCAACACTTTACAAGCGACGTTAACAGGAACGGACACAACTCAGGTTTCAGTTGATTTTAAAGTGCGTTTATTCCTCCATTTCTCCAACATGACGCGTTTCAACCGGGTCGCCCCGGTCTTAATCACATGACATGCAAGGAATCCCGAGTTACTTAAATACTCAGATTCTCCATCTTGTTCCCTCCAAAAATACATAGAGTTAGAAGAAAGACTATAGGGATGTGGGGCATCGATTTAAAATTTGCAACTCTAATTACATAGTATCAGTGTTATATTTGTAGCGCGAATTATAAATACAAAGTATCCTAAAATAAGCAGAAAAACTTTGTCAATAACAGCAAAACATTGCAACAAAGAAGTAAAAGAATAAATCAGAAACTTCTGAACCCCACTCCATAATGTTGACAGAATGTATGGATAATCCATTATATCTGAAAAAAATACACAAATGTGCAATAAAGGGCAAGTGCCCACATTATAACCAACATAGTCCGTCAAAAAATCATCTATTATATGAAGGCAATGGAGACCAGAGCATTTCGCCAAAGTGCAAGAGTGTATCGTTCTACTGAGAGTACCTAGCAGACACGATATAAATAAACTAAAATTAGGACTAACGGATGCATATCAATTTTCTTATTAGAAAGATGCCATAAAGTGCATATTGTAATTGGTGTGTAAAAATATATCAGTAAAAATCAGATGCTGAAGACAGGAGATATAAATAATGTGGAGGTAAACATATTTAAATAGTGTGCAACATAATGGTCATCTCACGATTCCAATACTACACAAATACCTGATAAAAACCAGTAAAACCAGGAACCTATTTTAAACCAATAAAAACCACAGTAAAAGTGTAGCTAAAATCCAATAAATAACCAATCTGTTCACACTAAAAAATATATATACAGATTACATAACAATATTATTTAGAAAAATACATCAGGATAGTTGTAAGCTTGAAGAAAAATTAAATTCATCATACTGATGATAGCAGCAAGAAATAGAAAAATGTAAATAGTGCATTGAAATGTAGACATGTAAACATTAGACTCCAATTATAAAAATATACACAGAATAAATATATACATAAAAATATATACATATATAAATATGCATAAAGTGCATAAAAATAACATCACATTAAGAGTCAGAATCATAAGTTCATGCAAATTACTTTCGAGGTTGACGCCATACTAGAGAAAGTTATAAAGATCATCCCCTGTATTGAGCCCATTGGGCATCTTTGTATCTAACCGTATGATATACTGGCTTTCCTGAGTGATGTCACTGACCATGTCATGAGTGATGTAATATGTGACGTCATCAGCAGTGCATTGCACGCGCAAGTTATAGTGAGTCCAACTAACTATAACGTGGGAATTTCAATGGTTTTATGCGAGTAAAATTTCCAGCTAACTATCACTGGTATGAAACTTATGGTTTTTTCAGTGAATTTAATAGGTTTTTTAAATGCTAATTCCTAACTATAACTGGTGTGAAACCTATGGTTTTTTCAGTGAATTTCAATGGTTTTTTAATAGCAAATCTCTATAAGTAAAAAAAGTCAATTTTTTTTTATTTTTTTATTTTTGGCCCCGGATCGTTCCCGGGGCGCGTACCGGTGAACGCATTTGCGCGCTCCGGGGCACGTACCGGTGAGCGGCCCGTTAGAGCTATTCTCGCAAAACGAAAACAACATTGTGACGTTTCGCGTAACTGCGTGATGGGTCATATGACGCCCTGCGTAAACGCACCCGGAAGCACGCGAGCACATACGATCGAGCATCGTCCTGACGCGCTTACGCTACGTGCCCCGGGGCGCACCCCGGGGCGCGTAGCGTAAGCGCGTCGGGTCATGTGACCTGAAAATAAAACTTTTTATTTGTTCATTTCACTTTTGGTTTCCTAATGATGTAAGGCCAGGTCATGTGACCTAAAAATAACACTTTTCATTGGTTCAGAACAGTTTTCTTTTCCAAATGAGAAAAGACCCCACCTTTTTCCCTCATTCTACCTTTGTGCTTTGAGAGAGGAAGATCTGCAGTTATTTCAGGAGAAAATGGCTACATTAGCTGCAGCTGCTGGAGCTTCTGGTCCACCACCACCACCACCACCACAAGGACCACCACAACTTCACAGTGGTGGAGATCAAGAAGAGGAGGAGGATGAGGAGGAGGAGGAGAGGAGATTCGTCCGAGAGGACAATATTCCTTACAAACCTAAAGAGCACATCATCTGGCAATTTTTTTCTATCCCCAATGACAAGAAAAAAGTAAATGCGCCTAAGGCAACCTGCTTAATATGTCATCAGGAGCTGTCAAGGGGGAATCCCAACAAAAAGTACTCCTTTAACAACCACACCATGATCAGGCATATGCTACGCAGGCATCCAAATAATTATGCTAGCGCAGAGGTCAGGGAACTGGCCAGAAACCCTGTCCAATCTTTTGCCAGCACCTCCCAAACAAATGAGCCCACCCCATCGGGACCGGAAGTTAGTGAAATGTGCTCCACCATACAAAGAAAGTTTCACAATTTAAAAATGGTTTGTATTTTTTGTGGCAAAACAATATGCTATGGACAGCAAAGCAGCACACTTATTAACCTTGCTTGGGATAACCACAAGTGCCCAAAGCAACATTGATTTTTTCCGCCTTTTTTTTTGCTCCTGTTGAGCCCTTTAGAATTCCCTATTTCTGTTTCTCCCCTTAAAAAATACAAAAAAAATATAAAACTTCAGAAAAGCCAAAAAAAATAAAAAATGTTCCAAAAAACAATTAAAAAAATATAAAACAACAAAAAGATTAAAAAAACAGTTCTTTTTAGAACTACCTTTAATTTATAAAAATAAACCTATAGTTTTAAAGAATCTCTGTCAATCTTTTTTTCTCCCCGGTACGCTCCCCGGTACGCTCCCCGGTGCGCGTACCGGGCGCTCCCCCCGCAAAAATCAAAAAAAAAAAAAGAATTTTGCCCCGCGGGGCCCTTTTATGGCCCCACATCAAACCTAGGGGTTCAGGGGGGGTCTACCCTGCCCCCTTTTGGTCATTTCCCCCTTTGATTTTTGCCACCTCTTGTGTCTCAATCCTACCGAGACACAAGATGGCGGCCGCTGCGGACTGTTTCGAATGTTTACAGACACCCGAGAACCAATCAGCTTCCCGTGCGCAAGTCGCGTGGCGCGCCCGGAGCGCTCCCCGGTGCGCGTACCGGGGCGCTGCCACAGATATATAAATTTTTTTGAACCTAAA
Organism: Lissotriton helveticus; assembly: GCF_964261635.1. Taxonomy (NCBI): domain Eukaryota; kingdom Metazoa; phylum Chordata; class Amphibia; order Caudata; family Salamandridae; genus Lissotriton; species Lissotriton helveticus. Next base: position 149,571,424 of record NC_136069.1, read on the forward strand.
TTACTCAAAATCCTCTGGAGCACATATCTTGAGACATAGCAAAGGCACATCGGGCTACCAGTCCCTACAATTTTGCCAAGTTTGGTGAAAATCCATTCAGCCATTCCAGCTAAAAGTGAAACAGACCGCCCTATGGAAATTAACATGGGGAGAACAAGTTTTGGGACCCCCCTTTTATCTCGGCCCCCGCTTGACGAATCCCCCCCAAACTTTCAGGGAAGGAGCGGAGAGCCACGAGGCAAAGTTGCTGAAATATTCAGGTAGATTCCTCAACCGGCGCCAAAGTTATTCCCAATAGAATGTTGCAATTTCCCTATGGAAATCAATCCTAACTATAACTACCTACTGGCGACCGCCAGTAGGTAATATATATATATATATATATATATATTGATATTTTGTGAGAGATATTGAAAGCGGCCATGCCTGGGTCGCGGGGAGGAACCGCCGCCGGTGTGTGGCCCTGCAGTGTCTGATGTTCGGGCACGTTATACAGGACTGGATGAGTGCCTTATTTCGAGAGACATCACTGGTCAGCACACTCGACTTTGCTCACTTCACCCACTGGGGTTTTGATTTGGAGGTGAGACATGCCGCGACACCCACTGGGGGTTTCATTAAGGACTGCATATTCCAGAATGCTTTGTTGTTTACGCGCATGAGGCATTCGGACACGCCCACTGTGGCTTGATCATGGTAATAAAAAGGCAGAATACTTACCAGTCGCTGTATGTCTCATCTGTTGCAAGGCCCGTGACCAAGGAGTGATTTCCGAAACGCGTAGGGCCGGAGGGATGTAAGCAGTTGAAAGGAGCAAGCAAGTAGTGGCTGCAATCTCCGTTTCAAAAGGCTACGAACATCCAGAGAGGGCCTCCCCATATCGGGCAAACTTTTGTGAGAGATATTGAAAGCGGCCATGCCTGGGTCGCGGGGAGGAACCGCCGCCGGTGTGTGGCCCTGCAGTGTCTGATGTTCGGGCACGTTATACAGGACTGGATGAGTGCCTTATTTCGAGAGACATCACTGGTCAGCACACTCGACTTTGCTCACTTCACCCACTGCGGTTTTGATTTGGAGGTGAGACATGCCGCGACACCCACTGGGGGTTTCATTAAGGACTGCATATTCCAGAATGCTTTGTTGTTTACGCGCATGAGGCATTCGGACACGCCCACTGTGGCTTGATCATGGTAATAAAAAGGCAGAATACTTACCAGTCGCTGTATGTCTCATCTGTTGCAAGGCCCGTGACCATGGAGTGATTTCCGAAACGCGTAGGGCCGGAGGGATGTAAGCAGTTGAAAGGAGCAAGCAAGTAGTGGCTGCAATCTCCGTTTCAAAAGGCTACGAACATCCAGAGAGGGCCTCCCCATATCGGGCAAACTTTTGTGAGAGATATTGAAAGCGGCCATGCCTGGGTCGCGGGGAGGAACCGCCGCCGGTGTGTGGCCCTGCAGTGTCTGATGTTCGGGCACGTTATACAGGACTGGATGAGTGCCTTATTTCGAGAGACATCACTGGTCAGCACACTCGACTTTGCTCACTTCACCCACTGGGGTTTTGATTTGGAGGTGAGACATGCCGCGACACCCGCTGGGGGTTTCATTAAGGACTGCATATTCCAGAATGCTTTGTTGTTTACGCGCATGAGGCATTCGGACACGCCCACTGTGGCTTGATCATGGTAATAAAAAGGCAGAATACTTACCAGTCGCTGTATGTCTCATCTGTTGCAAGGCCCGTGACCAAGGAGTGATTTCCGAAACGCGTAGGGCCGGAGGGATGTAAGCAGTTGAAAGGAGCAAGCAAGTAGTGGCTGCAATCTCCGTTTCAAAAGGCTACGAACATCCAGAGAGGGCCTCCCCATATCGGGCAAACTTTTGTGAGAGATATTGAAAGCGGCCATGCCTGGGTCGCGGGGAGGAACCGCCGCCGGTGTGTGGCCCTGCAGTGTCTGATGTTCAGGCACGTTATACAGGACTGGATGAGTGCCTTATTTCGAGAGACATCACTGGTCAGCACACTCGACTTTGCTCACTTCACCCACTGGGGTTTTGATTTGGAGGTGAGACATACCGCGACACCCACTGGGGGTTTCATTAAGGACTGCATATTCCAGAATGCTTTGTTGTTTACGCGCATGAGGCATTCGGACACGCCCACTGTGGCTTGATCATGGTAATAAAAAGGCAGAATACTTACCAGTCGCTGTATGTCTCATCTGTTGCAAGGCCCGTGACCAAGGAGTGATTTCCGAAACGCGTAGGGCCGGAGGGATGTAAGCAGTTGAAAGGAGCAAGCAAGTAGTGGCTGCAATCTCCGTTTCAAAAGGCTACGAACATCCAGAGAGGGCCTCCCCATATCGGGCAAACTTTTGTGAGAGATATTGAAAGCGGCCATGCCTGGGTCGCGGGGAGGAACCGCCGCCGGTGTGTGGCCCTGCAGTGTCTAATGTTCGGGCACGTTATACAGGACTGGATGAGTGCCTTATTTCGAGAGACATCACTGGTCAGCACACTCGACTTTGCTCACTTCACCCACTGGGGTTTTGATTTGGAGGTGAGACATGCCGCGACACCCACTGGGGGTTTCATTAAGGACTGCATATTCCAGAATGCTTTGTTGTTTACGCGCATGAGGCATTCGGACACGCCCACTGTGGCTTGATCATGGTAATAAAAAGGCAGAATACGTACCAGTCGCTGTATGTCTCATCTGTTGCAAGGCCCGTGACCAAGGAGTGATTTCCGAAACGCGTAGGGCCGGAGGGATGTAAGCAGTTCAAAGGAGCAAGCAAGTAGTGGCTGCAATCTCCGTTTCAAAAGGCTACGAACATCCAGAGAGGGCCTCCCCATATCGGGCAAACTTTTGTGAGAGATATTGAAAGCGGCCATGTCTCGGTCGCAGGGAGGAACCGCCGCCGGTGTGTGGCCCTGCACTGTCTGATGTTCGGGCACGTTATACAGGACTGGATGAGTGCCTTATTTCGAGAGACATCACTGGTCAGCACACTCGACTTTGCTCACTTCACCCACTGGGGTTTTAATTTGGAGGTGAGACATGCCGCGACACCCACTGGGGGTTTCATTAAGGACTGCATATTCCAGAATGCTTTGTTGTTTACGCGCATGAGGCATTCGGACACGCCCACTGTGGCTTGATCATGGTAATAAAAAGGCAGAATACGTACCAGTCGCTGTATGTCTCATCTGTTGCAAGGCCCGTGACCAAGGAGTGATTTCCGAAACGCGTAGGGCCGGAGGGATGTAAGCAGTTCAAAGGAGCAAGCAAGTAGTGGCTGCAATCTCCGTTTCAAAAGGCTACGAACATCCAGAGAGGGCCTCCCCATATCGGGCAAACTTTTGTGAGAGATATTGAAAGCGGCCATGCCTGGGTCGCGGGGAGGAACCGCCGCCGGTGTGTGGCCCTGCAGTGTCTGATGTTCGGGCACGTTATCCAGGACTGGATGAGTGCCTTATTTCGAGAGACATCACTGGTCAGCACACTCGACTTTGCTCACTTCACCCACTGGGGTTTTGATTTGGAGGTGAGACATGCCGCGACACCCGCTGGGGGTTTCATTAAGGACTGCATATTCCAGAATGCTTTGTTGTTTACGCGCATGAGGCATTCGGACACGCCCACTGTGGCTTGATCATGGTAATAAAAAGGCAGAATACTTACCAGTCGCTGTATGTCTCATCTGTTGCAAGGCCCGTGACCAAGGAGTGATTTCCGAAACGCGTAGGGCCGGAGGGATGTAAGCAGTTGAAAGGAGCAAGCAAGTAGTGGCTGCAATCTCCGTTTCAAAAGGCTACGAACATCCAGAGAGGGCCTCCCCATATCGGGCAAACTTTTGTGAGAGATATTGAAAGCGGCCATGCCTGGGTCGCGGGGAGGAACCGCCGCCGGTGTGTGGCCCTGCAGTGTCTGATGTTCGGGCACGTTATACAGGACTGGATGAGTGCCTTATTTCGAGAGACATCACTGGTCAGCACACTCGACTTTGCTCACTTCACCCACTGGGGTTTTGATTTGGAGGTGAGACATGCCGCGACACCCACTGGGGGTTTCATTAAGGACTGCATATTCCAGAATGCTTTGTTGTTTACGCGCATGAGGCATGAGGACACGCCCACTGTGGCTTGATCATGGTAATAAAAAGGCAGAATACTTACCAGTCGCTGTATGTCTCATCTGTTGCAAGGCCCGTGACCAAGGAGTGATTTCCGAAACGCGTAGGGCCGGAGGGATGTAAGCAGTTGAAAGGAGCAAGCAAGTAGTGGCTGCAATCTCCGTTTCAAAAGGCTACGAACATCCAGAGAGGGCCTCCCCATATCGGGCAAACTTTAGTGAGGGATATTGAAAGCGGCCATGCCTGGGTCGCGGGGAGGAACCGCCGCCGGTGTGTGGCCCTGCAGTGTCTGATGTTCGGGCACGTTATACAGGACTGGATGAGTGCCTTATTTCGAGAGACATCACTGGTCAGCACACTCGACTTTGCTCACTTCACCCACTGGGGTTTTGATTTGGAGGTGAGACATACCGTGACACCCACTGGGGGTTTCATTAAGGACTGCATATTCCAGAATGCTTTGTTGTTTACGCGCATGAGGCATTCGGACACGCCCACTGTGGCTTGATCATGGTAATAAAAAGGCAGAATACTTACCAGTCGCTGTATGTCTCATCTGTTGCAAGGCCCGTGACCAAGGAGTGATTTCCGAAACGCGTAGGGCCGGAGGGATGTAAGCAGTTGAAAGGAGCAAGCAAGTAGTGGCTGCAATCTCCGTTTCAAAAGGCTACGAACATCCAGAGAGGGCCTCCCCATATCGGGCAAACTTTTGTGAGAGATATTGAAAGCGGCCATGCCTGGGTCGCGGGGAGGAACCGCCGCCGGTGTGTGGCCCTGCAGTGTCTAATGTTCGGGCACGTTATACAGGACTGGATGAGTGCCTTATTTCGAGAGACATCACTGGTCAGCACACTCGACTTTGCTCACTTCACCCACTGGGGTTTTAATTTGGAGGTGAGACATGCCGCGACACCCACTGGGGGTTTCATTAAGGACTGCATATTCCAGAATGCTTTGTTGTTTACGCGCATGAGGCATTCGGACACGCCCACTGTGGCTTGATCATGGTAATAAAAAGGCAGAATACTTACCAGTCGCTGTATGTCTCATCTGTTGCAAGGCCCGTGACCAAGGAGTGATTTCCGAAACGCGTAGGGCCGGAGGGATGTAAGCAGTTGAAAGGAGCAAGCAAGTAGTGGCTGCAATCTCCGTTTCAAAAGGCTACGAACATCCAGAGAGGGCCTCCCCATATCGGGCAAACTTTTGTGAGAGATATTGAAAGCGGCCATGCCTGGGTCGCGGGGAGGAACCGCCGCCGGTGTGTGGCCCTGCAGTGTCTGATGTTCGGGCACGTTATACAGGACTGGATGAGTGGCTTATTTCGAGAGACATCACTGGTCAGCACACTCGACTTTGCTCACTTCACCCACTGGGGTTTTGATTTGGAGGTGAGACATGCCGCGACACCCACTGGGGGTTTCATTAAGGACTGCATATTCCAGAATGCTTTGTTGTTTACGCGCATGAGGCATTCGGACACGCCCACTGTGGCTTGATCATGGTAATAAAAAGGCAGAATACTTACCAGTCGCTGTATGTCTCATCTGTTGCAAGGCCCGTGACCAAGGAGTGATTTCCGAAACGCGTAGGGCCGGAGGGATGTAAGCAGTTGAAAGGAGCAAGCAAGTAGTGGCTGCAATCTCCGTTTCAAAAGGCTACGAACATCCAGAGAGGGCCTCCCCATATCGGGCAAACTTTTGTGAGAGATATTGAAAGCGGCCATGCCTGGGTCGCGGGGAGGAACCGCCGCCGGTGTGTGGCCCTGCAGTGTCTGATGTTCGGGCACGTTATACAGGACTGGATGAGTGCCTTATTTCGAGAGACATCACTGGTCAGCACACTCGACTTTGCTCACTTCACCCACTGGGGTTTTGATTTGGAGGTGAGACATGCCGCGACACCCACTGGGGGTTTCATTAAGGACTGCATATTCCAGAATGCTTTGTTGTTTACGCGCATGAGGCATTCGGACACGCCCACTGTGGCTTGATCATGGTAATAAAAAGGCAGAATACTTACCAGTCGCTGTATGTCTCATCTGTTGCAAGGCCCGTGACCAAGGAGTGATTTCCGAAACGCGTAGGGCCGGAGGGATGTAAGCAGTTGAAAGGAGCAAGCAAGTAGTGACTGCAATCTCCGTTTCAAAAGGCTACGAACATCCATAGAGGGCCTCCCCATATCGGGCAAACTTTTGTGAGAGATATTGAAAGCGGCCATGCCTGGGTCGCGGGGAGGAACCGCCGCCGGTGTGTGGCCCTGCAGTGTCTGATGTTCGGGCACGTTATACAGGACTGGATGAGTGCCTTATTTCGAGAGACATCACTGGTCAGCACACTCGACTTTGCTCACTTCACCCACTGGGGTTTTGATTTGGAGGTGAGACATGCCGCGACACCCACTGGGGGTTTCATTAAGGACTGCATATTCCAGAATGCTTTGTTGTTTACGCGCATGAGGCATTCGGACATGCCCACTGTGGCTTGATCATGGTAATAAAAAGGCAGAATACTTACCAGTCGCTGTATGTCTCATCTGTTGCAAGGCCCGTGACCAAGGAGTGATTTCCGAAACGCGTAGGGCCGGAGGGATGTAAGCAGTTGAAAGGAGCAAGCAAGTAGTGGCTGCAATCTCCGTTTCAAAAGGCTACGAACATCCAGAGAGGGCCTCCCCATATCGGGCAAACTTTTGTGAGAGATATTGAAAGCGGCCATGCCTGGGTCGCAGGGAGGAACCGCCGCCGGTGTGTGGCCCTGCAGTGTCTGATGTTCGGGCACGTTATACAGGACTGGATGAGTGCCTTATTTCGAGAGACATCACTGGTCAGCACACTCGACTTTGCTCACTTCACCCACTGGGGTTTTGATTTGGAGGTGAGACATGCCGCGACACCCACTGGGGGTTTCATTAAGGACTGCATATTCCAGAATGCTTTGTTGTTTACGCGCATGAGGCATTCGGACACGCCCACTGTGGCTTGATCATGGTAATAAAAAGGCAGAATACTTACCAGTCGCTGTATGTCTCATCTGTTGCAAGGCCCGTGACCAAGGAGTGATTTCCGAAACGCGTAGGGCCGGAGGGATGTAAGCAGTTGAAAGGAGCAAGCAAGTAGTGGCTGCAATCTCCGTTTCAAAAGGCTACGAACATCCAGAGAGGGCCTCCCCATATCGGGCAAACTTTTGTGAGAGATATTGAAAGCGGCCATGTCTCGGTCGCAGGGAGGAACCGCCGCCGGTGTGTGGCCCTGCACTGTCTGATGTTCGGGCACGTTATACAGGACTGGATGAGTGCCTTATTTCGAGAGACATCACTGGTCAGCACACTCGACTTTGCTCACTTCACCCACTGGGGTTTTGATTTGGAGGTGAGACATGCCGCGACACCCACTGGGGGTTTCATTAAGGACTGCATATTCCAGAATGCTTTGTTGTTTACGCGCATGAGGCATTCGGACACGCCCACTGTGGCTTGATCATGGTAATAAAAAGGCAGAATACTTACCAGTCGCTGTATGTCTCATCTGTTGCAAGGCCCGTGACCAAGGAGTGATTTCCGAAACGCGTAGGGCCGGAGGGATGTAAGCAGTTGAAAGGAGCAAGCAAGTAGTGGCTGCAATCTCCGTTTCAAAAGGCTACGAACATCCAGAGAGGGCCTCCCCACATCGGGCAAACTTTTGTGAGAGATATTGAAAGCGGCCATGCCTGGGTCGCGGGGAGGAACCGCCGCCGGTGTGTGGCCCTGCAGTGTCTGATGTTCGGGCACGTTATACAGGACTGGATGAGTGCCTTATTTCGAGAGACATCACTGGTCAGCACACTCGACTTTGCTCACTTCACCCACTGGGGTTTTGATTTGGAGGTGAGACATGCCGCGACACCCACTGGGGGTTTCATTAAGGACTGCATATTCCAGAATGCTTTGTTGTTTACGCGCATGAGGCATTCGGACACACCCACTGTGGCTTGATCATGGTAATAAAAAGGCAGAATACTTACCAGTCGCTGTATGTCTCATCTGTTGCAAGGCCCGTGACCAAGGAGTGATTTCCGAAACGCCTAGGGCCGGAGGGATGTAAGCAGTTGAAAGGAGCAAGCAAGTAGTGGCTGCAATCTCCGTTTCAAAAGGCTACGAACATCCAGAGAGGGCCTCCCCATATCGGGCAAACTTTTGTGAGAGATATTGAAAGCGGCCATGCCTGGGTCGCGGGGAGTGGAACCGCCGCCGGTGTGTGGCCCTGCACTGTCTGATGTTCGGGCACGTTATACAGGACTGGATGAGTGCCTTATTTCGAGAGACATCACTGGTCAGCACACTCGACTTTGCTCACTTCACCCACTGGGGTTTTGATTTGGAGGTGAGACATGCCGCGACACCCACTGGGGGTTTCATTAAGGACTGCATATTCCAGAATGCTTTGTTGTTTACGCGCATGAGGCATTCGGACACGCCCACTGTGGCTTGATCATGGTAATAAAAAGGCAGAATACTTACCAGTCGCTGTATGTCTCATCTGTTGCAAGGCCCGTGACCAAGGAGTGATTTCCGAAACGCGTAGGGCCGGAGGGATGTAAGCAGTTGAAAGGAGCAAGCAAGTAGTGGCTGCAATCTCCGTTTCAAAAGGCTACGAACATCCAGAGAGGGCCTCCCCATATCGGGCAAACTTTTGTGAGAGATATTGAAAGCGGTCATGCCTGGGTCGCGGGGAGGAACCGCCGCCGGTGTGTGGCCCTGCAGTGTCTGATGTTCGGGCACGTTATACAGGACTGGATGAGTGCCTTATTTCGAGAGACATCACTGGTCAGCACACTCGACTTTGCTCACTTCACCCACTGGGGTTTTGATTTGGAGGTGAGACATGCCGCGACACCCACTGGGGGTTTCATTAAGGACTGCATATTCCAGAATGCTTTGTTGTTTACGCGCATGAGGCATTCGGACACGCCCACTGTGGCTTGATCATGGTAATAAAAAGGCAGAATACTTACCAGTCGCTGTATGTCTCATCTGTTGCAAGGCCCGTGACCAAGGAGTGATTTCCGAAACGCATAGGGCCGGAGGGATGTAAGCAGTTGAAAGGAGCAAGCAAGTAGTGGCTGCAATCTCCGTTTCAAAAGGCTACGAACATCCAGAGAGGGCCTCCCCATATCGGGCAAACTTTTGTGAGAGATATTGAAAGCGGCCATGCCTGGGTCACGGGGAGGAACCGCCGCCGGTGTGTGGCCCTGCAGTGTCTGATGTTCGGGCACGTTATACAGGACTGGATGAGTGCCTTATTTCGAGAGACATCACTGGTCAGCACACTCGACTTTGCTCACTTCACCCACTGGGGTTTTGATTTGGAGGTGAGACATGCCGCGACACCCACTGGGGGTTTCATTAAGGACTGCATATTCCAGAATGCTTTGTTGTTTACGCGCATGAGGCATTCAGACACGCCCACTGTGGCTTGATCATGGTAATAAAAAGGCAGAATACTTACCAGTCGCTGTATGTCTCATCTGTTGCAAGGCCCGCGACCAAGGAGTGATTTCCGAAACGCGTAGGGCCGGAGGGATGTAAGCAGTTGAAAGGAGCAAGCAAGTAGTGGCTGCAATCTCCGTTTCAAAAGGCTACGAACATCCAGAGTGGGCCTCCCCATATCGGGCAAACTTTTGTGAGAGATATTGAAAGCGGCCATGCCTGGGTCGCGGGGAGGAACCGCCGCCGGTGTGTGGCCCTGCAGTGTCTGATGTTCGGGCACGTTATACAGGACTGGATGAGTGCCTTATTTCGAGAGACATCACTGGTCAGCACACTCGACTTTGCTCACTTCACCCACTGGGGTTTTGATTTGGAGGTGAGACATGCCGCGACACCCACTGGGGGTTTCATTAAGGACTGCATATTCCAGAATGCTTTGTTGTTTACGCGCATGAGGCATTCCGACACGCCCACTGTGGCTTGATCGTGGTAATAAAAAGGCAGAATACTTACCAGTCGCTGTATGTCTCATCTGTTGCAAGGCCCGTGACCAAGGAGTGATTTCCGAAATGCGTAGGGCCGGAGGGATGTAAGCAGTTGAAAGGAGCAAGCAAGTAGTGGCTGCAATCTCCGTTTTAAAAGGCTACGAACATCCAGAGAGGGCCTCCCCATATCGGGCAAACTTTTGTGAGATATATATATATATATATATATATATATATATATATATATATATATATATATATATATATATATATATATATATATTCTGCTCCAAGTTCCAAGGTGCACTCCGGGCACAGCAATGCCTCGTGATTCCTTTCCGCACACAGACAGCAGCCTGACGCGTTTCGCCGTGATGGCTTTATCAAAGGCTGTATCCCTCAGTGTCACGGCAGCGTTCGCAGTCCCCCATTGGTTGAATATGCCGCCTTAAGATAGGTTGAGCTCGGAGGAGCCTCCTTCAGCATACTCCCACAGGATTGTGGTTAATCAAGTCCTGCATATCTACCCTGGATGGGTGTCGTTAATCTGAGGATTACCAATGCACGCCCTGGATGGGCTCTGCGCGCTGAAAGGGATAGAATACCGGCACTGGTCCTTTTCTGCTTGCTTCCTCGCAGCGGTGCACCTTCCGTGGCAGGGCATGCCACGTATAATATTCTGCTCCAAGTTCGCCCAGCTGGCGAAGGTGCACTCCGGGCACAGCAATGCCTCGTGATTCCTTTCCGCACACAGACAGCAGCCTGACGCGTTTCGCCGTGATGGCTTTATCAAAGGCTGTATCCCTCAGTGTCACGGCAGCGTTCGCAGTCCCCCATTGGTTGAATATGCCGCCTTAAGATAGGTTGAGCTCGGAGGAGCCTCCCTCAGCATACTCCCACAGGATTGTGGTTAATGAAGTCCTCCATATCTACCCTGGATGGGTGTCGTTAATCTGAGGATTACCAATGCACGCCCTGGATGGGCTCTGCGCGCTGAAAGGGATAGAATACCGGCACTGGTCCTTTTCTGCTTGCTTCCTCGCAGCGGTGCACCTTCCGTGGCAGGGCATGCCACGTATAATATTCTGCTCCAAGTTCGCCCAGCTGGCGAAGGTGCACTCCGGGCACAGCAATGCCTCGTGATTCCTTTCCGCACACAGACAGCAGCCTGACGCGTTTCGCCGTGATGGCTTTATCAAAGGCTGTATCCCTCAGTGTCACGGCAGCGTTCGCAGTCCCCCATTGGTTGAATATGCCGCCTTAAGATAGGTTGAGCTCGGAGGAGCCTCCCTCAGCATACTCCCACAGGATTGTGGTTAATGAAGTCCTGCATATCTACCCTGGATGGGTGTCGTTAATATGAGGATTACCAATGCACGCCCTGGATGGGCTCTGCGCGCTGAAAGGGATAGAATACCGGCACTGGTCCTTTTCTGCTTGCTTCCTTGCAGCGGTGCACCTACCGTGGCAGGGCATGCCACGTATAATATTCTGCTCCAAGTTCGCCCAGCTGGCGAAGGTGCACTCCGGGCACAGCAATGCCTCGTGATTCCTTTCCACACACAGACAGCAGCCTGACGCGTTTCGCCGTGATGGCTTTATCAAAGGCTGTATCCCTCAGTGTCACGGCAGCGTTCGCAGTCCCCCATTGGTTGAATATGCCGCCTTAAGATAGGTTGAGCTCGGAGGAGCCTCCCTCAGCATACTCCCACAGGATTGTGGTTAATGAAGTCCTGCATATCTACCCTGGATGGGTGTCGTTAATCTGAGGATTACCAATGCACGCCCTGGATGGGCTCTGCGCGCTGAAAGGGATAGAATACCGGCACTGGTCCTTTTCTGCTTGCTTCCTCGCAGCGGTGCACCTTCCGTGGCAGGGCATGCCACGTATAATATTCTGCTCCAAGTTCGCCCAGCTGGCGAAGGTGCACTCAGGGCACAGCAATGCCTCGTGATTCCTTTCCGCATACAGACAGCAGCCTGACGCGTTTCGCCGTGATGGCTTTATCAAAGGCTGTATCCCTCAGTGTCACGGCAGCGTTCGCAGTCCCCCATTGGTTGAATATGGCGCCTTAAGATAGGTTGAGCTCGGAGGAGCCTCCCTCAGCATACTCCCACAGGATTGTGGTTAATGAAGTCCTGCATATCTACCCTGGATGGGTGTCGTTAATCTGAGGATTACCAATGCCCGCCCTGGATGGGCTCTGCGCGCTGAAAGGGATAGAATACCGGCACTGGTCCTTTTCTGCTTGCTTCCTCGCAGTGGTGCACCTTCCGTGGCAGGGCATGCCACGTATAATATTCTGCTCCAAGTTCGCCCAGCTGGCGAAGGTGCACTCCGGGCACAGCAATGCCTCGTGATTCCTTTCCGCACACAGACAGCAGCCTGACGCGTTTCGCCGTGATGGCTTTATCAAAGGCTGTATCCCTCAGTGTCACAGCAGCGTTCGCAGTCCCCCATTGGTTGAATATGCCGCCTTAAGATAGGTTGAGCTCGGAGGAGCCTCCCTCAGCATACTCCCACAGGATTGTGGTTAATGAAGTCCTGCATATCTACCCTGGATGGGTGTCGTTAATCTGAGGATTACCAATGCACGCCCTGGATGGGCTCTGCGCGCTGAAAGGGATAGAATACCGGCACTGGTCCTTTTCTGCTTGCTTCCTCGCAGCGGTGCACCTTCCGTGGCAGGGCATGCCACGTATAATATTCTGCTCGAAGTTCGCCCAGCTGGCGAAGGTGCACTCCGGGCACAGCAATGCCTCGTGATTCCTTTCCGCACACAGACAGCAGCCTGACGCGTTTCGCCGTGATGGCTTTATCAAAGGCTGTATCCCTCAGTGTCACGGCAGCGTTCGCAGTCCCCCATTGGTTGAATATGCCGCCTTAAGATAGGTTGAGCTCGGAGGAGCCTCCCTCAGCATACTCCCACAGGATTGTGGTTAATGAAGTCCTGCATATCTACCCTGGATGGGTGTCGTTAATCTGAGGATTACCAATGCACGCCCTGGATGGGCTCTGCGCGCTGAAAGGGATGGAATACCGGCACTGGTCCTTTTCTGCTTGCTTCCTCGCAGCGGTGCACCTTCCGTGGCAGGGCATGCCACGTATAATATTCTGCTCCAAGTTCGCCCAGCTGGCGAAGGTGCACTCCGGGCACAGCAATGCCTCGTGATTCCTTTCCGCACACAGACAGCAGCCTGACGCGTTTCGCCGTGATGGCTTTATCAAAGGCTGTATCCCTCAGTGTCACGGCAGCGTTCGCAGTCCCCCATTGGTTGAATATGCCGCCTTAAGATAGGTTGAGCTCGGAGGAGCCTCCCTCAGCATACTCCCACAGGATTGTGGTTAATGAAGTCCTGCATATCTACCCTGGATGGGTGTCGTTAATCTGAGGATTACCAATGCACGCCCTGGATGGGCTCTGCGCGCTGAAAGGGATGGAATACCGGCACTGGTCCTTTTCTGCTTGCTTCCTCGCAGCGGTGCACCTTCCGTGGCAGGGCATGCCACGTATAATATTCTGCTCCAAGTTCGCCCAGCTGGCGAAGGTGCACTCCGGGCACAGCAATGCCTCGTGATTCCTTTCCGCACACAGACAGCAGCCTGACGCGTTTCACCGTGATGGCTTTATCAAAGGCTGTATCCCTCAGTGTCACGGCAGCGTTCGCAGTCCCCCATTGGTTGAATATGCCGCCTTAAGATAGGTTGAGCTCGGAGGAGCCTCCCTCCGCATACTCCCACAGGATTGTGGTTAATGAAGTCCTGCATATCTACCCTGGATGGGTGTCGTTAATCTGAGGATTACCAATGCACGCCCTGGATGGGCTCTGCGCGCTGAAAGGGATAGAATACCGGCACTGGTCCTTTTCTGCTTGCTTCCTCGCAGCGGTGCACCTTCCGTGGCAGGGCATGCCACGTATAATATTCTGCTCCAAGTTCGCCCAGCTGGCGAAGGTGCACTCCGGGCACAGCAATGCCTCGTGATTCCTTTCCGCACACAGACAGCAGCCTGACGCGTTTCGCCGTGATGGCTTTATCAAAGGCTGTATCCCTCAGTGTCACGGCAGCGTTCGCAGTCCCCCATTGGTTGAATGTGCCGCCTTAAGATAGGTTGAGCTCGGAGGAGCCTCCCTCAGCATACTCCCACAGGATTGTGGTTAATGAAGTCCTGCATATCTACCCTGGATGGATGTCGTTAATCTGAGGATTACCAATGCACGCCCTGGATGGGCTCTGCGCACTGAAAGGGATAGAATACCGGCACTGGTCCTTTTCTGCCCTGCCACGGAAGGTGCACCGCTGCGAGGAAGCAAGCAGAATAGGACCAGTGCCGGTATTCTATCCCTTTCAGCGCGCAGAGCCCATCCTGGGCGTGCATTGGTATACCTCAGCTTAACGACACCCATCCAGGGTAGATTTGCAGGACTACATTAACCACAATCCTGTGGGAGTATGCTGAGGGAGGCTCCTCCGAGCTCTACCTATCAAAAGGCGGCATATTCAACTAATGTGGGACTGCTAACGCTGCCGTGACACTGAGGAATACAGCCTTTGAAAAAGCCATCCCGGCGAAACGCGTCAGGCTGCTGTCTGTGTGCGGAAAGGAATCACGAGGCATTGCTGGGCCCGGAGTGCACCTTCGCCAGCTGGGCGAACTTGGAGCAGAATTTATACGTGGCAAGCCCTGCCACGGAAGGTGCACCGCTGCGAGGAAGCAAGCAGAATAGGACCAGTGCCGGTATTCTATCCCTTTCAGCGCGCAGAGCCCATCCTGGGCGTGCATTGGTATACCTCAGCTTAACGACACCCATCCAGGGTAGATTTGCAGGACTACATTCACCACAATCCTGTGGGAGTATGCTGTGGGAGGTCCCTCGAGCTCTACCTATCAAAAGGCGGCATATTCAACTAATGTGGGACTGCTAACGCTGCCGTGACACTGAGGAATACAGCCTTTGAAAAAGCCATCCCGGCGAAACGCGTCAGGCTGCTGTCTGTGTGCGGAAAGGAATCACGAGGCATTGCTGGGCCCGGAGTGCACCTTCGCCAGCTGGGCGAACTTGGAGCAGAATTTATACGTGGCAAGCCCTGCCACGGAAGGTGCACCGCTGCAAGGAAGCAAGCAGAATAGGACCAGTGCCGGTATTCTATCCCTTTCAGCGCGCAGAGCCCATCCTGGGCGTGCATTGGTATACCTCAGCTTAACGACACCCATCCAGGGTAGATTTGCAGGACTACATTCACCACAATCCTGTGGGAGTATGCTGTGGGAGGCTCCTCCGAGCTCTACCTATCAAAAGGCGGCATATTCAACTAATGTGGGACTGCTAACGCTGCCGTGACACTGAGGAATACAGCCTTTGAAAAAGCCATCCCGGCGAAACGCGTCAGGCTGCTGTCTGTGTGCGGAAAGGAATCACGAGGCATTGCTGGGCCCGGAGTGCACCTTCGCCAGCTGGGCGAACTTGGAGCAGAATTTATACGTGGCAAGCCCTGCCACGGAAGGTGCACCGCTGCGAGGAAGCAAGCAGAATAGGACCAGTGCCGGTATTCTATCCCTTTCAGCGCGCAGAGCCCATCCTGGGCGTGCATTGGTATACCTCAGCTTAACGACACCCATCCAGGGTAGATTTGCAGGACTACATTCACCACAATCCTGTGGGAGTATGCTGTGGGAGGCTCCTCCGAGCTCTACCTATCAAAAGGCGGCATATTCAACTAATGTGGGACTGCTAACGCTGCCGTGACACTGAGGAATACAGCCTTTGAAAAAGCCATCCCGGCGAAACGCGTCAGGCTGCTGTCTGCGTGCGGAAAGGAATCACGAGGCATTGCTGGGCCCGGAGTGCACCTTCGCCAGCTGGGCGAACTTGGAGCAGAATATATATATATATATATATATATATATATATATATATATATATATATATATATATATATATATACGTATATCCTTGCTCCTCCTGCACTTGGTTTACGCACTCATGCACGGGTGCTGTATTTGCGGAAAGTGCTGCCGCAAAATATAACGCTCCTCGTCCCTTACCCTTTCAAAGAGACACAGCACTCACGGGGGGAAAGTCGTAGATTTTATTATGACTTTCAAACGCACCAGACGCGTTTCGGCATCTGCCTTTCTCTGTGGTACAGGGGTATGTCGGAAACGGCCACATTTTATTTACAAACCACGTGATCATTTTCAAAATTTAACATAGAAACTGACAAAGGACAAATGGCAAACGCTACACCTATGGTGTTTTTTATTGTTGTTTTGATTGGCAAATATTTTGGCAAGCTTTAATTTGCGAACATATTGTAGATGTCAATTTTGGTATCCACATGGTTGAAATGTTTTTGTGGGCAGAAAGAGAGGCCTTTGTTTAGTACTCGATGTTCAATAGTTGTTAGTACATAGTCGGATAGATTTATTACCAGATCCTCCACCATTAGGTCCTCTTGGTTCGGTTTCTCAGAGGGTAAAATCTTTTTGCGGTTTGATCGTCGGGTTTTCCGGTGGCTTCTGAAGATTTTGTAGTGTTTGTTCTATACCCTCTGCCTCTGCCTCTGCCCCTGTTCTGTCCCCGGTTTCGTGACATGCTCTGGTCTAAATTGACCAGATGCATTTCCTCTAAAAAAGAAAACGACGCTGTTGGAAATGGCGTTCCTCCCTTTTGGCTTTTTCCAGTATCACCATCTATTACACTCACATCTGATTCACTGCCAGATTCAGGTTGGGACAGTCCCTTTGCATAGTCTCTTTTTAGAGCATCAAATCTCCTTGCAAAGGTCAAAATTTGACCATTTTTGTAATCTGATTCGTCCCTGAGGAATTTTCGCTGTTTTCGCTGTTGAATCTCATCCTCATATTTTTCTAGGCGATCCTCCATTTCCTTTCGTAACTTTTCTGAATAATTTTTTTCTTTTTTGGATGTCATTTTTCCTTCTATTTCCTTTATTAGAGTATGTATTTCCTCTAAATCCTTCTCCGAGTGTTTTATCAGAATCCGCATCATATTCTTACTACACTCCATATTGTTTATTCCCCATTCCTCCAATAGGTCCATTTTGGTGTCTGGATGTTTTGGCATTATGAATATTCGCAGCCCTCTTGGGACTCTATCCACTTTTAGGTATTTTTGCAAGGTTAAGATTTCCCAACTTTTATTTATTTCCTTTTTGTATTGTTTTTCTGCTTGGAAATATAGCTGTTTCAAACTGGGATCCGAACTTGGTTGTTCTGCATTTTCTGTGTTTTTGTCTACCCGGCTCTCACTACCCGGCAAGAACATCGTTGCAGCCTTCTGTGCACGTTTAACTTTACGAGCCTCCATTCTTTCAAAGCTTTCCAGCGTTGTTCGTCCTCTTTTACACTTATGTTTTGATTTTGATAGTAGGAATGCAAGTCCGTGATTATTATCCCGAAACTAGAACCAGGGGCACATTGTATTTGTTTGTGATCAAAGGGAATTGCTACTTCCGTGAAAGGGAAAGGAGAAACGGCAATTGACACGCTCTTGATTCGTGCCGCGTTCAAAGATGCTCGATCCCCGACTTTCACCCAAGCCGCTTCAAGGAGAGTTTCAGTGCCCAGAAACCAGTGAAAGATATGTAAGCACACATGCCGTGATCTTACACTTACCCGGAGGGGAGACTCCTGTACGGGCGGCGCTTTCTGCCCCGACCTCCAGCGCTCGACCCTGCCCGGATTTTGGCAGTCACTCGGCGTTCTCTTTCCAATGGCGTGCACTCTCACTCGGGTGCCTCCTGTGTATGCTTCAATTTTGCTCAAAGTGGTCTTGTCACAGGATCGCTCATCAGCGGGTGCCGGCGTTGGGCCAGACCAATGGCCAAAACGTAATTTTTCATGCAAAGGACGCCGCACACAGCAATTTCTTTTCACAGATTTATTTCAGTGCCCAGTCTAACACCAACGCGTTTCAGCCTGACGGCCTTGCTCACGGTAAGTGAAATTACTCTCTTGCAACTGTTTATACCATTTTTGCTTTCTACTATTCCCATAGACTTCTGGGATATGTAGTTCTAACTTACATACAAGAATTCACTGTTTGTTAGACTGTGTTCTCATAGTATTTTCGGGATACATTCTTATCACACATATATTTCTTAATTGCATTTTTTTACAGTTTTTTGTGTGTCTGAAGACGCTACATGTTTTCAAGACTCAGTATTATAGTGTTACCGGCAAGTATTGCGATTTCACATTTACGCATTGTTATACATGTAGAAAAAACCATTTGCTATGCACAAAGAGAGTTCTGTGTAATTTGTTTTAAGTGTTTATGTCCCATTTCATGGTATAGTACCCATGTTCTCCTGATTTTCTTTCATCTTACAGTTCCATGTTGGGTTTTCTTCTCTTTGGCGGATACAGTTGTCATTGGGGCCCCATGACTCTGATCTCTACTCCAAATGCACATAAAGCTCTTCATCGAAGTTCATGCCTCTAGGGATTTTTGCCCTTAGCCTTATAATGTATTTCGATTCCAACTGGCGGAGTTTCCTTTTCCGATCCCCCATTCTCTCATGTTCTTCTACAGAGTCAATTGCAAAATAGGTTTTTTTCTCCAATCTCCCTCTTGACAGGTTAGAAGATGTTTTGCTGTAGCATATGCCATGTCTTTATTCTTAACTGCCCTGATGTGCTCCAGGATTCCTTTTTTTCAAATTGCAGGTTGTACTGCCTATGTAGAGCATACCACAGTTACATTGGATGGCATAAACCACAAATTGCGTCGTGCACGTGATCTTCTTCTGAATCACAATTAGTCTTCCCTCTGGAAAAAAAAATATATATATATATATTGGGTTTTTTAAATTCTATTTCCTAACTATAAAGTCCCTGTATCCTTTGTTTTTTTCAGAGAGTGTATATATATATATATATATATATACATATATATATATATATATATATATTACCTACTGGCGGTCGCCAGTAGGTATATATAGTTAGGATTTTTTCTCTATGGGATTTTTGAAAATTCTATGTCTAATAACTTTGGCGTTTGTGGACGGAATTGGCTGAAATTTTCAGGAAAATGGAACATTTTGTTTCTGAGCAGCCCCTGAAAATTGGGGGGGGGTTCATCAAGGGGGGGCCGAGAAAAAAGGGGGTCCCAAAACGCGTTTTTCCCATGTTAATTTCCATAGGGCGGTTGGCCTCACTTTTAGCCCGAACGGCTGAATGGATTTTCACGAAACTTGGCAAAATTGTAGGGACTGGTAGCCCGATGTGCCTTTGCTAGGTCTCAATATATGTGCTCCAGTGGATTTTGAGAAATTAACGTTCAAAAAAATATATATATCTGTAAGCGCGCTCCGGGCAGCGCCCCGGTTCGCGTACCTGACGCGTAACGGAACTTCGCGAAGCGAAGCTGATTGACTCTCCGGTGTCTGTCAACATTCTAAACAGTCCGGAGCGGCCGCCATCTTGTCTCTCGGTAGGATCGAGAGACAAGAGGAGGCCAAAACAAAGGGGGAAATGACCATAAGGGGGCATAGTAGATCCTCCTTGACCCCCTAGGTTTGATGTGGAGGCTTTAAAAGGGCCCCGCGGGGCAAACAAAAAAAAAAAAAATTCTTTTTGCGTGGGGAGCGCCCGGTATGCGCACCGGGAAGCGGTCTAGGGAGCGTACTATAAGGAAAAAAGAATGATAGACTATGATATTTTGAAATATTGTATGTTTATTGATTGTTCTTTTTGTTGTTTTTTTTTGTTTTGTTTTATTTAAGTAGCAGTATTTATGATTATTAAATATAAATTTATTTTTGTGATTGTGCACAGTATACTATAAGTCTGACTTTACATTATATTCAATTTGGTACTAGTTTATGAATTACATATAAAAATGATTAAAGACTCAAACAATTTTTTATTATTAAATATAATTTTATTTGATTCTTTTTCAAAATTTAATAGAACGTCTAACATTTGACTGTCCGATATGTCTTCTTTTTGACTGAACATAACTTCCCACATTTCACCGTCCTCATATTGAAGTAAGAAATCCACAGATTCTACACATTGTAGAAGTTCATGGTCTCGTGATTCATCCATCAATGGGTTCAATGATTTCCTCATTGTTCATCTCTAGGACAATTTCAAAGGAAACGTTCTGTTCTCCTTCCATTTTTGTGCTGAAATTTGCATAAAAAATAAATATATCAGTAGAGATAGGGCACTGTTGGGTTTAAGTTCAGACAGGTACTTTTCAGGCGTGAAGTAGTACTATTAAAAAGTGCCTGTGAAAAAGCCTAAGTAAATTCATAATTATACCACAGAAACCTAAATCAATCCATAATTATAATAAACAAGCCTTTCTCAATGTCTAACTCTTACAGAGGGATAGTATATAACTATCTGAAAATGTTTTCAAATTTATAAAATAACATCTTACCTTTTAAAAACAAGTTTAAGTTGTCAGTGAAAATGATCTTGCAATGTAGTTCAGGAAGTAGTAGTCAAAATGGCTGTGTTTCTCTCTCTTTCTTTCTATATATTCAGGTACATAACCAATCAAATGTCAGGTAAAAAAAGTAGAAAATGAAAGTAACATTTTAATTGGTTGTCAATTCCAACACTTCAGATGTGTTTTGTGAAGTAATTTACCTCATGGTATTTAGAGAGGTCTACAGGCTAAATGGCTCAATGGAATTCCAATCAAATTTGTGAAAATGGTAGGGATTGGTATGTAGTATGAGCTAATCTATATTTGGTGAAAGTGTCTCCAGTGGTTTTTCTGTATATTACTTTCCCACCTTTTTTGAGCGCGCCCCGGTATGCGAACCGGCAGCGTTACGGGAGTCCTCCATTTTGTGTTTCGGTAGAATTGAGATACAAGATGGAGGGCAAATAATGTTCAGAATGGGTAGAAGGGGGCACGGTAGACGTATCCTGACCCCCTAGGTTTTCTGAGGGTGGCTGAGGAGGCCCATATGTGCGAAAAAAAACATTTTTTTTCAAATTTTCGCGCGGTTAGCGTCCGGTGCGCGTACCGGGTAGCGCTCCGGGGAGCGTACTTTGGTGAAAATTTGTGAAAAAAGTTAGAGTAAAATAATAATTGTGAGTGATCAGATGTAGGGTAGCTCTGAAAAGAGCTTTTGGGTCCTGTGGCTGATGTAGGTACCTACAAGTAGGTACCAATGCACAGTCTTAAATTGAGGATGAAAATTCTGTTCCCCTCATCTGAGAAGTGAACTCCATCTGCTCTGTAGATATCTTGCATGTAGTAACGCAAGTTATTGTTGTAGATGGAGCCCATTCCATGGTCTCTCATGTAAGCTGAAACAGACTTATTTACATGCTTCCTCGATTTCTCAATTTGTGGACAAAATTGGTTGGACCACTTCCATTTCTGTCTTTGGCATATATTTGAATATACCAAGGCAGTTTGAGGAAATAATGCCATCAATTGCTTCAAGGTGTCCTTTAAAAGCATTTCCAGACCTACCCCAGTCAAAGTGCCCAAGTCATTTCCTCCACAGTGCACAATTAACAGGTCAGGTTTTGGCAAATGCAAAAAGGTTTTCACCAATGGTATCAATTGGTGACATCTTAATCCTCTGTGGCCAATCCAGTTGATTTCCACATTTTGTAAATTGAGGTTGTGTAAATTTCTGTTATCAGCATACCTTTGAGCCCAGTGGATATAACTATGTCCAACAATCCAGACAGAAAACATGGTGAGAGGAGGTTCTGCTGCAGTCAGATGAAGTGTGGTAATGAAATGGCAGTTGAAACAGTAGGAGTATGTAATGAAAAAAACTGTGGAGTTTCTGTGGTAATTAATCAGTAGCAGTGATTGGTGGATTTTGATTGCTGAAAACAGAAAGTTAGGGTGCATGGATGAGTTCTTTGAAAGATGTAATTTGAATGGTCAAGAAAAAATCATTTTATGAAAGATTGCACTGGATACGCAGGTGTACTGAGAGTTCAGAGTTCAATTGAAACATTGTTGTGTGAACTTGCAAACATGAGAGGTCTTTCAGGAGGTGGTTGCTATGCAAAAAAGGCAGAAAGGGCAGAGGGGGGAAGGGTGTTGATTTGAAAAAAGTGAGGGAAGAGTTTTGATTGGGTGACATGAGAGATATGTGTGATGAATTACAGCATTTCTGTGCCATTGTTGGTTGCAGCCTCTGGAGTGTATACCTTTTGCTCTGCTGAAGACAAATTGGTGTGTGTCTGAGACTGTTTTGAAACTCAAAAAGTATTTCCTAAGGTGAGAAAAAATTCATTTAATTTAGATAGAGAATAGTATGCTTTAAGGAGAAAATTATGAAGAAAGTTGTGTATTTAAAATGTTGCTTTGTTTCATAGGTTGCTTGGGGCATATTTACAAGGCCTTTGAGTCCCTTTGATGTTATTTTCCCCATTTTAATTTAATTCATTTCCCCGTGGTGCAAGGTCCTTGTAAATACGCCCCCATGAGTGCTTGGCAAATTTAGATTTTGTTTCTTTGAGTTACATAGCCATATTAAAAGTGATGGAAAAATGGTGCAAGGGCCTTCAAAATACGCTTTCATGTGTGTTAGGGCATTTTAAGTCACTTCCCCTTGAATGTAGTTGAATAACTGCTTTAGTTGATGTGTTTAAAAACGTTTATTGAAGTCATT
This sequence comes from Lissotriton helveticus, assembly GCF_964261635.1. Lineage (NCBI taxonomy): Eukaryota > Metazoa > Chordata > Amphibia > Caudata > Salamandridae > Lissotriton > Lissotriton helveticus. The sequence continues at coordinate 149,594,138 of NC_136069.1, forward strand.
TAAGTTTCTTGATATGTACTGCTAAAGTTTCATAGGCTGCTTGGGGCATATTTACAAGGCCTTTGAGTCCCTTTGATGTTATTTTCCCCATTTTAATTTAAGTCATTTCCCCGTGGTGCAAGGTCCTTGTAAATACGCCCCAATGTGTGCTTGACAAATTTAGATTTTGTTTCTTTGAGTTACATAGCCATGTTAAAAGTGATGGACAAATGGTGCAAGGGCCTTCAAAATACGCTTTCATGTGTGTTAGGGCATTTTAAGTCACTTCCCCTTGAATGTAGTTGAATAACTGCTTTAGTTGATGTGTTTAAAAACGTTTATTGAAGTCATTTAAGTTTCTTGACATGTACTGCTAGAGTTTCATAGGCTGCTTGGGGCATATTTAAAAGGCCTTTGAGTCCCTTTGATATTATTTTCCCCATTTTAATTTAAGTTATTTCCCTGTGGTGTAAGGTCCTTGTAAATACGCCCCCATGTGTGCTTGGCTAATTTAAGTACTGATAGGATGTGCTTCTATATAGGACCTGTGTTGTGTTTTCAAATTATGACCAGAAAATCGTTTTTTTTTTTTTAAACGCTTTTCACATTTATGAGAAGGTCATATTGAACTGAGAAATATTAAACTGAGGCTTCTGTAAGTGTCAAAGGAGGTGAGTAATGTACATTGCTCTGTTGGATACAGTCCTCATCCTCTGCGTACTCTTGGATATGCTAGACTAAATCTGCTCAATGAGATAACTAAGCTGAGGAAACACAGGTTATGTGATTCTGAAATGAGGAAAAGAAATTCCACATTTTTCAATTACATCACCTGTGTTTCCTAACTTTACGAATCACATTGTGCAGATGAGGTTTAGGCCTGTCCACGGACACAGAAGAGGTCTGGCCTTTCTACAAGAGTGAAGTGGACATGACTCACTTCATTGGTAGGCCTGCACATGTATTATCTCCTCTGTACTCTTCAACAAGCCTAAATTTCATCTGCAACCCTGAGTAGGCCTCACCTCAAACAAACCTCTGGATAGGCCACACCTTATCGTCATCCTGAATCAATCATTTAAAATGTTAGGGGCAGATTTATGATGGCCATGTGCCTCTTTTGCGCCACTGTGCGTCACTTTTGTGACGCTGCGGCGGTGCAAAAGATTTGCTATGTTGCGACATATTTACAACTTGATGCATCTAGGCAGATGTGTCATGCTGTAAAGTCCTGTGCCACATGAAACCGATGCAGCAGTGATGCAAAAGATGCACCATGTTGCAAGACAGGCCTCACTTCATCTCCAACAAGATACCGTCAGTTTAAACTGTAAACATTTAGGACTGTGTAGGGGGCATGGAGAAGCTGAATCTTCTGTAAATGTCAAAATTGTTGTATACAGTGCTCAACTTCTGTGTACTCTTTGATATGCTAGACTTCATCTGCACAATGAGATACCTAAGCAAAGGAAACACAGGTGATGTGATTGTGAAATGAGGAAAAGAATTTCCACATTTTTCAATTACATCACCTGTGTTTCCTAACTTTACGAATCACATTGTGCAGATGAGGTTTAGGCCTGTCCATGGACACAGAAGAGGTCTGGCCTTTGTTCAAGAGTGAAGTGGACATGACTCACTTCATTGGTAGGCCTACACATGTATTATCTCCTCTGTACTCTTCAACAAGCCTAAATTTCATCTGCAACCCTGAGTAGGCCTCACCTCAAACAAACCTCTGGATAGGCCACACCTTATCGTCATCCTGAATCAATCATTTAAAATGTTTGGGGCACATTTATGATGGCCGTGTGCCTCTTTTGCGCCACTGTGCGTCACTTTTGTGCCGCAGCGACGGTGCAAAAGATTTGCTATGTTGCGACATATTTACAACTTGATGCATCTAGGCAGATGTGTCATGCTGTAAAGTCCTGTGCCACATGAAACCGATGCAGCAGTGATGCAAAAGATGCACCATGTTGCAAGACAGGCCTCACTTCATCTCCAACAAGATACCGTCAGTTTAAACTGTAAACATTTAGGACTGTGTAGGGGGCATGGAGAAGCTGAATCTTCTGTAAATGTCAAAATTGTTGTATACAGTGCTCAACTTCTGTGTACTCTTTGATATGCTAGACTCCATCTGCACTATGAGATACCTAAGCAAAGGAAACACAGGTGATGTGATTGTGAAATGAGGAAAAGAAATTCCACATTTTTCAATTACATCACCTGTGTTTCCTAACTTTACGAATCACATTGTGCAGATGAGGTTTAGGCCTGTCCACGGACACAGAAGAGGTCTCGCCTTTGTTCAAGAGTGAAGTGGACATGACTCACTTGATTGGTAGGCCTGCACATGTATTATCTCCTCTGTACTCTTCAACAAGCCTAAATTTCATCTGCAACCCTGAGTAGGCCTCACCTCAAACAAACCTCTGGATAGGCCACACCTTATCGTCATCCTGAATCAATCATTTAAAATGTTAGGGGCAGATTTATGATGGCCGTGTGCCTCTTTTGCGCCACTGTGCGTCACTTTTGTGACGCAGCGGCGGTGCAAAAGATTTGCTATGTTGCGACATATTTACAACTTGATGCATTTAGGCAGATGTGTCATGCTGTAAAGTCCTCTGCCACATGAAACCGATGCAGCAGTGATGCAAAAGATGCACCATGTTGCAAGACAGGCCTCCCTTCATCTCCAACAAGATACCGTCAGTTTAAACTGTAAACATTTAGGACTGTGTAGGGGGCATGGAGAAGCTGAATCTTCTGTAAATGTCAAACATTTTGTATACAGTGCTCAACTTCTGTGTACTCTTTGATATGCTAGACTCCATCTGCACAATGAGATACCTAAGCAAAGGAAACACAGGTTATGTGATTCTGAAATGAGGAAAAGAAATTCCACATTTTTCAATTACATCACCTGTGTTTCCTAACTTTACGAATCACATTGTGCAGATGAGGTTTAGGCCTGTCCACGGACACAGAAGAGGTCTGGCCTTTGTTCAAGAGTGAAGTGGACATGACTCACTTCGTTGGTAGGCCTGCACATGTATTATCTCCTCTGTACTCTTCAACAAGCCTAAATTTCATCTGCAACCCTGAGTAGGCCTCACCTCAAACAAACCTCTGGATAGGCCACACCTGATCGTCATCCTGAATCAATCATTTAAAATGTTAGGGGCAGATTTATGATGGCCGTGTGCCTCTTTTGCGCCACTGTGCGTCACTTTTGTGACGCAGCGGCGGTGCAAAAGATTTGCTATGTTGCGACATATTTACAACTTGATGCATCTAGGCAGATGTGTCATGCTGTAAAGTCCTGTGCCACATGAAACCGATGCAGCAGTGATGCAAAAGATACACCATGTTGCAAGACAGGCCTCACTTCATCTCCAACAAGATACCGTCAGTTTAAACTGTAAACATTTAGGACTGTGTAGGGGGCATGGAGAAGCTGAATCTTCTGTAAATGTCAAAATTGTTGTATACAGTGCTCAACTTCTGTGTACTCTTTGATATGCTAGACTCCATCTGCACTATGAGATACCTAAGCAAAGGAAACACAGGTGATGTGATTGTGAAATGAGGAAAAGAAATTCCACATTTTTCAATTACATCACCTGTGTTTCGTAACTTTACGAATCAAATTGTGCAGATGAGGTTTAGGCCTGTCCACGGACACAGAAGAGGTCTGGCCTTTGTTCAAGAGTGAAGTGGACATGACTCACTTCATTGGTAGGCCTGCACATGTATTATCTCCTCTGTACTCTTCAACAAGCCTAAATTTCATCTGCAACCCTGAGTAGGCCTCACCTCAAACAAACCTCTGGATAGGCCATACCTTATCGTCATCCTGAATCAATCATTTAAAATGTTAGGGACAGATTTATGATAGCCGTGTGCCTCTTTTGCGCCGCTGTGCGTCACTTTTGTGACGCAGCGGCGGTGCAAAAGATTTGCTATGTTGCGACATATTTACAACTTGATGCATCTAGACAGATGTGTCATGCTGTAAAGTCCTGTGCCACATGAAACCTGCGTCAGATTTCATGTGAGCGTTTTGTTGTAGGGTGGCCAGTCACTTGCATGAAAGCCCTGTAAAACTAACACAGTAAAATTAAGAAGATTTCACTGAGTCACATTTATGGCATTGCTGAATCAAATCCTTACGCCTGTTTGAAACAGCATCGCTGGATATGGTTAAAAAATATCTGCAAAATGTTACTCTTGTTAAACATGAAACTGATGCAGCAGTGATGCAGAAGATGCACCATGTTGCAAGACAGGCTTCACTTCATCTCAAACAAGATACCGTCAGTTTAAACCGTAAACATTTAGGACTGTGTAGGGGGCATGGAGAAGCTGAATCTTCTGTAAATGTCAAAATTGTTGTATACAGTGCTCAACTTCTGTGTACTCTTTGATATGCTAGACTCCATCTGCACTATGAGATACCTAAGCAAAGGAAACACAGGTGATGTGATTGTGAAATGAGGAAAAGAAATTCCACATTTTTCAATTACATCACCTGTGTTTCCTAACTTTACGAATCACATTGTGCAGATGAGGTTTAGGCCTGTCCACGGACACAGAAGAGGTCTGGCCTTTGTTCAAGAGTGAAGTGGACATGACTCACTTCATTGGTAGGCCTGCACATGTATTATCTCCTCTGTACTCTTCAACAAGCCTAAATTTCATCTGCATAGGCCTCACCTCAAACAAACCTCTGGATAGGCCACACCTTATCGTCATCCTGAATCAATCATTTAAAATGTTAGGGACAGATTTATGATAGCCGTGTGCCTCTTTTGCGCCGCTGTGCGTCACTTTTGTGACGCAGCGGCGGTGCAAAAGATTTGCTATGTTGCGACATATTTACAACTTGATGCATCTAGGCAGATGTGTCATGCTGTAAAGTCCTGTGCCACATGAAACCTGCGTCAGATTTCATGTGAGCGTTTTGTTGTAGGGTGGCCAGTCATTTGCATGAAAGCCCTGTAAAACTAACACAGTAAAATTAAGAAGATTTCACTGAGTCACATTTATGGCATTGCTGAATCAAATCCTTACGCCTGTTTGAAACAGCATCGCTGGACATGGTTAAATAATATCTGCAAAACGTTACTCTTGTTAAACAATTTTACAATTATAGTCTCTGAGATTTGTCTCTTACTCTGCAACATCTCATTGTTGTTCTCTTTCTTTAAAGATACTGACAACATCAAGCATGAGTGATAATGAGCAATCTGTTGATCTCGATCTTATCATTGAAATTGTGATTGAAACATCAGTGGAAGTAGATCCCTTGGATGATTTAAATCCTGAGGATGATGAAGAACATGATGAGGATGCTGATTTGTAAGAATTGTATGACATAGGGTGGGAAGCTGACCTGCTTGAGCCTATGGAACTATAAACATTTATTTTTAAAAGTTACTGGAAATGAAAAGTAAACATGTAAACCGTTTCATTTAAAATTAAACACAACTTCAAAAACAGCTTGTGTGTAGTGTCTTTAATAAAATAGTCAAATATGCTCATAATATTAGTTCAGATTCACATATAAAAGAGCACAGGTCAAATGTAGAAGCATTCCATTTCTTTGCTACTATTTGTGACTACTAAATTTGCCAATGCACTAAAAATTATTGTATGTAAAATTGACAAGTAGTGTGTTAAATTTTTGACGACTGTTATTGATTTACTGTTTGGTAATAGTGGTTAATAACATTTTTTATTATATTTTACCACAGATTCAACTGCAGATCATTTCAAAATTAGAGAATGCCGTCTAAGGAAAGAAGCCGAAAGGCTACAAAACGTCAAAGACAGCAGATTACTAAATGCTTGCAGCAGTCCTCTACAATAAAATCTCGTCAAGTCACCAAGAAAGCTCCGGGTAAGAGAACGAAATCATTCCTTAGAAACATTTGTAGAAAAAAAAAAATTAACTACAGAACATGTTTTAGTCCAGAAAAAGAGAGCCAATTTAAACGGAAAAGAAAGGCCAATCAAAAATTTACTGCTAGAGCAGGAGATAACTCTGTGCAAGGTAGTAGAAGGAAAAATCAGTTTAGGGACATTCGTAGACGAATGTTCCGCAACAGGATAATTGGCAATTTGTTAAAAAATATTAAGAAAGGTCAACAGAAAGTGGTTTTTTATAAGAGAAAAAAAAAAGTTGAGAAAATTATTGATCAGGCATTCGAAATTAAGCGAAAGTTATTTATTTTGATAATCAATAGAATTAGGAAACCAAACAAGGCAATTTATGATTTCAAATCAAATAGTAGATGGAAGAGAACAGTTAATCGTAGTAATTTTTGTGAAGTTTTTACAGGAGAATGGATGCATAGTTCAAGTTGTGAGGCATTTTTTAATGAGGAGAGTTATTTCCAGGATAATGATTTGGTGCATGCAGTTGACACCAGTGGTCGAGCATATGAGGTGAAAGATGGATGTGTGGTTGAAAAAGAAAAACTTGTGACAACAGAGGCAGAAGAGGTGTTAGGTGATGAAGTTTTAGGGAGACGTCCTAAGGGTCCAGTGTACACCTGGAAGTGTAGTAGTATTTGCAGTGTGCGACAGGAATCAATTGATTTGTTTTGTAATTTCTTACGTACATATAGTAAGAAAAGTCTGAAACAAAAAATTAAGTTGTTGCAAGACTTAGATCCTTGCAGATTGAGAGAACTGACAGGTTTGCATGGTCATTCATTGGCTTGTCTTTCCAGGAGAGTATGCCAGAGTGTTTTTCATCATTTCAGGATGCTAGCAGTGCATCATAATAAAGTGAGGAAATTAGTTAGAATGTTGTATTATGCTAAGAGTCCAGCAATTATGCTTAAACAATTATGCACTGCTCTTTTGCATGGTTCTGAAGTAGATGTGAAGAATATTTGTGAAGAAATTGAGTTTTGTTACTTTGCAAGTAAAAAGGAGAATGTTGAAATTGACCCAGAAGAAGAAGGTAATGTGGAAGATAGTGTACAGGTTTCCAGTACAGATAATTTTCAGAAGGAAATTGCCACGTTTCAGGTGAAATCAAGTGAGAGGCCTAATTTCACTTGTGTGTGTTGTGGACGCACTTATTATAAGAATCAGACTAAGTTAGTGGATTTATATGCGAAAAGTGAAAGGGAAAATAATAGTGAATGGCAGGATTTCGCAACATACTTGATGGTAGAAAATTGTTTTGATTTGGGATCGGATCAACGTGTGTGTACTTATTGTTGTAACAAATTAAATCAAAACCGGATGCCTGCTAGAGCGGTTCATAATAATCTGGAATTGGTTGAGATTCCTTCTGAATTGAAGGATTTAAATACTTATGAATCTATTTTGATTCAAAGTATCCATCCCTTTCAGGCGATTGTAAGAATGGAGCCAAAGACAGGGAAATTGCCTCCATCAGATTTACAGAGAGGATTAAAGGGAAGAGTTGTTTATTTGCCTCTAGATTTGAAGAAAAACATTAATACAATTGGAGTAGAGAAAGTGGAAGAGGAACCTCTGGTTATCTTAGTTAATGGGGTTCCGACAAAGAGTAAGAAAATATGGCAAGATTTAGTGGATGTTAGGAAAGTCAAAAAGGCAACATTGTATTTGAAGAAAAACAATAAGTACTACAAGAATGTATATGTTGCAGAAGAGGAAGTAAGTGAAGAAGAGGATAGCGATTTGTGTGCTGGTCAAATTGAGAAAGTAGAAGCCTCTAAAAATGAAAAAATATATGAACATTATAGTGTTCATCCTTTGCATTCCAAGGAAGTCATGGGGAATGCTATTGAGTTGTTTCAAATGAAATAAGCCAAAGGAAGTCCCATTAGTGTTTGGGGGGAACGTTTGGAAGCTCGGTGTTTCCCACAGCTATTTCCAACAGGTCAAGGAGGAAGATATGATGAGCGACCTGATCAAATTCCTGCTTCTGAATACCGGACTTTACGATTGTATGCAGAAGATCCTAGGTTTCGTCAATGCATTCCCTATTTGTTTCATCTACTGTTTGAAAGCGATCTGTCTGGACTGTCATATGCAGTGAACCACATCTTGAAAAGTGGTGTACAGATGCAAAACATCTCGGCAAGTGACTTTATGGATAAAGTCAATGTGCAAGACAGTATTTTGGATTCTCACCTGATTAATCTCATGGCGTGTCAGCGTGGTACTAATGAGTACGGGTACCGTCGCAATGGTGATTTAAAATGTATGATGAGGAACTTAGGAACTCCCACATGGTTCCTCACTCTCAGCTGTGCCGAGTATGGCTGGGAAGACTTACTTGAATTTCTACGAGAGGCAAATGGAAACATTGAAAATATCGAATTCAAGACACCCGGAGAACTGTGCTCTTTGGATCCAGTGAATGTATGCAGGTACTTCAATCATAGATTTGAAGCTATGATGTCTTTCATCATGAACAAGAAAAATCCACCTCTTGGAGAGGTGTTGGATTTCTTCTGGAGAAAGGAGTACCAAGCAAGAGGTGCTCCTCATATACATATGCTGTTGTGGATCAAAGATGCACCCAAATTTGAAACAGATCCGGATGACTTAGTGATGAGTTTCATAGAACAGTATTCTACATGTGCTGTTCCAAAGGCAAAGGAAGACAAAAGCCTAAGAGAACAAATTTTACGCTTCCAAAGCCATCGTTGCGGAAAGTACTGTTGTCGTAAATTCAGAAACAAGGACAAGTTCTACACAAAATTTCGTTTCGCCTTTCCACGACCGGTGATTTCTAAAGGAAGAGTGAACAGTTTGATGGCTTCGCTGCGACATAATGTGATGAAGAAATCACCCAAAAATACGTACAATTTGAAAAGGAACGAAGAGTCCAAGTACATCAACGACTACAACCCAGTGATTTTGTCCATGTGGAATGCTAACATTGATATACAGTTTGTGGCTGATAACTGTATGGCTGTGGCTCGGTATGTGACATCTTACATCACCAAAAAAGAAAAGACAGAATTGAAGGATATGTGGGAGGACATTTCCCATGAAAAGAGCCTCAGTAAGAAGTTGTACAGTTTCAGTCTGAAGATGTTGTCGCATCGAGAAATCGGAGCTTACGAATGTTCTGACCGGTTGTCTTCAGCAAGTCTCTATGCCAAATCCAGGAGTATCATTTGAGCGAGTCTTGGTCTTGCTGCAACGCGTAATCGAGTTCTGAAACCTGTACGGGAAATTGAGTATTTGGCGGAAAAGGAGCCAAACAGTACAGATATTTTGAAGACCAACATGTTGGATACATATTATCCAAATAGAAGCAGTCACCTCGAGAATGTTTGTCTGTATGAGGTTCTACAAAATTACATATTCAAGAGGAGCATCAAAGAAGATATTGATAAAGGAGTGTATGCTGTAATTGGAAGTGAGGGATGTCTGGTCAAGCAAAGAAAATGCCACTTGGTAAACCATCGAAAATTGAGTGGCGAATCTCCTGAAAGAAAAGAGTTTTTCTATTTAGCACTTTTGCAACTTTTCAAGCCTTGGCGTGCAGAAGAGGAACTGCTTGGAGATTTCCTCTGTTACGAAGACTCTTTCAATGCCGCCAAGGAGACCATAGAATGTCCTGTTTTTCCCAAATATCTAGAAATGTTGAATGCGGAAATCGAGCAGGAAGCAACGATTGCAGCCGAGATTGCTAGAGACAGTTCTCAGGACAGTCAGAGTTCTGTTTCATTGAGTCAGGATCCACTAGGAGGACCAGTTATCGAAAATGAAGCTGCCACTGCCATGATTGAAGTGGAAAGAGCCATGGCACATGCTCAGGAGGATGCGGCTAACTTAGAAGACTTGGAAAGACAACTCAACGTTGAGCAGAGGAAAATATATGACGAAGTTACCAACCAAATTGATCATGGATTAAGTCATGAGAAGAAAGAGTGCTCATGTACGTCGTTGAAGCCTGTCCGACTGTACGTGAGTGGAGAAGCGGGAACTGGAAAAAGTTTCCTCATTAAAGCAATTTCATGTTATTTGCAGAAAAGGACTGAGTCATCGCTGTCTTGTGTTGTCACCGCTCCAACTGGACTGGCAGCACATAACATTAAAGGTATTACTTTGCATCGTTTACTGATGCTGCCAGTGGAGCATGATAACAAATTACAATACCACAAGTTATCTGGAGATGCTTGTTGTGAAGTTTCAAGAGTCTTGAGGAAAATGAAACTTCTTATCATTGACGAAGTAAGCATGGTTTCCAATGTCATGCTTGCCTTTGTGCATTTGAGAATGCAAGAAGTTCTCAAAACAGAGTATGATGTGTTATTTGGTGGCAAACACATCATTGTTTTCGGTGATCTTCTGCAGCTGACACCAGTGAAAGGACAACCTGTGTTCAAAATGCTCACGCATGAAGATACCAGGAAGTGCCTAGGGAGCATTGGCAAAGTCAATATATGGTTAAACTTCAATTATGCTGAACTGCTTGAAAATATGCGTCAGGCGAAGGATGAAGATTACAAGAATATTCCACAAGATGTTAGAATCGGAAAAGTGACCGAGCATGGGAAAGAAGCTTTACATGCACGATTACTGTCAAATTTGTATCCAGAACAAGACGTTGTGCCTGAGAATATTTTTTGGAAAATTACTGAGAAGAAATCTGGAATATGTTTGATGCCAACTCTTGCAGAATGTGCCATCTTCAACAACAAAATGTTGCATTTAGAAAACCAAGAGATTGGGAAACTGGAAGCTATTGACAGAGTAGAGCATATGGGATCAACAATTATTTTGTCTGAGAATTTGAAATCAAAATTGGATTCATTAGAGAAGACTATATCTAAAACTGCAGGTTTTGAAAAGACTCTGAATGTGTGCTTAAATTGCCGTATAATTTTAAGAAGGAATTTACATGTTGAAAGAGGTCTGGTAAATGGATCAATGGGTAAGGTTGTTGATTTTGTGAAATACAGACATAGAGATGGAATTGAATTTTTTTAAATTAAATTTGATGGCATTGAGGAAGTACAGCTAATTGGTCATTGCTCTGCTAGGTTTTTGCTTGTAAAAGACTTATATGTTCGCCGTAAGCAGTTTCCTGTTTGCTTGGCATATGCGGTGACAATCCATAAATCACAAGGTTTAAGTGTAGACAGTGCATTGGTGAATATTGGCAGTTCTGTGTTCAAGGAGGGTATGGCATATGTGGCATTGTCACGAGTCAGAACTTTATCGGGATTGTACTTGATTGAGTGTGATGTCACAAACATTTGTGCGGATCTAGATTGTGTTAAGGAATACAATAGGTTAAGAAGAGAGTATGCGCCACATTTGCCTCAATATCCTTTGTTTGAGAAACGTGTGGTAGGCCGGAAACGAAGAAATGTGACCAATAGTAGGGAGGTTGTAGCAAAAAGACGAAAAGTCGATGAACCTGAAATTATAAGCAGAAAGAAAAAGGATTCTGTTGAAGATGTTGTTGGTTTGCAATTTGAAAATAGTTCTGGTGTCAACTGCTATGCTAATGTAGTGGTTAATGTTGTCTTTTCTCTAGAAACTTTAAAACAACAGATTGTGATCAATTCGGATCAAAGTTTTTGCTGCTTGCTGAATTCTGTGTTAGAGAAATGTAGCACTGATAGAACAAAAATAGAAAGTGTGTCTGAAATTCGAAATCTCTTAGACAAATGTTCAGGTCAAACGAAATTCTCTCAAAATATTCAGCAAGATTGTCAGGAGTTTTTAATGTATATTCTTGATGTATTGCAAGATGAAGGTGTAGATGTAGATCATCCGTTTGGCCTTTCTTATCAATGGCAGCATGACTGCGAGAACTGTAGGGTATCAAGTACTACTAGTGTAGACTCAGAAAGATTTATATATTTAACTTTGCCAGACAGTAAATCAGTGTCCTTTAATAAGCTAGTAAAATCAGCCGATCACAACATGGAGTGTAGCCAATGTAAGTCAGCAATGCTGTCCACATTATTTATACAAACATATGGCCAGTATGTTATTTTAATGTTCCAACGATGTAGGCCTGATGGAACAAAATTGACAACTTTAATTAACAATTTTGTGGCTTCGCAGTTGTCAATATCAGGAAGGACGTTTGTAACTGCAGCAATTATATATCATGACGGTCCTTCAACAACATCAGGACATTACACAGCTTATTTAAAGTCTAGAAATGGCTGGTCATTCTGCAATGATTCTGTTTTAACTTTAAAAAAAAATTGCCTTTTGACCTTAAAAATTCTTACCTGGTGTTTTTAAAACCAAAATTTTAGGGAAAGAATCTCGGGATCTGCTCTGAGGAATTTCAAGAGGTTCTAATGGCTCCTACACTATTTGGCCTTGAGGATAAGTGTAGTACAGAGTAAAAAGTTAAATGTGGAAATGTGGAACATGAGTGAGCAAGAAGGATGAGATATTACTAGTACAGGATTGTGAAAGTGATCTTGAACGTTTTCTTTCTAAAAGTTGCGGAAAAAGAAAATGACGGGATTTGCTTAGAAGAATTCCAAGAGTTATAAATGGCTCTTACACGATTTGGCCTTGAGGAAATGTGCGGTAGAGAGCGAGAAGTCATTTATTGTATGTAACATATTTGTCAAAACGATGGAGCTTTTCTTTCAGAAAGTGGCGGGCTGAAAATAATAGCAGCACAACAGAGTATAAGCTGTTCATAGGACATCCTTTGACGTCCCTGCTGTTATATGATGAATACCTTCAACTCACTGTTTTTAGTGAAATTTGATACATTCTGAGAACAGCAAAAATAAACCATTTAACATGTATAATTAATTCTGTACTTTTTGTATTTATGATATACATTGAGAACTGTGCAGGAGGCATGGAGAAACTGAGGCTTCTGTAAGTGTCAAGGGGGGTGAGTAATGTACATTACTCTGTTGCATACAGTCCTCACCTTCTCCGTACTCTTGGATATGCTAGACTACATCTGCACAATGAGATACCTAAGCTGAGGGAATACAGGTGATGTGATTGTGGAATGAGCAAACAAAATTCCACGTTTTTCAATTACATTACCTGTGTTTCCTAACATTACGAATCACATTGTGCAGATGAGGTTTAGGCTTGTCGAGGGACACAGAAGAGGTCTGGCCTTTGTTCAAGAGTGCAGTGGACATGACTCACTTCATTGGTAGGCCTGCACATGTATTATCTCCTCTGTACTCTTCAACAAGCCTAAATTTCATCTGCAACCCTGAGTAGGCCTCACCTAAAACAAACCTCTGGATAGTCCACACCTTATCGTCATCCTGAATCAATCATTTAAAATGTTAGGGGCAGATTTATGATGGCCGTGCGCCTCTTTTGTGCCGCTGTTGCGTCACTTTTGTGATGCAGCAGTGATACAAAAGATGCACCATGTTGCAAGATAGGCCTCACTTCATCTCCAACAAGATACCGTCAGTTTAAACTGTAAACATTTAGGACTGTGTAGGGGGCATGGAGAAGCTGAATCTTCTGTAAATGTCAAAATTGTTCCATACAGTGCTCACCTTCTGCGTAGTCTTTGATATGCTAGACTCCATCTGCACAATGAGATACCTAAGCAAAGGAAACACAGGTGATGTGATTGTGAAATGAGGAAAAGAATTCCACATTTTTCAATTACATCACCTGTGTTTCCTAACTTTATGAATCACATTGTGCAGATGAGGTTTAGGCCTGTCCAGGGACACAGAAGAGGTCTGGCCTTTGTTCAAGAGTGCAGTGGACATGACTCACTTCATTGGTAGGCCTGCACATTTATTATCTCCTCTGTACTCTTCAACAAACGTAAATTTCATCTGCAACCCTGAGTAGGCCTCACCTCAAAGAAACCTCTGGATAGTCCACACCCTATCGTCATCCTGAATCAATCATTTAAAATGTTAGGGACAGATTTATGATAGCCGTGTGTCTCTTTTGCGCCGCTGTGCGTCACTTTTGTGACGCAGCGGCGGTGCAAAAGATGCACCATGTTGCAAGATTGGCCTCACTTCATCTGCAACAAGATACCGTCAGTTTAAAATGTATATATTTAGGACTGTGTAGGGGGCATGGAGAAGCTGAGGCTTCTGTAAGTGTCAAAGTTGTTGCATACAGTGCTCACCTTCTGCGTACTCTTTCATATGCTAGACTACTTCTGCACATTGAGATACCTAAGCAAAGGAAACACAAGTGATGTGATTGTGGATTGAGCAAAAAAAATTGCACGTTTTTCAAATACATTACCTGTGTTTCCTAACATTACGAATCACATTGTGTAGATGCCTCACTCAGTCTGTATCTGACACTCTTTCCTTCACTTCCTCTGTCTCCTCTCTCTCTCACTCTCTTTTCATTATTCACCCTTTCCTTATATAGTTTACCTTACTCACTTTCTTTTAGTAGCTTACACAACTTCAATTTAGTTTACTCTTCTATCCTTCTTTTCTGTCACTGAAAGTATCTTCATTTTTTCTTTCTAAGTAATTTACTCTATTTAAATTTCTTTTTGTCTCTGACTGTCTATCACCGTTTCTTTCTCTTTTTTTTCTGCATGTTTATCTCTAACTTTATTTCTTTGTAAAATTGTATGATTGTCAATCTTTTCCCTTGTCTTTTCAAATTTTTAAATACATGTTTTAATATTTTCCAAATTTTTGTTGTTTCTTTCACAGATTGAAAGTATAAAAATCACAAGTGACTAAGTTAACGACAATTATAAGGTAAGTGTTTTGTACTCTTTTCGTTACATTTCTATCACATTTAACTTCTATTAGTTCCACTGCTTCATTTCTTTAACCCTCAGTTTCCTGGCTTTGCTACTTCCCTCATTCCTTTCTCTATTACTTACTTACTCTACCCCTTCCACTCCTTTTCTCAGTCCCTCTGTTCTCATAGTTCCTCACTCTTCTTCACTCACTCCGTCTCTATTACTCTCACTGTCTCTGACTGATCACTCTTTCACTACTTGTTCATTATGCTTTCTCCCTGTAGTTCAAGCACACTAAGGGGCATATTATCAACACAGGCAATAAAATTATCGCTGCTTTTATCGGCAGAAAACTGCCGCAAAAGCGGCTTTAGCGGCAGATTTCTGCCGATAAAAGCAGCGATAATTTTATCGCCTATGTTGATAATATGCCCCTATGTTATTTACATTTCTTTGCTGTTTCAATCATTCCTTTTCTGTTACTTCTTCTTTTCTGCTTTCTGTTTTTTCTCTCTGTTATTCCACATGTTTTAATCTTATTTTGAACATTCACTCACATTCTCTAAGAAACTCTTATTTATTATTCTTCTACTCTCCTTTTTTTCTTTCACTTACTTATCTATTTTGTTTTTCACAATTATACCCTCTTCCATCTTTTCTTCGGTAAATAGATCTATTAAACAGTATCTCTGGTTTACTCCCTATAGCTGTCTTTCTTTTAACATTACTCTCTGTTTCCTTCCCTTATACTTACTCTTCTTTTTTTTAAATTTTTTTTTTGGGTTCGCTTCCGGTTCGCGTACCGGCGAGCGAACCGGGAAGCGAACCAAAAGAAATAGAGGTTGCCAGAGTGCTAAACATTCTAGCAATTTTTTTTATAAAGGGGAGGTAGTTCTGAAAAGAACTTTTTTTATTGTTTTTGTTGTTTTATATTTTTTTTATTATTTTTCTGAACATTTTTTTACTTTTTTTGTATTTTTTGAACGATTTTATATTTTTTTGGTTTTTTTTGGGGGGGAACAAAAATGATTCATTATAAAGGGCTCAACAGGAGCAAAAAAAAAAGATAATTTATTTTCTGGGGCGTTTTGGACAGTTGTGATTGTCAATTGCAGCATTTATTAAATTTACGCTACTCTCTCTGTAGCAAATCAATTTTTCGCAATAAATGCATACGAATTTCACTTCCCCAAACTTCAACTGAATATTTGGGACCGTCTCCCTCGCCTCTGGTCCCGTCAGTGCCTGTTGATGAGATGTACTGGCCACAGGACGGGGGTTATCGAGCAGGTCACGTACTTGCGCAGCACTGTAGTTGTTAGGGTGCCACCTCTCCATATGGCGATGCATCGTATAAGTGCCATAACTATATTTTTTATCTGTCCCTCTGGACAGATCATTTTTACATATAAGGCAAGTTACGTAGCGGGCATTCACTTTTTTTGGGCCTCGGGGATATTTAAAAAATTGCCAAATAAAATTCTCTTTCACTCGGGACCTCCTAGGCTCTTCTGGCAAAAAATGCCCCTCTTCTTCTTCTTCCTCTTGTTCCTCTTCTTCCTCCTCTTGCTCAACCATAACCTGAGGAGGTGGTCCTCTCTTCCTATGAGGTGGTGGTGGTGGGGGGGTGCACCAGCTGAAGCTACAACACTTGCCATCGCTAAGTGATGAAAAAAGGTCTTCCTCTCACAAAGATGAAAGTCAGAGTGAGGAAACAAGGATGGGTTTTCATCATTTGGGAAAAAAAATAGTTCCAAACCAATGAAAAGTGTTATTTTTAGGTCACATGACCTAGCCTTACATCATTAGGAAACTGAAAGTCAAATGAACCAATGAAAAGTGTTATTTACAGGTCACATGACTTGTTACGCTTACGTTACGCGATCCGCGCCGCGTCCCGGATCGCTTCCGGGAAGCTGCGCTTCGCGCCTCGCTTCGCGCACCGGAGCACTTCCGGGTGCGCTAACGTGGAGCGTCATATGACGCATTACGCGACACGCGATACGTCGCGCTTACGCGACACGTCGCGATGTTGTTTTCTAACGCGGCAGTTGCGCAAACGGAATGTTTACTGGTTCGCGGACCGAGTCGCGGCACCAAATTGAGCTAACGAGAAGCTGCCCGGTTCGCGGACCGGGAGCTAATCAAAAAAAATTATTTAAAAAAAATACATACATTTTTTTATTAAAAACATATAAAATATATTTTTCGATTTAAAGAAGAATACATTTTAAAGCTTTTGATATTTGCTATTAAAAAACCATTGAAATTCACTGAAAAAACCATAGGTTATAGACCATATATAGTTAGGAATTAGCATTTACAAAACCTTGAAAATTCACTGAAAAAACCATAGGTTATAGACCATATATAGTTAGGAATTAGCATTTACAAAACCTTATTTTACTCACACAAAACCATTGAAATTCCATATATAGTTAGTTGCACTAACTATATATCGCGCACCCGCAATCCACTGTTGATGATGTCACATATTACATCATTCATGACATGGTCAGTGACATCACTGATGACATCACTGACTCACTTTTAGCCCGAACGGCTGAATGGATTTGCACGAAACTTGGCAAAATTGTAGGGACTGGTAGCCCGATGTGCCTTTTGTAGGTCTCAATATATGTGCTCCAGTGGATTTTGAGAAATTAACGTTTAAAAAAAGATATATATCTGTAACAGCGGACCGGGCAGCGCTCTGGTTCGCGGACTTTTCGCGCAACGGAGCTTTGTGAAGCGAAGCTGATTGGTTCTCCGGCGTCTGTCAACATTCCAAACAGTCCGTAGCGGCCGCCATCTTGTCTCTCGGTAGGATCGAGAGACAAGAGGAGGTCAAAACAAAGGGGGAAATAACTATAAGGGGGCATAGTAGATCCTCGCTGACCCCCTAGGTTTGATGTGGAGGTTTTAAAAGGGCCCCGCGGGGCAAAAAAAAATAATAATAATAATAATCGAACGGCTGAATGGATTTGCACGAAACTTGGCAAAATTGTAGGGACTGGTAGTGCTTCAGTGGATTTTGAGAAATTAACGTTCAAAAAAAGATATATATCTGTAACAGCGCACCACTTCGCGTACTTTTCGCGTTACGGAGCTTTGCGAAGCGAAGCTGATTGGCTCTCCGGTGTCTGTAAACATTCCAAACAGTACGTAGCGGCCGCCATCTTGTCTCTCGGTAGGATCGAGAGACAAGAGGAGGCCAAAGCGAAGGGGCAAATGACCATAAGGGGGCATAGTAGATCCTCGCTGACCCCCTAGGTTTGATGTGGAGGTTTTAAAAGGGCCCCGCGGGGCAAAAAAAAAAAATAATAATAATAATCGAACGGCTGAATGGATTTGCACGAAACTTGGTAAAATATTAGGGACTGGTAGCCCGATGTGTCTTTGCTATGTCTCAATATATGTGCTTCAGTGCATTTTGAGAAATTAACATTCAAAAACAAGATATATATCTGTAACAGCGCTCCGCTTCGCGGAGATAAAATTATATCTGTATTACCTAGCTGTTGCTAACACCAGTTAGCGACGGCTAGTAGGAGATAGCGACCATCTTGGGTCCCACTTTGCATGTGAGTGATATTTATCACTAATGACATGCAAAGTGGGCATGCCAAGATGTTAGCGACTGGAAACAGTCGCTAACATCGCTATCTCCTATTATCAACTTTTGGAAATATTCGAGATAAGCGCGAATATCTCCAAAAAGTAACAGCTGCCCTGAGCAGTTCTTAGCCATGTTATCCAATGGGAGGTGGATAACATGGCTAAGAGCATTAGCTCGGTAATGCATGAATATCGCGGAGTTTTCAGCGATATTAATGCATTGCGCTCGTTTTTTATCGTATTTGCGATAAACCTTGATAATAGCAAGGTTTATCTGCGATAATTTCTGACGGTAAAAAAATCTTTGCAATGCATCGTTAGGGATAAATATCGCTTAACTTTGGTAATATGCCCCAACGTCTGTTAACGTTCGATTCGAAGGAAATCAGGAATTGTTGAAAAACATTGTGTGCGCCATCTTGTCTTTTTTCAAATGCCACACTTTTGTCGTGCACGGCAGCCATTTTAGATGCCTTGACCAGACCCACTCTGTGCACGCTGTCGATCCTTAGCATGGCTCCCCACCCTCGCAAGCATCTCACCCAGGCAGTGGTCACCCCCGCTCTCTGTCTTATGCATGGGTAATAAACCTCCCCCCATCTGCGCTGCTCTTCCCTGAGAATCACACCCTGTGCCCGCCCGACACCTCCCTTTCGCCCTATTCACTACCGCACCCTCTGACACTCCTTTTCCTCTGTGTCCGATTGTCCAGGCCGGTCCTAGGCTATCAGCTAGCCCTGCAGATGTAGTTTATGGCCACAGCTGTAAAGAATCACCCCTCTTCAAAGGAGTTATAGTAGATCAAGGCCCACACTCGATGAGATCCGTCACAGCAGAAGCGTTGCTATTATCTGAAAACCATCCTGTATTGTGATTGGGGAGGGGACCGAGCGTGAAGCGGAAGATTCCAGGGATGACTCTTTGTACATCAAAGTTTTTACAATTATGTGTCACATTAAAAATATATAGCACTCCGACAAAGTAGTAAGATTATAAAACTTTAATAATTTATAAATATATACAAGAAAACAAAAATAGTAATAACATATAAACATTTTTAGGGAAAAACAACGAAGTAGCGGTCGGCTGTGCGAATAGTCCCAACGCAGCACAACGTCCAGATTTCCGGCGTGGGGCGTCGCGGGGGGTGGGTCATCAGTAGCAAACTGTTGTGCGAATAGTTCCAAGGCAGCAGAACGCGCCGAAATCTAGATGACACGAAAGTGATGTCTAGTAAGTTGCCACCCAGCAAATAACGGCGTGGGGCGTCGCGGGGGGTGGGTCATCAGTAGCAAACTGTTGTGCGAATAGTTCCAAGGCAGCAGAACGATGGCACCAAGGTGATGTCCAGTAAGTTGCCGCACTGGTTTTGGTATCCTACAATGCTGCTCCGAATAACGGCGTGGAGCGCCCCGGGGGAGGCGGCGTGAACGGGCCTCTCCAGGTGGAGTCTCATCTGTTTTAGTGGGGCGCCCCTTTACCGTTTCAGTTGCCATTCCGTCCGCTTTTGGTCCACTGTGTCAAAATCCGCCATTCAGCTGAGTTGCGCCCACTCTTGCGGTGCAGCGATAGGCGGCTGCCACAGGACTCTCAAAATGGCGGCAGGCTCTTTCCTTTTTGGGCGTGGTCCACTGAAATGGCCCTGGGACACCTTGGAAATCGGACGCTTGTCTGCTAGGTCTTGGACCCCATTCTCGAAAGCGTCCCCTCCGCCTTGAGAATTCATCAAAAGTTTTGGGGGCCCCGACTCCTGCAGGCTTCTGGTGGGGAGCGGCTGCCATGATTGCTCGCGGAATGACCACGACGGAGCTACGAGATGGTGGTGCTCTCATGCTGACGCCAGTTTAGTCTGAAACATCCAGAAACAAGGTGGGGCTTTCATCGTTTGGGGGAAAAAAAAAGTTTTCATCCAATGAAAAGTGTTGTTTTTAGGTCATATGATCAAGCCTTCCATCATTCGGAAACCAAAAGTAAAATGAACCAATGAAAAGTTTTATAAACAAGTCACATGACCTGTTATGCGGCATAGGGTATAAAATGCGGAGAAAATACGTTGGCACGTGAGGCGGCGTCAGTAGCGGACCGATGTGCGAATAGGCCGAAGGCAATACAACGCGCCAAGATCCGGATGGCACCGAGGTGGTGTCCAGCAAGTTGCAGCACTGGTGTGGCCATCCTACAATGCTGAAAGTCGGCGTGGGGCGCCCCGTTGGCCTGTGAGTTTGCGTCACTAGCGGACCGATGTGCGAATAGGCCGAAGGCAGCACAACGCGCCAAGATCCGGATGGCACCGAGGTGGTGTCTAGTAAGTTGTCGCACTTCTGTGGCCATCCTACAATGTTGAAAGTTGGCGTGGGGCGCCCCGTTGGCCTGTGAGATGGCGTCAGTGGCGGACCGATGTGCGAATGGGGCCAAAGGCAGCGCAACAATATTTTCTGACTGACACCACAAGGCGCTGAGATGCCAAGATCCGGATGGCACCGAGGTGATGTCTAAGTTGCGGACTGATGTGCGAATGGGGCCAAAGGCAGCGTAACAATATTTTTTGTATGGAAGATACCACTAGGCGTTGAGATGCCAAGATTCGGATGGCACTGAGGTGAAGTCTAGCAAGTTGGTGTGGTCATCCTACAATGCTGAAACTCGGCGTGGGTCGCCCCATTAGCCTGTGAGATGGCGTCAGTAGCGGACCGATGTGCGAATAGGCCGAAGGCAGCACAACGCGCCAAGATCCGGATGTCACCGTGGTGGTTTCATAGTTGAGAGGCACTTCATCTGCAGTGGGGCGCCGAGATCCGGATGGCACCGAGGTGATGTCTAGCAAGTTGCTGTACTGGTGTGGTCATCCTACAATGCTGAAACTCGGCGTGGGTCGCCCCATTAGCCTGTGAGATGGCGTCAGTAGCGGACCGATGTGCGAATAGGCCGAAGGCAGCACAACGCGCCAAGATCCGGATGTCACCGTGGTGGTTTCATAGTTGAGAGGCACTTCATCTGCAGTGGGGCGCCGAGATCCGGATGGCACCGAGGTGATGTCTAGCAAGTTGCTGTACTTGTGTGGTCATCCTACAATGCTGAAACTCGGCGTGGGTCGCCCCATTAGCCTGTGAGATGGCTGTTCTTTGGATTTGGGCCTGGTCCACCAAAGTGGCCCTGGGACACCTTAGAACTCGGACGCTCGATTTCTTTTTCCTTTCCTGTACATGCAAAAAAAGGTAAATGCCCGGTACGTTACACGCTTCATCTGCCACGATGAACTCTCCAGAGGAACCGAAAAAAAATATAGTTGTGGTAACTATACCATGCATCGTCATATGGAGAGGTGGCACCAATTAATTATAGTGCTGCATAAAAGAGAGATTTGGAGGAGAACCCCTGACCTGCTAGTACATTCATCAAAGAAGTGGCACTGAGAGCTTCAGAGGCAAGGGAAACGGTCCCAAATATTTAGAAGAACTTTGGAAAGATTAAAATGACATGTTTAGATTGTGGCAAATTAATTTCATGTGGACAGATGAGTGTTACTCTAATAAATACAGCATATGAACATCATCATAGTCGATGGTTGGTAGAGACATTTTGACTATATCCTGGACCTGCCCGTCCTCGCCCAAAATGGCGCCGGAATAAATGGGACTCGTAACTCCTTGTTGTGTACTGGTTGCAGAACCTTGAAATCACGAGATACGTATGCAGTTTTGAAGCACATGGCGGGCGGGGACGAGAATTGATTGAATATTTCGACATCCCTATTGATATTAAGTTCTGATGTGTTATTGATTACTGTACTGTTGAAAGTTCGAATTAACGTCACCCATGGTACTTGCCCGCAAATGTATATCTAGATAATTTTATTGTAACTGGCCCTGTCGTATTTTAATTATAAAATGTACGTCCACCGATTCCGTAACTGTTAGACACCTTAGTTCTTGCAACCTAATGGCCCGCCCGTTACGTTCCTCTACAGTGTAAATGTCTATTCATCATATACGATTACAGTTTGCTCTGTGGCAGGCCCACGTGGTTATAGGCTCGTATTTGTATAATGAAATTTTCACAATAAAGGTTTTTAAAAGAAAACATGGTAGTAGTATATACATTGGTAAAGTTTTTAATAATAGTGACTGTTTTAGAATCATTAAAAGGCAAGTGAAATAAAGCAGACCAATTACATGAAGGGTAAAAGGTATAATACGAAGGAACGCAGTAAAGATAAATGGTCAAGGGCTGTTGTGTTTTCTATTCCTGCAACATAAAGTGATCGATAAGAATCTCATATTCAGGCGTATCGGCGACTAAGACAGCAGGTCGACCCTCATTTGCTCAACGGCTCCGTCATGGGACGAAGAAACGCTCTTTTTCTCGAAAAAAGAATATATTTTACTTGCAGGACAGTTGTAAAATTTCCGGGAAAGTACATTAGCCTGGAACATTATAACATATATTTAAGAAAAAATAATGTTCGGAAGTAATGAAAAGCGTAATTTTTAGGTCATATGACCAAGCCTTTCATCATTACAATAAGAAAAGTAAAATGAACCAATGAAAAGTTTTATTAACAAGTCACATGACTTGTTATGCTTACGTTACGCGCTGCGCGCCCCGGATGACTTCCGGATGCGCTAACGCGGCGCGTCATATGACGCATTACGCGACAACGCAGGTACAGAATATAGTCAAAATGTCTCCACCAACCAGCGGTCGGAACACAACCCCTTTCAGCAGGCTAAATAGTTCTGTTAAATGACAACAGAAGGGACAGGCAACAAGAACCATCAGTCAAAGAGGGGAGAGCTAGTTCTTCTCTACCGGGTTACATTGGGGCGCTACCGGAACTGATCGAATTGGTAGTCTACATTGTTTCTGGATGTTTCAGACTGAAGCTGGGGTTAGCATGAGAGCAGCACCATTTCGTAGCTCCGTCGTGGTCATTCCGCAACCAATCATGGCAGCCGTTCTTTATCGTTATTTTGGGCGGGGTGGGTGGCGGAGCCGAGCTGTTTTGCAGCCATCATTGTGTGGAGTTCAGTTCATCTCACTAGTTTTGTATTTGTCATGAGGGGTTGTTCCTAATGTTTCTATTTTAGCGAGGTCAAAAAGAGATCCCATTAGTGGCCTACTGATTTTGCTCGATTCCTTTTCTTTTTTTTTTACACGATTTTTCGTTATCTGCAAAGACTAAACAGAGTATTGCGACTCTGTGTTTGTTTGTAAATAGAGAATGAACCAAAGAGAACTAATTCTAAAACAGTAAATACTTGGATAACAATCAATCAAATGGAGAGAGAAGCAGGCACGACGGATTACAATGGGGGCAAAGACCTGCGTTAACTACCTTTCACTATCTGCAAAGAGAGAGTACTCCTAATAGAAATGAGGGGGGGGGGCACCATTCAAAGCAGATCAGTGTGCATAAACACGAAAATGTTTTCACTTACCACGTACTTGACATTCGACAGCTTATGATATTTGCTATTAAAAAACCATTGAAATTCACTGAAAAAACCATAGGTTATAGACCATATATAGTTAGGAATTAGCATTTACAAAACCTTGAAAATTCACTGAAAAAACCATAGGTTATAGACCATATATAGTTAGGAATTAGCATTTAAAAAACCTTATTTTACTCACACAAAACCATTGAAATTCCATATATAGTTAGTTGCACTAACTATATATCGCGCACCTGCAATCCACTGCTGATCATGTCACATATTACATCATTCATGACATGGTCAGTGACATCACTGATGACATCACTGATGACATCTCAAATGACATCACTGATGACATCACTGATGACATCTCATTTGACATCATTCTTGTGCTAATACGATAAACCTCTTCAGACTCTAATATAACCTTAGATACACTCAGTGTATACAGACACTCACACACTGCCACTCATCCATGGAGTTACTCACACACCCAGTCAGTCATGCAAAGAAACAATCTCATCTCCATTTCTTCAACTATACAGTTAAACACACCTTACTTATTGAAACATATACTAACACATATTTACTCTCTTATACAATCCCTGATACAAGTTCACAATGATCGATACAACCACTCACTCATTCGGTGGCTCTCATGCACAGTTATTTATATATGCCAACTCTCACATGTACTGTGTTTTACATATGTACTTACTATGACATGTAGCATTGAGATATCCATTCACTCATCAATACACTCATGCACACAGTCAACTGCCCATGTAGCTGTTTCCACATGCACTCTTGAACTCATACACCTAGTGAATAAACTGTTCACACATCTATGCATAGAGTCACACACCTTCCAGCCACCCCCACACAAACTCAATCTCCCATAGAAATACTTGGGCAACCAATTAATAACACATATAGCCTCTCGTATAGCTAATGATCAACACATGCAGCAGTTTACAGAACAACAGACATAATGATGCACAAATTAAGACAGTTTAGTCACTAACCCATGCATTCAGTGAGACACATTTAATCACTCACTCATACAGTCAGTCACGCACCTACTAAATCCTTCATCCAGACACTTATACATCCACTCATTCTTCAATATGTAAGACATATTTTAACTTTACAGAAACATACAGTCACTGGATGTTGTCATCAGTGATGTCATCAGTGATGTCATTTGAGATGTCATCAGTGATGTCATCAGTGATGTCACTGACCATGTCATGAATGATGTAATATGTGACATGATCAGCAGTGGATTGCAGGTGCGCGATATATAGTTAGTGCAACTAACTATATATGGAATTTCAATGGTTTTGTGTGAGTAAAATAAGGTTTTTTAAATGCTAATTCCTAACTATATATGGTCTATAACCTATGGTTTTTTCAGTGAATTTTCAAGGTTTTGTAAATGCTAATTCCTAACTATATATGGTCTATAACCTATGGTTTTTTCAGTGAATATATATATATATATATACACGTATATATATATCTATACTTAAAAAAACAAAAGTTAAAGGATTGTTATAGTTAGGAAACAGAATTAAAACAACCTTAGAAATAGGTTTGGATTTTACACACACAAAACGATAGAAATTCAGCAGTTACCTCAAGTAACTTTAACTCGTGCCCTAAGGTAACTATAATTCACGCCCCCCACCATGCACAGTTTTCTCACCAATAATTTCACTGCAAATGTTGTAGTGATATTATCAATGATGTCATAGAGGATGTCATAAGTAATGTAATATATGGGATAATAACAGTGCATGGTGAGGGCATGACTTATAGTAAACTTAGGGCTTGAGTTACTATAATATCCCTGTAACCTTTGTTTTTCCAATTGAATTTCTGTTTTCTTAATGCTATTTCCTAACTGTAATTTCCCTGTAACCTTTATTTTTTCAATGAATTTCTATGGTGCCTGCGTATATGAATGGGTGTGTGGGTGTCTGTTTGACTGTGTAAGTGGGTTTGTGAGTAGTTTTCTAAGTCTCTGAGTGGGTGTGTGAGTGGTTTTCTAGGTTTCTAAGTGTGTGTGTGTGAGTAGCAGTATGGGTGTTTGAGTGGGTGTGTAAGTGTGTGTGTGAGTGGGTATGTGAGTGCATGTGTGACTGGCTGTGTGGGTGTGTGAATGGGTGTGTGAGTGGTATTGTTGGTCTGTGAGTGGGTGGGTGTGTGAGTGCTTGCATGGGTGTTTATGTTGGTATGTGAGTGCCTGTGTGGGTCTGTGGATGGTGTTCTGGGTCTTGGAGAGGGTATATGAGTGGCTGTGTGGTGTTTAAATAGGTATGTGAGTGGGTGTGTGAGTGTGTGTGTGAGTGTGTGTGTGATCGGCCATGAAGGTCTGTGAGTGGGTGTATGATTTGTTTTATGGGTCTCTGAGTGGGTGTGTGAGTTGTTTTGTGGGTCTCTGAGTTGGTGTGTGAGAGGCTGTACAGGTGCGTGAGTGGGTGTGTGAGTGGTTGCATAGATGTGCATGTACATGTGGTGAGTGAGTGGTTCTCTGGGTCTCTGAATGGGTGTGTGAATGTCTGTATGAGCGTGTAAGTGGGTGTGTGAGTGGTTTTTAGGTCTCTGAGTGGGCAGGTGGTGGCTGTATGGATGTGTGAGTGGTTTTCTGGGTCTCCAAGTGGGTGTGTGAGTGGCTGTATGGGTGTGTGATTGGCTGTGTGGGTCTGTGAGTGGGTGTTTGAGTGGTTCTGTAGGTATATGAGTGGGTGTGTGAGTGATTGTGTGGGTATGTACCTGAGTGTGTGTAAGCCTGTGTAGATGTGTGAGTGGATGTGTGAGTGGTTTTCTGGGTCTCTGAGTGGGTGTTTGGCTGTGTGAGTGCATATGTGACTGGCTGTGTGGGTATGTGAGTGGGTGTTTGAGTGGTTTTCTGGGTCTGTGAGTGGGTGTGTGAGCAGTTGTGTGGGTGTGTAAATTGGTGTATGACTGAGTGGATAGGTGTGTGAGTGCATGCATGGCTGGATGTGTGGATCTGTGGTTCGAGTGGTTTTGTCGTTCTCTAAGTGGGTGTGTGAGTGGCTGTACAGGTAAGTGAGTGGATTTTTTAGAGTGGTTATGTTGGTGTGTACATGGGTCTGTGAGTGGGTCTGTGAGTTGTTCTGCGGGTCTCTGAGTGTGTGTGTGAGTGGCTAGATGGGGGTGTGGGAGGTGTTTTGGATCTCTGAGTGGGTGCATGATCGGTGGGATCTAGATCCATGGATTCACATGGGGACTGTGCTGAGTGCATGGACACTCCACGGATCTTTGTGCGCCCCCAAAAAACTTTTTGGGACAATTTCCTGGCCATTGGGGCTCCCTCACAGACCCGACCATCAGTCCTAAGGGGTCAGAATACCTCGATCCTGATCCCTAATATCCAAATTACACTTTATTCCTTCCCCAGGAACCATGTCCCTCTTAAAAAAAAATGGTGGATGCAACTTTTCTCTCAGATTGCAGCCAGCCAATTATGGTATTGCTGTTGGTGCATGGATCTGTGTCTGTAGATATACATACATCTTTTTCATTAATAACTCCAAAACTACTGAACTGATATACACCATATTACAAAAAGCAATCTTTCTGAACCAAGATCTAGCTTTCTGCCAAATGTGGTGTAATTCCGTTCAGCGTTTCGGGCTGTACTCGTGTCTAAAATGCCAACGGAAAATTGCATGGGGAAAACACGTTTTGGGACTCCTCCCTTTTTCTTGGCCTCCACTTGATGAAACACCGCAAAACGTTCCTGCCAGCAGCAGAAGTGTGTGGCAAACTAGTTTTGAAAATGTTGTAAAGATTTGTAAAAGCCCGGCCAAATTTTATTAGCATGACAAAAATTAATTTTCCTATGGAAACTAGGTCCAACCTATAATTACCAACCTCAGTAGGTAACAAATACCAAGTCGGGTCTGATGGCTTAGTGGACTGATGCGTCCACTGCGTGGACCACTGTTTGCACTTATCGTCACAGGTTCAAATCCGGGCAGGTTCACTCAGCCTGTCATCCTTCTGAGGTCGATAAAATGAGTACCATTTAGTTAGTTGACAATAAACATCTGTTATTCAGCACCAACTACACATGTTTGTATATATACACTGAACAAAAACGAGGGAAAGGAATATTTAAATATGTGTGTGTGTGTGGTGTATACATGTATATGCATATGTATATATATATATATATATAGAGAGAGAGAGAGAGAGAGAGCTCAGTGCTTTATAGATGATTTTTTTGCATGCATTTTTACTATATAATTACAATTATTTAATGTACTGATCTCACTCATGATGTTTCAGTTGACATAAATGGAATAATCAATGACAACCCTGAAGACGTAACAATTATTGTCAGCAATGACATCATGAAGGGCAACATTGATGACATCACACTTAAGGGCATGGTGTGACTGAAAGGTATGTTAAACATAGATGTGTCTCATTCTTGGTGGTAGTTCAGCTTCTGTAAAAATACTAGGAGTGCACCAGATATGGGCCATGATGTACAGTTGGGCAGTGTAGGAAAATTCATCAATTTATGGAGGAGGTGCAAAATATGTAAGATTTGCCCCTGAGTGAATTTAATCTTCCATACAGAAGTAACATGAAGGAAATATCAAAGGTGGTATCTCAAAGGTAGTATCTCTTTTTTAAGTATTTTCTATATAAATCAGGGGATTGTTTATGTCCAAAACTCTAGATCTCCTTCACTTGAGGCTCTTTCACTTAAGGCTGGATTAACACATATTTGTTTTCTTTTGAAACTGAAGACTGTGTGAGATCTGCCAAAGAACAATGGGCAGCCGATTTTAATTTTGGGGACACTCTTGAGACCGTGATTGGCAATTGTGTTGCTTTGTAAAGTGTGAAAAGATCATCTTGCTCTGAGAGGACAAGTGTGTGCCTCTCACAAGTGTGCGAGGAATCTACTTGAGCTTAGAATATCTGGCAACTTCCAGAAGAGAGTGCAGTGCACCAAAGATAATATGTGTCAGCCATAACCAAGAAGGTCAAAGATACTGAGTGAAGATATTCAAGTAAAGCAGTCATGCCATACCACTTCTGTGCACCACAGTGAAGCTGGCTGCCATATTCAGATAGCCTGTGGTTGGTTCAACAGTGACTTTCAGAGCCCTAAATACAGGGTCTGCCCTAATAGAGCGTTGATCCTGTATTTACAGTAACCACTGAGATTCAGCCATCCAGGAAAATAGAGGGGAGAATATCTTTTCAAAGTTTTGAGGTGAAATAACAAGCAGGATTCAGAAATAGATGTCAAAGGTGACCCTGGGGTTTCTGACCATTTTCACTGACAGTGAGCAACTGCCCACTGGCTAAGGAGATTGACACAAAAGGTCCTCCTTGCCAACAATAATCGTACTCTCAGCCATTATTACTCAACATGAGCCAATCGTATGCAATCTCTGATCTCCTCCAAATACTCCTAAAACTTGGTAGTCATAGGGCCCGATTCACAGAATGAACTTAACAGTCGAGCCTAAACTTACTACTATTTTGGTATTCACAGAATGCACTTACTACTTTTGGCATTCACAGAAGTTAGGATTTTGTCTTAAGTTTGTCTTAATAAGACAGACTTAAGACAGACTCAAGACAACATCCTAACTTAAGCCTGCCTGCATCCTACTGAGACTCACTTAGAGAGAAAATGCAATTGAAAAGAAATTAGAAAATTCACGCTAGAACTTACTTAAAGGAGACTTCATCTGCAAAACAAACTCCATCCCCCACAATGCACCGAGGGAGAGTGCGATGTAAACACGCCCACGGATGGGGATGGTATTTAAATAAAGTTGGAGAACGTGTTGTGCAGATCTCTGGTGTGATTTTTTCTGCCCAGGAAGAAGGGGCTGTGAGCCCTGAAACGCTTCGGCGACAGAAACCATAACACAGAGGAAGCGTGCAGGCTGCATGGTGAGGCCGGAGGGCTGAGCATGGTCGAGTTCTCTCTCGAATGCTTCATGGCAATTTTGCGGTTTTCATAATCACACACGGCTGCCCGGCCGTGGGGACGGGAACCATCGTTTGCTGGAGAATATGCCCATCACCAGCGATCAGAGGCTGTTGTCCGACACAGCTCAGGATGCTCAACAGCACCGTGCTCTGCATGCGGAATAAGCCTGCCTGCATCCTACTGAGACTCGCTTAGAGAGAAAATGCAATTGAAAAGAAATTAGAAAATTTACGCTAGAACTTACTTAAAGGAGACTTCATCTGCATAACGAACTCCATCCCCCACAATGCACCGAGGGAGAGTGCAATGTAAACACGTCCATGGATGGGGATGGTATTTAAATAAAGTTGGAGAACGTGTTGTGCAGATCTCTGGTGTGATTTTTCCTGCCCAGGAAGAAGGGGCTGTGAGCCCTGAAACTCGTCGGCAACAGAAACCATAACACAGAGGAAGCGTGCAGGCTGCTTGGTGAGGTCGGAGGGCTGAGCATGGTTGAGTTCTCTCCCGAATGCTTCAGGGCAATTTTGCGGTTTTCATATATATATATATATATATATATATTAACGCTCCAAGGTTGTCCACCATGTGAGTAGCACGCGATCAGCAGCTTTATTTATGTGTAGGTGAGGACGGGGATCCGCTTGTAGACGCCGCTCCGTAATGGATCTGCCCGACGCGTTATACAATTGGAGAAGTGTAGCGGGTGCGCACACCGCTTCCGTTAAAGCCCCTGAAGAGAAGCAGATGGAGCTTCGAAACGCGTCGGGCAGATCCATTACGGAGCGGCGTCTACAAGCGGATCCCCGTCCTCACCTACACATAAATAAAGCTGCTGCTCGCGTGCTACTCACATGGTGGACAACCTTGGAGCGTGAATATATATTGTTTGTATTTCTTACCTAAAGTTCACAAATTGGTCACCCCTACACCAGGCCGTCCCATCATATCGGCCATAGGGAGTATGACAGAGAACATCTCCAAGTATGTGGACTTTTTTCTTCAGCCCCATGTTGCAAGTCTCCCTTCCTACTTGAAGGATACTACAGACTTCCTAACCAAGATCCAAACCGTTCAGTGGTGCAGTGATTTTTTGTTTTTAATCTTGGACATTGAATCACTTTATACCTCTATCAATCATCACCATGGTATTAGTGCATGTCAATACTATCTTAACACACGTGCTATTTGTTTCAGAGAACACAATGCTATGCTTATTTCAATGATCAGGTTGTGCCTAACCTCCAATTTTTTCCGCTTCCAGAACAACACCTATCATCAATTGCGTGGGGTGGCTATGGGCTCGTGTTTTTCCCCCAGCTACTCATGTCTTCATGTGGGTTGGTGGGAGGAGCACGAGCTCAGATCCACACACGCACATTGGTCATCTCACATTGAACATTATTGGCGTTATATTGATGACATTTGCATCATTTGGAGGGGGACGGAGGAAGAGGCCCTGTTATTTGTATCAGACTGTAACGCCAATTCTCTGAACCTAAAATTTACTGCCAATGTGAATGTGAATGAGGCGGAATTCCTTGATGTTCATCTTTATATCAAAGATGATAAACTTGAGACAAAATTGCATCGTAAAAGTACTGCGGGCAATTCTATTTTGCATGCTCGCAGTTCTCATCCATCACATACCATTCGCAGTATTCCGTATGGTGAATTCATTAGAATTCACAGAATCTGCAGTGATAAGGAGTCTCTTACAAGATGCCTTGAGGAATCTAGACAGCGCTTCATACAGAGAGGCTATTCCAGAGCCATCCTTGACCAAGCGTTAGCTAGGGCTTTACAAGTAGATCGTGCTTCGCTTCTTACATCCAGCGATTCCACTATTGCTAGCACTAACAGCTCACAGGACACCTCTCTTTGTACAGTCAGACTGATTACTACTTTCTGCTCACAGGAGCGTAAGTTAAGGCGCATCATTGGCACCGAATGGCCCATTATTCTGACTGATTCTATTCTTGGCCCTCTATTACCTGAAAAACCTACCATCACATTTAGACGTGCGCCCTCTATGCGTGATGCTCTGGATAGAGCAGCACCAGAAAATCCACCAAAATCCAGCAAAATCAATAAAATGGGCTTTTTTAAATGTACATCTTGTCGTGCCTGTAATTTTGCCACCAACACCAATCAATATGTCACTGCCTTCAGTGATGTACCTATCCTGATCAATGAATATTTAACTTGTAGATCAGAGTTTGTTGTCTACAAGCTCAAATGCACTTGCGACTTGGAGTACATTGGGAGCACTAAGCTGCCTGTGCACCAAAGAATCCTCCAGCATATTAGAGCAATTGTTAACAGTGACAGCAATTACCCTGTGGCTAGACATTTTGAGGCTTTTCATGATAAGAAAGTGAAGGATTTACAATACACTGTTTTGTGCTCGGTACCCCAACCAAGTCGGGGTGGTGACCGCGAAAAACTATTGAGACAGCGTGAATCACAGCTTATCATGTCACTTGACACCAAGGCCCCTAATGGTCTTAATCTGACGGAGGATTTGAGAAATTTCCTCTAAATTTTTGCTTTATAATTGGATACGATTCTGGTTGGCGTCTGTTTTCTTTCCAATGACTGTGACTAATTTGGTTCTTGTTCTAGTTGCTGTGGCACTCTGTGGCTGATATTTACCAGCAACGATTATTTTGATGCTGTTTTGATTCTTGGAAACATAATGTTTGTTTGATTCTGCATTTGTGTGAATCATACTTTCGGCTCTTTTTAGCACTTATTCATTTTGCCTCATTCTTCATTTTTCTTTGTTTCTCTCTTTTTTCCCTATTTTCTTGCTATAATTTTTTGGGGTTGGGCTGTTTCTCTTGTCGTCTTTTTAAATTTTTTATAATCACTTTTTCTGCATTTTGAGGTATATTTATATCCTATGTTTCACTTTTTTGTTGCACTACATGACTGAAATGATTGTGGGGTTCATAGCTGATGAGGCAGTCTTCTTTTCTATAGCAATGTGGTTATTTGTATTTCAGGCACCATGCCGTGATTTTGTTGACACTTTTGGTTAATTGTATATTTTTGACTAACCTTTGCTCCTTTTGGTCCTAATTGTTTGGGACTTTATTAATATCTGGCACTTTGTCAGGATATTTGTTTGTGGACCAATGTGTTACCTTTATTAGAGGTTGCGATTCGTTTAGTCTGTGTCTGCGCATATTCTGCCAGTCTTTTCACTGTTACATTTACCATCATGTGTCCAATTATTGTATTTTTTCCACATGCTTTATTGTTATTATTTGTTCATCTCTGCAAATGCCACTTTTATCTTTGTATATACCATACGGTCATGCGTGTATCACTTTAAAATTCCTATGTGCACTATTTCTTTACCTCCCCCTTTTCTTAATTTTTGGGCGTGTTCCCTAAAATAGGCCCCTCCCTATGCTTTGTATATATACCTACACTTTTTTTGAGTGTCCCTATGTGAACAAGCTCCCTTGTGGAGTGAAACGCGTTATCTCATATTAAAACGTTTTTTCCTGCTTACTCACTGGAGTTGCTTCATTCTTGAGCCTTGCTGACCGTTTGATGGGGCGTTTTGAGGTCTGCACCCTGCCGTTGCCTGTCGACTATTGACAGGATTGGGATCCTCTCTTCATATATATATATATATATTCACTGAAAAAAACAAAGGTTACTACGTTGTTATAGTTAGGCTGAAGTTTCATTGGTACAGAACCAGTGAAATTCAGCAGTTATAGTTAGCTGAGCTAACTACAACTCGTGCCCATGCAAAGCTCTGCTTATGACCTCACATATTACATCACTTACGACATGGTCATTGACATCACTGATGACATCTCAAATGGCATCACTGATGACATCATCCAGTGACTGTGAGTGTTTTTAAAAAGTTTATTAGTGTTAAATATATATACCAAGGTGCATTGGTGAATCAGTGGGTGTATGATTGCCTGTATGGATGATTCAGTGGGTGTGTGACTGACTGTATAAGTAAGTTAGTGATTAGGTGTCTCAGTGACTGGTTGTGTGAATATCTGTATCGGTCTGTCATTTGGTGTCTAAGTGGCTGTATGCGTGTGTGAGTTGGTACGTAAGTGGCTGTATGGGTGAGTGATTGGTTGTCTGAGTACCTGTATGGATGTCTGAGTGTCTGTACTGGTGGGTGATGGGGTGTGTGACCGCCTGTATAGATGAGTCAGTGGGTGAGTCAGGGACTCTATGGGTTAGTGAGTGTGTGTGTGTGAGGGGCTATATGGCTGAGTGAGTGTGTGTATAGAAGTGTGGATGAGTGAGTGGATGTGTCAGTGGTATATGGGTGAGTAAATAGGTAGGTGAAAGACAGAATATGTGGGGTATATGAGTGACTGTATGGGTGAGTGAGTGAATTCGAGAGTCTCTGGGTGGGTGTGTGCTTGTGTCAGTGACTGTATAGGTGAGTGAATACGTGTTAGTATCTGTAAGAGTAAGTGAATGGTTGTTGTGTGTAGCTGTATGGGTGAGTAAGTGGTTGTGTGATTGACTGTATCGATGAGTGAGTAAGTGGGTGAGTCACTCCTTGGGTGACTGACTCAGTGTGTGAGTGGCTGTATGAGTGCATGAGTGGATATTTCAGTGGCTGTATTAGTGAGTGAGTGGGTGTGCAAGTGGTAGTATGGGCGAGTGAGTGGATGTGTGTGTTTAGATCTATGAATGAGTGAGTGGGTGAGTAAGTACTGGTATGGGTCTGTGAATAGTTTGTGAATGGTTGTGTGGGAGTGGGTGTATGAAAGGTTCAACGGAGGTGTTAGTGGGTGCATTAGTGATTTTGTGGATGATGTCATCAGTGATGTCACTAACCATGTCATGACTGATATAATATGTGAGGTCATAAGCAGTGCATTGCGGGGGCGCGAGTTATAGTTAGCTCAGGGAGCTATAAATGCTGACTCACTGTTGTTATATGATTGAAATCTGAGCCTAACTATAATGACCCTGTAACCTTTGTTTTTTTCAGTGAATTTCCAAGGTTTCATTAATTCCTTTTCCTAACTATAACGTCCCTGTAACCATTGTTTTTTTCAGTGTATTTCTGAGATTTTTAAAATGCTATTTCCTAACTATAACGTCCCTGTAACCTTTGTTTTTTCCAGTGAATTTCTATGGTTTTTTAAGTAGTAATTGCGTTGGAGTGGTGTAGAAAGGGGGCGGGCCTCCGACCAGCTCTCAGGAATCCCACTGTGTAGGACTTACAGGAGGTACCTGGAGGACTTATTGGCCCCCAGTGTCCCTCAGCATTCAAGATGGAGGACTTTATTCCCCAACCAGTAGTGTTCCAGGAGGCGTGTTTGCAGAGTGGTGGGGAAAATAAGCGTGGCGTCCAAAGACCTCTTAGCAATCCCTCTGTGTGGGACTTACAGGAGGTAGCAGTAGGGGCTGTTCACCTCCAAGCACCCTCAACAGCCAAGGGAAATTCATCCTCAACTAATTGTGTGCAGGAGGTGAATGCAAAGTCTTGGAAAAAAGGGGTGGGTCCACAAAGACCTCTCAGCAAGCCCACAGTGTGGGACTTACTAAAGGTAACAGGAGGGGGAGTTGGCCAACAACTCCTCCTGTTATCTCCAGTAAGTCTCACACATCAAGATTGCTGAGGGGTCTTTCTGATGCCATGCCCCCTTTCTCCACCACTCTACACACCACTGGCTGGGGAATAAAGTCCCTTGACCGCTTAGGGTCCTTGGGGGCCAACTACCGGTTATCTCAAATAAGTCCCACACAGCTAGATTGCTAAGAGGTTGTCAGAGGCCACGCCCCCTTTTTCCACCACTCTGCAAACACACCTTCTGGCGCACTACTGGTTAGGGGAAGAAGTCTACTTTAGTCCTAAAGCCCTCAGGAGTAAAGTGGAATGTATCCCCAACCAGCAGTGTGCAAGGAGGCGCCATTGCAGAGTGGTGCAGTAAGTGCCTCCGGCATCGTGTGATTACTTTATCTTTATATGGAATTATTAGGGAAGGAGGAGCTGTGTGCCCCCCCCCCTTCCTGGGGCTGATTTTGGACCTGGAATCCCCATATCCAGTGGATAGGTATATTTAAAATGGGGAGGAGGGTTACACAGCCCCCCTCCCCGGGGGGCCCCACATCTTGGGGCCCAACTTTTTGTTTTTGTTTTTTATATTTTTGTTAATAGCAGAAGAGGGTGGGCCCCCTTCCCTGGGTGATTTTGGCCCCGGGGAACCATCCCCCGGGGCCTGCCCTTTATTTATTTTTTAAACATGGGAAGAGGGCCATGTGGCCTCACTCCTGGGCTGATTCTGACTCTGGGGACCCCATTCCTCGTGGCCTGGCCACACTACTGAGTACCCTGGTCCCAACCAGGGCACCCAGTTTCTCACATTGGGGACTGTAGGGGGAGCCTGAAGGCCCCCGCAGTCCCTGCCGGCTCCCTGCGTCCTGCGGGAGCCAACATGGCTTTTGGACAAAAACAATTCAGCTCTGCTCCATGCAAGTGAGAGCATTTTACAAGCTCTCACTTGTACGAAGCAGAGTAGAGTTTGCTATTGCTTGGCAGGAGCAGTGCTCCCGCCAAGCCACAGCAAACTGCAATGTCCTGGGCGTGGGCACCCACGACATTGCAGGGGCCGGCCCTGGGTAAGGGCAGTCCCCAGGGTCATTAATGGCTCCAGGAGGGGCCCAAATGCCCCCCTCAATTGTTTGTTTGATCCATTGTTTGATTTAGCCCTGCGAAGGTGGTGGTCCCAACTCCAGGGATGTGGGGGGTCAGCGGCCCCCGCAATATTTACATTTAAAGCTCTGGGGAGGTGGCAGTCCCCAGGGCTGTGGAGGGACGCCAAGCTCTCCACATTCTTAACACATAGACCCCCGGGGAGGTTGTGGTCCCTGGGGCTAGGGGCGGTCCAAGAGGCCCCTTATTTATAAAGAAAATAAACCCGAGGAGGTGGTGGTCCCCAGGGCAGCGGGGAAGGCTGTATGAGCCTCCCCCACATTCATTGTTGAAAAAACGCTGGGGAGGTAGTGGTCCCAATGTCAATATTTAGCCGGGGTCATGCCCCCAGTCCATTATAAAAACAATACCGCCAGGAACAGGCCCACCCAAGAGCTGATAATGAACGAAGTGTGAGAGCCTGCGCTTCATTTTTTTTTTTTTACCGTGATTTTGCTGATTTGCCACAACCTCATGGTAAGTATAAAAAAATATATACTTTATTTGACTGGTGGGGTCCCAGAGGTACCGCAAGACCATAACTTGGGGATGAGAGTATTCCTACCCTTCCCCCGTTTCTTTATTTTCACTTTTTTGCGGGGGGGACTCGGTGAAGTCGAGTCCCAAGATGGCTGTCAGCACTTCTTGGTTGAAGTGTTGGCAGCAAATCAGAGCTGTGCATTTCCCTTTTTCGCGAAGGCTTTGCAGCTAGAAAGGTCACTAACTTTTGCTTCTTAAATTTCTCCAAAATTCCTGAACGGATTTGCACCAAATAACAAGAAGCGCAATCTGCGGAACAACATCTACCTTTCTGCCAAATTTGGTGTAACTCCGTCCAACGGTTCTGGCTGTAGAATTGACTGCTCGTACCATGAGAATTAAAATGGAAAAATGCACTTTTCCATCAATTTATTTATTTATTTATTTATTTTATGATTTGTAGAGCGCCTGGTGACCCGAAGGCATCCCCGCGCTATCGAGTT
Source organism: Lissotriton helveticus (assembly GCF_964261635.1). NCBI lineage: Eukaryota > Metazoa > Chordata > Amphibia > Caudata > Salamandridae > Lissotriton > Lissotriton helveticus. The sequence continues at coordinate 149,631,522 of NC_136069.1, forward strand.
GTGAAATCCTGGAGAGGGAGACCGGGGGAACTATTTGGGAAAAAGGAAGGTTTTAAGTTTTTTACGAAAGAGGGGGAGACAGGGTTCCAGACGCAGATTGCGAGGGAGAGCGTTCCATTTTGAGGAGGCATTGACCGAGAAGCGGCGGCCACCGGTGCGCGACTTCTTGAATTTAGGAACTATGGCCAGGTGTTCGCTGTCAGAGCGGAGGTTTCTGGGGGCTTTGTAGGGGATGACCATGTCTTTAAGGGCGGCCGGGCCAGCCCCGTTTATAAGTTTATGCGTTGTGCACAGGGCCTTGAACTCTACACGCTGGCGCACAGGAAGCCAGTGCAGAGCTTTGAGGGCCGGTTTGGTGGAGGCTCTGGGTGGGAGGTTCAAAATAAGCCTCGCAGCGGCGTTCTGTGCACGTTGGAGCTTGGCCAGGGTGAATTCAGGGGCTCCGAGGTAAGCGGCATTCCCATAGTCAAGCCGGGCTAATATAAGCCCTTGGACCAATAGTTTCCTGGATAGGGGGGGAAGGAGCGGGAGAATCTTACGGATTGACCGCAGGAGGCCAAAGCATGTTCCAGCGGTCTTTGCTGCCTGGGTCTTCATGGAGAGGTCCTGCTCCAGCCAGAAACCTAGGGTTTTAATTTCTTTCTTAGGCCTGGGGATGTTCCCGAAGGCATCCGGCCACACTGATGGAGGGATGGCAGACCATTTGTTGCCTAGGAGCATGATTTCGGTTTTCGCACCGTTCAGCATCAGGGAGGATTCACACATCCAGGTGTGGATATCCTGCAAACAGTTCAAAAGATTATCTGGGTGCTTGTCAAGGTGCGAAAGAGAAACGACAAGTTGCGTGTCGTCAGCATAGTTTACTATTTTTATCCCGTAAGGGTTCACAACATCTTCCAAGGGGGACATGTAAACATTAAACAGGGTGGGACTAAGCGAGGACCCCTGGGGTACACCACATGTGAGAGGGAAGGGGTCAGAGCGAGAATTGCCGTCCCACACCTGGAATGAACGACCGGCTAGAAAGGATTCAATCCATGCATATGCCGTTCCCCCAATTCCTGCCCTGGCCAGGCGATGGAGGAGGACACGGTGATCCACCGTATCAAAGGCGGCACTGAGGTCCAGGAGGATCACTGCCACTGATCCTCCTGAATCCAGGATACATCTGGCCTCCTCGATGACGGAGAGGAGGGCAGTGTCCGTGCCCTGGCCCGGCTGAAATCCTGTTTGAGATTGACGCAGAATTTTGTTGGTCTCGAGGAATTGGGAAAGTTGCACGTTAGCCAATTTCTCAGCCATCTTGCTGATACAGGGAAGGAGCGAAATGGGTCTGTAATTAGCCATGTCGCCCGGGTCTGCTTGGGGTTTTTTCAACAGGGCCTTGACGACAGCGCTCTTCCAGTTTGGAGGGACAGAGCCTTGATGAAAGGAGGTGTTAATTAGATCCCTGATGGTGGGGGTTATGCTTGGTGACACAGTTTTTAAGAGTCTGACAGGGGCCGGGTCAAGGGGGGAACCGCTTTTCAATTTGGCCATCGTGGCGGTGACCTCAGTGAGGGAGACTGCCCTAAAGGAGGTCAACCGTGGGCTGTTAGTGCAGGTGTCTGTGTCAGCCTGATTGAGCGGGCTGATTGAGGGGAGGGAATCCAAAATCCGCGAAATTTTGGAATTGAAGTAAGTAGCTAGGTCCTTGCTTCTATCCGGGGGAGGGGGAAGAACAGCCGATGTTGTAGGGATGTTAAGTAGTTCCTTAACTATCAGGTAAGATTCTTTAGCAGAATTAGTCGCATTTTTTATTCTATTATCATAGAATGTGGCCTTGGCTAGTTTTATAGCTGATTTGTAACGTTTTACCTAGCTATTGTAGGTATCCTTATTACTGTGGAGCCAGTCTTTCCTCCACTGTCTCTCAGCCTTTTTACACTCTTTGCGGAGATCATGGAGTTCCGAGGTGTACCATAGGGCATGGCCCTTTATCCTATTTTTGATCTCACGATTTTTTAGAGGGATAATACTGTCAAGGGAGGAGGATATCCAATCTCTAAATTGGGTATCAGCCTCGGACGGGTCCTCCACAAGGCTGGGGGTGGAGGAGTCCAGTACTTCAGCCCAATCCTCCGATGAGAGTCTGGCCCACGGTCTGTCTCTGGTAAAGATAGGGGGTTTGTGAGGTTTCTTGTGTGCCCCAGGAAGGTGGAATGGGACCAAAAAGTGGTCCGTCCAAGGGAGAGGTAGAGAATTCATGTGTTGGAGGGAGGGGATGTTAGAAAACACCGGGTCGAGTAGGTGCCCTTTAATATGTGTTGGTCCGGTGTTGGCAAGAAGGAGGCCATGAGCCGCCAGATCGCGGATTAGGTCAGCTGCTCCTATATCCAAGGGATCATCGAAATGGATATTTAGGTCTCCTGTTATTAGGAAGTTCGAAGTTAGATGGGCCGAGGAAGAAATAGTGTCCAAAAGAGTCGCTACAAAGGGAGCAGAGTTGCCGGGAGGCCGGTAAACCAAGAGGCCTGACAGGGAGCTGGTCGGAGTTAACTGGATCGTGAAGAGGCAGCTCTCTGATTCCTGATTAGCGATCTCCTTGATTCGACAGACGAGGTGGTCCCTGTGGAGGATAGCTAATCCACCTCCTCTGCCTAAGGGGCGTGGTTGAGAAATGATAAGGAAGCCCGGGGGCAGAGCCAGTACTATGTCCGAATTTGAATGCTCAGTGATCCATGTTTCTGTCAGGAAAAGTATGTCAAGGTTGAGATCGACAATGAGATGATTAATAAGCAGGGCATGCTTGGGGAGCGATCTGCAGTTGAGTGTCGCAATTTTGAGGACAGGGAGTGGAGCCGGGGGTTTAGATATAAGTAACTTGCCCGGTTTGCAGTTGTTACAGCTAGAGTAGGAAACATTAGGGTCCTGCATGCCATGACATGTGTTATTTTTACTGGGCCTTAGGCTAAGCAGCTCTCTACGTGAGTAGCTTACCTTTGTGCTGCCAGGGACGGGCATAGCGTCTGGCCAGGGGCCCGGTCGTGCGCGGACGGGCGCAGACGGGCTTGCCTTAAGCGCGCCTTCGGCGCGCAAACGGCGCTCCCGCTGCGCTCGTCCGCTGCGCTGGTATGGCCGGCACATTTGTAGTCTCTGGGGTGGGCGTGGTCTCGGAGAGGGCGTGGCTGTCGCCTTTGGGCGTTTCCTGCTTCAGCGCGGGGTCGCTGTGACAGGAGGTCGGAGAGAGAGGTAAGAGCGCGTTCAGGTCGGCGCTTTTCAGCAAGTGTGCATGGTGATATTAAAAGTTTAAACACAGAGGAAATAGTGCAATTTTAAAACAGAAAATAAACACAGTCCTCCGGCTTTCCGCCTCAGAGGATGACAACAATAATACAATCCGCTTTAAGTCAGCGTATTTGTAGTCTCTGGGGTGGGCGTGGCCTCGGAGTGGGCGTGGCTGTCGCCTTTGGGCGTTTCCTGCTTCAGCGCGGGGTCGCTGTGACAGGGGGTCGGAGAGAGAGGTAAGAGCGCGTTCAGGTCGGCTGAACTATTACTATATAAAGCAAGCTCTTCTTTGTTTGGTGGGCATGTTCTCATATTCTTCAGCATCAAGAGAGTGTCACCAAAATCTACAAGAAATCCGCTGGGGAGCCTTTTGGTAAGCTATCCGTCATCCTGGCAAAAGACGGGAAGCCCTTTACTTACCACTAAGGTGGGCGGGCGGGGCCAAACGGGCGAGGCTTCCAGGATATTTTGATTGGACTTGGCTAACGCCTAACTAAAACTGGTTGGAAATGCCCTGGGGGCCTTTTGATAAGCTGCCCATCAGCTTGGGGCCCCCCGCACTGCGGGGGATGCGGGGGCATGAGTTATGCCCCTGGGTCTCACACCTTCTCCATCTTCCACAAGCAACACACTCACTACACACGAACACCGAACACACAAACAAGTGCAACCCAGTACTCCAACAGCTAGTTACACTATCTGGCCAGACCAACATGACTAAGTGAGAGTTTGTCTTTTGAGCCAATATGATTCAAATATTAAAATGTTGCCTGATACTTTGTTAAAGGTCTAAATTTTATTTAGACTGTACAGAACAAAATGCATCATTTGGCAATTAGGAATGTGCATTTAAAGTGATGTGCTACAAAAATCAAATGATATCTTTTCACATGTTGCTTCACTTTGTTTTGTAAAGATACTGAACCTAGTAATTTGCTTTTGTACAGAGTTTATTAAAATATAAGTTCACATGTTCCTACATTTTTGATTTGGGGTTTGTACTTACAGGTGGGGGACTGTACTAAGACATATTCAGATGCACACTAAAGGCCCAGCCCGCTCCCCCCATGTGAGGTAGAATCCGCCCCACAACCAGATAGATAGAGACTCTAACATCGTTCTTGCGTTAGAGTGCATAACGCCTCTCTGGCTGTATTTATTAAAAACCATAAACACGACATTACAAACATTTTTAACAATCTTTCATTCTTATCTATTATTTATCATATGTACAGCACTTCATTGAGGATCTCTAATACATGGAACCTCCTAACAATAGCCCTCGAAGGAGCCATGGTTGACCACCCCCCAGGCACCCATGGCTTCGACTATTCCAAATGGGCCGGGGGCCCTGATCACCCCAACAACTTGCATTTTCACAAGGCAAACTCACCTGCTCCTTCACAATAGACAGTGCATGGTCCAGCATGAAAACTGGACCCCCAAAACAACCATGCCAGAGCAAACCCACAGAAGTGATCCCCCCAGGCACCCAATGGGAGATGGTCCTGGGCAACCGGGCCATACCGTGGTCCCCTGGCGCAGCCACCAACCCCCGACATAATCCCCAGGGCAAAGTAATGGAGTACCGTGAGAGACTCAAGACAATCTCTGTAGCGGGCGCTCTGAGCTGTTGTCACTATACTGCGGTACCCCACCTTGGTTTTGAGCCAAAAGGCTTCCAATTCCATCCTGAATTCGCCTGCACTTCTATTCCTAATGCCAAGGTTGTCCACCTGCTTTGTGTCCAAACATGACTCCTTCCCTGCCAAGGCGGTATCTACAGGGATGGGTGGGCAGGCAAAAGAATCTTCCCAGCGGTCTCAAGAAATATGCGGGTGGATCCCAGGAGTGTCGGCAGTCGTCAGGGGTAGCCAGGCAGGAAACCAGGTGATGGCAAAAGAAAATTGTGCCTCCTTTCATCCTACCTGGCTGCCCCCGCCGCCCCGCCCTCACCAGGTGACCCCATTCTTCGTTGTCCGCCGCCCTAAACCAGTCTGATCCGGCCAGCACCTGACTATAGGGCACCGCCATTCTCGGCATTGCCCCCATTCCAGTATAACCCTCATGTGATGTAATTAGTAAACTAGTGATGTGTCAGTAGTGAAATTGTCTATTTAATGAATCAAATATTTTTTTATGAAATTGATTTGATCAAGGTAAGCTGATATTTTGCACGTTGTTTCAATGAGTACAAGGACTATGTGTGCTCTGAAAATGTTATAAAGTAACAGATAAATCACATCTCTCGATCCCTACTGAAAAGGTTCCTAATTACTGGAAACATTTTACAGATTTCAAATGGATAGACAAGGAGCAAGGTGAAATTGGCACAATAAATGAGCTGCATTTTAGAGATACAAAAATGTTGAGGATAGTTTGAGGTTGTGTAGATATATTTACTTTCATTTCCGACATGCCTCATGTTTGAGAATAGTGGCACTGTGTAGCTCTTATGGGAAATGTTCTGTTGTTGTTTAGCAGTGGTCCTCTCCCACTTACCCAACTACACACCGTATTTTACTCATAAATGTACAGCTTTTGAAGATGCTGTATAATAGACTGAAGTTTTGTTTGTTTGGAGTGAAATCAGGAGCATGACTGTTTCAGGTCTTGGACTAGTCAAGGTATTTTGATTTCATTATAATAATGTAGGTAATATACATATTCATAAGGGGTTGCCACCAGCCCTCTTCATCCATTGGGATGTTGTGCCATCCACATGTTTTCTTCTGCCCAGTTAAGCTATGGTATCGTACTTATTCAATACAGTGCATTCCTGTCCTTTACCCATGCGCTGGTGCGTTTTTAGCAGCCTAGCACCAACGCAGGCACTGTCGCACCTTGGTGCATGGGTACCTGTTTTTAGCAGGATAGTTTATGTGCAGTAAGGGGCACCTTTCTGCACAAAAACAATCCTAGGAGGCTTTTTCCTCTTTCTATGTGTGCTGCAGAAATCAGCACACATATGGAAAGAGGAAAAACGAGGAGAAATAAAGTAATTGCCCCTAGTTGAGCCTCCCCTGGGAAGGGGTAAGGTTTTGGTGCATCCCCACGTTTACATGGTTTTGTAAATCCGGGGCAGCATCAAAATCCATGAGTGTTGCGTGGAAACACCCACTGCAACGCCCATTGAACCCCTCCCTAGCACAGAATAAGGCCTTGTTTTACTCCATATATGTGAAGCCATTCAAAGCCACACAAAGTGACTTTGCGTGACCTCATAACAATGATTTTATAGTTTATGCAGCTGAAGCGTCACAAAAAGTGACACTCCAGGGGCGGAAGGAGCTCATAAATATTCCCCTTAGCCTTCAGGTCTTAACTTAGACTTCGGGGGCTTTATTACAGATGGGCACGCAAATGCCCACAACGGGCATTTGCGTGCCCCCGGGGCACTTTGGCACTGTAGAAGGGGATGCAGACGCTTCTGCATCTCCTTCTATAATGCTGATAGCGCTGGCGCACTTAAAGCGCCAGCGCTATCAACAGAGGGTGTTCCCTCAATTGCATAGGGGCATGCCCTATGCAAATAAGAGAATTCCTTTGACTCTGCGCCAGCGCCATATTACAGACGTGGGCGCAGAGTCAAAGTGCACCATTTAAAAGGTGGCGTATGGTCAGTGCGCCTCCTGACAGCCGCCCTCTGCAGGGGGAATAGGGGGTTCCATGGACTCCCAGACATCCGTTTGCAGACAGGCGGCACCCGGCTGCAACCCTTTGAAAGTGCAGGCGGGGGCCGCCTGCACTGTGAAAACATGGAGCGGCTGCTCCATGTTTTCACATGAATGCGCTGCACTGGGGCAGTGCGAGTTCGCGGCTGCCCTGGGGGCAGTGCATACACCATAATAGAACACATTATCACTGTTTGCGCCCAGCGCACCTTCTGAATGGTGCGCCAGGCGCAAACAGTGATAATGTGTAATAGGGCACCAGGTCTAAGTTTACCTTTCTGAATCAGGCCCTTAGACTTCAAGTCTAAACTTGGTCTGAACAGCCACGGCCGTTGGTAGGTGTAACTGCAGGGCGGTGACATAGGGAGGGGGAGGGGCAGGGTGGGTGGGTGTAATGTATGGATTACGGACTTTAACAGGTAAGTAAACATATAAATAAATAAAACAAATTTTGTTGTGCGCACTGCATCACCAAATGCGATGCAGTGCGCACAACAAGAATATTTATATGTTTACTTACCTGTTACAGTCCGTAATCCATACATTACAACCCCCCACCCTGCCCCTCCCGCTCCATACGTCACTGCCCTGCAGTTACACCTACCACCAGCCGTGGCTGGGTCTGAATTGACCTTTGTAAACAGGCCCCTTGTTTCTTTTGTGGAAAAACAATGAAATATATCATAAAATATGTCGTACTTGACAAAAGCCAACCAGTATGTGCCTAAATAAAATGCTAACACTTCACATCTATTGCTGCTCTGAGATTATTTTTCTGCGCACATACTTTGGATGGAAAACTAAAACCATTGTCCAAATATAGTAAATATAAATCAAGGGGAAAAAAATTATAATCAAGCCAATTTAGTGCATCTGTATCTCTTGTATCCATCCAGTGATGTAGCCAGTGTCATGGGCCCTAAAGCAAGGCAGGAAATGTCCTCCCACCACCCCGCCACCCGGTCATTGTTTGAACTGTAAAATACAGCAATAATCAGGATTCTGTGGGCTCCTCAGATCTCTGAGCCACGGTGTCACTGCACCTGCCGCACCCGCGGAAGCAACGCCCCTGCGTCCATCCACTCTTGTTTGCGCCCCTTTGCATTTTGATATCGTTCAAGAGCGGGGAGACACGCGAAGCCCTCCATGAGGCTGCCCGCTTTCTTAACCTCGGTGTTGGCAAAGATATTCCGGTGCCAAAAAGTTGCAGAGCAAACATTCTGCTTTCTAGAGCCCTTGTGGAATGTTAATCCCCACCCCCGCACGCGCGTAGGTATATTTATACGCAGTCCAATCCCCGCAGAAATAACACCCTTCTCCCACAGCAACCCGCTAATTAAGATCAGATTTCACCAAATTAATCTGCAGCTGTTAGTGCTCAGCAAATGCCACCTGCGACTGAGCTCGGATCAGCATTTTTCAAGAGTGCACCGGGCGCACGCATTCGACAAGCCTGGCATGGGTGGCGCAGGGCACGTTCCGACTCATGACTCTCCACCGGAAGGAGGTTAAGTGCCCTCTACAAGCCAAGGAGGCGTGGCTTGGATTACTTTACCAGATGATTCCCACCAAAGACATAATGCTTCAGTATAAGACTTTCATTTGCAACTCATTGTTTTCGAGAATCTTGGTTCAATTGGAGCAATGGGATGAACTAGGACCACAACTCCCACAATGCACAGTGTTATTACATGCTAGTAGCGCATCTGTCCATAGTTACCCTATCAGCTTTGAGACGCCGACCCGCACCCACCACCACAAACCTACCGCATTTCATGGGCAAATCACTTAATTTCCCCGTGACTGAAAAAAAGGAGAAATTGGGTGTGTCCTCTTGCAATGTAGCTGGTGCTCATGTAAAGCGCTCCAAACCCTTCAGGCCGAGTTTGCGCTATATAAAACTGGCAAGTGAATCTACTGGCGAATGTGAGGCCCCTGCTGAAGGGCCATACCCTGAAATGCACTGGAGTGACGAGCAAACAAGTGATAAGTTATTACCAAGAAATTTTGACCGGCAATCAATCAATAAACTATTGGAATATGATCACCCAATAACTGGAATTAATTCCGAATAAGTAACTAAATATAAATGTTGAATTCATCATTTCCCATAGGTGTATTCTGGCTGTGAGGCGGGAGGCACAGGGCTCTTGATTTGTGCTACACTGGACCTCCCTTACCTCATGGGTACTCACAAACATTTTCCCAGGGGCCAAAATGTTTGGTCTGTAGTGCCACCGAGGGCCACATTGATGCTAGCAGGGTGGGGTGATCGGGCAGGCTGGGGAGGTAAGGGGGTGTAGGGTAGGCTAAGCATGTACATTTAGTAGCTGAATAGAATTACACAATGTGAACTACAACTCTGGGATAAATCACATTTCCCCGCCATTGACCAAATGTTGTGATCTTAGGCAATAGTTTTATTTCACTTTGCCTTCATATCAGATTTGAGAGGACCTCAAAATACATGTCTTCAGGATGTGTGCTCTACAAAACCTTCTCTTGTGTTGGATTTAATAAACTACAAAGTTGTTTATATATAATAGCAACCCGGGCCACCCAAAGGGTGCACATAACAACTGACTTGCCTCTTAGTTCGCTATTGGCATTGTTGCCAGGGTGAGGGGGAGCATGAATGTTTCTAAATTCATGTTTGAAAACTATCACTTAAAAAAATACCTCTCAATTAACTGATATTAGCTGAAATAAAGTGAAATGGCTCTGTATGTTACTAAAAAGAAACTTTTCGAATTTAGGAAAAACTATCATGTTTTTACTCGTTTGCTGCAAGATATCTTTAAAAATTAAGGTATCCCTAAAATTAAGCAGCAGTAAAAGGCAGCCCAGTGCTGCTGTTGAGCAGGGGCCGCATGTAAAGATCAGGAGGGCTGCATGGGGCCCCCGAGATGTACTTTGAGTATCACTACCTTCCCCTAATGCCAACCGCAAGAGGCATACCAGTGTCCATGCCAATGTCCAAAGTTGAATGAAGATTCAGATCTGAAGTGGGAATAAGAAAGTGGAGGGACATTAGTATGAGGGCAACTGTGATAGTAGCTGGCAACCTGGATTGTCCTCTATATACCTGGCACTGCCCTCACTACCCCAGATTGTAAGAGCTGCCATGGCTGGAACAGAAATCTCTGAGACTCCAATTACGAGTGCCCATGAAGGAGGGTTAAGTATTGACCTAGTGCTTAATTTGTATAAAAAGCATAAGTGCCAGGGTTCTCGTCGGGAGGCTACTGCAGCTTGCACTACACATTGTCTCAGCCAAGCTGCCAATGATACTAACAACACAACTACTAATCATAACACTCCTACAAGTGTGACAATTCGGACCATTTCAGGCCCCCAGGGCTATACGAATGGCTTGAGCGGCAGGTAATAGCCATTTATAATGTATATTGAATTAATAACTGACTGTTGATGTGGTCATTTCTAAATTAATCAGACACTGCTATTTTGTGGCAGACTGTCACAAGCCCCAGTGTTGGCAATTATGTACCTGTGCCGAGCATCGGAAACCACTGGCTCAAATTAAGCGCTATATTGATCGGACCCGGTAAATACCAATACCACAGTGTGAGGAATGTAACGGATCAGGTAAACACCTCCTATTCCAGTTTTAATAGGAAATAACAGGGAACTCACTGACCGCACAGCAGGCTCATATTGCCAAGGCAGGCAATTGGCCATCAGCTGATGGCCCTGTGGCTGAGGCCAGTTGGTGGAACGTTTCTATGGTGGACTAACCAGTCCAGCCTGCTTGTGCCGTCTCTGTCTCCACAGCAAGCGCAAAACGAGAAAGGCTGTTGTTACAGCCTTAGCAGACTTATACAGAGCCTGACCCGATTCATATTAAGATAGGCCAGCTAATTGTCAGAGGCAAAATGAGAAGGGCTGGTCCAGCCAACATAATCCCGCAGCCCCCGCGGTGCTAGTGAGGCTCGATCTCCAGGGGTGGGGCTCGAGCTCCGGGGGCCTCCTCCCACACTGAACAAAGGCGAGGGCTGAGAGCTCCTGACTGGATCCGGAGCATGGGGGCCCCCTCTAAGGCGCAGATTTACAAGAAAGTGATGCATCTGTAGAGATGCGTCATTTTCCCTGCGCCACGCTGAGAAACCCTTGCGCCACCATGGATGCGCCGTATATACAGTACAGCGCATCATGGAGCAAGAATCTAGAGATGCGTCAGAATTTCTAGCGCATCTGTTGGGGCAATAGTCACGCATTGCTGTAGTCGTGTCGCAAGCACGATGCAACTCCAGCAATGCATTTTGAGACCTATTCCCACTACACTGTGTCACTCCTTACGCCTGCCTTCAAGCAGTCGTAAGGTTTTGACACAATGGCGTCCTAGAAGTGACGCAGTGAAATCTTGTATATTTCACTGTGTCACGTTTATGAGGCTTTCTTGCGTGGGAACGCCCACCTTGCATACATTATACCTGACGCAGGTATAATGTGACGCAGGGCTTTAAAATGTTACGCATCTCCCTAGATGCATCAAGTTCTAAATTGGCCACATTTTTCACGCCACCGCTGCATCACAAAAGTGACAGAACTGCGGCACAAAAGTGTCGCAAGGGGCTTGTAAATCTGCCCGTATGTACGTTGCAGAGTCCCTTCTCATGTTTCATTAGCCACTGGCTCCAGCTGTCACAGCATGAGGAGTGCCTGCCCCTTGCTCCCGCCAGGTGTGACAAAGGCTTCATGAAGCTACTTGCATATAGCCATGTCTGAACTGGGGTGGCTGAGTGAACTAAAGAATGGTGATGGATTAAACCGAGATCGGTTGACTGGGGGTGAGTGTTTGATTTGTTCAAACGCTCCGTCCATCATCCCCTTTTGTATCGCTTTGTTCGCCCAAAGTGTGGCAGGGTATGCTCAGACGTGAGTCCCTTGTTCACTTGGCCACTGGATTCAAGATAGCCTGGCTGATGAGGATTATGAATCCGAAACCGGACCCAGGATGCTTGCTTCCGGTCCAGGGAAGACATGGCTTGGCAGTTCGGGCTGGACTGTTCCCATGAGGCACAGGGTCAGACTGATTTGCATACAGCCATGTCTGAACTGGGGAGGCTGAGTGAACTAAAGAATGGTGATGGATTAAACCCAGATCCGTTGACTGGGGGTGAGTGTTTGATTTGTTCAAACGCTCCGTCCATCATCCCCTTTTGTATCGCATTGTTCGCCCTAAGTGTGGCAGGGTATGCTCAGACGTGAGTCCCTTGTTCACTTGGCCACTGGATTCAAGATAGCCTGGCTGATGAGGATTATGAATCCGAAACCGGTCCCAGGATGCTTGTTTCCGGTCCAGGGAAGACATGGCTTGGCAGTTCGGGCTGGACTGTTCCCATGAGGCACAGGGTCAGACTGATTTGCATATAGCCATTTCTGAACTGGGGTGGCTGAGTGAACTAAAGTATGGTGATGGATTAAACCCAGATCGGTTGACTGGGGGTAAGTGTTTGATTTGTTCAAACGCTCCGTCCATCATCCCCTTTTGTATCGCTTTGTTCGCCCTAAGTGTGGCAGGGTATGCTCAGACGTGAGTCCCTTGTTCACTTGGCCACTGGATTCAAGATAGCCTGGCTGATGAGGATTATGAATCCGAAACCGGTCCCAGGATGCTTGTTTCCGGTCCAGGGAAGACATGGCTTGGCAGTTCGGGCTGGACTGTTCCCATGAGGCACAGGGTCAGACTGATTTGCATATAGCCATGTCTGAACTGGGGTGGCTGAGTGAACTAAAGAATGGTGATGGATTAAACCCAGATCGGTTGACTGGGGGTGAGTGTTTGATTTGTTCAAACGCTCCGTCCATCATCCCCTTTTGTATTGCTTTGTTCGCCCTAAGTGTGGCAGGGTATGCTCAGACTTGAGTCCCTTGTTCACTTGGCCACTGGATTCAAGATAGCCTGGCTGATGAGTATTATGAATCCGAAACCGGTCCCAGGATGCTTGTTTCCGGTCCAGGGAAGACATGGCTTGGCAGTTCGGGCTGGACTGTTCCCATGAGGCACAGGGTCAGACTGATTTGCATATAGCCATGTCTGAACTGGGGTGGCTGAGTGAACTAAAGAATGGTGATGGATTAAACCCAGGTCGGTTGACTGGGGGTGAGTGTTTGATTTGTTGAAACGCTCCGTCCATCATCCCCTTTTGTATCGCTTTGTTCGCCCTAAGTGTGGCAGGGTATGCTCAGACGTGAGTCCCTTGTTCACTTGGCCACTGGATTCAAGATAGCCTGGCTGATGAGGATTATGAATCCGAAACCGGTCCCAGGATGCTTGTTTCCGGTCCAGGGAAGACATGGCTTGGCAGTTCGGGCTGGACTGTTCCCATGAGGCACAGGGTCAGACTGATTTGCATATAGCCATGTCTGAACTGGGGTGGCTGAGTGAACTAAAGAATGGTGATGGATTAAACCCAGATCGGTTGACTGGGGGTGAGTGTTTGATTTGTTCAAACGCTCCGTCCATCATCCCCTTTTGTATCGCTTTGTTCGCCCTAAGTGTGGCAGGGTATGCTCAGACTTGAGTCCCTTGTTCACTTGGCCACTGGATTCAAGATAGCCTGGCTGATGAGTATTATGAATCCGAAACCGGTCCCAGGATGCTTGTTTCCGGTCCAGGGAAGACATGGCTTGGCAGTTCGGGCTGGACTGTTCCCATGAGGCACAGGGTCAGACTGATTTGCATGTAGCCATGTCTGAACTGGGGTGGCTGAGTGAACTAAAGAATGGTGATGGATTAAACCCAGGTCGGTTGACTGGGGGTGAGTGTTTGATTTGTTCAAACGCTCCGTCCATCATCCCCTTTTGTATCGCTTTGTTCGCCCTAAGTGTGGCAGGGTATGCTCAGACGTGAGTCCCTTGTTCACTTGGCCACTGGATTCAAGATAGCCTGGCTGATGAGGATTATGAATCCGAAACCGGTCCCAGGATGCTTGTTTCCGGTCCAGGGAAGACATGGCTTGGCAGTTCAGGCTGGACTGTTCCCATGAGGCACAGGGTCAGACTGATTTGCATATAGCCATGTCTGAACTGGGGGGGCTGAGTGAACTAAAGAATGGTGATGGATTAAACCCAGATCGGTTGACTGGGGGTGAGTGTTTGATTTGTTCAAACGCTCCGTCCATCATCCCCTTTTGTATCGCTACTTGGGGGAAGCCATCACAGCTTGCTTTGCAGAGGTCTGGGGAAGGGGAGAGGACTGGAGAGTCAAAGTAGGGACAGGGGATTGGTTAGGGCCAGCAAGGGAGCTCCTCAAATTAATTTTTGTCCTCCACTCATCCGTGGACCAGGTGAAGATAAGATACATTAGTGTCTGCCCTTATCCTGTGCCTGACACATATAATCTACGGGAGAGGGTGTGGCATAACCACCAGAGCTGACAACTTTAAAACTGGGGAACCATGTTCGAGTCTCAACGATGGCTCAACATTCTGTGATTCTGGCCAAATCACTTTAGCTCCCTAAAAAAACAAGCATTGGCAATGCAAATAGGTTTTACATTTGTGAGAGTTAGAGCTATTGGCATTATAAATTACAATGTCTTTTACACATGTGTTTTGGTTTTGAGTGGAGTGGATTTATGTGGTGTGAAATGGAACTATGTGTATTGTTTTGGAATTGTTACTTGTGTAATTGAGTGGGGTGGAATTGTGTGGAGTGGATTTGTGGAGTGGAATTATGTGACAAGGTGGATAGAATGGGGTGACAGCTGCATAGAATAAACAGGAAGACAGAGAGGGATAGGTAGTTTGTGCAGGAAGTGCTGAATGAACTCCAGACAGAGGAGCAGAAAGAGTGTGTGAGAAAGAAGGGGAGAGCAGGCGACAGACGCATAATGAGGGAGCGCCTGTGTATGCAGAAGATACCCCAAGAATAGGATGAGAGCATGGGATTGAGGGGCGGAAACCGAGGAAAGATTCAGGAAATAAACTGCTCGAAGACCTGAAGTTAACCACATGAGAGAGGCGGGAAGAGTGCGTGAGAGAGGGAGAGAGAGGGATGGGAGAGAGTACAAGTGAGAGAGGGACTGGTTGTTCTTCCAAAAGAAACCTTATTAACCTCAAAGTAAGGCATGTGTTCAGACAGACAATGACCACTCACCAACTGGAGGCTGGGCACCAAGGATGGACACCGGACCGAGAGAGGCATGTGAGCCGGCAGAGAGCAAAGGGAGAGACGACCTGTGCACATCTTCAAGTTTCCGAGTATAAGTGGGAGCAGCACTGATATGAGTGGGAGGGGTACCCAGAGAGTGAGGGGCGAGAGGGGGACGATTACACAGTGCAAGGTGGTACAGGAAGGCAGCATGTGTGAGCACGCAGTACAGAGAGGAGACAGGGAGTGTGAGGGAGGGAGGGATGAGAGGTGGCAGTGGAAGCGAGAGATGAGAGGGGGCAGTTGGTGTGTGAGGGTGAATGAGAGGAGCAGTGGGGGGTGGGGGAGAGATGACAGGGTTGGTGGAAGTGCGAGTGTGAAGGAGAGATGAGAGGGGTTGGTGGGATTGGGAATGAGAGATGACAGAGCTGCATTTTGAGCTGGATATTTTGAAGACGTGGGCCATTGGGTCCAGGCCCCGCTGGCCCGAAACATGCTCAGTGGAGTACTGAGAAGAGTTGAGAACAATGTGGTCTTAAGCTAGCAATATATTGGTTTCAGTACTTATATCTCTTGTTCAGTCATTTACTGGTAGTACAGTTTATTGATTCATCTGTGAGACTGAGCTAGCTGACAGGTATTTCTACAGTGACATATTGCCTAATATATGCTCCTTATCGTTGCCTCTCTTAGCATCAGGTGTATTTGTTATCTTTACCTAAATGTGTCTAGAATATATCTGCATGCCCAATCATCTCAAAGAATGGATTGAAACCATACCTTCAAAATACCCCCTTAATTAATATGAATATTATGTGTTGTGCATTCTATTCTAAACACCAATTACAGGCAGGTCCAGAAGTAGCTGGGTCTCTTGGCATGGGACCAGACATGTTCAAAGGCAGACCTCAAAGAATGATCATCTTTTAAAGAGAGGTGGTATACATTGGGTTGACCATACCCTGCCCTGCAGAGCGCCCACAAGGTGACAGAAGAGCAAGTGTAGGTGTGCACAGAAAAGGGCTGCACACATTTAGCCCAGAGTAGGAAGGACATATGACCCTGAAGGTTTATGGATATACATGCAGCCATGGAGGTGTCGATTTAGGGTGCGATATTTTCATCAGAGAGTTCTGACATCACAGAGGTTCTGCTGTCAGTATGAATCAGCAGAGAAGAACCTGGGCTACCATGCCAATCACATGAGATGTTTGCTATTGATTTTCTGCACTCAAAGATACAACACAGGCTTTTATTCAAACAATAGCCATAGCCATTGTAAAAACCTCGGGAAAACTAGACAATTTAGAAAAGGGGCTCAAGGTCAGAGAGTGCCACTGCTCAGAAATTGTAGACAAACTAACAACACTTCCCGAAGTTCTGGCATCCAGGATAGAGGAGCTGAGGAATCTCATTTCGTCTGCACAAATAAACTCTAACTATGAGAACACAACACTAGACCCTATAGGCAAAGTACTGGTAGTTAAAAATGTAGAAAAGGGGAGCGGGTGAGGAGTGATATGGGGAGTGATACTCTGACACTGTATCATTTGCCCTTGAATGTACAATGACTTGCCAATTATTTCATGCTAATTGAACACTGCTATGTATTTTGCGAGTCTGTGAGCAAAATTAATAAAAAGATTTTTTTTAAAATGTAGAACAGATAAATGAATTGGAAAAAGATAATCACAAACTGACAACTTTGATTACCAGGTCCTGTAATTCGCAACACAATTCATCCGTGGGTGAATCAGAGCCAAAATCAACAAATTTAACACCAATGAAAGATGGCTCAACACAAGATAATGCAACCAACAGGCAGCAAAAATAGGACCCCACAAAGATGCGCTTAAAACTTGAAACTACAAAAAAATTGGGAGGGGGAACAAAGTGGGGCGATTTGGTTCCCATTGAGTTTGAAACGACACAGGAACTACAGGAAACACAGAAATCACACTACCACGGTAAACATGGGGACAACCACAAGCAAGTTGTCACGACATGCGAAAAAAAACAAAAAAAAAACTGAAGTGCCAAAAGACTACACAAATCAGATGAAGTTGGGGGCAGTCATTGCATGCCTCGACAGAGCCAACAACAAAGTTGGCTCAAAATCAGGATGGGCAACCGAACAAAAAGCCATACCTGATCTTTACTATGATGCAAAAACAAAATAAACCTTTTGGAGAAGGTCATGCGACGGTAAACACCACAACCTTATCAGCCACCTGAGAAGTAGAGCACATTGTGCAGGAGGAGGCAGCAAAGAATGGTACACAAGCTATAACAGAAATCTGCCCAGAAAAAACGGTTAGTGATCTTCCTAAGGAGACTCCCCGTGAAGGAATAAAACACCTACAGCCTGTGACTGGTAACACATCCAATCCTGCCTACATAAGCAACACATGCAAAAGCATTTTTCAACCACTCTATAAATCAAAGGGTAGGCATGTCACACTAAATAAGAAAAATTTACTAAGGCTCTTTCAACACATACCATCTCTGTCTAACATAAGGGGTGTAGATATGGTCAGTGTTCAATTTGAACCGAGAGACGAAGAAACCCCCCAGGAAGAAACTGTAGTGACTTGGATAAACCATAATATTTCAGAAGTGGTGCTCAGGGAAAAAGAAATCTTCAAAAATTGGGGGATGGCAATAACTGAACTAGAGCAAGAAAAGTATCCGCGAATTCTACTCAAATAATCAAACATCGCAAAACACACCCAGAAAGCGAAGGAACATTTGCAAGGCATATTGAGAGGTACTTAGAAAATACAACTAGACCAGAATTATAAAAACTTAAGTATATCAGTAAGAACACAGGAAGACACAATCACAAATAGAATAGTAAAAGATGACACACTTCAAAAAATCCGACGGAGGGAGCAACATAGCAGGACAAGTAGTGAGACACAGCATCTCACTTGTTATTCCTGATGCTTCAGCGGTCCCACACGAGTAGCTTACCACAAATCCGTCGACTGCTGCAATGACTAGTACTCAATGCCCCAACCAAAATAATAAATCCAGTATTGAAATTGTCTCCTGGAATGTTGTGGGCATACACAAAGCCCTCAAACAAGAATCAGCAATAAAGAAACTGCAAGAAGGTGATATTCTATGCCTACAAGAAACCTGGGCTACAGAGCCCGTATATCTGGAAGGCTCTGCACCTTTCCACAAAGTAGCAACTAAACGCAACCGGTACAGCAGACCGTCGGGTGGGATCTCGATTTATATAAAACATGCAAAAGAAATTACAGCAAGGAAAATAAAAAACGAGCCAGACATGTTACAGGCACTCATAGTGGAGGGAAAAGGGGACAGGAAAGGCAGATCTTCAATGCTTATAATAAACGTATATTTAAACGTACGTGGTCAGTTAAAATTAGAGGCTACAAAAACTATGATCACCAAAATACAAGAAATTTTATGCACAGATTTGCTACCGGCCAAAGTGATTGCGGGCGACTTCAATCTGCACCACCTGGGAATGAAGTTGAGTGATATGATACATTTAACTAGCTCCGAAAGAATTTTGAACAGCTGCCTACAAAACTATGAACTCAAGTCAACCGAGGAACTGCAAAAAAGCTCAGACCCAAATCGACCAGGAATAGCTACATTCAAGAATTGCACGACAATCGACTATATCTTTCTGTGCAATCGACTTAACCGTAAAATAGCCCACTTCGAAATGAAAGTACATGATACTAGTGATCATGCAATTCTCCAGGTTGAATTGAGCATTACTATTAAACAACGGGAACAAGCTCCCACTGTAGCTTACTCAACAGGCATTGAGGAACACTCACTAGTCAGAAGGATAAAATGGAATGAGCAGAAGACCACCATATTAAATTTGTGGAAAGATGAACAAGAAGGCGGCGGCAATCACCCTGGTATTGAGCCCAGCATGGAAAACTACATAGCATGGACCTCTGCCTTGAAAACAGCTCTCAGTAACAACAAGAAAGCAAATTTCCAACATAAAGTGACATCCACAACACAAACCCAGCATGGTAACATAAAACTTAGTGGCATATTAGCAAGAACCTCATTAAAATTATTGCTGTTTTAGCGGCACGAAACTGCCGCTAAAGCGGAGATAATTTTAATGAGGTTCTTTCTTATATGCCCCCTAGTGACATAACACGTAACCTGAAAAAGGCATAAAGAGCTCACAGGATTGTTGGCACGCAAAGAACACAGGACAAGAACAAAGAAATAAGCGCAAACACCTATTATGGATGCTCAAGCAGAATAAACTAGAGGAAGAATGGATCAAGATCCATGTTCTAACAAAGCCCCATAAACACTGACAACTTTGGCAATTTTAAGCTCATTTGGAAAACGACAAAGTGGACCGGCGCAATTCTGTCCATGCTGATGGATGGTTGAGACATGTTTCCACAATCTACATAGAAAATGAAGGTTGCATTCAACCTAGAAGTGCAGAGAAACATCCTATAGAAGTCCAAACAACGAAGAGGAGCCCACATCTGAAGCCGGGAGTAAAGATCAAGACGGCCCAGCCATCAGAAAAATAAGAAAAAAGATAAGAAATTATGGGGCCCCTGGTCCCAATGACCTACTGGGAGCAATGTTTAGAGAAGATTCAGCATGCTGGGATAGAGTTCTATCTAACCTATTAACTGAATGTCAATTACAAGCCAAGTTGCCAGACTCATGGCGCGGGTCACTCTTACAACTAATATTCAAGAAAGGAGACAACACAGAACCAAAAAACTATGGATTGATTGCCCTTCTGGACATCAAAGGGAAAGCCTACGCAAACACCCTATTGACAGGGTTGAATAGGTGGATCGAAGATAATGAAATCCTCCCCCCCTACCAAACAGGGTTTCGTAAAGGCTGCTCAACAATCAATAACATCCTAGCCAAATCATACCTGATTCAGCAAGCAAACATCAAAAATAAAAAGAAAGTTTTCGCCTGCTTTGTAGCCTACTCAGCAGCTTTCGAGGGGGTGCCCCAACGCAAGCTTTGGACCAAATTGTGCACCTGGCAAATTCCGGCAGGGTTCCTCAATGCCATTATCTGGCTATACAGTAATACTTGGATTAAAGTCAAGATAGCAGACAACACAACAACAAAAAAGTGCTTCACAAACCGAGGCCTAAAACAGGGATGCATACTTGCTCCTACAGTTCTCCTACAGTTTTTAACCTATATACAGCAGACCTGGGTAAGGTAGTCCATAATGCCAACCTTGCAAGCCCTAAAATCGGAGCTAACAAATTTCAAATACAACAATATGCAGACGATCTAGTGGTGATGGACAACACTAAAGGGGTCATTAGAATGGCGGATTTCCCGCATCCTCCGGGCCGGAGGAAGCCACCGCCGGCCCGGAGGATGCGGGAAAACCCCCGCGGATGCTGGCAAGACCCACCACCAAATTAGGATGGCTGGTGGGTCTTTGAATCTGTCCGCCGCTTTTCCGCCGCGGTCGCCTTCCGACCGCGGCGGAAAAGCATTAACATGGCTGGCGGTGTCTATCAGACACCGCCAGCCATATTAGGGTGGCGGAATTCATATGCTTTTCCACGGCGGCCTTTCCGCCGTGGAAAAGCATACGGACATTGACTTCGGGGGCCCGTTGCGGGCCCACTTGGTGAAGGGGTTGGGGGGTGCACATGGGGGGTACCTATGGTACCCCCCTGCATTTGCGTGGACAAAGCTGCAGGCACCGCGCGGTGCCTGTTGCTTTGTGCACGCAAATGCAGTGCCTGCATTTTTAACATTGCGACGGGTGCAGCTTGAAGCTGCACCCACCGCAATGTTAAAGATTGAGGATGTGACCGCCACCCTGGTGGTCACATCCTAATCTGCACAGAGGAACCGCCGCAGCCCCTGCGGACGGTCCCTCCTACTCTATGGTGGCGGACGGACTCAGGTCCGTCCGCCATCATAATCAGCCCCTAAAATTGGACTACAAACACTTACCACAAGATAAATGAACCAACAATAAACTCATATAAGACCAAAGTAATGATTTTTGGGCGATGCTCAAAAAAAGCACTGCTTAAATGGCACGTAGGTAAAAGGACAATCTCTGCTTCAAAATCCTATAATTTCCTAGGTTGTTGGCTCAGCGATTCTGGAAAAGCGACTCTACATTTACATAAAATGAACTCCAAAGTACAGTTGACAATTTACGCTCTGTGCAAATTACACGAGAAAATGCAAAGTCCAACGACAGTCCCAATCGGAAAGGTATTTCAATCCAAAATAAGGGCAATTGCGGGATAAGCATGGCGGGTATTTCCAGGCAAAATGGACAGTATGTTAGAAAAAGCAAAATGCCAGGAGTAGACACGCATATTCAAGCTACCAAAATACACTCTAAATATCCTGATTCGCCTGGGGATTGGTCTGGTGCAACAAAACAAAGAATGCCTGGGTATGCAGGCGAAATACCATTACCATGTATTTAAGGCCCCCGCTGGAAGCATGAAGAGCATGCTAAAACAGATATACGAAGGAACAACCAACCCATGGCAAATCTATATGCAGAAAGTGGTGGAAACACTGGACCTGGCACTACAGAACTGGGGTCAAGAGGACATAAACTACCCGGATATCAAAAATGCAATCAACAAACAATGCTACCAACTGCCACGTAAAACTGACCTTGCTCATTACTAACTAGGAGAAGGTCAATCTGGGCTGATCTCAACATACATGGAACATAAAACCCAGTCCTACCTCAGCCAAGCACTGGGGAGAAAGACCATAAAAAACATTCTGTGGGTCAGACTAGTGCCCCCTCCAATCAAAGAATTAAATCCTGGGTGGAAATCCCTTGATCTTAGAATCAACTGTAGAATTTGCAATTTTAAGAGAGAATCCCTGCTACATTTGATGTGCTGCTGCCCCGGCCTTTTACAGTCTCTTCAGAAGCTTCTAAAGCCAATGTGGCTATGCAAAGGAGTCCGGACAGTGAAAGAAGCCTCTTTGGTTCTATTCTCTTGCACCCTACCGACAGACTTGGCCAGATTTGGAAGATATATGGACGAGCTGCGCACCAGACTTACTGAAGAAGAAGGTCCTGACAACACTGGAGGAGTCTTGAACTGCATCAAGCCATTGCTTAGAAAACAGACTTGCTGCTAATTTGATTAAGGCACATTTTAAAACGATACATTGAACTCTGTTGCAACATTGTTTATATAACTTAAACAAAAATAGTATTTTCCTCACAACTCCAATCGGTTAGAATCTCATGTGAACTCTTTTTAAAGTACGATGCACTGAGAAGGATTTTAAGGAATCCTGTTTTTGTTTTAATCTCATTGATGTAAGATATACTGAAAAGGGTTATAAGTAACTGTGCAATACATGTTTCACTCACTGGAAGACACCAGGGGGTTTGCCTTTTCACCTTCTGCTTTCCTAGCAGTGCTGTACGATAAATTGCACATCCCTGGTTTGACTATGGGGCATATTACCAACGTTAAGCGATATTTATCGCTAACGATGCTTAGCAACAAATTTTTTAACGCTAAGCATCGTCAGAAATTATCGCAGATAAACCTTGCTATTATCAAGGTTTATCGCAAATGCGATAAAAAACGGTCGCAATGCATGAATATCGCTGAAAAGTCAGCGATATTCATGCATTACCGAGCTAATGCTCTTAGCCATGTTATTTACCTCCCATTGGATAACATGGCTAAGAACTGCTCAGGGCAGGTGTTAGTTTTTGGAGATATTCGCGCTTAGCGCGAATATCTCCAAAAGTTGATAATAGGAGATAGCGATGTTAGCGACTGTTTCCAGTCGCTAACATCTTGGCACGCCCACTTTGCATGTCATTAGTGATAAATATCACTGAAATGCAAAGTGGGGCCCAAGATGGTCGCTATCTCCTACTAGCTGTCGCTAACTGGTGTTAGCGACAGCTAGGTAATAGGGAGATAATTTTATCTCCGCTTTCTTGGCTTTTAAAGCCAAAAAAGCGGAGATAAACCCCCTTGATAATATGCCCCTAAGTTTTGGAAAAGAAACATGTTGTCTGACTGAAATGACAACAGCTTCACATGAAATATTGATATGAAGACCAAGAGATCAATTGCAACAGTTTGACAGCATATGTGGCCTGTCCTTTTATAGAAGGACATTGGAATGGTGGCACGTTCTCTTGACTCGAATCTTAAAAAGAATGATATGAAGGTGCAATGTTATGATCCAATTTAATGGTGTACATGACACCTCGGTTTTTAAAGCTGGCCAAATAGACGTAAAAAAGGCAGCCCTCTGTGCCCCGTCCAGGTCGACACCACAGAAATAATTCAGCATATGCCTGCTGGCACCCCAGAATGGGCATCCACAGTCACTTTGAGAAAAATGTCTAGCAATCTGAACCCTACCTGGAGAACCATATTGACACACAGAGTGCTAGGTTTGCAATGCACTGTTAAACAAAACAGAGCGTAACAATAAAATACTAGGGGCCTCCTTTATGAGAAATGACGCATTGCTGTGTGAAAGCAGCGATGCGTCACTCAGTGTGCACTCCTTGCGACATACCTGATGCGTCATATTTAATGTATGACGCATCATGTCGCAAGGAGTTACCGATACGTCAGTATTTCTGACGTATCTGTAAGTGCAAAAGTGACGCATTGCTGTAGTGTGTCACAAAAGTGACGCAACCCCAGCAATGCGTCCTTTCACATGGGGCGAGCCCCATGTGAAAGGGCCTGCGTGAGTCTTACGCCTGCTGTGAGGCAGGCGCAAGATTTTGACACAACGGCGTCCTAGAAGTGACACAGTGAAATCTCATGGATTTCACTGCGTCACTTCTAGGAGGCTTTTAGCGGGGGAACGCCCTCCCTGCATACATTATACCTGACGCAGATATAATGTAGCGCAGGGGGTTACAAAGTGACGCATCTGCTTAGATGCATCACTTTGTAAATAGTGCACAACAAGAGGCATGTTTTACGCCGCCGATGCGTCACAAAAAGTGACTCATCGGAAGCGCAAAACTGACACAAGGCCTTATAAATGAGGCCCTAAAGGTATTCTTGAAAATGACTGCAGAAAAATATCTTAAAACATATGTTACTAAAGTGGAAAGCATGTAAGCTACATATGGTGAATTATCTCCTGAAGCCTGAATTAAGTCCGTATGTTGTGAGTTACAGGAAGAATAAGGGATCCGGCGCTCAGGATACAGTACACAAAAATGTATTCAATATTGATATTAGTGTGGTGCTATAAGAGAAGGGATGTCATTCCTGCATCGTCTAACACATAGGTAAGAAATTTGAAACAAGTCTCTCAGCAAATGCAATAGTACATTAACACAAATGAGTCATCAGTCCTCCTTTTGTTCCCCAGTTCCTTCTTTAATTGTGTTTTTGATTCCTCTGCCAGCCAACACGTGTTTCATCTGTGGGTGAGTCACCCTACAACTTCCTCAGGGCTGGAAAATAAAATTGAAAACCCATCTTACATAATGTTCACACAATCGTAGCATTGTGTTCAATGTCCAAATCAGTCATTTTTATCAATATTTCATTAGTGTAATTAATGGTGGAAACGAGCTTCTTTACATTTTAGAGAGCTGTTCTCCCCGCAACCAATTTCCGTGTCACATGCTTTGGTGCTTTGAAGCTGAGCAGCTGCCTCTTTAAAATCCAACCTGACCTGCTCCCTCTCCCATGAGTGGATCCACTTCAGATTCAAAACTAGACTAGACTTACACATGATTGAATGAATGAATGAAAGAAAGCATTTGGTATAGCACGACAGCTACTCAAAAAAGAGTGTCCCAGCCCTGGCAGAAACATAAGGCAGGGATCTCGCTATGCAGCTAAATTTTAAAAAGCCAGTTTTCAGGGGTTTCTTGAAAATTAAAAGTTCTGAGGTGGCTCTCAGTGTAGCAGGTAGTCTGTTCCAAGCCTGTGCGCCCAGGACACCAAACGACCTGCGCCCATCCGGGCCAGGAGTACAAGGTCAGAGGAAGAAGATCTTAAAGATCGTGTTGGAATGTAGCAGTTAACTCATTTGCTAAGATAGCTTGCTCCTTTTCCATGAAGGACCTTGAAAAAAACAACAAGGGCTTTACATTTGATCCTTTCTTTCAATCGCAGCCAATGGATCGATTTAACCTCTTCCGTGCGGCCCCGATTCCCCCCCGGTGCTGAGCCCTAATGAAAACGGGCGTGGTCATGACGGAACGGTTCCGTCATAAGCACAGCTCGACCGATGCTCATAACGGAACCGTTCCGTCATGAGCATCAAAGGGGTTAAGGAAGGGGAACATATGAGACCTTGGTTTGGGTCTGAGTATCGCCCTGGCCGCAGAGTTTTGCACTACTTGCAGGTGCTCGATAAGATAGCTGGGAAGGCCCAGATACAGGATATTAGCATAGTCCAGTCTTGACGTCACCAAGGCCTGGACCACTATTTTCCTGGTATCTACTGTCAGAAGTGGAAGTCATTTTTTTAACATGCTCAAAATACCAAAGCAGGTGCCAACCAGAATTTGGACCTTGGTCCTCAAGGAGAGGGCGTTATCCAGAAACACACCTAGGATTCTCACATATGTCTGCTCTGCGTGATGCGGCGATAACTCTTCCGCCCACCACACATTCCAATTACTAACTAGGTTACTAGGTTGGCCAAAGAAGACAATATCGGAATTATCCAAATGGCATTTCAGCTGATTCATCTTGAGCCACTGAAACACCTTTGTAAGACATGCTCTGATGGTAGCCCCGTCAAAATCAGTTCCTTTTTCGCAGGTTAAAATCAGTTGCGTGTCCTTCACGTAGCATGTAATCTTAGCACTGTTTGCCTCTGCCAATGATGCCAAAGGGGACATATATAGGTTAAAAAGAGTCAAGCTAAGAATAGAGCCCTGGGGTACTCCTACATTCATGCAGGGCAAGGGGGCTGAAAAATGGGGAAGCCATATTTCTCCGGCTCTGTCCTGCAAAAAAAGAGGTCAACCAGGCCAGTGCTGTCCCACCAAATCCCAGTTTCCTCATTCTGTCAATGGATCTCTCATGAGAGACAGTATCGAATGCTGCCAACAGATCAAGTAATATCAGGACGGCCCTACCGCCCTGATAACATTTTTCTCTGATGTACTCCATCACTTCCAACAGGGCAGTCTCAGTGCTAAAATTAGCCCTGAAGCCCAATTGAGACGGATACAGCAGAATATAACTTTCTGCATGATTTGAAATGGCTTTGTTTACATGTTTTTCTAAGGCTTTACAGAGAGCTGGAAGGAGAGATATCAGCCTATAGTTGGTGGGATCATTATGTTCTGCAGAAGTTTTTTTTAAAAGTGGTAAGATTTTGGCCTGCTTCCAAATACATTACACTTTAACAGTAGAGAGAGATGAGTTCAGTTCCTTATTTACTGTGAAATTAATCGTGGGCGCAAGGGAAGCCAATAATTTTTCGGGACATGTGTCTATTGGAGAGCCAGACCTGAGACCTTTTAGTAACATGAGGGAGTCGGCTAATTGCATTTTAGGGAGCTCTAATAGGATAGGAGTCAGCGGAGCGTCAGCCTTTCTGATCAAAGGTTGCTTCTGTAATTTCCGAGAAAGATTGTTGAATTAATGCAATCTTATTGTGATAGGATAATGCCACCTGCTTAGTCCAACTGACTGAGTGGGGGGATTTTGTCTTCATTGCCGAAGGAGAGGTAAAAGATTTAACAATGTTGAAAATTTCCTTTCCCGTATTTCGGGCAGTTTCTATCTTTGCCTGTAAATAGTTCCTTTGGTTTCTTTCACCTGAAGGTAGTAGGATTTCTGGGCAGTCTAATAGATCTTCTTATCTTTCAGTGAATACCGTTTGCTCCATTTCCTTTCAAGGGCCCTGCATGTCCTTTTGCTTACTCTTAGGGGTTCGTTAAATCATGGAGTGGACGGGTGGGTCCTCCTTAAGGTACGTGAGGACAGCGGAGCAGCGGCTTCCAGATTGAACTGAAGCAACATTCCAATGCAGTGGGCTACAGTTCCAGATCGGCAGAATGCATTGGGGCAGGCAATTCCAGATTCTCCACCAGCATGGGGTGGGATATTTTATGGAAGGCTCTAAATTTGTGTTCAGTCTTGATGGGCATGGATAGGATGCCCAAGCCTAGGATCTGTATCTTAAAATTGATAAGAAAGTGGTCAGACCAGGTGATGGGGGACAGAAGCTCGGTCACCTATTCTGTACTACAGAATATATAGTCTACAATGTGGCCCAAATTATGTATAGGGGGAGAGATGGACGGAGTCAAATTACAAGCGCCATAATTTCAGTCAGGGATATTATGCTGGGATCCACTGGCTTATCCATATGTAAATTAAAAACACCCAAAAGGAGGAACGGGTCATATTTGATAGCGAGGGGGGTAATAACTTCATTCAATGAAGGCATGAAATTGCCAGGTGCTCCTGGAGGTCTATACATTAGTATCCCATCTAAGCATTGTTGGGGGATAGGGAACAGCGGAAGCCTAGACACTCAGCTCCCTCAATCACGTCTAACGAGAGAGGGTTACAGTTTAAATTAAATTTAAAGATGATAGCGACGCCGCCTCCATTCCCGTTTGAACGTTTTTTCCTTAGGATTTTATATGCCCCAGGAATGGCCGCTGCAATAGAGGGATTGGAGGACTCGGATAACCATGTTTCAGTAAGAAATAGGAGATCCGGACTGTCATCTACCAGAAGATTTGAGCAGAGTGCTTTTGCAGCTAGAGTGTATGCAGTAATATACCTCTGAAATGCTTCCCGTGTTTAGCTATCTGAATAGAGGAGGGCATGTAAGGAGAAAGATCTATGAACCGGGAAGTAGTCCAATTACACCTGGGGCAGGTACAATTAGCCCATGTCTCAACATTGGTGGCTAGACAATGGCAGACTTAGAAAGAATTCAAGTTTTGCAGTTCTTCAAGTTTATAGTGTAGCGTATGGTTCATACCTGGGCTGGACGCGGCAGCATGGCCTCCGGGATGCTGACGGGCGCAGTCGGGCTTGCCTTAGTATGCCCACTGTGCGCATCCACTCTGCCATGGTTTACGTAAGCAGTAGGGTGCAAAGACTAGACTGTGCACCCCACCGGAAAAGTAAGAGTGTAAGCGAAGCAGAACAGATTGAACTGGGAAGCCCCTCCCTGCCTTCCACGCAAACAGCAATGCAGCCGCGACGGAACATGGTGAGAGGCGGAAGAAAGTGCAGAAAGTGAGTGAAATTAATTCTAAAGTTTACAATGTTAAAACGTTAAAAATGAACCCAAATGAATTACAAATTAATTGCCAGGTGTGGGAGAAAATGTTCGCTAAAACCAAAAGTCTCTTTGTTTGAGAGCAGTGCAGCGTCAGTAGATCATACCACGAGTAGATCCTACCATGACCCCCTCATGAAGTGCCTGTCAGTGTGTGAATGCCTTGTTTTGATCTGTCCCTTCTGTTTCCTTGCTCTCCCTTGGGAAATCCCCGATTCTGCTCTTACCACACATCAATAATGTGAATGTGCTATGCTGCACTTTTTGTTTTCTATTGTCTTGATAATTGAATAAACACATTTTTTTTTAAAAACATGCTGCCCTCCTTCCTCAGATTTTGAAGGGTAGAAACTGAGAGGAGACTGCAGGCTCTGGCAGGCTGGGCTTGGGGTAAATAGAGGCAGAGGTTATCTTGCAACAGAGCATTATTCAATTATTTAGGCACTGAGTACTTCACTTATGTGTTATATTTCAGTCTAAGTGAAAACAAATGAAGGCTTACATTTGATTTTCACAGCTTAATAAATAGTAATCATATAAGCAATACATTTCATTTTGTTTCCTTGATTTACTATCATTGTTATATGTCACAACAAAATTGGCCAGGGATAGATATTGTGGTGTGGTACAATTAGGAAGAAAAACTATGAATTCCACAGCATTATCTCAGGGAACAGCTCCCATATTATATTGCTTCAAAATGGCCTTGCGATTCGTACCAGAGCGGCCACACTCCCTCGGTGACTGGTCAAGCCAGTCCTTCTCCTGTCAACACCCCTCCAGCAGGTCTCCCTTTCCTCACCGCTCCCTCTGCAAACATGCACTAAACAGACAACAATTTCTGATGCTTTCACAACAGTGAAACAATCTGGGGAATTTGTTGTTTACACCCAGATAGAAATTAAAAAGGTAACCTCTTTATTCTTTTCTGGAAAGGAATATGGTTTTGCCTTGTCTCATAAGCTGTTGTATAGCAATTTAGGACCCTAGTGTAACTTTCCCGATTCATGCCCTTAGATAGGTAAACATCACCATATCCTTATATAGGCATAGAAATCATAACCATGTTTAGACACAGCTCATGCAGTCCAAATATGGCATGGCTACTTCCACTAGTTCCGAAAATCCACACCGATTTCTTAGAAAACTCGGCTTCAGCAGTTAGGGACTTCCCCTTGCTTGAATATTGATTTGTCCAAGAACTCATGTAGTTTTCAAATAACTGAGACTCTTTGATGACGTTATTATGTCCAACTGTACGTCAAACTCTGCACCTTCAAGGTATAAATATGCCCACACTTGCCATAGCAAACACACGGTGGTTTGGAGCAGTTCCACTATCTACTTGCCCGGCGCGTCCTGCTGCGGCAAGTGGCGATGGAAGCCGACCCTCCAGCAGATGCACTGAGAGAGACGCTGTCTTTTCTTTTGCTGAGAAATCCAGCTCCAGTGTTTCCAAGCTACCCTTGCGGGTTGTTGGGAAATCGAGTCCTGATACTGACCTCCTTCATTCTAAACCAAGGTACGGTGCTGATTAGACCCTAAGATAGATTCTTGGCAAAAGAATACTAAACTTACACTTACTTCTTCCCTAGTACTAGACTTAGGTTAGGTACTTCGGGGTAGGCGTATTTTAGAAGCACCAGTTGAGTACTTTTTAACCTTTTATTATTTATGTATGTATTTTATGGCTTAGAAACCATACCATGCTTTTACAGTATTATTTTATAATACTCTTCTTGCTGTATGCATTATACTTTACAGCCAGTATTACGATTGTAGCAGTTCATTTCTTCTGTACGAGAAAGAAGACTGTTCAATAAATACTTTAATTGAAAACGCCCGTCTCTCTATTTTCTCTGCACCTCTGGTGAAACGAAGCATGCACGATTGACTGAGTAAAATATCTATCTATTGTTTCCACGACTCTGAAGATACGTTTTATCTTCGGGAAACAGAGTTGTCATGTTTATGCGGTTGTCAGAAACTAATCCCTTCTCGTGTATTCGAGAAAGTTTCTAGTGACCTCTGAGCTATCTGGCACTCACAATTAAGTCTAATATATTTGATAGAGACCTAGTCGACACAAGTCCTACGTCACATCAATAGGATATATTATTCCAATCCGCATAGTCTATTGGGAATATAGGAACTACACTACATGGCACCCAACGTTTGGTAAGGCACTAATTTAACGCTAGATACTAGAGTAACTCAGTCGTGCTTGTCACAGAGACCCATTTTTTCTCATAAAATACTCCAATAGACGTCTGGAGTGGGTAAAGGAATAAAATATCTTCCATAACTAAGTAGGATGAAAAATCCTATGTATTCGTTTTTGGTTTTGTTCAACGTTGAAGGGTACAGTGTTCCAAAATATTGCGCACCTTAGCTTTTGTTTCCTTGAAACTTGCTCAACAAGACTTTCAACAAAATGCCCGATAGCGACGAAGAGAACGGTGGACCTGCAGGCACTATTACCTGACCGGGTTTAGACGTTACAGGTCTCCAACAAAATGACCCGGATGCTATAATCATCCTGGAAAACTTAAGGAAAACCATAGCTATAAAGCTTATAGGAAATGGCCTATCACTGAGAAGCGGTAGGGTAATATTTGTCATAGAGGCACATGAATATCGGCAGACAGAGGTATTCTATTCATGGATTATCTTCCCTGAAGCAAATCCAACAACACATGTGTTCCACTTCTATAAGATAGAGGAACAGCCAGCGGAATATGCTCCTTTCGAGAACATTTAAATTCCACTAACTTACCAAGAGCATCAGCTCTGGTTTAAAGGCGCCCTACAACATCAAAATCACATTACCAGACTCGGTCCATTAGGTAGACCAGGAGCAACATGGCCGGTACTAGCCAGCTATACATCACATCCTGCCATTGAACAGATGACAGGTCCAGAACTGCTAGCTCAGCTAAAACAATTAATTAAAATACATAGACAATTGGTACAATATGTCATGCGGACTCTGAAAGTCCAACCTGCTATAAGAATTCCACAGCACACCCCTCATCAGGGGAACACAAACAAAATAAAACAACAGACCATACAATCAGTCATTGGTAAATTACCCACAAAAAGGGAACACATTCCATTCTGGTTTGCTCAAAAAATTACTCAAATAGAGGCAGTATATCCTGATAGTACACCTCAAGTGAAACACAGGATTCTAACAATCTGTCTACCAATGGGGATTGCACCACACCTGGAGGACTGTGACACTTGAGGTACAGTCTTTGCTGCAATTTACACAAAAACACATGGTGTTCCGTCCATGGCAGTTATACCAGACGTCCTGAAACAGATTCAAAATGAATACGGGGCAGGACCTGCTCTAAATCTTGGTATGAAATTACTGAAGGATTTCAAACAGCTCTCGGCTATAATATTAGCTAATATTAAAGGTGAAGCAGCATCAGTAGCAATCCGCCAAAAACGAAAAGTACTTGATATAACTGAGCAACCACACGAACTGGTCAGAATAATAGAAAAATCCTATGAAGAACTAGGAAGAGATAGTTTGGGAGGGAAACCTGTAAAGCCCGAACTAACAGAAAATCCTGAAAAAGATTTTATTAAAAACACACTCACTACTCCTTAGAAGAAGTTTGGAAATACCAAACAGACACTTCCTAAAGAGAAGCGTTCTCAATCCAGAGGTAGGTCTCCTCAAAAGGAGCACTCTGAAAAGAGATATAACCTAAGAAATAGGAATAATTTGAGAAAACCTGATAGATATCAAGATACTGATATACGTTCCTCTCGTACCTTTCAGACTTCCTCGCAGAAATCCGAAAGAAGAGGACAATCAGAACACAAGGAAGAACGTGTGAAGTCCAAAGACGATCAACACGTTCCAAAAAATAGGAAAACTCAATTCTGCAAAAAGAAGGTAGCAAGTCTAAAAATCAGACATGCCAAGGATCTTGAGGGCACAACTCAAGAACGGGGAGTGGACCCAAACAATGCTGGACAGCGCAGCAGAGGTCACCTTAGCTCGCAGGATCCCGAAGGATCATCTGGAGACAGTGGATCTGAATGAGTACATTCAAGTTGAAGCTGCTGACACCACGGTTAGTGTACCCCATAAGTTATATGAAGTAACATTCCGGATAGAGGAGGACATAACTAGAATAATAAAAGCACTCTTTTGGGAAAAACTATCTAAGGGGTATGACATTCTTCTAGCTGAAAAAGAATGGCCACCAGAATTTGTCAGGGAGTGCCCACATGGCGAAGAGATCATTATGCCAGCCTTCTCCAATCATATTCCTATTCATAAAAAATACACCTATGCCAGGAAATGGGCTGTGGCCCAGGCTCCAGCATTATATAAAAATGATGTGGGATGGGATGAGGACTCTCCTCACCATAAGATCCAGTTAAAAAATCAACCAACTGCTCAGCGGCAGTATCCAGTTAAGCAGGAAGCTAAAAACCAGGTCAGGGAGATCTTATATCAACTTTAATATCAGGGGGTTATTGAAACATGCACCTCATCAATGAACAATCCTTTGTTTCCTGTCTCCAAACCAGATGATACATATCGTCTAGTCTTGGATTACAGACATTTAGGGCCATATGTAGGTAAATGTAATTTACCGATTCTTAAATACAGAATTTTACCTATTCGGTATTCAAAAATCGGTAAATGAGATGTAGGGGAAAATTCGGTATTTTTTACCGAATCGGTAAAATTCGGTATCTGACTTTTGGAAATTACCGAATCGGTATTTACCGAATCGGTATTTACCAAATCGGCATTTCCCATTCATCCCTATGGGCCAAAAGGCCCATAGAGATGCATTGGAAATACCGAATCGGTAAATACCGAATCGGTAAATACCGAATCGGAAAGCAAGCAAAAGTGAAACTTAAGACAACAGCCAATCAGGTGCAACCACCCTCCCCCTTCCTACCAGGAAGTGGCTACACAGGCAGCTGCAACTAATTAGAAGGTTCTGGAGAGGCAGTTGGAGCAGAGAGACTGGGAGCAGCAGCAGACAGAGTTTGTGCACTTTTAAATCTTAAATATGGCAAGCACCAAGGACACAGAGCAGACAGAAAGAAAAAGAAAGCTGAAATTCAGCAGCATGCAGCTCCAGGTCCTTGTGGAGGAGGTGGTAAAGGTGCACCACAAACTTTTTGGAAGGCAGTCCCTTTCTGTGGCTGAATCAGCAAAAAGGAAGATTTGGCTCGAAATTCTTGAGAAAGTCAATGCAGTGGGAGTGACCACCAGAGTCACAGAAGATTTAAAAAAGAGGTTTTATGACCTAAGGAGCCTCACAAAAAAAAAATTGCTGACCACCACAAACAGGCCTCACAAACAGGTGGAGGAAAGAACACAGCACCCCCCCTCACTGACCTGGAGGAGATGGTGGCCACAACCTTGGAGCCAGAAAGCGTCCACGGACTGGGAGAAGTGGACAGCTCGGCGAAAGCTGCAAGTAGAAAAGGTAAGATGCATGCACAGCAATCCCCCTCACACCCTCATCCATCCCTCACCCCTTTAAGCTAAGTTACCCCAGTCCCAGCGTGACTGTGTAAAACAGTAGCAATGCATCATGGTACATGTAGTCAGTTAATGAAAGACCATGTCATACAGCACAGTAACCAGGCAGCATGTTATAAGTGCAATTTCCTAAGTTTAATTGTAGTGGCTGTGAGACATTTGCACCTAGCTGATATGCGCTCATATGTCCACAGGTCACACATCCAGAAGGCTGTCACAGGAGGCAGAAGGCACGGCACCCGAGAGTGAGGAAAGTCACGAGCCAGGTCCCAGTGCATCACAGGACACAGGTGTACTGAGTGGGCAGCCACCTTCCCAAGAACCTGACATCACAGAAGAAATGCAGGCATCCCCAAGACCATCACAGTCCCCACTATTGTTATTTTCACCAGAAATGCCAGCATCCCTGGATATTGAGACACCTGCAGCACAACCTAGCAGGAGGCATGTCGTTTCCCCACTGATGGAAATGGAGACAGCTGCTGGTGAAATGGTGGGTGAAGACTCACACAACTTGCCTGGAGCTGACATCTCTACCACACTGCAGTCCAGCGCAGAGCCTGTACCCAGTACCACTAGACGCCGCACAGTACCAGGAAGGAGTGTAGGTGCACGTGGGGAGGGGTCCAGTGTCTTCCAAGGCCTGGAGGGATCCATGGTCAGGATTCAGAGAATGCAGGGCAAGGGCATCATGTCCTGTCAAAGACAAATGCGCAACCTCAATATGAACATGCAGGAAATTGGTAAGGGCATCAGGGAACTGGTGGAAGTAAACAAGAACATGGCTACAGGGATACATGACATGACCCAATCCATGCAGCAACTGTGCACAAAACTGGACTCTGAAATAACATCAAGGCGCAGGGAGAAGCAACGTGCACAGAGAACTGAGAAAGCTATTCACCGCCTGGCAACAGCCACATCCCTGCTATGCAGGCGTAGCATGAACAGTCAGGAAGTCCTAACTCAAAACAGCAATCAGCTGACAAGGGGCATAGCCGGAATGACAGGTGCGGTAGAGGCTCTACTTAATGCTCAAACTGCACAAACTACTGCTATTGACGTGCCGGAGAGTGAAGGTACCACCAGTAGGAGCAGCACGGCAAGCCCCCTTGTTGTAGAGACAAGGAGGAGCAGCAGGCGACAGGGTGAGGCTACAGGCCAAATGCCCAGTGAACAGAGTGAGCCACATACATCTGCCAGTGCAAAGCGTGGCCGCAAATGAACAGTTATTAGTATGGGCTACTGCCATTGGACAGACAATTTATAAATTTGAAAGTTTGTGTTGCACATTTTTGCCATTTAAACCTGCGTAGTGACAATATACAACTACGGTGGGTGCATTCAACACCTGTCTGTGTGTGTTTACTCACTGTGAGCATTGCAGTGAAATGCTTTCTGGTGCACTTTTGTTCTTTAACATACCGAGATATATATACTACATTAAACAAAATATGTGCTTTCAACATATGTGTCAGTCTCATTACTTACTCAGAAATAGTTGCGTGTAATCTCCTCACGTCTGTATCTGCCATCACTTGGTGTTGACACTCCAGCAGGTTGTGTATCAGGCACAGCCATGTCGTCGTCATGATCCTCATAGTCTGACAACTCCACCTCAGTACCCTTCTTCACAGCAAGGTTGTGCAACATAGCACAGGCAGCAATGATCTTACAGCAGGTGATGGGGGTATACTGCCTTGCACCTCCACTCTTGTGCAAGCACCTGAACCTGCTTTTCCAGATACCAAACGTACGCTCCACAACATTTCTTGTGCTCTTGTGGGCCCGGTTATATCTCCTTTGGCTGGGTGTTGAGGGGTTGAGGTAGGGGGTGAGTTTGAAGGAGCGGAGGGCATATGCACGGTCTCCTAAAAGTAAATGGGAATACATTACTCACATGCATACATGTACTTCTTACTGCAATTGGTGTTATGGGGGTCGGACACTGTGTCTTACCTAGGAGGTATCCTTCACCAAATTCCCCTGCAGTCAGCCGTGCATAGATGCAGCTGTTTTGAAATGTATAGGAGTTGTGGGTACTCCCAGGGAATTTTGCCACAAGGTCAGTGATGGCGCACTTTGCATTGCAAATCACCTGCACATTGATGGTGTGGGTGGACTTCCTATTCCTGTAAATATATTCGGTGGCAGCAGGGGGACAAATGGGAATGTGTGTGCCATCTATGCAGCCAATTATATTGGGGAATCGAGCCATCTGGTAAAAGTCAGATTTTGTTTGGACCAGTTCCGCATGGGTAGCAGGAAAAGATATGTAATGGTCCATCCTCTGTAACATTGCTTCAAGGAATTTGTGGAAAAACCTTGACAGGCTGCTCTGGGTCACCCCACCTACCGCAGCAACCACGCTCTGGTAGCTCCCAGACGCAAGCAGGTGTAGGCTGCACAGCACCTGCACGTGGGGTGGAATAGCGTGTGCCCTTGGGGTGGTATGCTCCAACAGTGGGTGGAGGTCCCTGATGAGGTCTGTGATGGTGTCTGGGGCCAAACTGTACCTCTGGAGTATCTCTGCCTCTGTGAGCATGAACAAGGTGACCCTCTGTCTATAGACCTGCTCCTCTCTCTGCCATTCCCTCTCTCCTTCCTCCTGTAGCCGTAGCCATCTTGCAATGACATAAAATGCCGCCATTGTGGAAGAAGAATTGCATTTTGGGTCCTTTTTTATAGGCTGCACCGGGTTACCACCTGATTTCAATCCATGGTAAATACCGACTCTTAAATACCGAATTTCAAGCAAATTCGGTATTTATGAGCTTCCCTACATCTCAATATTCATTTTTACCACTTCTTATTTACCGAATCGGGATTTTACTGATTCGGTAACTTTACTGATTCGGTAAATTTACCGAATCGCAAACCGTTGCGATTCGGTAAATTTACCGATCCGGTAATTTTTCCGATTTGGTATTTTACCGATTCGGTAACTTTACCGATTCGGTAAATTTACAGATTCTGACGATTTTCGCTTTCCTACATCCCAAATGCTCAATGCCGGTCGGTAACAGCCGAAAATACCGATTTTCTGCCTTTACTGACCGGTAAAGGGCTACCTACATCTGGCCCTTAAACTCTTGTTGCAAAACTTTTGCAGTACAAAATGCACACAGTGCAGCACTGATGAATAACATCATGCGCAAAAAATATAAAGGCACATTAGATATTTCAAATGGTTTCTTCTGCCAAAACATTGCACCTGAAATCAGGTATTTGACCACTTTCTCAATAATGGGGACACACCGACACTTCTGTCGTCTCCCCCAGGGATTCAAGAATAGTTCAAGGTTATTTTCAGCCAGAGTAACAGAGTTACTACAAATGTATGATGATGAGGCATTATCGTATGTCGACGACATCTATCTTACAGACGATGACTTGGATAGGCACTTGATCAGAGTTAACACCATAATACTTGGTTTCGCTTCTGAAGGGTACAAATTCAACTTAAAAAAATCAAGAATTGCCCACCTCAAAATCCTATTCTTAGGATATGAACTTTCAAGTGAAGGCAAAAGCCTGGCAGCCAACTTTTTAGAAAAGTGTGCGCTGCTCCAACCTCCAGAAACGCTGAAAAACTTACAGTCAATTCTAGGTTTCCTGAATTTCGGAAGAATTTATATTCTAAATTACGCAGAAAGGGTAAAACCTCTCTACGAATTAATCAAACCTGATTTCAAACAAACTACTTGGACACAAAAACACACAGAAATTTTGCATTCAGTGCAGACATGTTAGCAACAAAACA
Organism: Lissotriton helveticus; assembly: GCF_964261635.1. Taxonomy (NCBI): domain Eukaryota; kingdom Metazoa; phylum Chordata; class Amphibia; order Caudata; family Salamandridae; genus Lissotriton; species Lissotriton helveticus. The sequence continues at coordinate 149,669,152 of NC_136069.1, forward strand.
TTTACAAACACGCGACAAAGTACGCAACCTTGTAATCTGAATCATCCTAGGAAGATGCGGATTCATATACCTAACCTTTAATGAAGGTTAAAAGGTACCCATTGCGTATAAATCACACTTGTACACACAAGCTGAAAGGAAATTCACTTCAACAGAAAAAATTCTGACAGAGGTTGAAACTGCAGTAGCAAAAGAGAGAGCCCTAGCACAAGGAAAACGAATAATGGTCGTTACGCCTGTACCTGCCTTAGAGGCAGTGACAAAAGCGAGCATTCCAAATGCAAAAGCTTTACATCCAAGATGGATACAATGGGTTAATTCTCTTGCTGCAAGAGACGTTGAATAAGTTTTTGACCCTTACGTGAAAACTCAAGAATTTCTCCAATAAGAACAAGAATGTCCTCTGCCCACTGAGATTCTGCCTCTAGAACACTATGGATGTATAATCTATACAGACGGATCAGGAAAGCTCGCAATTGGGGGTAAACAAGCCTATAGTGCTGCGTGCGCGATTGTTAAAGGTCGCTGGCGCTATGGTAAATTCAGACCTATGGTCACAAAAACTCAGTCCTTAGGAGACTGTACAGCTCAGCGAGCTGAACTACAGGCTTTCAAGATGGTGCTTGAGAATACCGATCGCGAATTCCCCACACTAATAGTGTGCGATTCGTATTACTGCGTCCAGTCTTACAATGAATATTTGCAGAACTGGGTTCAAAACGGTTTCAAAGACGCAAAAGGTGGCACAATCAAGCATGAATTGCTTTGGGAACATGTAGTTGTATTACAGAAAGAACTACAAAAGACTCATGTGATCCATACACTCAGTCATCAGCGTGATGGCGTTCACGTTGAAGGGAATTCATTGGCTGATGAGGCCGCGAAGGCAGCTGTGCAAATGGCTTCCGTAGCTGCCATCACTTGTTCGAAAACACAAATAGATGGCAAAACAATGCAAGCTGTCAATGCCACAAGCAAAGGCAGCGGTGCAATGTTACCTCTAAATTATCCACTCGATTATACATACATAATTGATGCCAACTCCGTTCCCTTTGCTCGAATCCCTGGAGTGGGGGATAGGGTAATTCCAAACAGGAATCAGAGAGGTGCTTTGATTCAAGAAGCACATATGGGAGAAGGTCTGATACATCAAGGGATCTCAAAATCTCTACTAGAATTAAAAGACATATACTGGTGGCCAGGGATGAGCGCCCACATTTATGAATTTGGAATTAATTGCGATGCCTGCTACAGAGATCACAGCTTAGAGCGCCATCAGATACCTGACTACAGCGTAGCCAGCCCAGTACAGACGTCATTGTTAGACAGCATTAGACTTTCTACACGCAGACCTCACGATGGACGAATGGGATCCTACAAATATTAGTACAAGATTCATTTGGATGTGGCCTCAGCGCTCGGCTGACGCCCGAACTGTTATAAAAGATTTGCAAATCTTTATCGGCACATACGAAATCGGCATGCTACATTCTGACCAGGGCCCTGCGTTTAGCTCCAAAGATTACAAAGAGGCCATGGCCAAATTGGGCGTTGCATTGCGATTTTCGAGTCCATTCCATCCTGATAGAAATTCGGTTGTGGAGAGAAAAAACCGGGACATAAAGCAATCTATAACAGCTAGGGTATTAGGTTCGGGTGACGGGTGGGTCAAACATCTAATAAGTGTGCAACGTAGTCTAAATAACCTGCCAAGAAATTCTCTGGGTGGAATCACTCCACATGAAATCCTTTTTGGTACTAGAATGATTGTTGAAGACCTCGATCATCTTACTTCAGTGGTAGAACAAAAGCCCTTTGATATCAAAGACCGTTTAGCTGTTTTGCAGGACTTAAATGAAACAAGAAGAAGTCTAAGCAACACCACACAAAAGCCAATGACCACTGAAGAAAAACCATCTGTCCCAGCAAGATCTGTCCGGATTCCTAAGATTGGGGATCTGGTCAGAGAAAAAATAGCGGATAAGAAGGAATTTGGGCCTTCTTACAGAAAACCAGAACCTGTACTAGCAGTCCACGGATCAAGAACAGTGTTACTGCCGCCCCTTGCTGGGTGAAAAGAGAACCGGTCCGTATCCATCGACCTGGTCAAACGACATCATGTGGCCGATAATAAGTAGTAGGCCCAGTGGACTCCAAAGATGTAGCAGAAGACCAAATCTTGCTACTATCCAAGAGGTTCAAACTGAAAGACTCATCACCTTTGAAGAATCTACAGTGAGAAAAGAAGGACTGTGCAACAAAGCCATGGAACTTGTGCCTCTTGAAACCCAAATAACTGTTCGTCAAGAAACTCCCGTCTACAATGATGTAGCATCTGACTTTACTAATATGTCAAGGGACCAAGCAGCTCCAGCGATTTCGAATAATCCGGATTCAATACCAACAATTGACAGAACTGCCTCTGGCAATTTCATCAACTTTGATAACTTTTCTGAGGATCCCAGTGAGCCCGAAACAACGCCAGCAAATAAAACTTTCAAGGAATAATTAACGGAACTTTGTCACCAGCTTGCAAATACATATCTTATTTCACCATGGGTGGAATTTTGGATTGTGTTAGGTGTACTTTTTCTCCTACTATGGCTGATTCTTGTTTTAAGTTTGGGAAAACTGATAGATGGAAAATATAGTAAAATGGACACAGCAAGTAAGAACATCAACTTGCTCTTGAAGCCACACAAATCATCTCATCGTGAACAAAGAGACCTGTCATCAGTAAACATCACAGCTATTCCTATACCTGGTGGTATAGCATGGGATAGAACTGAATATGACATTCATGGCCCTGTCAAGCTGCTGAAAATTCCACACCAATTTAAGGTTTCCTTGAGTGATTTTGTTTCACCCAGCACATTTTCTGATGATTTGGACTTTGAAACTGTTAATAACATGATGGCAGACTTAGAAATGTCAGCAAAATTTACAAAACATGAATACTTAGAAGGTTCATCAGATTATGAACAAATGTATTGTTTTAATCATTTTGGTCACCATTATTTGCACAAATCTGCAAATCCTAGAAATGTTTTAACTTATAATCAATGGGAACATTGTCCAATGCCACCAAAGGGTAGCTCAAAAACATTTGATGAAAAATGTACATACTTTTCAGGTTTCAATACCACAAATTCAGAAACATTTTTCTTTAGGAATGTTAATAAGACAGGAATGAAAAGTATGATAACTTATACTAAACAAATTTATTCTGCGGCCCTTTATGCTCAATTGTCCACATTTGGTTTTAACTTTTGGAAAGACAACATTGAGACAAAAATTGTCTGGGGCACAAAGGACTGGCAGGTGCAAGGTTTAGAAGCCTTATTTAGAGCCTGCATCATCCCAGAACAAATAATGTTTTTAAATGAAACTGTTCAACCGACATCTTGTCTTGGCCTGACTAAGATAAAAGATTTAAACAAACCGTCCATACCAAAACCCACACCTGATAGTAATACCACTACAGATGAAGAGGTAGACGTAAACTACATTTTAAAACAGAACAGAACTAATCCTGAATGGAAAAAATGGTTAATATGGCCCACAGACACGAATAACTGTCAAGATAGATTCCTGAGCAAGACACAAGGGTTTACAGTAACTAGGCCAGATCCAAGATATGTCCAGAGACAACATTCAGGGATTATAACAATTTACAGTGTAGGAAAACTGTGCCTTGAGGGGCTACAAAAATCCACACTCCAGGAAATAAAACAACACTTAACTTTACTTAAAGATGGCGTTGATTTTAGAGACTTCTTACAAGGGCCTCGTAAAACACGTCATAAACGTTTCAGATACGCCGGTATATAAGCTGCTTATAATGAAGCATGGAAAGTCACGCAAATGAAAAGTGCAGAACGAATACGAGAAATTGAACGTATTAATTTAGAGGAAGCACTCTCTGTAGTTGACAATGGGTTAACAAATCTGTCATCCAGAATGTATTCTTTGGACAGCATTGTATCCTCTGCCATAGACATAATGGAACAGGACTTGCTAATGATACAACATGGCCAGTCTCAATTGCGTTCTATAATGCTGCTAGGCTGGACGTTACAAAACCTTTGTTCAGGCTATGTGCCTTGGCATCTAATCAACACCACATCATTGTTTACTGGATTTGACCTCACAGATAAACAAATCTCTTTGGCACAGAGGGGAGCAGACTATCTCTTTGGCACAGAGGGGAGCAGACTATACGGTGCTGAGCAAAGAAAAACTGGAAAGATTAACATTGACCGTTTCTGAGAAACCAGCCGTTGAATGGATAATACATGGCACCACAACGATACCAGTGACGATTTTGCAGTTTCAGAATTGCTTAAAACACATACCAGCAAGCCTGTATGAAGGGTTGGGTAAAGAGTACAGAAAGTCGACCTGGAATTTACCATGCACACACAGATGTTGGAGTGGGGGAAAGGAGGTGTTTCTAAGTGGTAAAAATTGCAACAGCGCACTAAGGGGAACTCTACTATGTCAAGGCATTAATTTACATTAAGCCTGTGATGGTTCTTCAAACAGCTTATCGTGCCACCTGCAGGGTTCCCCAGCAGCAGTGATAGATCCGATTTTTAGGCAGCTTTCCAATGGTAGCTACATAATGTTGAATGATCACAGCTGTTGTGGAATGATGCCAGGAATAGCCTATCTCGTTAGTGTGTCAGCCAGAGTCACTTCTTGTATGCAAGTATTGTTTCCTAAAATTAAGACAGACGGGAAGTCGCCGTTATGGCTTCACTGAACATCTCTTCTATACGAATTGCTACTTTAAGCAAAATGAAAGCCATTCTTTTACAAAAAACTGTGCCACTGACCTCGTCCAAAGAGACGTACGATCTGCAAGATGCAAGGTCCTCTGCAGAGATGCATGCATTATTATCAACTAACTGCCCAATACATTTTGCAGAAATGTTAGGTCATATCTTAAACATGTCTGATACCAGTGGTATTGTACATGTATTTAAGGCGATTTTTTCGGGACTGTTAGCTCCATTTGAAGCAGTCCTAGGCATTTTTCCAAACTTCGTGCACTCTGTGTTCTGCGGCCTGCCTCTCATCTTGGGTGCTCATAGCAGGGATACTATTTTTGTTCCTTCTGCTCCGTTATGGCAAGTCCAGTCACCAGCGATACCCAGATCACCATGGAGAACGCTCTTCTGGCAATGCAGTATCGTGATCGCGTTACACAGATTCTTGGCTTGGCTCATTTGAGAGATCTGAATACCACATGGTTCCTGTCGTTCAGACCAATCTGGCAAGATTGCATCTTACCTGTTCTACGATGCCTGCTTTGTGGACAGGAATGCATGTTGGATATTTGTCTAATACTTCTATCATCACTGCCAACGGATGTTGACGCTTTGCTTGGTTTGGTAACGGCTCATGCATTGTGTTGTCCCCAGCGGCTACCAATCCTGATGACGGCATTCATTGAGGTCTCACCGGCAATTCCAGCAGAGGGTGAGATACGCGGACCATCAGGCACATAGGTACCATCTACTGCGAATATTGCTAATGCGACTGACGGCGATGCTTCACATCTGTGTACGTTTGATCTACTTAATGAAGTGGTTCAACTTTCATCTACTGTGGTAGACGATTTCTTTGCCAGTCTAGACGGCTTAATGTTTTCTCCTGACACCGAGAATAACTTTTGAAACTAGCACACAGCATTCTATGAACTCTGAATTCAACCTTCGCTTTTCAAAACAAAACTTCTAACTTTGGAACTCTATTTTTCTACGATTTGATTTGACTTTTTTCAAAATTGATTTTATTTTGGCACAAAGTAATCTGCTTAAAGTAGAACTATTCTTAGAGAACAAGAATTCTTTGAATACTTCCTAGAAGCAATATTGACCTTATCTACAAACCAAAACAGTATATATATTCTGATCCTAACATGTGCCCGACTCCTGATCTCTTTTCACCATACCATATTTGTTTCAGTAATATATGTCCCTCTTCCTGTAATCCACTTTACCTAAATTACTTGTTAATGTACTGCTCCAGCTTCTGTTCTACTCCTTCATGATTTGTTAATATGTTGTTTTTTACTTTGATATTTGACACTGTTTTCTCTATTTTTTATGCTTTGATACCATGTTTGCCTCATACTATCGTGATCATGTAAAACGCCCTGATTCCTCTAGCCAGCACTATATAAAACTCTAAAAATAAATAAATATGGGATGGGCTCGACTTTTTTCTGTAACAAGAGCCATTTCATAAATGTAATTGTATGATTCATTCGGTTAGCATTGCCAATGTCATAATATATGCTTACCATGATATCATTTCCTTTTAAAGCGTACTATGCCAATGTTCATTTTATGTGTACATAACCATTTTCAAATGCATTTTATGTATTTTGGGGTGGGATTGTAAACACATGCTTTAGATATGTTTCAGTGCTTGAAATTTAGTAATGTCGAACATAATAAAGTGGAGTGGGTGTTGCATTTTAGGTCCCAAGTGTAACTTTCCCGGTTCATGCCCTTATATAGGTATAAATCACCATATCCTTATATAGGCATATAAATCATAACCATATTTAGACACAGCTCATGCAGTCCAAATACGGCATGCCTACTTCCACTAGTTCCGAAAATCCATAACGATTTCTTGGAAAACTCGGCTTCAGCAGTTAGGGACTTACCCTTGCTTGAATATTGATTTGTCCAAGAACTCATGGAGTTTTCCAAGAACTGAGACCCGTTGATGACGTTATTATGTCCAACTGTACGTCAAACTCTGCACCTTCAAGGTATAAATATGCCCACACTTGCCATAGCAAACACACGGTGGTTTGGAGCAGTTTGACTATCGACTTGCCCAACGCATCCTGCTGCAGCAAGTGCCGAAGGACCCAACCCTCCAGCAGACGCACTGAGAGAGACGCTGTCTTTTCTCTTGCCGAGAAATCCAACTCCAGTGTTTCCAAGCTACCCTTGCGGGTTGTTGGGAAATCGAGTCCTGAGACTAACCTCCTTCATTCTAAACCAAGGTACGGAGCTGATTAGACCCTAAGAGAAATCTTGGATAGATTCTTGGCAAAAGAATACTAAACTTACGCTACACCACACTTACTTCTTCCCTAGTACTAGGCTTAGGTTAGGTACATCCGAGTAGGCGAATTTTCGAAGCACCAGTTGAGTACTTTTTAACCTTTTATTCTTTATGTATGTATTTTATGGCTTAGAAACGATACCATGCTTTTACAGTATTATTTTATAATACTTTTCTTGCTGTACGCATTATACTTTACAGCCAGTGTTACGATTGTAGCAGTTCATTTCTTCTGCACGAGAAAGAAGACTGTTCAATAAATACTTTTATTGAAAACGCCTGTCTCTCTATTTTCTCTTCACCTCTGGTGAAACAAAGCATGCACGATTGACTGAGTAAAATATCTATTTATTGTTTCCACGACTCTGAAGATACGTTTTATCTTGGGGAAACAAAGTTGCCATTTTTATGCGGTTGTCAGAAACGAATCCCTTCTTGTGTATTCGAGAATGTTTCTAGTGACCTCTGAGTTAGCTGGCACTCACAATTAAGTTTAATATATTCTATAGAGACCTAGTCGACCTAAGTCCTACGTCATATCTATAGGATATATTATTCCAATGCGCAGAGCCTATTGGGAATATAGGAACTACACTACAAAGCAGGAAGTAATTGCTGGCCGGTCTCTGGGAGTACTACCAGCTGCGGGACCCTGTACAAGCAGACAAGGGCAGGCGGAGGAGAGGAGAGAAGCTGTGCGGTCTCTACCTCATCGTAAGCGAGAGTTTAGGCAGAAGAGGCAAAACATATTAAAGGTCAAAAACAACTGTTTCTTTACTTTTTCTGATAGAGACCAGTAAGTTTCCAAAACAAACGCACATTTAATTAGCTTTATATTCGGGAGGCAAAGATGGACAGTATTTCTAAATACTTTGAGAGTAGTGCTTAACTTCACACCACTGACTGGGCAACTTGAGTCTTGAAATGAACGTGGGGGTGGCGGAAAGGGGGGTGACTGCGAGCAAGCAACAAACAACGCAGGTCCAATTAAATGAAAAAAGAGTGCGCCAGACAAACTATAAATAAATCAAAGAGTAAGGGGACATGTAACAGGGGCATGAAAGTGAAAAACATGCCCAAATGAGGGACAATTAGCAACGTTTCAACAATGAAAATAAAGGAATTTAGAAAAGCACATGAAGGAACAATGAAAAGCGATGGGTGTGATGAAAGCTCACAGAGTAGATACAGCGTCTCTCGAAGAGACAGCGCATGCACTGTCTACATGAGAAATGAATGTGTCCTTTTGTAATATAACTGGTGCTGATGTAAAGCCCTCCAATACCTTTGGGTTTAATTTGTGTTTCATAAAACTGCAAAAACAATTTGCAAACAAAAAGATGTGGCCTTAGCTAACTTTGAAACTGGGAGGCCTGGTTCGAGTCCTGGCATTACACCCTATGATTCTGGGTAAATCAATCAGTCTCCCTGAGCCTAAAAAACATTCATCTGACCTTGTGTAATATAACAGATGCTCAGGTGAAGTTCTCCAATGCCTTTGAGCCGAGTTCATGTAAAACTGCATGCGTGAGATGAAAGTGACACAATATTTTATTCACACACTGGCATCATTCCGTTTGTCAGAACTTACAAGTAATGCTAGCAGCAGGTAAAACAAACATTGGCAAAGCCAATACGTTTTGCCTCTGCAATATTTATTGTTGGAAGGGGCGATCTCCGAGGGCCGGGTTGTGCTCACCCGGTCACCCCAAGATCCACCTCTCCCACAGAACTTGCCGAGTCTTTATTGGGAGGTCCCCACCGGGGAGGACTTTGGGTCTAGGATCGTACACACTGAGCTCACACCACACTACGAACAGACACCACACCGTTGGATTCTAGTAACAAGTTCTTTATATAGCAAATAACGAAGGAAGCACTCTTGTATACACAGTGGTCAAGGGACCACAAAGTCTTGGAGGATTCGGGAAGGGGGAAGCGGGACAGTCTTGTAGTCTCTGGGTCAGTACGCGGCGTACCCTACGCACAGCCCTCAATCCTCGAGCCGGGGGGTACGGGATGATGGTCGTACTGGCTGCCTCACCTCCGTCGAGTCGGCTCGGTCGTGATGGTGGTCTCGATGGTCCGGCCGGACCAGAGTACTCCTCGAGCCGCGACGAGGTCAGCAGGGCTCGATCTGGAGAGGTTCGTGAGAGCCGCGACCGCGTCAACAGGGCTCCGATGGTCTTAGAGGTCGAGCCGCGACAGCGTCAGCAGGGCTCTGATGGTTGCAGGTTCAGCTTGAGCCGCGACAGCGTCAGCAGGGCTCCGATGGTTGCAGGTTCAGCTTGAGCCGTGACAGCGTCAGCAGGGCTCCGATGGTTACAGGTTCAGCTTGAGCCGCGACAGCGTCAGCAGGGCTCCGATGGTTGCAGGTTCAGCTTGAGCCGCAACAGCGTCAGCAGGGCTCCGATGGTTGCAGGTTCAGCTTGAGCCGCGACAGCGTCAGCAGGGCTCCGAGGGTTGCAGGTTCAGCTTGAGCCGCGACAGCGTCAGCAGGGCTCCGATGGTTGCAGGTTCAGCTTGAGCTGCGACAGCGTCAGCAGGGCTCTAGGTCCAAGATACAACTGCCCGCTAGTTGTCGGGCGGGCCCAGTTATAGTCCCTTGGCTCTTTGATCTCCGGACCCTCGCAGGCAAAGGTCTCCTGCCCGGGGGGGGCTGGTCATTGGTGAGGTTCGGCGGTTGGCTCTTTGATCCCTTTGAAAGATGGGTCTGGGAATTTCCAGATGCCCAGCGGGTCTGGAGCCAGCCCTCGGGGAGGCCAGAGGGGTGATCGAAACTGGCCCACAGGGGAGGGCCAAAGGTGTGACAGAAACCAGCCCCTCAGGGGAGGCCGGAGGTGCCATGGAAACTCCCTGGCTTATCTCACTCGGGGAGCCCTTTACCCCCCAGCCGGGACTGGCGCGCCTTTGGAGTCTGGGTTTCGCTGGGGCCGGGGTCACGCTCGGCCCAGGGAGACAGGGATGTCGGGAAGGGAAGATGGCGTCCGGGCCTTGTGGGGCATGCAAGGTTAGGCGCTCGGGGCCGGGCGTGGAGCGGGAAAGGCAGGCCTGGTCGAGGTTCTAGGGGGATCTAGGTTTAACTGGAGTAGGACGACCAGGCTCGGGTGCAGGCTACACTAACGGGGAGGCTGCGCAGGGGACTCGGGGCACAGGCCTACGCTCCCAGGGTGTGGAGGGACAGAGGCGAACCACGCCACGAGGCCGGGTCCAACATTTATGAACTTTGTCAAATATTTTTAGATATGTTACACAGAAGTGTGGGCTGATGTACCATATGGCTTACAGTAAAGGAAATAAAGGAAATAAAAGTGCCATGATGCTGCCAGGGCTGACTTCGTCATATCACTTTTTTTTTCTTTAAGCAATGTTGCACAACAGCGAGTGCTGCTGTGCAATATGTCTAAAAAAAATTGACATAGCCAAATAGCTCTGTGTATGCAGGCGCACGCTGCCAGTGGAAGACACTGGCCTCCGACCAGAAACTGTACTTGGCAGAGACAAACACTCTAAGACACAGGAGGAAGCAGGAGGCACTGACCAATAAGAAGCAAGGAAAGAAGATTGGCATTCAATCCACCAATTGAAAGTAATAGGTGAGATCTAAGCCTGTTTACAAAAATTTAGCTGGCAGCACATGCGCTGTCTCAGGTGAAACATAAAAGCATGTGCACCTTTCACCGGTCTCTAAGCAATGGCCTCGCTTAAGTACTGTAAAAATACTAGGAATATATAAAAAGCCCAGGGTGAAAGTAAAGAACAGCCTTGGTCTGTGTCATGTCCTGTTTCTGAGCTGACATTAATGTAACCATCTACAGCAAATGTATGGATAAAAATACTATTAAAAGTGAGTTCTTAGTAGTTTTCATAGTTCCAAACTTCCAAAATATATGTTTTTTCATTGGTATGTTCATTTCGAACTTAAGTCCCTCTCAAACATATTTTTCTTTTTTAGGTATATAATTGTTTTACTTTTTTGTGTACATTGGAGAAAAAAAATTGAATAAAGGGATATATTTAATTCATTTTCTTCTAAATGAAATACATGGTATGGGCAGCTATTCAACAAACCAAAGTGT